>NC_133897.1:139326685-139957102 GCF_964199755.1 Larus michahellis | reverse complement strand
CAACAGTTTTCATATCTGTGTATTCCAGGACCAGTAGCATTTGTTTAGCTATAAATTCAGAGATGCTGTAAGTTATGATGTTCTGTCAGGACTGGGAGAATACGTGCCACGATTAAGCCCTTTCTCAAAATAGTTTAATTAATCACTTCTCAATTAAACTCCAGAGACTAAAACCTAATAAAATGTAATAAAATCAGGTATTTCTGATGGGAGATCAAGAAGGGAGCATGTGCTACTGCACTCATTATTTGTCTTCCAGTTCAGCAGCCTTCTTACATCTTACTACTATGTAGAAGGAAAGGAAGAGATGACACGAGAGGAACATTGCAGTCATGCAACGTATGTCTTTTCCAGCTCTCACCCGGATTGCTTAGTATTAGTTTGGACAAAGCAAGAGTAAAGTACAAGACACATCTTGAATTCCTCCGGATGCTAGAACTGGATAACATCACTGCCTCTAGCTTTTATCTTTCTATCATTTGAATGTACCCGCCTGTAAAGGTAGAGCCAACCTATCTTTAAATGTGGATATGTCTTCATTTCCTGGTAACAAATGTCCATACCCAGAGAACACACATACTTTTGTAACCAAAATATGTTTGCAAGCGTGTACAAGTAACTTCTTAATATTAGATCCCGAGTAATGAAAAATATAAAATTTTGAATAAACTTAGTGGCACCAGAAGTAGTATCATAAGTCAAATTCTCTGAATTAATGTCAGATGTCAGTTGCTAAACAGAAAATTGAAAACAAAAACAAGGTAAGAAAAAAAGGGATTTTGAACTAATCCAATTTTTAAATCCACTTCTGTCACTGATATAATTTTCGTCCTTTGATTTATTTTGAATTTTTAAAAATAAATCTAATTTGAAAATACAGTGTTGCATAATGAAATGAATGTGTCAAAACAAAATGTTTAGTATTTCTCTCATTTCTTTTAACAATCTCTATTGCAAGGTTCCTCTTAACCCCTCATGAGAAACTGCATAACCTACCTGCCTAAAAAACTTTGTTCAGCACTGCTCTCAGTTGTATTACTACAAAACCCAGGGAACTGTATGAGATTCCAGATAGGCTTATCATTCTAGGTGCTGCAAACGAATGAAGGTCTGTAAACTCAAATACCTGCTAAAGGCAAGACTTAGTGATTAGGCTCTTAATCTTTACCCAGATCATCCTATCACCCACAGATAACTCCCTTTCTCAACTGCAAAGTCCAGTGACTTGTTTTCATATGCCTTCAATTATGATGATTTGGGAAGGAAAGGCAGACAAGGGTTTTCCTCTATCAGCCAAACAGTGCTCACTTCAGCAACTTGTTAATGATTTTTAAGAGGGATTTTTCCTGCTTGAAAATCAGTCAAAAAGAATTTCAGATCAGCTGTTTAGATCAGCTGGTATAACTGCAAGCTGCTGCAACGGTAAACAGTTAATCATGCTTTCATGGAGCGCTACTACTGTGAGACTTAAAAACACGTCTCACAAGGGCTGAAGAAAATCCTCGCCCTGTACTGCCACCCTTCTTTTCAAAAGCTTTATGTTCTGAACAAGTTTCTCAGTCTGCAAAGAATTAGAGAACCCAAGGCAGAAAAGAGTAGCAGCAGAGAGTTTTATACTATCAATAGAAAATTTGATGCCCAGATAAGCCTGAAGAATGTTAACAACAGTTTTTCAATAAAAGAGTTATGATTTGTTCGAATGATAATATTTTATCCTGAATTCCAGCAAACTGATCTCCCCAATGCAAAAGGACAATAAACCAAACCTGATAAAAGTTACCTTGTCACAAAAAAACCATAAGATCACCTTTGTCTTACATTTAAAAAGCCCCAGTCTTGCATCTTTTGTTCAATAGGTGGTTACCCTGGACCTTGGGCTGGTAACTGGAGTGTTGGAGGATACTATAAACACGATCGCTGTTGGGAGGAGGGGGGGGGGGCAGTATTTTAGCTTTGTAAATAATTTCTGGTTTACTCAGCTATTTTGCTGCAGTACTCCAGATTGTGCTGTGCTCAACAACAACAAAAAAGTTTAATCTCAGTATCCAATGCCTTGTTCTTAAGTTTTTATTTCTACTTCTCTTAGTTTAATAGAGGTCTGTGTTCATTTACATCTTTGAGTACAACAAAATGGTAAATTGTAATCTTGTAAAAAAACTTGTTTTTTTTTTTAGCACGGTAAAATAACAGATAATCTACCCAAACCGCAAAAGAAAATACAAAGAAATTCATTTAAATAACTGGATGCATAGTCTGTGAAGCCAAGTACCCCTTACCCAACACAATCTTAAACTGAGGGTTTAAGCCATCTCATATGGCCTAGCAGTGCTCTAATCCCAAAAGTTTTTTAAAAAAAAAAACTTACCTTAAGTCTCCTTGATTCACTATGCGCAGGACAACACCTTCATTAAGCCCTGCTCAATTTATCAGCTTTGGCAGTGGTCTTTTGCTTTTGGTAATAATATATGGCTTTCCTTTTTTGAGGTGGTGGTCTACTGACTAACATCTGGTAACGCTGGCTACTAAGAATCCTGAAATACTGGAAAATGGATGTTCTGGATGCGCATCACAATTTGATACCCACACAATGCACTGTCATTCTGCACACGTTTGGTCTGTCTACTGTATTCGATGTACAGCAAGTTGGCTGTGCACGTGCGGATCAGTAGTGCAGGACTTCTGCATTTACTGCCTACGCCCTGCACAGAGGCAACAGGAGGACACTGCGTGGCTGTGCTGGATTAACTCCTGACCCACTGAAGATTTTTTTTTGTCTTGGGGGGGGTTGGTTGTTTTTAGGAACGACTTCTTAAAATCCTTCATACATGGAAATGCCTAAGGAAGCATTAATTTTCTCCTTAGCCTGCTGCTGAGGGGTTTTCTAATTGCACAGTCAACTCAGCATGTTATTGGTGTTGATGGTCCTCCTCATACAAACATACTCACCTCAAGCTGTGGCTCAGGAAGCTCAAGGTCACACGCAAAAGAGTTTCTCCACCAAAGGTTTATGTTTTAATAGTCAGTCATGCTCATATACAGAACCCAATTGCAGGAGTGATGCTAAACGTGAGTCATTTGGTATTGCAAGAGTTTTGCTGGTTTTCAGAGAGAACGTGCATTAGAAAGTGATGCCTCTCCTTCGGCAGTCACCATTGTAGCTCCAGTGTCTCGGTGAAGGCAAGTTACGTTCCCTGTGGGGAAAACCTCCTTATGGATCACATCAGATATACTTATGATCTATCATCCAAACAGGTCATAACTCTTAGCATTGACTCAGAAAGACTAAGATTTGCTGTTACTGGACAGTCATTTAGATATTCAGTGAGTCGTTTGCTTCTATGGCCTAATAACTAAATGCAATGAGGAAGAAAACAGGAGTTCAACACACCACTGATACATTGTCACAGTGACAGATTTGTGCTGTGGAGTACAAGATGATTGCAAGATAGCCTCAGACCTTCCTCTGCCCCCGAAATTAGAGAAAAGGGCTGCTGCTGCCCAGCTAAGCCATCTAGCGTGCAACCCCAACCTAGCAGAATTTAAAAACATGCAGAATTTTACATTTATAACCAGTTCTTTTGATTTCAGTTGGAGCGCTCACACTTTAAAGATGCTTGTACGCTTTATAGACACAGTTCAGATGAGCAACATTTTTTGCTACAGATATTGGGGGTTTATTTTAAATTAAAGTGGCCTGTTTTTAAAGTTACATAAATTTCAGTTTTGAAGAAACTATGAATTTGTTTCAAGAATTAATGTCACTTGATCTTGTTACGGAATTAGCTTACCAGATGTTCTTTGGATGTGCTGGGGTGGATTTAGGAGAATCAAGCCTGTGCTTCCCCATTTAGTCAATGCATGTCTCAGCAAAGCACTTTATTTGTGTTCTCCTGCGTCGCGAGCAGATGGTACAAACTGCCTGTCCTTTGTTAGACAGCATTAACCACACCTGAAAAGCCTTCACGTTGCTAGTAGTCCTGCTTCTTCTCTGGTGCTTCCTTTTGTTGCCCATGTGTCGACAGCAAAGGCCAAGCTACATTTGCTGCTCCTCTATGAGAGGAAGGATCTTCCCTGCCCCTTCTCTTGTTTTCCATCAAGGTTTGAACTGTGGTGTACTTTGAAAACTCTCTGGGGACAGAGAATAAGATTCATGCAGAACAGACACAGTCATCCTTCATCAGATTATTATGTTAGTATCGTGAATACTTGTAAACAGTAAATAAAACAGCAATGAAACCATGAAACCACTTCTGAGAAAAGTAAGCTTGCTTTTAAGAGACAAGGGATTCTGTTGCCTTCAGCAATCCACATGCTTTCTTCACAATTTACTGCACAGATTAGAGATTAAAGAAGTGTCACCTGTGAACATGTAAATAAAATTAGCCTAAATTGGTGACAATTAATTGTGTTGTGCTTATTATGTACCAGTATAATAAGTAGACAGTCCTTCAGCAATCATAGCATCATTAAAGGAAAAACATCTGTTTCAGAGAGTTTACAAGATTGTCCTGAAATAATGGCAGACGATGTTGCGTTTATAAGATTTGTTTCTCTCCCTGCACTTACTACATGATACTTGATCTCACTATGGTATTGCACTTTGGAATGGAAAAAACCCAACAGTTTAGTCAGGCTTTTAGGAAGCATTAGCTAATTATAGCTTTTCTAATCCCCTTCATTTAGAACTAGTCTCCTGTTTGTAATAGCTGAGATCATCCCCATCTTGCAACATCCCACACAGCCACTTGCTGGATGCTCTGTTTTTCCTACAAATACGCATCTCTGAACTCTCATTCTATTAGTTTATCTTAACAAAGTGATAGATTCTGGACTGTTTGCTCTTTTACTTTATTCATATGATTGATTTCACCACAGATAAAAATTCAGAGAACAGCCATTATCTATGTATGTCTTAATCCAAATGTAATGAATTATAAAAATCACTGCACAACAATGTTCAAAATTCCCTAGGCGATGCCCACATCTCTGACTCATTCCTCTTATCTTTAACTCCTGACATATTCTCTACACAACACATTCTTTGATTCCTATATCTGGCCATAGAAAATAAACAGAAAATAAAACAGCTTTGCTGAAACTCAATATAATTCTTATCTAGTGTTCTAATATTTTTCATAGTGACAGGGAAATGTTTTATAACATTCCAGACAAAACTTCAGTCACAGAACCATAAAAACACTCAGGTTGGAAGGGACCTGAGGTGGTCATCTAGTCCAACCTCCTGCACAAATAGCAACCCCAAAGTATCTCACATATGTTTCAGAACATATATTAAATTGACATATATTAGTTTCACTTAGCACATGACCTGCTTGCAGAATCTATTCTTAAAACGGTTGCTAAAATTTCATTTCACTTACTGGTACAAATTTTGGAAAGAAGTAGAACTAGCGGTCTCAGTAGTCTCTGGATGAAATAAATATACTCCAGAATGGTTGGCGTGTATAAAGAAACGTGTAGGTTTAATGTAAAAGAACCATCCAGGTACACCATCTGGTGATGTTCAGTAAGAGGAATAAGGGGAAATAATACATCTGAAGTCCAAAGTCTTACATTAGATAAGGTTAACCTTCTTACAAGGACAGCAGGTTTTAGTGCAAAGACAACAGCATCATCACAGGGAAAATTAAGAAAACATTCAGAGCCCTACTTCTGTAAGAAAAATAGTGAACAGAAATTCTGTGGTTGCTGTATTTGACAGAGAGCAATACGAAGATGAGAAAAAGAAGGACTAATCTTCACTTAACTTTATTATCTCCATCAAAGTACAGAATGATTATTATAAAGGACAGAGATATTTTATTGCTAACATCAAGCAGTGCTAAGATAGCCTTGTTCTATGTATATGCATTAGAGGTACTCAAGGTGTGTGATGGAGCCACAGGCAAGAACTCTTGTCCCACCAGGTTTTCCTACTGGAGATGGAAAGATTTCCTTTCCATCTTCCCACATCTTCATTTACAGTCTGACCCCATGTTACTCTTGCGCTTCTTAGATTTTTTTCTGCATCCCTGACACTTGTGCAGGTCCTCCATTTCCTGTTGGCATCTTACAGCCTCCCCCCAGACTCTTCACAATTTCTTGTTCAGTTTCTAAAGCACAGAACCCAAAATATCTTTATTTAGAGCTGTTTTCTTGTCACTTCAGAAAGCTGTCAAAGAGTGCTGTTATTGAGATCATCTGAGTGGTTTTAATCTTCCACTAAAGAAACACAAGGGTAGAGTCATTTTGAATTAGAGCAGGCATTTTTAAAGACACTGCTACTGGGAAGTGCGAAATTGGGCAAAACTGCGAAGAAACACACAAAATGTGAATTCTTCACAAAAGTAATAATTCCATTTTTTTTGCTATCTATCCTGCCAGGCGAGGATGTTCTTCAGAGCGGAAGTGAAATAGCTGGGAGACTCTTCATGGTCTCCCACAACCCTGCTCTGTCAGCATGCAGCGGGATAGGCAACGGTCAGGGAGATGGTAAGGGATAGGGGGATTTTTTCAGGATTTCTTCTTAACTTCTCTGGAGAGGTAAGAGCATGAATGCGCGAGTGCGCCATCGTGCACTTGTCTCCCTTCAGTAACACTCTTGCTTTCTGTCTGTTGTCAAGCTGAGATCAACTCACTGGCTCCTTTCCTCCATCTCAGTCTGTTTACGTTGTTTCAGGTTCTCAAGGCCGTCTACACAGAAAAGGGCTGGAAAACTTTTCTTTTTTTAAACTGAAAGGAGACCTGCAGTCTGCTCCATTGACCTGGGACTGACACGATTCTTTCTGATCCTTTGCCAGTACACTAGAGTTTATTTTTTTTGTTGCCTCTGTCAGAGGAGTAGGATAACTACGTAGTACAGAGTGCGATTTCATGGTGGCAGGGAGCATGGAGTGTGCGGTTAATCTAAACTGCAAGAGCAACTAGGGGAAACAAGGCAAGCAGGTCCTATTTTTGACATTTTCAGGCACATCAGGGTTTTATCAAGAATTTGGGAAAGCTGCCGTTCATTTAAGAATAGAAAAGATGTCATGATTTATTGATTAAAAATATACTAATACCTCTCAGTCCTGTTTAGCATCACTGGGCTCAGCGGCATTCCAGTGAAATGTCCAGCAGTGAAGATGACTATAGAGTAAATATGTGCAGTTTCTTGCAACAACTTTGCTCAATTTCTGTGCAACTTGCATTGAATCTTGATCACTCATCACATTCCTGTACTTCTGGTTTACACGCTGGGATGTCCCAAGTGGGATGCCTGCTAGTTTCACTTCTGTAAGAACTCTACACAGGGCTAAGGTGCGGTTTTTTAGTGCAAATACAGAAATGGTGTGTCTGTAGGTGGCAGAGTTGGTCTAATCATGGAATCATAGAATTGCGTAGGTTGGAAGGGACCTTTCAGATCATCGAGTCCAACCATCAACCTAACTCTGACAAAAACCATCACTAAACCATGTCCCTCAGCACCACTTCTATGCGTCTTTTAATGTGTCTTTAGGGATGCTGATTCCACGACTTCCCTGCGCAGCCTGTTCCAATGTTTGATAACCCTTTTGGTGAAGGAATTTTTCCTAATATCCATCCTAAACCTTCCCTGGCACAACGTGAGGCCATTTCCTTTAGTCCTGTCACCTCTTACTTGGGAGAAGAGACCGACCCCCACCTCTCTACAACCTCCTTTCAGGTAGTTGTAGAGAGTGATAAGGTCTCCCCTCAGCCTCTCTTTTCTCCAGGCTGAACAACCCCAGTTCCCTCAGCCGCTCTTCATAAGACTTGTTCTCCAGACCCCTCAGCAGCTTGGTTGCCCTTCTCTGGACAGACTTCAACACCTCAATGTCTTTTTTGTGGTGAGGGGCCCAATGGTTCTGTGTTTCTTGTGAATTCTGTGGCATTCCTGAAACCACTTCTATTTCTTAACAAATACGATTCTTAGATTGCAGTTGTTATGTTGCAGTAGGTTTCGAACATGGCCCAGTGAAAAAGGTCCAGAATTCGCACTGCGCAGCAGCCAGGCTGCCTACGTGCCATCAGGCAGCTGGGTACACTCGGATGCTTCTACAACTCGCACTATGCTTGTGGAGTTCAACACGGAGCATAAAAAGAGAGAATACTGCTAGCATAATAGTATCTTTAGAATGGAAATCACTGAAACTGCATCTATGGTACATAAATATGCTTATTTGCATAGGTATATATCTGCGTTTTACATTTGTAACAAAACTTGCATGTGTTACCTGTGCGGGTATTTTTTTAGCAGTTCAGTAGCTCAAAAAGAGAAATACTTTTGCAAACAAACAAACAGCTGACACAGAAATTATGCTTTTTTCCCTGTTCCTTTGTGATGAAAAACTATTTTGAGAAACTGTGACACAAGTACTGCATCCCTAACTGGCTCACAGAAATTATTCTTCATGACTACCACTGATGCAGACAGTAAAACTAAAAGGTATGGCAAATTAAAGTCAGAATACCCAGCCAGAACTATAACCAAATAAGCCCCGAATCGAGTTTTAAGCAGCATTTGATGAAAAAATGTTCAATAATGATAAAAAGAACAATAAACTTCTCAGTAGCCATATACCATTTGTTTTGCTACTGCTGTTTTGATAGAAGAGTTAGCGCTTTTTTACTCACTCTTTCTGAAGAAACCATGAATCTTAATGCTTTGTCCCTGAAAAAAGAAAAAGAAACGTCTCAGAATTTCTGCTGCTCCCGTTATTCACTGCTTAGTCTCTTAGGAGAGCGGAATCAAAAAAATATTTTCAACCAGCCAATGCAGCTTGCAATAAAGCTGAAATTAAATCTTCTGTAGCATTTTGACAAAAATGTTGACATCAGAAATTGCTTTCGGACAACAACTTTACCCTATAAAAATAGTTATGCTAGAAGATGTCTTTGAATTGCCCCATTTCACCCATGTTTCAGGTGAAAGGTACACTGGCCAAGTTTTATTGCTATTTCTTCACTGTGCTCAAGCAAGCAGCAGAGGGCACAGCTCCCCGCGGAAAGCCTTCCAGCCAGGAGGTTGCGTGACTGCCTCATTCTGCTTAAAATGGTTTCTGTCCATCAGGAGCGATGTTTTGGTTAAAACACTGCAGTTTCCACAGTCTAACACCTCTGAAAGGAGGCATTTCTCTTTCAACATTTATCCAACTGTCAGTTCTGTACAAAATCATGAGATTTAGTTATGCCTAATGCAACTTCTAGAATACAGGTGTTACCACAGACCACTGAATTATAATTATTTACATACTGTTTTATAGGAAACTAAACAAATTGAATATGATTGGTTACCTTGGACAAATGTCTGCTCCATACAAACAGCTCAAATTTGTTCACAAGCAATAGCAGTTAATACTTGGCGAAACTATGTCCAAACCTATCAGCAGCTCCAACTGAAGGGTCCAAATCCTGAAATGTATCATGCAGGTAACAATTCTCAGCAGTCTCATGGCACAGCAATGTGATTTTCAACTTCTCCCCCCAAGTCCTGGGGTCTATGGGTTCTTTTAAGGTGAAAGACAACCAAGAAGAGCAAACCTGCTTTCAGTACAGTAGGCTTTGCTTTTCTGTACCTTTGATGGTAAATGTTTAAGCATCTGATAATCAAAGGGCTGAAAACCCCTCATGTAGTGCAAGTAAAACGTACCATCGTAGCAGCCTATCTTTCTCTTTCATATGTTGTATCTATAAACCAGATTAAATCTGTTGCAGCTATATATCCTTCTTTCATATGAAGGTACAGAATTAAAAGGGAAAAAAAACCCATAAAAGTACCCCATCGTTTCTGATATAGATTGTTTAATGTTGTATCAGTGTAACTGCAAATAATAAAATTTTTATTTATTACCATGCCACGTCCACTGTATGAAGTTGATTTTTGATCGTTGTTCCCCCTCTACATATATTTAAATGTATTAGTTCAAATTCAATACATTCCCCGAATATGAGGTGCATAATGACATTTATAATGTTTTGTCAGTATTTGCTAGAAAATATGGACTACACGGGCTCAAAGAACACCTGGTAACGAGAAAAGATTATGGATCCTTCATTATTTGGACACGACCTTTTTACCTTGCTTCAGACGTTGTCTGTTCCCATAACTGGGACATGGAGTTATAGGACAAGAGTTTTGTATTTTATAGGTCTGTCTGCAAATAGAGATGTATTATCTTTCATCACTTGAACTTAAATGCCCAGTTAGTATTAAAAGCCTGAAGCTGTAGCCCAGAGCAGATAAAACTCCCCAGTTCAGCTGGCGCTTTTCACCTCACAAAGAGGGACCGGTTTTGATCCTATCCACAATAACCAGCCCTGCATAGACAAACGGAGCTCGCTCTCTCCCATTAGCAAAGCCCGGTGCAGGAAGCAGGCGCGACGTAGCGTGAGACAATACCTCTTTTACAGCCATGGGGGTCCTATTATCTCCCACCTTTATGCCACAGGTCAATATTTTATTTTTAAGGCGATCTTCATCTTTTGCGCCCTATGCAATACTTTGCACAAGCACGGCCTGAGCTTCCTCAAATCAAGCGACACCTGATGGCTTGGAAGCACCCGCCTTCTAGTTCGCTCCAACACTTTCATAACTTTGCAACTTTCCTCCCACTAGTTTGCTTACAACAGCTATAAGGGAAGATCATCTAATACAGTTTATTTAATTTGGACCAGAGCATTACAATTAACAATACCTTGATTCTCTGGGAACATTAACTAAAAAGGATCACTATGAGAGCGAGTGAAATATTTTTGAAAGTTTTTGTAGGATTTTTTCACAAATCAATTCACTATCAAAATATGAAGTATTTGACACTTAAAAAAAAAAATCCTTGTAATTTAATATTTTTCAGAAGAGTTTTCTGTTTTTTTCTGGCCAGTGTCCTTAAAATAAGGCTATTTTATATTCTTTCCTATACTACGTTCATTTTTAATTTCATACTCACAAATAAGGTCAACAGGTGTCCTGCCATGCATAAAGTTAGACACATCTATAGGGGTTTGCAGGTTCAGAGCTTTAGACATTAGACCTTTGTCCACACCCATCTGGAAAGCCAGGGATCCACTTCTATTTATACTGTCAAGGTTTTGCCAAGGATATCACATTTCTTTAATCCCAGTTTCCTGGAAAGGTGCTAACGCTTTCCCTGCAGAGTGTGGATAGCCTAAAATGTGGAGGCACTAATCAGTGGTTGATGGAATACAGGCTTGTGTTTTAAGAAGCTTGTTACCATCCATGATCCTCAGCCTTCTTACGCCCTGTGCTGCTGGGATATTTTTTGTGGTTGCTGTCTCAGCAATTATTCCCATACTTCTACTGAATTAGTATAATGTGACCATGTCTGGACTACAACTACTCTGGAGTAATACATGAGAGCCACAAAAATAATTGTAAGATGCTATAAATCATATTATTTTAACCTACATTTATAGATAATTTATTTCAATCCCTACTGCAATTTGTAAAAAGGTCGTATTTTGGAAAAAAGTTCAATGCTCTTTGAGTTCAGTAGTCTTTCCTCCTAGCATGAAGTCGTTATAAAAAGCCTTGAAATGCTTTTTGTCAAGTAGAAGAGGGAACCGAAAGAAGTTGCCCGAATGGCAAGTGCTGTGCAACAAGCAGTAAGATATCAGCCACCCTTCCTAAGTTGCATCAACTTAGTTCCCGGGACTTTGTTTAAAGTCAAATCTAATTTCTTTGTTACCTGGAGAAAGACTGACCCATACAGCCACATTGTAACTCCAGGAATTAAAAAAAGCAGTAATTCTATTCAAAGAAATACTGAATTCTTTTCCTTTGAATCATGGTTCATGAGCTCAAGAGCTCCTTCATAACATTAACCTTATTCTCTATATTCATGCAGGAAAAAAAAGAAAAAGTTGTTTTAGACAGATCTTAATTTAAAGTTGTAAGAACCAGCAGCTTAGACTTTAATTGAGAAATACTAATAATTAAATATTTTAGCAACAGTGATAGGCTCATAGTTAAAAGCTGAAGTGCACTTAGGGAGGTATAAAAGGGGGTAATGGGAGGAATCATAAACCAGTTGTGTTGGGTTTCAAGAAGCAAACCAGTTGTTGTGTCAGTCACACAGAGTCTGCTGCATTTAAATCGGAGGTCTAGAATTACTGTGGAGCCTGGCTGATGACACAGTAAAAAGGTCACAGCTCTGAAATCTTGGCTCTTCTTCCAAGAGATCATTTTACTGAACCTCTGCCATGCTCACCTCGCGCAGAAAGAATATTTTTCATAGTCAGAAAATTGACATTGATTATCTGATCAAGCAAAAGATACTACGGCAATTTTTCCACATTACGTTCCCATTACATCTGTCTAACAAGGCAAGATTTATATTTCCTTTGGCTATTATTCCTAAAACTTCATTACTTTCTTTGTTAAAAAATTCAAAATCATCTTGTCCCACACTTCTGTATTCTTTGTCACTGAATTTCTTTATATTATCTTGTCCCCCTATCACGCTGGAACACACCGTCTCTTTCACTCAAACCACACACTGAATTTCGGATCTCTCCGAATTAGTCCTATCTAGCTGGTCACTCATTTTTTTTCAGTGGTCCAGCTGCTAGATCTTGACCACTGACAGAAGGTCCTTGATATTATCTATATAACTAACTCACAGTGACCAACACTGTCTAGGGGTGACTGATAGAAGACAAGCAATCAAGGGGTCTCTGGCTCTTTCACCCTGCCGTTGAGTGTGAACAACTGCAGTTGATTTGGTGCTGTGGCTCTCATAGGATTGAAGGAACTTACCCTACATTATTCCAAAGGAAGGATGATAATCGACATCAGATTGGGTCAAAAGTCATGATTTCTGTTCTGCAAGAAACACATTCTGTTTCAGAGCAGTTCTTTAAATAATTTCTAAATTTTACTGACAGTTGCTAAATCCTCCCACAAATACATTCAAAAGAGTTCTGATTCTCAAAGTGAAAACTCTTGAGCCATGAACATCTTTGCCCCAATGTACCAGGCTTATCTGTCCCTCCAGGACACCTAATCCTCCAAGGCGACAGGCAGGAAGCTGAGCTGCTTCCATGTCACTAGTTACCTTGTAACTTGGACTCAAACCCTAAATCTTCTTCTGCAGCAGGAGAGAGGCTGGAAGTCCTGAGTGCCTGGGATGAAAGTGGGTTTTTCAGGGCTCCTGTGCTGCTTGCCTTATGGCTTGGGTCTCCAGAGCAGTGGGTTGAATCTTTTTGGTGTCTGGAGCCAGGTTTGGTTTCTAAAGCTTCAAAACTTAGTCACCAACACCAGCCTGAGTCTGTTTTGGCGCTAAATATGGCAGTAATGTATCACAGCCATTCCAGACTGTAGCAGCCAAGACAGCGACAGGCCTCCCTTGCCCCAACAGGGTGCTGATGGCTTGACACAAGCCAGGTTCCTGAGGTCTTCAGACTCCCTGCTGGAGATCTAAAAGTTAATAACTGGCCAGTTCCAGCGTACCCAACATTTCCAACTGATCTATTAGTTTGGCTGTCTTAATTTCTCCCATAGGTTACATAGCAAGGCTGCCCAAGGACCATAAATTGTGCACCCTTCTTCACTTCAAGCAGAAATGTCATGATGTAGTGAAGCGCTGATATCATTTTAGTAATCTGATTAGGAAATTGGTCAGGGACTAAGCAGGTGAAGCTGTCTCTCTTTCGTCAGAAGTTTGTGGTGGTAATTTTCCTTTGAACATTTTCCATTCTGGTAAAACATAATTTCTGAACAACAACAAAAAATTAACAGAAAATTGCAATCCACTTATGACTGGGACACACCTAAAAGCTGTCATATTCCTAGGCATCAATGCCAGAAGTTTTACAGGTTATAACATTACTTGCACAATGGTATCTGAAATTCCTGACGTCATCTGCGGACATCTGCGAAGGCAGATATCAGTAGTTTCCTATTACTGAGAATAGTCTGTAAGAAAAACAGGAAAAAGTCAACAGGGTCCATTTTTGCAACGCAGGATGACAAAGCAATGCTTACTTAGTCTATGATAAACCTTATTTTATATAGAAATAATTATTCCACACATTTATTTCAATTGGTTACAAATATAGATAATACCACAACTATTTAACTATGCTGCACTACTTGTCAAGCATATGGTCCTAAAAATACAATCCTGCTCTTAAGCACATGTGAGACAGAGTTTAAGCCAGGCAAAATCCCATATGTATTAGTAGAAATTAGCTTTAAAACAGAGAGTCAGGGCATGGTATCGTATTACTGAAGAAATAGGTGATTGTGTGTAAAAATTCTTGCACTACAAGATAGGACTTACTTAGGAGAAAATTTTGGAAGTTGGACTTCAATCATGCACTTAATCAGGTATCAGTCCCCAAGGAGATGGCCTTGAAGATTCCCAGCAGTACAAAAATGGCTTGAGATCATTCCCAAAATGTCTGAATCTGGTAGGATTTAGCAGGCTTTGGACATCTTCTTTTATTAATGAGAGCATTGCTAGTCATATTCCTATAATATTTAATAATTTATTGACCATTTTGTTTCACACTGATGATGTTGCTTGTTTTCTGCCACTAAAAGCTACTGAGATTGACTATTTTTTAGTGATTGTCAAAATTAATGCGCTCAAATCCACACATAGATGTCTTAAATGGTTTTTCAAAAAGGCTGAGCATCCATTGCTTTCTGTGTGGTCTGCACTTTTATACCATAATTATCCTTTGGATTGTGAAGATTTAGTGTAAAGGACTTTGGACAACATTTGGGTAGTTAACATGATGTATATTTTAATTTTGCATCTAACTAATATCAAAAAGTAAGCAGATTGCAAACCACACTGTTTCCTTATTACAATCCTTTCTTTTATCACAGTTTCTCATGCCATTCTGAAATCATATGAAATCAATAAAGGTTGGTTAGAAAAATATTACTGTCTTTACTGTTTAAGCAGGCACATAAAAGCCCAGCCGTAAGTCAGAAATTCAGGAGAAAATCAAAGCAGAGATCTTGTTTTAACAGCTTTCGTCAGCACCAGTAGATTCTTTTTAAAGGAGACAGTACCTTGCAAGGAGAAAAAAATGGCAAGTTTGAACTGGAGTTATCAAGGCAGAAATGGTAAAAGCTATCTCTAATAAAAAATCAGATTTATTTATAATATATTGATTCTTTCTTTTTTTTTCTTATAAAAAATTCAGAATTACACAGATTATTAACATATCAAGTATTACGTGTACAAGTGGTTCCAAGGGAAAGTGACAGGAATTCAGTACTGGTACAGAATTAGAAGTAGGAAACTTCAATCATTTATTTATTTCGCCTAGGACCTGACAACTGGCATAAATTATACCCTATTGCCAACGGAGACCATCAATCTCCAATTGATATTCAAACCAAGGAAGTCAAAAAAGATGCATCTCTGGGGCTTCTCCGGATCACCTGGAAACCTTCCACATGCAAAGAGATCGTCAATGTTGGACATTCATTCCACGTGAATTTTGAGGATAAGGACAATCAATCAGGTTAGTAAAAGGGGGATCTGGAGAGGGGGATGTGAGACATTTTCTTTTTTCATTCTCTTTTTCTCTAATTTATATAGAAAACAACGCTAGTTGCCTTTCAGATTAGGGTATGCTTGCTAATTTTGTTATACTAGTTGGCAACACCCTTTAAGTGTCACAGAAGTTCCACATTATGTTCTTTAAAATTAAGACTCATTAGCAAGTGTTCTTGTCTTAATGGCAAAAGGACTGGTAAGTTCCCAGTAGGAAACCTCTAGGATAATCACTGATTTGGAAAGGATAAACTAGGAGGAGAGTTTCTAAACATAGTTATTCAAATGTGCTTTTTTTGTTTTAATCAACATTGTGGGGGAGGTTTATACATATGTAGAAGTTACTCACAGTATAACTCCATATGGAATCACTCTGGACAAGGTTTTTTTCCCCTCAGAGAGTCTTATTACCTTGATAGCGAAGGAGGAGTTTTATTTGTGATGTGTAATATTGCAAGTGCTGCAAGAACTCCAGGCACATATTTCTGAGCATTGTGCACAATTACAGGTGCCTATCTTTACAGTGGCAATCAATGCACATTTATGTGCTTGTAAGCAAGGAATTGATGATAATGACCGACAAACAGTGTCAATATCATCCGAATACACCTGTGGCATCTTATAATCTAAATTCGGAAAATATGAAGTACCTTTAACTGTTACTTCTGTGAAGAAAGAGACATTTAAAATGCTGTCATAAATAATACAAAGTTTAGTGAGAAGTGAATTCCATGAGGTAGGACAGTTTGTTCTGCAGTTATTAAAATCGAGTCACTGTTTCTGGCAAACTGCTGTTTCTCTGCATTTGTCCTTTTGTTTTCTCTCTGCGTTAGAAGATGTATTCACATATATTTCACCTGAATTTTGGAACTGTATCAAGGAGACATGCATATTTACTATAACCAATGCACTCACATACATAATTAGAATGAAAACCTTCAATAACTTTGGCTTCACTGCGCAAACTGTTGGACTTTTTTCTCCAGATGTTTACGAATAATCTAATATCAAAACATGTTAACATGGAGAAAACTGCTTGCACACTATAAAATCTTTGAAATCTATAACTTGCCTGTCAGGAAGACTTTATTGATTGACATTTTTACCATTCTTCATGCATTTGCAGTGCTGACTGGTGGACCTCTCACTGGAACGTACAGATTGCGGCAGTTTCACTTCCCTTGGGGCCAAACCGATGATCAGGGCTCAGAGCATGCAATGGATGGCAAGAAATATGCCTCAGAGGTAGTGTCAATGAAAGAAAAGTTAAAGTCAAGTTTTCAAAGTTCAATCACATACATCATCCCTAGGGAAAAAGAAAGCATATGTAGATAGCTTCGATAGTTAACTTGTATTTTGCAAAAACAACACCATCTCTGCAAAGTTGACGTTGCAAGAGCAAAGTGGGTTTTGTGGTCAGTGCTTATTAATCTAAATTTAGATAATCTAAATCCATATCTAGATAATGAAACAGGGCTGAAAGGTGCAGGTACAAAAGTAATGTGAAATGTTAAAATGCTAAAGTAATGCTAAATGTTAAAATGGTCAGCTGTACAGGTATATTCAGCTTGAGACTAAATCAGCTGCTTTTAAAGAGTCTGATCACCCAATGCCCCACTGTAATGGTAGCTGAAGCCTCTCACAGGTACACGCATGCTGATCACTGTGAGGTGGTTTTTTCTGGCTTTTCAAGAACAGCAAATAAGAAGGAAACCCAGAGGAAATTAATGAAGAGAAAGAGGTAAAAAAGTTATCTAGTAAGGGCCCCAGAAGCTGTCAAGTACATTCAGATAATGAAGCAAGGTCTGTTTTACAAAAATTAAAAACCACCTCTAAAGTAATGGATTTTATTTGTTTTCCAGTTCCTCAGTGTCCTGCTAATAGTCAATGTCATCGACGTGCCAACAAACAGTTCGTATTCAATTCATGTAATGTTATCTTTGGCAGCTTTTTAGATTTTAGGAACATTACATGACAAACTAATGAGACGGATTATTCGTTTTTAATTTAGGCATTCGGAGCATGCAGCCAGAAGTGTGTTCCTAATAGGAAATTTTCCGCTGTTGAGAGTGCTAAAGCTATCTCATTTGATACAGCCAAGATAAGAAAGGGGTGTTCCTTTACAATTGCTTTCTGCCATAAAGAGATAGTGCACTTAAGCTGTGTTTAAGCAGCACATGATTAAGTGTTTATTAGTTTGCTTTCAATCAACAGCTTTAAATACGTTGAAACAGTAAAGGTGTTAAGTTGAAAAGACAGCAATTCAGCTTTAAAAAATACCGGAAGTTTAAAAAAAAAATATTTAAATTGGAATTTTAAGATAATGTGCGTTATATAATAATGTCTATGTTCTGTTTCTATACTTTAAGAATTTCCTCCTTATATTTCAAGAAGTTTTGATATTTTTTGTGACCACGTTGCTGAAACATACAAATAATCCAGACTATTGCCATAGAGTTACATAGTTGCTAAGCATGCTCATCGGTGGGAAGGTATTTAATTCTTAAGATTTCCAAGTTCTGTAAGTTCTGGAAATTTTATTTCACAAAAAAAAAATCTCAAGATATAACATGCAACATATTAAGCTGAACAAAAGTTCCTTAAAACTCTGTTAAAGGAAATACTGTCAAATACTTGTTGAAAGATCTATGTTGAATATAAACCATCCACAGACGTGGTCTTCATGGCCATACCATCAATCTTTTGCAGTAAATGGGATGACTGTGAATAAATATTGCACCGTGTATAACAAAGTGGTTACACTCCTCAAAATGCTATTTAATGTATAACATTTTTAAAGACATGGAAACACAGGCATGCACAGGAGACTGTTAGCAATAGAGTTAGAAAAATTTATGTCCCTTGTAAGTTGTGATTTTTCCGCAGCTCTGCGTACTTACCCCTAAATTGCTTTCAGGGATATGTGCAGTTCTGCCTACCCCAAGGTAAAGCCTGGGTATGAGTCCTGACAATGCCGGGGCAATTCAGCAGAACACCATAAATCTGCAGGCATTCACAAGCACCTTCTCAGTTTCACAGTCAGACCCTAAGCATGCAGAGTGGCGTTTCTAACTATTTTACACGAATTGCAGCATTTATTTGTAGCAGAACCAGCAAAAAATGATCCTGTCAATTGCTTTTTAGCTTCATTTCATTCACTGGAACGCGGACAAGTATTCGAATGCAGCTGAGGCTTCCGACAAGCCGGATGGCTTGGCAATTGTCACTGTTTTCCTGAAGGTCAGTTACTGACACACTGAAAACCCGTGAGTCTCCCTTGCCTTTACTTATCAAAACTGCAGTCAGTGATGAGGACTAGGAAAAAACACGTCTTTGTGTTAAATCTATGGAGACGACTGTTTCTTATCCTGATTTAGCCCATGTTGCCTAAGTAGGCAACATGCTACTACATGGATATTTTACCCAAATCCCCATTTCATCCACAGAGCCTTCAAGAAGAGCTGTGCTTTAGAGGCATGGGTGCTAGTGAGCTTGTAGTGTTTCACCCATCTTTGTAACAGGCAATGCTTTTGTGTTTGCTTTCTGCTCCATTTACAATGATGTGAACTTTCACAGAAAGACAGTTGGAGTCACATGTGCTGTTACTGTCTACCAGTGAGAAAAGAAAATTCTAAATCAGAACTCCAAGAAATCTTGAATCCATGCACATGACATATTTAGCTTTTCAAAACCAACTGAGGCAGGAAAAAGAATTCCTTATTATTCCTTATTCCTTATTAATATTATTAAGGACTTTGTTATATTAAGGAAATACCGTAAAATAATATTATATATTATTATATCCTCCTAAAATATAATTATTCGTAGTTCACATTGCAAAAATGATATCAGCAAAACCATCTCTCTGAATGCTTTCCAAGTGAATTTCAAGGATAAGCACATAGGATCAACGCAGTCATATTCTTCTGAACCACAGATTATTTTCGCACTACTGTTTGCATTACTCTACAAAGCAGAAGCAAAACTACCTGTTATTTCCTCAAAATTTCTAAATCTTGTTTCATTCATAGTGGGTTTGCAAAGCTAAACTAATCAACGTTTATAAAGAGTATTCTTATTCTTGATTCTGTTGAAAAAAACCTATCGTTACATATTTAGGATTTTGAAGTATTTTTTTATTTACAGCTTGGCTTATGCAATGAAAACCTGAAGGGTGTCTTGAAGGCCTTGGATTCAGTAAAGACTAAGGTAAACAACGTCACAGCCTGATCAGGATAATATACAGAGTAGTTAAATTAAAATCCACGCAATCTCTTATCTGCCATTTTGAAGACTTCAGAGTAATGTGGGGGTTCAGCTGAAGGAGGCTGTTGAGACGTGGGAGCTGAAAGCATGATCCTGGACACGAGTTTATGAGCTCCCATAAAATATTTTGTATTGTTAGACCTCCACCCTGTAGACAGCTATGGGCTCTTTGTGTAAGAGTCAGAGTACACGGTTCCCGATTCCTACCTAATCCTATGCTTCCATCCGTCTGTCTATTTAACATTCCCTGGTGTCCTTCACCAGAACAGCCTTACAATAACTGAACTGAAGTTTCACTCAGCTGAAGGAGGAAAAAAAGGGCGAAGAAATAACACCAGAACTGCACTTTTCTTAAGCTGTCTTGTAAAGCAGTGACTATTCCCACTAAACCTCTCATAAAGGCACAAGATAAGCAGAGATAGAATCTGAATATCTGAATTTTAGTGAAGCATGTTAAAAATACAATACAGCTTCCTCCACAGGATTTTAAAAAGGAATGAAGAATTTGACCCTGAACATGCAAACAGTATCAACATCTGTGAATCCTCCCTTCAGTCTCAACAGACAGCTGAAAATTAATTATACACTGAAGTGTTTTTCTTGCCCTGGAGCACTGAGTTCAGTATTTTAAAATAAAAAAACCAAAACACAACACAACCTTCTAGTCAGTGATGACTTAACTCTTTGGTATCTGACACCATTTGCGAGGGAAGTTGGTTTTTCTTTGGTTTTTTTTTTTTTTTTTTTTTTGAGTAATGCTGCTCTTTGTGGTGCCAGCCTAGATGTATCTCAGTGTCAAATTTATCATCAGGGTGAGCAACTCGCCTCTGATGCTATGAGGAAACACTAGCGCTTTGAAAGCACCTCCTCTGATTTAGGAACACACTCCCTTGCAGCCCGAAACACTAATCCTGTCTTACTGATGGGTTTCATTAACGCAGCGTATCTTCCACAGGGTAAGCAAGCTCCCTTTTCTGATTTTGATCCTTCAAGCCTGTTGCCTGAAGCCTTGGATTACTGGACCTACAATGGCTCTCTGATGCATCCTCCCCTCCACGAGAGTGTCATCTGGATTATCCTTAAAGAGCCAATTACTATCAGCTCAGAGCAGGTACAGTATTACAAGGAATAAGACCCTTATTGTCTTTTAGCTTCAGGGACATTATCACTTTACATTTTATCACTGCATTTTATTAGGTTTATTTGTCTCATTTTTACTGTAAAATGAGTCGTATCTTTACACCACATTATTGCTCTTGATAAACACTTATGATTCTGCCTCAGCCAGGTAAGGCTACTTGTATCTTACAAAGTCTGGTGGGAATTGAGATAAGATGACTTCAGATTGGTGGAGTTGCTTCCATTGCTCCAGGAAAGGTGATTCACTTATTTAAACTTCCTTGCGGTGCTGTGTTTCCCAAAGCAGAAGCCAGGCAGAAAGCTAACTTCTACCCGTCTTCATTCCTACAAGACTCCCCAAAATAAATTCATATTCTCATCAAATCTCAGACAAAAACCTGCCCGAGCAGGGAGTTTTGTCACATGCCACAAGACCAAATAGGCAGAGTATCGTTCTCCATTCAGTGCTATCCTAGAGTGGTTAGGAGCTGTACCAATTGCTTTATTGTTGCATTATTTCCTAATAATGTCTGTAGAACAAGCTAAATATCCCTCACTGGCCTTATTGAGGTAAGTATTCTTTCTGTTCTAAACTATTATGAAACTGTCTTATGCAGTTAAATTATTGCCACTTGTTCTTCCAAAGGTTTTTGAATTAATAACTTTACAGACAAGGCTAGTTAAGTACTTTGAATCTTCGAAAATAAAGGCACACTTGTAGAAATAAATTGGGTGTTATGAAGATCCTTAACATTTGTTCAAGATGTTATTAACTGGGCTATTCAATGGATAAGGGATAGAAATTAAGTACAAATAGTTTGACATAAAAAGCAACATTTAAAGCCAAGTTGAATTAATTCTAAGGCATTGTTTTTTGCTTTCACAATTGATATTTTTAATTTATCAACCCCCATTTTTTTTAACATAGGTGATAACACAGTGGTGCCAGTGTCTGAAATTTTCTGTGCTAGTTGGATATAGCGGTGAATAGGATATTCAAAGATGGTTGTTTGTTCCAGTACTTCTGTGGCAGCATAAATCCTGACTCACCACTGGATTAACTCAATATTATGAAGCTTAATTTTTTTAAAAAATAGAAAGTTACTTGGGAAGTATAACATTTTCACACTGACATGCAAGATGAAAGTGACAGCTAAATGTATCCCTTCCTTCCTCGCCCCCTTTAGCTGGCTCAATTCCGCACCATCCTGTCTTCTGATGAAGGGGAAGCACCTTGTCCCATCCTGAGCAATCACCGGCAACCCCAGCCGCTGAAAGGCAGAGTGGTGAGAGGCTAATTCCAGACAACCAAAGGAAATCTGGAGCACAGTCTGCTCATCAAGAGCAACACATCCACACAAAGACTACGGAAGAATCTACCAAAGAAGTAAGAACGTGCGTGTGTTCTTTGCTGCAATATTCCTGGCCTGCCAGAAGTGGTTGTAATTCACTGTGGCATTTGGCTAGTGCTTTTGCTGGAATTAATCTATATTCTTTTCGTGGTAGGCAAGTAATCCGGTTTAACGCATGACTTTTAACAGTGAAATGTACTTTAAAATTCACATTCCTTCTCAGGTACTAAGTAAACCATGGTGATAAGAAGGAGAGTAATTGTTCAGGGTGAAATTAATCAGTACTCGCCTTCCCACAAGGAAGTTTATGCAACTGTATGAGATGTCTGTTGTTTTTTGCAATGAAATTGCTACTGTTAATGGCAATTACTAATGGGTTATTGTTGGTTTGGCTAATAAAAATGGTTTACTTTTCTGGTTCAGCTGATACATGCCTGATTAAAATTAAATTAATAAAGAAAGTGCTTTGAAATGAAACAGTATTGTAACAGTGCTATGCTATCAGTGTTTTAAAAGAAAGTGTGTGATAATTGTTGTTTCATTGCACCTGCAGATCTAATAAAGAATTTTTAGACATATGTCCATGGAAAAATAAAGCACCTTGGTCTGACTATACATTTAAGTCACACACTTACGGCACCAAATTCACTGTTTCTCAAGCAGAGCAGTACCCAGCTTTGCAAATGGCTTCAGCAGTGACAACTGAATTATTTAATAGCCAGCAGTGGCAAAGGTCTGAAGAAGATAAAGCCACACGCTACAAGGAACAACATAAAGCATTAGAACAGAAATTAGGTTTCCAGTCGACCCTATCATGTAACTTAAATGGTATTTGAACAAAATGATGAAGTACCTTCATTAAATTACGTAAGTGACTATTATCTGTTGGGGCTTTGCAGCACATGTTGCTACAGATACAGTTTCTTCTTTAACATTTGCATGCCTTTGTACAGTAAAAGCAGTGCTGTAAACATTTACAGTTCCTCACACTTCTTCTATAAAGTACAGAAAATTTTCAAACCCATGTTCCCAACATATTCAAAAGCTGAATTGCTTTAAATGCAAAATACCACCTCTGCGGCAGTCAGCTGCGTTCAGAGGGACATGCTCCTAGGTCCAACTTTTCAGCTAACCAGAGTTTGTATCCGACAGCTGACTCAATATGGCCTTGGTCTGTGACTCGTCACCGTAATGTAGTGGCAACAATTATCATACCAGAACATGTGAAATGAATAACTAATTACTGGCCTCAATCAAATTATTTTATGCCTGGTTGGCTTGTGTACCCTTGCTGCCCTGTGCCATTAGCCTGTTAAGCACAATAACAGAAGTCAAGACTCTAACTTAATCCAATGCAATGGATTTGTAAGAAACACAATAAATTTATACCAAGACCTTTCTTTATTCTGTTCCAAAACAGGTGCTGCTTTCTGTATGAAATAGGTTTTGCGATATCACAAGACATTTACACATGAAAAAAAGGAGAGGTCATTTAGTCTTATTCTACTAGCTTGGAACTGAAAGAAAAAATGTTAATTGCAAGTGCAGAAGAGTGAGCATAAACTGCAAATAAGCACATGGCAGCTAAAATGAAATTAATAAAATGGAATTCATCTTAGTTTTAAACCTCTACCTTTATGAACAAGAATCTCCCTTTTGCCAGAATAGCCTCTTGTCCTAATAATATCTATCCCTGATGCAGAATCATTAACAGAATGAGAGCTCACCCACGAGCATGAGAATGAGGAGCTCAGTATTCAAAAGCAGTCTCCACTTCTGTGCTAATTAAAAAGCAGACAAATCAACATTCAGCGAGATATTCCTGCTATCCTCATCAGCAATACCTATTCCTATTACCTTATTAAGCAAAGATAGTAAAATGCGTCTTCCTGTTTATAAGCTTACAAAAACAATTACAAAGAGACGAATAATTCCCTCAGGTAACTGATACCTTCTTAATGAGCGATCCTGAAACAACATCACTTTTCTCTGCCTTAGTGCAACAACTGCATCATCCCTTTAACAGCCGTGAACAGGAAGATAATCACTTTCACTCCTCTCAGTGCTCCAGAAAAGAATCTGATGGTGCTTGTGGGAAAAGTGAGAACAGAGACACAACTATATCAGTTCAACTGGTTTCAGAGGAGGCATCTTCCTTGTGAAGGCAAAAAAATTAAACTTCACAAAGAGATCGCAACGGGCACACATTTGTGAAGTGGGAACAAATCTTATTAGGCAGAACCACAGCTTCCTCTACAGAGCAGTTTCATTCAGGGTCTCTTTAAAAAGCTCTCTAAGTGGTGTCCTGAGCTATATCTTGTAATATCTCAGATTTAGAGTGGGCCTGAGCTGCAGAGCTCTGGGTTCAATCAGTTGGAGACCTTTGCATGTGTGCACAAGGGTGACAGGAATTGGGCAGCTGGATTTACTATTTTGTCTCAAGTTCATCTCTAACATAAATTACTTCATCCTGCCTCTTTTTGTGTAACTCCTTTGGAAAATTACTTTAACAAAATACAAGTGAAAAAGTCAAGTAGCAACAACTGTGAAAATCAAATTGACCTGATTATGATGACTAAGAAAATGAATAAGCAATTCGTAGTCTAGGAAACAGTAAGGCAAAGGAAATGTCCTTGACTTGATCAAGGAAACGCAAGCTCATTTCATAGTATTTCTAGACTTTGACTACCAGTGAAGGAGAAATCTCTTATCTTTCTAGCAAAGAATGAGAACAAAATACAAACACAATTTTATTTTAGGACATAAAGCTATCACTATATTGACATCTAATGGTACTTGCTGGCAATATAAAAGAGATGGATGGAAAAATTACCCAGTGTAGTAGTTTGAATGGGTGACTTCTCAATGCCAAAGACTTGAGGAAATTACACAGAAAAACATAAATATTTTATGTCTTATTTTAAGAATACCATTTCTGCCTTTTACCAGAATGAATCGTTTTCTTGTTTCCTCCTCAGTATTTTATCTGTACGTAATAGTATTGGTATCTGTGTGCTGTGCATCCATAGCCAAATCCCACACTAAATCACCTTTTGTCTGAAATGAGAGAAACAGGCAAATGTAAGCTACCGCAGACACAACTCACCTAGAGAACTTCTGCTAAGCTTCTCCTCATCTTGAAAAGACTTTCAAAATACAAGAAGTCTGCTAAAATAAAGTTCCCTTTTGTAGCCCCACAGCTGTGAAAAAGTAGTTAACACTTAACATTTAACATCCGATCAGCAGAATGGGCTTCAGGTCAGGCTCCAGCTACACCTTCCATGTTGTTCTCTGCTGGGTGCATGAACTAGGACTACTTTGTTGGGGTTAAAAGACAAAATCAGATTGGTTAATGTTCCATATTCATTTTTTCTTTAGAAAATCCTTCCTAATTCAACTTTTCCCTCATGTTGAGGGAAGAAGGGTACTGTTATAACCACAAAGGTGTCAATTTTTTCATAATGAAAAAAAATCAGCCATAGGAATAATCTCCCCAGGGAGGTGGTGGATCCTCCAACATTGAACGCTTTTAAGATTCAGTTGGACAGGGTGCTGGGCCATTTTATCTAGACTGTGCTTTTGCCAAGAAAGGTTGGACCAGATGATTCTTGAGGTCCCTTCCAACCTGATAAGTGTGCTTTGAGGATGCCCAGATAAAACTCTGTAGATGAGATAGCCTGAGGAGGCCTAGTTAACAGCTCCTGATAAAGTTTAGGGATTTTACTGTAGAGTCTGTGGATCTTTTGATAAAGGAAAGACTTTGTACAAGAAGTCTCACTTCTTTCTGGGAATCCTCTGCACCTCTACTCCCATCTATCACAGGCGCAGCAATGCAGTGCTATGGTGCTGAGCAGGCCCAGAAGCACAGGATGGGAAAAGTGGGGCTTGGAAGCAGCTAGCAACAATGCTGGGCAGTGGAAGAAACCACTTAAAATTGAAGTCAGTTGCAGCAGACCATTTTGAAAACGTTCAGATTTTATACTACATCTTGAAACTTTTAAAATTGTTTTTTTCAAGCAAAACTGCTTATCAAAATGAATATGTTGCCTAGCTATTCTGAATTTCTTCATTGTATTATTTACCAGAGAAAAGAAAAAAATTCCTGAAAAAAGCCCACCAGCATTAATGATGTACTGGCTGCCTATATTATGGTAATACATTATAGCTTCCTTGCATCCCTTATTCACCTTTTTCTGCACTAGCACCAAGCTCAAATAAAATGCATTCAGTTTTTGACTGCTTAAGCCATTAAGCATTTTGCAATGCTCGGAGGTAACCAAGAGATCACACCATAAAAACTTGAAAATCAACAAACTAAATTGTCCCACAAAGTTCACCATAGTGTAGCAAGAGGCAAGTCAGTTCAAATAGTATATGTGTAGGAACAATACACCTACGGGACTGTGTTCATGCCAGTACAGTATACTCTGACTAATTTCTTTAAGGGCTATCAGTTGCAGCACTAAGTCAGCCAAAGGTGTAAGGTTCCTCTCGGAAGGGTGCTAAAGGAGCCCGGGTGTCAATGAGGCAGCTGGTCTCCCGGGGGATTGAGTGCCCTCCGTCTCCAAGGCCTCGCGGTGGCTTCCAGCGTAGGAGCCGCCCGGGCGCTGCCCTGAGGGGTCCGGTAGCCCCAGGGGATGCAGGACCAAGCTGTGCCATTTTAGGAGCAGTGACGGCGGCAGCACTTTCTGTTCCTGCAGCCTGAAACGAGCACTTCCCTCACCACCAAACTATCCCCACCTGATGATCCCCTTTTAGATACCCATTACGTTCACTTCCTATTTTGTCTGGGGAGAGCTACTGCCTCACATTGGATAAATCTGTGAAATCAAGAGGCTGGAATATCTTAGCTCTGATATTCACTGTGTTGGGCAATGTGTAGTGTCTGCTTAATCTACTCATAAATATACACACACGCTCTCCAGGGTGGAAATTTAAGAGCGAGCTGGGGACAGCCCCAAGCTTCCCTTTCTCTCCCCACCCCAGGGGGGACTCAGCTTCATTCCTCACATACCCTTTGAACAGCATTTACTCCTCCTCAGGACACCCGTGAGTTAAATCCATCCTGCCCAAGCAAGAGGGAACTGAGCATGGCTGAGGGGTGATTGAGCACGGGTTGTTGTGTCGCACCCCTGGCGGCGGCTCCGGGCAGGACAATGGCTGACAGAGCGACCCCTCAGCAATGGGATATGGCGGGGCAAGGGGCAGAGTGTGTTCACCAAAAGCTGCCGCAGAGCATGGCTGGGGGACGGGCCTGCAGCTCGGCTGTTGTGCGACCTGCGCCAGGCCCCGGCTGCAGCCATGTCCTGAATCCAGCCCCAGCTCAGCCCGCTGGCCACCGGGCTCGCCCCTGCGTGGGTGAGCTCTGACTTTGGGTCAGACAGTTTCCTAAGCAGCATTTTTGACATTTTGGTCACAAAAGCATTGGATCCGCACAGGAATCCCAGCAGCACGAGAACGCGGTGTTTTGAGAACCCGCAAATTTGATTTGTGGTGATGGTTTGGCCTGTTCTCATTCTCACTGAAGTCTTCAGCAAACTGGCCGTTGGCTGAAGTTACACAGAATAAAGTGGTGAATGAGGCAGAAAGACTGGAAAAAAGTCGTGTAAGTAGTGTCTGGCATGACAAAATCTAATGCAATAAAGCCTCTCTGTCTGTGACATTCGGTTACCAGAGCAATGTAATAACATGAATCAATATAAAAGACCAAGTTGTGCACTGCCAACACTTTTATAAATGGTACCTCTGAACATACCCTCTCCTGCCCTGCTGTAAACTCACTCCCTCGGCTGGAGGGGCGTTAATCAGGAGAGAGCTGAGGGCCGGGGCAATCTGGTCATCTGGGCCGCCCCTTGAAACCAAACTGCTTCCTCATGATAAGGAGACACTAACCCTTGGCACACCAACAGCGTGCCATCAGGAAATGTTTAGATTTACCCTTGAGAAATGTGTTAGGATGGATTTGGTAGTAGAGGCACAAAAAGCTGTCAGCAACTGATGCAATAGGACCACCCCGCTCTTATCGGGAAGTTCCCCCCGAGGAAGAGCAAGCAGGGGGACATCCACAGCCCCTTCTGTGCAAGGGATTGGGCTTCCCTGCAGTCTTCTGGAGGAGGCCAGGTCTGCACGACCCCTCCTTCCTTTGCTAAACTGTGTGCTCTCCCATTGATTCACGCCGTTGTGAAGTGTGGTCTAATATCCTTTCACAGAACCTTATTTTTTAATTATCAATGTGGAACCATACAGGCTGCTTCTGCGATGGCAACATACTTTGGAGGCGTGATCTGATGGAACCATTGTGTCTTCTGTCTGTGAAAATGCACGTATGTAAGAGGAATGAATGAAATGGTCACACACCTTCACTCATTCAGAGCGCTTTGAGCCCTTGAACGAGCCCTGTAGGATTCACATGAGGCAGGATTTTACAAGGCTGCCAGCTAATGATGTTGCATTTTGCACTTCCATTACATATCCCACGGCAAAGTTTGTAACAAGGATTCTTTTTTCATTGGGTCAAGGGAGAGAAAGACTCCAGGGAAAGCCTCCAAACAGATTTAGGTAATTATTACAAATGAAATCTCAGCCAAGACCTACAAAATTTTTTCCTGTTTCACTCACTGTAGCCTGCTTCTGGCCTCCTAGGTTTCCCTGGTATGAATGTTGCTGACCTATCCTGTGATCCTTTAGCCCTCCTTCCAAGTATTTGTTGTATGCTTGTTTCTTTCTTCATGTGACATTTTAACTCATTTGAGGATATCTGATTGATGAGAAGAAGGTGGAGAACAGATATTTGGCTCAAGCAGTTGCAAGACCAGACAGTTATGTACAGGAGATCTATTTCTGAAATCTCAGTTCTGTAATACCACAAGTTGGGCCACTTGTTAAAGGAGTGTCGAGTGAATACAAATAAATGGTTCAACAGAAAAATATTGTAGGTATAAAGGAGTATATATTAAAACCAAATTGTGTTCAAGGCTGTCACAGACGCAGGGTTCATAATCATGTTCTTTTGTAGATCTCCAAGCATAAAGGGATATAGTTATTCCAACTGGACAGTTAGGGTAATATTAAGATCCAGCAGCCACTCCTGAACCCTTGTTCCCAAAAGCTTTGAAATCTCAAAGCATCACAACAGAAGTGACCCAACTTGCCACAGAGCTGGAACTACCATTAATTAGATCTCTCAGGTAGTCATACTTCAAGGAAATTAAAAGCTTCTTTTTAAATGGTTAATCAAGGGGTTAAGTGGCAGTTTGAAAATACTGATGTGGTGTGACTACTGCAAAGCCACAAAGAAAAATGGTGCAAAGTTAGGAACAGAACAAGGTTTCTGCCCATGCTAGAGGTGTCTTAACCCACTAGAGCAGACCTACCATTAAAACAGGTTTTCAAAAACACCTTCTACTGCTCTCCCTGAGACAGATACGTGACCTGCCCCTGGGCTAAAGTCAGCTCTTCCCACACACCCTTTTTTCCAGGCTGCAAACCAGAAAGCTCCTCTTTCCTTGGAAGAAGGGGGCCCCTATTTCTAATTGCTCCCATCCTCCTTAATGTCACCCACATGCTCCTGGCTTTGTCCACAGGCCAAGTTGTTTCTAGTTTGACCACATACCTAACAAAGACAGTGGTTATTTCCATAGTTAAATCAGCGTTTGCTTATGTGCTGGCTTCTGTGGTACAAAAATGTTAAATTTCTGCTGAAAGACAACAGACTTTTATGAATAGAACAAGCAGTAATACACCCTTGTTGTAAATAAGGAGAAGCACAAGAAAGGCTTACAATAGGATTCAGAAAATGCATTTTGGAAACTAAAATGAAACAGGATGAATGTCAGTAGCTAAATTCAGTAGAGAACTCCAGAAAGCATATGCCAGCCTGCCTTTCTCATTTACGAGACATGCAAATACCACTGTGGTGTAGGAATGCCGCGTGCAGTGGTGCCCAAGCAGCACCCAGCTTATGGAGACTTAAGTGTCCAGACCGAGTGAGGACAAGGTGTCACACAGGTGCTCCAGTGGGATTCAGAAAGGAGAGAGGCGTTGGTGAAGCCCCTGGTCATACTGCTGCACATGGCACTCCTAGCACACACCAAAAGTGTTAGCTGTGCCTATACTGGCAATTGGAGAGGGACAGGACTTGGCCACGGTCAAGTGGAAGCTCTGCAGAGTGGTTTTGGCAAATGTCAGCTAGAGCTCTCTGCAAGAGAGACCAGACAGGGTGAAGTGATGGTTCCCAATGGACCATATGGAGGAAGGTACCCAGGAAAGTTCAGCTGTGCAGACTCAAGATATGTTTTTGAGTCTCATGGCCCTTGTTCCAGGACCAGAAAGTGGGCCCTGGCTTGTTTTATTTCCCATGATAAACACAGCTATTAAGTACACCACAAAGCACAGCAGATACACTCAATTTCCCTCTGGAAAAGCAGGGACTTTTGGTAGTTAACACACTGAATCAAGAAGTAGGGGGCTTTTTCCTGTGCAGCCTGAGGGATCCCTGTTTCCTCTGCAAGTGCCCTGATGGGCAGGCTCTGAACCAGCCTGTTAGGTGGCATCTGCTACACTGGGTTTTAACATGAACTCTTCACTGTTGCAACTGGATAGTACTTACATTGTGGGTGTGATATTATGTGTTTCTTTAAACTCAGAAAATAAAGTAATAGCAGCAAGAATATGCAACTAAATAATTTCTTTTTAACTATCTAGCCATTCATTTGGGTAGTGGTTTTATACCTCATCTGGGTAGATTTTTCCCTGCTAAATGAGGAAGGTAGTTCTTAGTGCCAGTAAGAAGCAGCAGCTAATGTTTGTACAGTGCCTACCAATGCAAGAGTGCTAAGTATTAGAAGTGAAGCACGTCTTAGCACTCAAAGACCTGCATGCTGAATAGTTGACCCAGTGCCCAGACTGGGACGACTGCTGACTCTGAAGAGACTGAACATAGCCTTAAGAATAACAGACACATAAGTAACAGCATGTAAAGCACAACTAAACAGCAATACACACTTTTCAGAAAGAGAAATGGAGCTCTCTTTTTCAATACAAAGCAGTTCAGTCAATCACATATTCTTGCATGAATTACTGGATGCAAGATGCAAGAGGAAATTCTTTAGTTTGATTTTTCTTTTTTTTTAAATCTCAAACCCGTTTTTAGCAGTTTAGTGCAAGTAACCCTACAAACACCTCTGAACACACTGTCATGATGCAACGCACCTGCGCCAGTCACTAGAGAAAAGTGAAGCACAATCATGAGACTTCAGTATTATTTAAGCAATATCACCCCTAGGCAGTGTGTGTACTCGAGTGCTGTTTAGCTCTGATAGCCTGGGTGTTCCCACTCCACTCTGAGATGGCCACGTTGCAGGGCTAGATTACTAGATTACTTCCTGATTGCCATAAGCCAGAGATGGGGGTAGCGTGGGTTGTATACACCCGCTGTACACTGACACAGTGGGTGAAATCCAGACCAGTAAAAATGACGGTTATCCAATAAATTTAAAAAAAAAAAAAAAGGCAGGCTGGAAAAGACCTTTTTAGTAATCCATTGTCTTGCCCACAATTACAACTCTTTCTGTAATCACAGAGATTTATTTCCAGTTAACGCACATTTGCAGTGTGCTTGTGTAAACCAAGAAACCTGCCTTGGGTCCTAGCAGTGATATTAAGATATGCTGTAACTGAGAGATACAGGTAGGCAAATGCTTTCTGGAACCTCACCCTGAGAGTCAGGTGAAAGCGGTGCCGTGGCTGAAGTGAGCACCACTGTTCACCTGAATCTGTCAGGGAACCGAAGCAGAAATTGGTTTCAAATAACTGGTCAGATTTTCCATACGAATCTTTACTGTTCCCTTTGCAAAAAACCCGCTCGATGATGATCACCTATGCTCAGTTGTATTTAATGCAGGTATGAATGTGTCCTTGCACGGAGCTTGCTCCCAGGGCTTCGGGCGCTGGCACAAGCTCTGCCCAGCAGCTTTCCACATGCTCAGGGAAGTCCAGCTGAGCCAGAAAATGCCAGACCTACACAGCCTGCTTGGTAGCGCTGATGTGGCCATGCGTAGTCCAGGCTCTCTGTACACAAATGACTTAAATACTCCTTTTTTAACGCCGGGGGAAACTTCCAGTTAGAAGAAAACACAGGAAAGCTTACTTTGCTTCTATAGTGGTTGTTTCTGGCACGTGGATTTTAAGCATGTGTGGAACTATGTGACGATAACAGAAACAGAAAACAGCATGCATTTAAATGCACAGATTCACCTTGACATCATCTTTTAAATCTGAACATCTTTTGTCATGTATCTGAAAATAATCCTTTTTCTTTTCCATAATCCTTGTTTTGCATTTAAGAAAGGGAGCAAGTCATAATCAACAGCACATTCTTAGTACATGAGTTATATTACATACCCTTCCACAGGCTGACACTTCAAGACACCCTGCTTGTTACTCAGGCTGTCATGTCAGTGTGAAGGTGACACCCAGACCATTGCCTTATTTACAGTGACATCTACTGGCAAAAGCCATCTGCAAAAGGCCTCTTTTTCTATTAGTTTTTTTTGTGTGTGTGTTTGTGCTTCTACCTTTGGCATTTTTCCTCATTTTCTTCACATCCCACCACTCAGTTGTTCACAGTCAGTTCAACGTCTTAGATTATTTCTTTTCAAACCCAATATCTCCATCCTCAATCAGTCATCCATCTATCTCCAGAGCATATCTCAAAACAGAACAAGATTTTGTATCATCAGCACTGTTTGCCAGTGCTGGTCATCTCCAACATCCAGGAGATACAGCTTCTGTTGAGGTAGCATCGTCTCAACATCGTATATTTAGCGTTCCCACACACCTACCTATTGGAGGTAGCTCTCACTGACAGCACCCACTCACCAAAACCGAAGACTCTCTGGGCACAGGACCTTGTTTGTAGACATCAGGAGGCTGGTGGAGTCCAGTAGCAGCTCGATTCCATAGCATTCAGCAGAATCTACTGTGCTCTAGAGTCATCCTCCAGCTCTTCCTGTATATTCTATGGGGTGTGTGTGTGTATATACTCATACATAACATGTATATAGTATATTGGGTATATATTGATAAACATATATACAGAGAGAATGTATATAGATAGTTTAGTAGAGTTGCTAAACATTTTAGGAACAGTAATTACATTAACACCATCAGACAGTGAGTACAGAAGAGAATATTTCAAGGATTTGCTCAGGATATCTGCTGAAAATACTACACGCTGTGTTACAGCTACTCAAATAATGTTAACTAATAAATAGTTTTGCTTTGATTTTGCCATATATAGTTATTGCTATGCATCGGACAGTTCAAAACTAATTCAGTCAAACACGCTTGCTGCAGCAGATATTCGTGAGGGACTTTGTTTCTGGGCTTTGCTTCTGGCTTTGTTCGTCTGATGAAGGTTCCCTGAACTGGTCATGAAGATGAGCTAAACTGTTTTCAGAGATTCAAGGTTTCTTTGGGGCTTTGGACCAACAGGCTGGAAGTTCTTTGGCTAGTCTCTGCAGACATTTTTAACAGCCTTCAAAATTAATATGTTGTTGAATAGCACAGTACTATGACTCTTGTATTCTTTAGTTCAACACAACACTAAGATAATGCTCTTATTTATGACTGTATTTGCAATGAAACAGGTAACAAATACTGTTCAAATAATCTTCAGCAATTTTTGGATTGCTGCTGCCATCTGCAGACCCGGGAACACAGCATTCTTTCAGCTATTCGTACATAGACACCTGTGCTTTCTACATAACCATGAGAATTTTAAAGCAATTTTGGAATATAAGTTTGGATGCTGAGATCTTTGGTGATTTCCAGGTAAACTGTTTATTTCTGAAATCACAAACTACATTAGAAGCTGGAGTTTAAACAGGACAAAGGGAAAACAGAAATCAAGAACAGACTTTTTGAAAAACACCAAGGATGAATGGGTTCCTTTTTTTCCTCAAAACAACCAAAGTGCTGGTTTAGTTTTGTTTTGTTTTTAACTATTTTATTTAGCACATTTCTGTCTGCTGTTCATACAACTGTAGAAAAGAGAAGAATTGGAAGCAGAATGTTGACATTTAAACAGCTGAGGCTTTATTCAGAATATTTTCAAATGAGAGAGACAGAAAAAAAATGTTAGATCTTCATAAAAAAAATACATTTCATCTACCTGTTGCATGTATGCTTTACATCTGAAAACCAAACCTGTCAGGAGCATCCCCAAATTATTCAAAGTCATGTACCCAAGTATGCGGGTGAAATTTGACAAAATAGAAGTGACACAGGAACTGACTGTGAAGCACATCAGTTCTGTTAAGCCAAGGCAGAGAATCTTTGTTTTCACAGGACAATCCAGTACTCTCCTGCCAGAGAAATCCCCTGTCCCCAAACTGTGCTGCACTGGAAGCCAACACAGGTCACACACACAAGTGTTTCACCACAGTGAAATCTTGTACTTGGGATGAATGCTGGAGAGGTTGACAGAAATGGGAAACAAACCGCTATTTTAGAAACATCTTTGTTTAAGCATTTCAGCATTATCTCCTGTCTAAGAAAGACAGCAGACACCCAGAAAAGGCCATCTGTCCATCGAGTAAGCACTTCATGAATAAAAGGTACGGAAATAACAGTATCTAAGAGATTTAGCTGATGGGCCAAATCTCTATTAGGCTAGACCTGTACAAACAAACAATAACAAGACTTAATATGAAAAACAAGCAGGCTTGTGCGGAACATTAGTGGAATATAACGCTACTGGATTTTCATAGGATGCTTTATATGTTAAGGTTTTTATCCTAAGTCCTAAAAAGATGCCAGGGAAGAAGAATTAAAGGAAAATGAGCATAGGCAAGAAATGGGAGTTAAAACAAAAACCAGAACAAACTTTTTACTTCAGAACTGTAGGGGGAACAACAAAATATAAAAGTTTGGCCAGAAGTTAGATGGAGTCTATGTAGCAGCAGAGTGATAAAGGAGATTGTCACAATGCTTTTTATACTAGTTCATAGGTAATAAAAGATAAAAACCTCTCTAGAGCAGCATTCCTCTGTCATTTGTACCTTCATGCTGAGGCTGCAGGTGTTCTTTCAATGATTTGCAACTTTTAACATCTGAAGGCTAGGCAAGACTAATCTCTAGCAATCTGTTCTTTGCCTACTTAAAGCTCCAAGAACCTAAATCCCAAATTTCCTTTCCATTAAGTTTATAAAAATTGTATTACTTATTTCTTTCTATTATGTCACTTCATTTATATGCCATATTTCACTTTTTCAGAAAAGTTATTTTAAAATTGAGTATTTGGAAGACTCAGGGTTTTTTCCGGGAATTGGTTCCTTGAATTCTTTTAGGTCCCAGTTCAGGTCTGGATGGCCAGCAAAGTTCCGTTTGCTGAAGAAACAGAGAAACCAATTTCTGCAGGGGCAGAGAAAGCACAGGTACGTAGTCAGTGGGTGTATGGCAGCAAACAGACATCTGCCTGATCTTCAGCCCACCTTACTCGAGAATGAAAGACAGCTACTTCCCAGGTTTTTTCTTTGACATAAAGAAATCTCCCAGGCTGGCGTTAAACTCTGTCTTTGCAACATGAAAGACATCATGAGCATGACTGGTGAAGGCTAGAAACACAGCAGAACGCGCTGCTTCCCTCCTGTGCCAAAACCAGCAGAGCTTACCCCAAGGCTCTGCTGCAGTTTATTTAATTCTGAGAATAGGTTTATGGGTGACCAACTATCCAGCCATATCCAATACTTGACAGCTACTAGTTTCAGCAAATACCCTATATATTTCTTGGTCAGTGAGCATTTCATTCTTCTTAATACAAAGGTTCCAAGTTATGTCAGAGGGTAAAGAGTTGATCAAAGAGACCTGCAGCTTGCAGGGTGAGGATATATTTTGGCTTTGTCTGCTCTAGAGTCATGTTAATACAGCACGGAACCCACGATTGAGATTTAATTCCCCGGGAGCACATCACGTAGCCTGGTTGAGATTCAATGTGGCTTGGGCATAGAGTAAGTTAGTGACTGAGGATGCAACCAAGTGCGCAGTGTCAAGACTGGGTCCATGCTCTCGCCTTGCAGTTGCAGCAGAGAAGCAATTTGGGAAGCTGTTCCCAAAGGATTTCAGGCATCTGAGGACTTCTAATCGTTTTCAGATGCCACCACTAGTTTTCCGCCCAGATGTAGTACCGTGTTAGGTCCATCTAACGTGAACACAGCACCTCCACATTAGGAGAATTACTGTGAATGATGTCTTCTTCTAAAACTTATTTGCATAACTCTATATAAATAGTCAATAGTTCAAAATAGCGCTATCAGAAACTTTATGTACAATTGATTGCATGTCTTACCTCTGCCAAAGTAATTTTACTCGGAACATAAAAAAGATACGTAACACTACACTGTCCAAAGACAGACTTCAAATGAGGGGTGACTATTTTTTCCAAAACTAGAGCTTCAGGCACTAGTTATAAAACTGCAGCCTTCTCTGAAAAATGTGTATCTCTTTGATAGAAAATACAAGACACATTAATAAAGTCCATTTTTTTATTTTGATAAAATCCTTATAAATATCAAAGCACTTGATCAACTTCACTGTTTTAAGTATGTAAAAAATACATAAAACTTTTGTCTCTGACATGAAGCCTTATTACTTTCTCTTCTCAGGCAAACAGACATTTATAGCCTTCGTGCAATTTGTAAACATTTTGTTCATGTTCTGCAGCTACTCCCATGACAGGGAAACATATCAGATCCAACACTAAGTCTAAAAAAAGGTGTGAAAACACGCAGCACACTCTCGCTCTCTCCATGCACACTTTCCAGGCGTCCTCATTCAGAACGAACCAGCCTGAGGTCTTTCCAGCTGCATTCTGCTCCCTATGCCAGAAAACAAAAAGCGCTTGCAGGTTTTTTCCCTTTGGTTAATACTTGTACCTGCTGCCGCTGCCAAGTGTCTTTTATTTCTTCCATGGTCTGTTTGTGTTCTATCCTTCAGAAAACATTCAGAAGGCACTGAGAGGCCTTGCAGCGATAGTAGCTGTATTCTGGGGAGGAGAAAACAAAAAAATCCACCTATCTTAAACGAAGCTAAAGTATCTATGTCTCTATGTCTAATTTATTCAATTATAAGAAGGTATATAAAGTCAATCCTGTTTGCTATTTCCCTCATATTTGTCCATATAAGAACAAAAGATCCATTGAGGCAAGAAGCACAGCCTATAACACCCATGAAAAAGCAAATTCATTGTAATTGTGGAAGATGAGTTTGGTCAGAAGTACTACAGAGACTGGTAGTACTCACTGCCCAGGAAACCTCTAGCTGCCTCTTTCAGGTATCACTGGTTTTCACTTGTGGTTCTCAGAGTCTGAGGGTAAATCTAATCCTATACTAAGCTACACCCTACAGGAAGTTCATTAAAAATATCAAAAATAAATTTGGCATAAAACAAACAATTACATTCAGATAACAAAAGCTCTTGAGAGGAACACAGGCTCAAGTCATTTCCTAAAGACAGACATTTAAACACACCGCTATTGAGGGCCGATCTTTAATTAGATATTGACTTGACTCTTATTTCTTTGGCTTTAGCTATAAATGCTATCTTTGGTCTTGGAATGTAAGTGCAACCACCCAAGTCCAGCGATGACGGCGGAACTTCAGCCAGTACCTGGGAGACATTACATACCTGCGTAGTGCTGTGCTCCACTGCGAGAGGTGAGGTGTGCAATGTGTGTCTCCCACTGCAGCATGACACGTCTCTAGTACGAAAGAGTCTGGAGCAACTGCTACTCCTGCCTCATGATTTTGAGCAGTGGGAGTCTGATGCTGCACGGATATAGCGCTACAGTCCCTTATCGTTCACCAAATGCAACAGACTGAGTTTAGGCGTGAATGAACAGCTCCCTCTATGCCCTTCCACCTGGCAGGTTTCAGGTTTCAGGACAGTTTCATCAGTATACCTGGTGGAATTCAGGAATACCTAATCCACCTGACATGATCCCATAATATACAAAATCCTTACTATTTGCTTTTTAAAAAAATATCGATCAGTATGTCATTACTACTACGAAGCAGGTGGAACAACAGGATCATATACCTGTTTTACTTTAATGCTGTTAGTCATTACTGCTTTATTGCTTTTGGTAGGAATAGACTAGACTAGGCTAGACTAGAATAGGTTGGAAGGGACCTGTAAGGTCATCAAGCCCCACCATCATTCTATCACTGAAGAAACTACCACTAAACCATGTCCCTCAGCACCACGTCTACCCATCTTTTAACTGACTCCAGGGATGGAGACTCCACCACTTCCCTGGGCAGCCTGTTCCAATGCTTGATAACCCTTTCAGTGAAGAAATTTTTCCTAATGTCCAATCTAAACCTCCCCTGTTGTCCTAGGTAAGCATGGTATTGCAGCAGTAGCAATGAAATTATATCAGCCATGAAATATTTTTTTCTTGAGAATTACAGTGTGAAGTAATAGAAGCTAAGTATTATGTTAGAGACCAGGAGAACAATCCCAGAACGTCCTTTACTGCCATTAATATCGGGGATCCTGTTCAGTAATTTAGTGGCAAATTCTGGACAACTCCTTCACCACATCTGACCCTTATGATTAGCAGTGCCCTCTGTGCGTGCAACACCAACGCCTCAACGCTCCCAAACCAACGCATTCAAACACAGTCAGACCTGTTAACATCAATGAACCTGCAACAACTCGGGACACACTTGTCTGTAAGGAACGACTGCATAGTAACCAATAATAAAACACCACCTACTTGTTATCACAACTCACAAAAAAAATTAAAAAAAAAATCACAAAGTACATTAACTATTAAAATTAATTCAGCCTTTGGTTTCAGAGGGAGACTACTCTGGCTTTACTCCTTTAATTCCTTCTGACTTCTCGTCCCTTTAAAGGCTGGGGAGGCCGGTAGTTTCTCAGCAAGCAGCAGGCGACCTCATCCTCAGCAGTGCTCAGGAGGCTGCGGAATTTGGCTAGCTGCAATCAAGAGAGACATAAGGTTCAGCAGAAAACCCTCACGCTCATACTAATGAAAAAGCCTGTAGTAAATATTAAAGGTACTTGTCACCTTTTTTTGTCCACCAGGGAGAATGGAACTGTATGGCAATTCCACCATTTCTGTCCTTGCAAATGAAAAGCGATGAGTACCAAGAAAATCTCCCAAAATATGTGTAAGAACGAAACTGCACGTAAGGATTATTTGTTTCCTATATTCACACTTGTCTTCCATAACCTGATCTAAACCAGGTTTTTCTATATTTTTTTAGTTTGATGTTATAGTTTGGAGATTCTGGAATGTTTCATGCCAAAAATTAGATTTCTTATGTGTACCTGTGTATATTTTCTTTTTTAAAGAGTGTATTCACCATTAGCCTGGAATAGTAGGTGTGGTGCTATAGAAAGTTTCTGTAATTAGCACTTTCGACATATTAAACATGTACTCAAACCAGGAGAGATTCCAAATTTTCCCCTTGAAAAGAAGCAGAACCAGCAGTTTTTCATACCTCAGCATAAGCTTCTCTGCTTAAGCTGATCTCAGCAGAAACCCAGGTCAAAGCTCCACGTCTGAAATTTAGTATTTTGTCTAATTTCTAATATTTCCAGAATTTACTATTTCTATATACCACCTTACTCCCCTTCTAGGCTACCAAGGGGAGAACAGCACAAAAATCATTCCATTATAACTGAGCATTTAGTTGTACGGCACATTGCATCTTAATCGCATTAAGAGCAAAAAAAGTCAATGCTATCTTTCTTCACCCCATTCTAAAGCTAATATTTGTAACTCAGGATCCCTGTGAGTTTCTAAAAACTTAAAATTTATTTTTCATTTCTTTCAGCCTGAAAAATGCACCAAAAAGTAGGTAGTAAACTGTAAAGCCCTGAAGAAATACAAACTTAAAGGATAAATTTAAATGCCAAAACAGTCGTGGCGATGACTGATCAATCACAATGGTGGACATTACTGGAAACAAACACTTTTAGCTACATGCATGCTTATATTTATAAGCATATAGCACAATTATACTTTAATGCATAAGATATAGCTACAGTCTGTGAAAAATTACTAGTAAAGAACGACTGTATTTGACATTGTTTCTGACACCATGTCCTCCGAATCTGTTACACACAGGTGTCTGAATACAGTATTTCACATTTTAAAATGTATTACTTATAGATTAGCTCAAATAAGAACCTTTTAACCTGAACAATGGCTTGTCTTGGGGAAGTTGATATCTCAACACAAATTTCCAATCCCAGATCCATACGCATTGCAGCGAGTCCGACAAAGCCACATCGAGGGGAGCAGGGAAGAGAGACAGATGAGAAAAATGGAGGCGCTGAGCAAATACATGACTTCGAATCCGTTACAAACGGAATGTGAGGTCTCCTGACTAACAAGCATCCTATTCAATGAACTGTTTTAACATTTTGCACAAAGACTGAAGTCACCATTTCTGCTGAGTATGGGGCCTAGGGTACTGAATTTTCGGAGGTATCTGTAATACTGACCATGAATGAGACAAACGTTGTGGTACAAAGATCTTAAGGTTTACAGTGTGCCCAGAATATTGATAACATATTGCAGGCGACGTAATTAGCAACATCCAGCATTAGAAACTCTAATCTGACATACTTCAGTGTCTCCAGTAGGAAAAACTCTTTATACCTAAAATGATCAGCCCACTGGGTGTCACTGTTGCAACATTAATATACAGCATGAAGCTTAATTTAACAAGAACTGTAAGTAGACTGCTACCTAGTATTACATTTTTCCTAAGACAGCCTAAGATATACCCCAACTTATTAAAATTGTATTTGCTTTTTATTATTCTAGCAAATTCACGAAGTTTTACACATCTAGAATGCAAAAAGAAATTTACTATTGATCTGCCAAATCAAAATGCCAGAGAAAAGGTTTGAGCAGGATATTCAAATAATCAAATTGAGTGGAATTCCAGGAAATTCCAGTGGAATTTCTAAGTGTCACCAGAACCTTTTTTTTCCATAAGTTCCTTGTGGGTTATTTTTGATTGTTAATTTTTAGAGTATGCACATTCTTTTTAAAAAATGGATAGTAAATAGCTGTTACGCAAAGGCAGGCAACAAGAAGACAGGATAAACTATTTTGTCCTGAAAATTTGATAAGGTATGCAATGCCAAGGTCTGCAAAAAAATTTTTTTTGGTGTGGCATTTACAATTTCAAGCCTTATAAAAGCAACATCTCTACAGCAGTGAAAAATCAAAAAATACCTGTTCAGAACAGACACTTATGGGCTCTCTCAGAACAATCCAGATGACACTCTCAAGAAGAGGTGGAACAGTGAGAGAGCCAAAGTACGTCCAGTAGTCCAGGGACTTGGGAAGCAGACAGCTAGGATCAAAGTTTGTGAATAGTGCTCTTTTGCCCTGGAAATTAAAAACAGAAGAAAAAAAAGCTCAGGGTCGTTCTAAAGTAAATATGTTTAGAAATGTATTTCTTACACAAAGCTTTTTTTTTTAAAAAAAAGAAAGAAAGAAAAAGGCGATATTATTTAAAAGTTAGAGGCCAAGATAAATCATGCCAAAGGCAGTAGAGCTTGTTCCACTATGGGGTGGATCATCCTGGATGATCACAGCAGGTGAGCCTGTGCCCTTCTGATGAGGTCCTACTACGGTGACAGCTTTGCTGCTGCTGTCCATGATGCCAGCAGGACCCCATCAAAAGTGCCATGTTGGCATAGGCTCCCCATAGTTATAAATGACCATGACATGGAAGTTGGAGGGAGAGGTGAGAAGATGTTAGGCTTTCAATGGGGTCTCTATGGGGCCGGTAGAGTGACCCCACAGGTTACTGCCACCCACTCCCCTCCCCATTCACTCCTCCCAGGCCCATGGGTTTCTCCTTTTTCCGGCTATCAGGCAAGAGCTGCCTGTATGAAACATGATGTTGTGAATCTGGCTGATCTCTCTCATGCAAACAATAGCTTATTTCTCACCCACTACCCCAGCAAAATAGGGAAGGAAACCTTTCCCTCATCTTTTTCACAACTTTCCATAAAATATGTTCTACTGCTGTTACTATTCTCGTAGCAACAAATTTGTCAGAGACTAGGTTCTGTGAGGAATTAGCCTTTTCCTCTGATCTCTTATTGTATAAAAATTATTCTTTGTCTGCTTAGTTTTCAACTTTACCTAACAAGAATGCTCCTAAACTGTCCCAAATCAGGGTTAGATATGGATAGCTATGAAACTAGGGACTAGGGAACATGAAGGTGAAGGGAGTAGCAGCCAGGTTACCAATAAAACGAAACAACAAAAACAACCACCAATATTAGTAGTCTTCTGGAAGCATTCATTCACCTTGATTCTGATGGTGTCCAAGCGGTCTGTAATCTTCTTCAGCTGAGGGTTGCATTCACCAATCTATTAACACCACAGAAAAAAAGAAATACTTGAGCTCCAGAGAAAAACAGCAAACCTAAATAATCAAAAAGCAAATGCGTAATGAAACTGTTTTACATAACCTTACTTAAGCGACTGTGAGATCTGACGGATTTTGTGAGTACGTGCCTGTGACTAGCTGGTCCTTAGAAATAGTACTGGTTTGTTAAGAAGATCCAATTCCTCGCTGACAGTATTTATTCTGGCTACTCATAGTAATTATTCCAGCTATGAAAGACCCACAAACTTTACACTGCAGGGGAATAAAAGCAATTTCTTTTTCATGTTTTATATGCAGGATATTAAAAGTTGCGGGCTTACATCTGAAACTTCAGTTGCTTAAAACAGTCAAAACATCGTTCTTATGTATCCCAAGCAGGAAGAAATCCAGGGAAACTTTCCTCGAATCATTATAACGTAAACTGGAAAGACAGAATTATTGAAGCAGTTCTTTGCAACTGCTGCATGTAAGAGCTCCCTGATGGCGCCAGTGCCGGCAGCAGCACCAGCTGTGCTCAGGAAGCTGCGGCAGCCAGACAGAAATCACAGATTTGACCAAAGCCCTACCCTTCGTCACGGGTTTTGTGAACTCCCCATCTGCATCTTCATTCAGAAGTCAATGAAGCTGCTGCAAGAGTTTAATGTCATCTTAGAACAGGTAGAGAAAGCAAAGAGGTATATAAGGAAATTCTCCAGTTTTGGGGTTCTTTTATTATTATTTTTAAGAAGAAACGACCATCTCAGAAACAGCTAAAGAAGCATTCGAACCAAGTCAGATTGCCCTCCTAAAGAAACCTGTTAGTCAAGTACAAGTTTTTGGGATCCATATAGGGGCAGCTGAATTAAGTTCCACATCTTATGTTGTACAGGAATGCAGGCTAGGCGAACTGAAGAGACTGGCTGTCTTGAAAATCTATTAATCTGTTATTTTTAATCTTTGATGGAAAGTAAACAGTATGAAGGAAACAGTATAATTTAATGCCCATATAAAACAAGTATCTCTTTAGCAATAATTATACCAACCATCACCGTTATCCCTTTGGGCTCATAATGCAGATTTATTAGGAAGGCTGAGGCATTTTTATCTTACCTTCAGAAATACGGCCATGACTGCTAATCCATCTGACTGACGAGCTGCCTCAACAAAACTGGAATACTTTTCTGAGTTCCAGTGGACCACGTGAAGCTGAAAAGCAAGAGACGCAGACAGCATCAACTCCCGCTGAACTCGAATAGTCACAAATTAACGCTACAACTTCACTGGTTTTGATACTCTACTTTGCTCTTTTGTATTCCGAGACATCTAGTTTTCTAAATGCAATTATTTTTTTGAAACTGGTAAATACTGAATTCACACAAATGGCACGAAGTATTTCCAGTGGCTGGGTTTATTCAAAATTTAGCAGCGACCAACACGCTACGGTGCCTGGCAAACTGCTGTTGGGTCCCCAGATTTTGAACAGAGAAGCTAAGGCAAGATATCCCATGGTTATATAACTAAAGCTTTTAAATCCACTTTTAGTACAGCTGACTTTAAAAAGTGATTGAAAATCATGAGGATGTTATTCGTTGCTCCTCTTTGTCCTTAATCAAGCTTTCAGTAACACTAATCAGCCACACAAATAGCTAGAAACCAGGCAGAGGAACACACATCAAACTTGCACTGACCCCTTTTCCCTTGTTTAGTTTAAGTTGAACATCAAAATTTCGTTTTTGATACTTGATTTTCTATGATTACCAGCAGTCAGGCACTTACAAGCAGCTTGAATCTCAGGTTTGAGTATTTGAGTTTCCAACATGCATTATTCTAGAACTGTCCTGTGGTAGCTGCTTAAGCGGCTTAAAGACACCATCGAGCCAGGTGGGGAAAGGAAAAGCCTGTGATGACTATCCCCATACCACCTCAGTCCCTCCTGCTAAACCAGGTTTCCTAAATCCTGGCCACGCTCCACAGCGGGAGCTCCTGGTTCCCGGGAAGCACTAGGTCGTCCCAGCCTTGAGCAATGATCCAACTGCCAAACTGGAGAGAGAACAAACACTCACACAGCGCTTAAGACTAAGTACTTCACAAACATTAATTACTCTTGGAAGTCCTCAGTGGATTAGTAAATCTTCCTACCCATAGTTTTTAGATAAGGAAGGAGATGGTCAGAAACAGGGCATGGGACTGGCTTTTCTAAAATTGGTGAGCATCTTTTGGAGTGCTGAAAAGCAGCTCCACAGAATGACTTAAACTGGGATGAACCCCTGAAAAAAAAAGCTTGCTGTTGGAATACAGCACTTGAAGACCTTAAAGTAAGAGCAATTCAGGAAAGCTGGAACTTGCTTTAAAGAGTTTCTATGGGAAGAAACATAGCTGCGTAGTTGGAATAGAAATCTGGGAGTACGAAAGTTTTGACTCAAAATCTCAATCCTTGCCTGACCTCTATGAGTTTTAATTTTCCATATCTATAAAACAGAGCCATTACTCACTGTTACAGGGTATAATTAATGTTTGTTAAGCACTTGGACTCTAAAGTGCTGAAACATGACTTCCAGCAAGTAAGGAATCCCATTGAAATCAATAATAATACATGTATGCTCATGATGAAACACATGCTGGCTCACGGCTTCAGAGATCCTTGAAGGGAAGTTGCTAATAATATTATAAATTAAACTGGGAGAAGACACAGTCCACTAAACCATTCTCTGATGCATTAGTATCCCGGAGGCTATAGCACCTGCACCACTCACTATTATAAGTTCACAAGAGCTACATTGAACAACTTTTAAACAATTACATTTTCACATACACAAAAAGGAAACAGATACTCTCAGTCAAAAATGACTTTTATTATGGATTTTAAAAAAGAAAAAAAAAACAATAAAGAACAAAAAGCAAAATTCCCACAACTAAATAAAACCCACTCCCTCCTAGCTTTGCCACCCACCTCCCCAAACCACCCCCCTCCCCGACAAAAACTCCCACACAAACAGAGCTGTGAAACGCTTTTGGGTACTGCCCCATTCTCAAGGGCTTGTGACTTCTCTTTAAGGAATATATCCCGTCTTACCACCGCTCTGTCACTGCAGCTTGTGAAGAGACCTTGATCAGACCATACGTTGTCACAAAGAATGGAGCCATGGATCCCTTCTGCTTCCCGCTGGGCTTAGGGGGCTGAACCTTGCCATCTTCTTTACCTGTACACTAATTCCTTCTTCGACTCAGTCGATGTTTTTTCTTGAAATCTTACACGTCTTCCTTATGAAGAAGAGCATTGAAACCATCTTCTTGTCTCTTTCTGAGGTATTTTCTTTTGTGTGAACAGTGCTCAGAAGCCTTGATCTTAATTCTGGATTTCTTATCCCAAAGCCAAAGTGACATCTAGAGAGCTTCTTGTGGAGGGTTACCCAACCAACAGGTAACGGAAAGGTTTTTAGACTGGCTAGAAATTCAGAGATATTTTCTCCTTCCATTTGGTTTCTTAGATGGGAAACATATATATATTTTCTCAGCTAGAAATTTGGTTTTGGTACTTAATGGTTTTAAAGCACCTCTATTAATTCTTTATATTCCATCTCACCTGGTTCCTGTGGAAAACATAAGCCTTTAAACACTGCAAATGTCACTTTTCCCCATTAGTGTTAGAAAACTGATTTTTTTTCTGACCACTATCTCTTATAGCATTTCCAGTAAAATCTGATCACACCACTGTGCATACATTTCATTTTTTTTCTTCTTTAGTATCATGTCTTTTATTTTTCCATCAACATTTATTTTTATACTTTTTACTTCTTTTTAACCCCAGAAGACTACTGAAGCGCACCGAAGGAGGCAGAGCAGGAGCAACCTCTCCGTGCCAGAGCAGACGGTGCACTTCTCCCTGTGGCACCCTGCCTCCACGGAAACGCAGCACCTCCACAGCCAGCAGGCACCCCACAGATACTACGGTGCGGTTCTCAAAGGCACTCATAAACATCACATTGCTAAATGCACCGCAAAATGCAACACTCCTAAGGCTGGCATAAGCTTTACGTTGCACAGGCCCCAAATCAAGTAATTCTGTGGTTTGTAACTGAAGCTGACTTTGAAAACATTCTCCAAGGAAGAGACAGTGAAAGGCAAAGTTTAAAATAACTCTTGAACATTAAATCTTGCTCTTATCAAGCTCTTGTCTTCTGTACTCCTCTTTTAATCCTCTCCAAAGCTTTCAAATAAGTTCTCCTTTGAGAAAGGACCAAACATGCAACACTTCAGGAAGACCGCTTGTCTTTTGATAAAATGGGGGGGCAGAATGAAAAGCGTGAAGCGGAGGGGCAACATTATTCTTACAACGGAAAACTAGTCACAAGCTTAGAGGTACAGATGACTCCATGTAAAGCCTTACCTCTGCTGCGTACTTCATCCCATCCACCGCGTGCTCGGAGCCGGCTTCGTCGTTGGACCCCCAATGGAAGTGAATCTGGCGCAGTCTGTAGGTCCCGCTGAGCGGCCCCCCGGTCAGCACTGCAAACCCAAGCAGAGGGAAAGGCTTCACTGCAGGAACGGGAGCCGCTACCCACATCCTCTAACCTCACACCAGACTTCAGTCTTCGGACAGTCCCCTGCTCCTTCTCAAAAGCTGTCCAGAAACCCTCGCTTGTCCAGGATAGGACTTTCAAAATGGCAATTACGTATAGATTAGTGGGTTATGGCTCACTAAAGGGTGTGTTGTTATCACCAGGTTTGTCTTGCTATGGGTTGGATATTTCTCAGAAGATGGGAAAGTATTTCTATTTTGCAAGTAGTTTCCTCTCCTGAATGTATTTAAAAGAATATCTGGGAAATTAAGCCTAAAATATAGGTTTTATGAATAAAGGGGAGGCTCAAAAAAGTATAATGTGAACATAATTTCTTCTCCTCTTTGAAATTTGGAGGAAAGTAGGTGGAGCTTAAAAAAAGTTTCAAGGCTCTTTCCTTCATTTTCAACTAGATCCAGTTACATCAGATTGAAGTCCGAGAAAAAGGAGCTTATATTAATATAAATTAAATGAAGTCAACACCACATTTGCATTGTACAACTGCAATATTACTGACACTTATTTAGCCAGGGCCGGAAGGCATGTCCTATGAGAAGCAGCTAAGGACTTTGGGTTTGTCTAGTTTGGAGAAAAGGAGGCCGAGGGGTGACCTCATTGCTCTCTCCAGCTTCCTGAGGAGGGAAGTGGAGGAGGGAGGTGCTGAGCTCTTCTCCCAGGTATCCAGTGATAGGATGCGTGGGAATGGTTCAAAGCTGTGCCAGGGAAGGTTTAGATTGGAAATTAGGAAGCATTTCTTTACCGAGAGGCTGGTCAAACACTGGAACAGGCCTCCTAGAGAGGTGGTTGATGCCCCAAGCCTGTCAGTATTTAAGAGGCATTTGGACAATGCCCTTAATAACATGCTTTAAGTTCTGGTCAGCCTTGAATTGGTCAAGCAGTTGGACTAGATGATTGCTGAAGATCCCTTTCAACTGAAATAGTTCTGTTCTGTTCTATTCTATTCTGTTATTTTCTACTTAATGCATATGGGTGGGCTTTTCATTGTTTTGCTTTTGCAAGTGCTCGTCTTTTGCTAATCAGAGCTGGAACCAAGCCATCTCTGCACAGAGACTTGAATGCGAACCACATTCAGAAAGATTCCTTATTTACCACAAAACAAATCACCCCACTCTCCCGGCTCCATATCTCCTGTGAGGGTTTGGGAATTAGTCTGGACTGGTTTACTGGCTCATTATAGACATTTTAAGGGGAAAGGATGGGAGCTTTAACCAGACATTTTTTAAATTAAGAGCACTAGGGAGGACAATAGTAATTTTTTCACTCTTCTAGGTTTAGTCCAAAACCTAAACTTTGTTAGAAACAAAATACAACCAAGCAAAGATAAAAGAAGAAGTAGGCAACTTAGCAGAAGTTGCCTATCTGCTAACACAAGTAGCCTGGCTAATGAAAAGAAATTGGAGCTGTTTATCTGTGGGAAAAAAATATGTGAGCTCCTTAAAACTTCAACTCAAAAATCTGCTTTTACAGAGCCTATAAACCTAGTGAACAACAGGGATTGGGAAGTGCCACTCCTAAAACAAATTCCTTCTTTCAAGGACTGAAAACTTGGAGGCAAATGATCCTAGAAATGTGTAAAGGTTGGTGTTCTAACTGGCTGAGGGAAAACAATCATGTAGAAATGCATCAGCATTCAATCAAATACTTCCGCTGAAAAATGTGGAAAATGGCCTGATGATGTATGTGTACCATACCATATAGTGATGGTAAAACTCTTCCATTCCAACAGTAATTAAGGAAGAGGTTAGTCAGAAGCTATTTAAGGCAAATATCAGTATCTCAAAGTTTGAAAAGAGCTGGAAGAAGAGCTCTTTGAAGCATCAATATACAGATTTCAGAGAATGGAGGTGGTGCGGTACCCAAGAGGTTAAACAGAATTACACAGTTACAGACTTGACAGCCCAGTTTCAACACTGGCCAAAGTCAAGAAACAGTTGATATGAAAGTCAGTTAATAACGTATTAAAAGATGCTAATGTATTTAGTACCAATATAATTTGATTATTTTTTTCATAAAACCACCATATGGCAGGAGTGCTTACTTCACATGGGTGCCCCAGAGGCCAAATTTTGGCCCTAGAAAATTCAGTATTTTTTGATCAATGACCTGAAAGAAAACAAAAACATTACTGATAAAGTTTGCCAGTGACAAGTGTTAGAGGAAATAGGGAATAACTCACTTTATGGATACAGAAGGATTTGAATTCTTTGATAAGTAAGGCATGATAATGGCCAAAATGTAAAGCCATGATCTGGACTGAAGAATCTAGTCCATACATAGAAGATACGGAGTCTCCTGAAGGACACTGGGGATTACATTTGTTAATTATCTGAACAACATCTGTCAGTGCTTTGCCATGACATGAACTATATACCCTTGGAAATATGGCCTGAGGAAAGCAGTAAGAAGAGGATCACATTACCACTTTGGTGGTACCGGCTTTGGTACCAGTGTAAGCCTATAGGAACACTATGTTTGGGCCCTGTCACTGGATGGAGTTAGACCATGGAAGAGGTTCTTAGTGTATTCATATTCATATTCGTATTTATTACTTTTTTTTTTTAAAGAAAGGAGTTTAAAGGCTGAGTTGATCTATCTCACACCAGAAATAAAGTGTGATTTTGATTTTTTTAATTGTGAGGAGAATAATTAGAACAACTTACCAAAGGCTGTAGCAGGTTCATCATCGCTGGAAATTTTGAAAACAAGATTCTATGTTTTTCTAAGAGATGTGCTTTAGTTCACCCACGCCTCCTAGGCTTGAGGCAGAGATTAATTCTGGGAAGTCCCGTGGCATCTGACACATGTGAGGTCAGACCAGATCACTGACGGTCAGCTGATGGCTTTCAGGCAACATCCAATGTTGCTTGTATCGACAGGAAATTTAAGAATTAAACTAAGACAGTCCAGGAAAGCAAAGTATGATGCTGTCTCCATCTATGTCTCTCCCTGTTGCCACCATAAGATAATATGTCCTCAGGACTAACGGACAGGGTGATCACAAATCAGTCCTCCTCCGGCTTTGACCCTTGTGGAAGCATCACATGGGCTTGGATCCTCAGCTAAGCCTCGTGAAACCACAAGAGGATTTTATTGCTTGAAGAAACTAAACTCCTACAGTTCCAAGGGGAGGTGTGCTAGCTTGCCTACCATCTAAGAGAAGGTATTAAAGATGAAGGCACTAACATTACAAAGACTATGCTAAACCAGAGAACTTCCAAATAAGAATTATCGCTTGCAAAAATGGAAGCTACATATCCCTAGAAAAGACTGGGACAATAACACTTTTCAGAGAAGAAAAGGATCACGTGGGGTATATTTCATTTGTTCTGTATTGGCTCTTTCCTGACACAAAAAGTCCAGGTACGGATTCTAAAAAAGGGAAAAAACATATAACCAAACCTGCAGCTAAAGTCAAGATAAGAGACTTGAGCGATTCGGTTGGAATGAACCTGTAATGAGACACAAAGGATTCATCTGCAGTGAGAGAGAGCAGCATTCGAAAAATTGTACACAACACTGTTCAAACAGGGGGGCTGGCGCTATCTAGTTCGTTGGGGTGGATCAAACCATCCCTGTGAAAAGGGATTTCTGAGAAATGCAACCTGGAACTCATGTCCAAATATGTTCCCACATTGTATCATGTTGAAAGACAGGGAAAAAAAGGAATCTCGCATCTGGAGGAGCAAAACCTTACTGTTTACGAGGATTTCGTACCCAGCAGTGAGACATGCCCAGGCTGTATGCACTTTGTTCAGGAAATGGTGGAAGAAGACACAGTGCAACAGAAAAGGAACAAACCTGATTTGTTGACGGTGTCATCAAACTCAACACTGGTGGAATGCCCGTTGTTAAGAATGATTTTAGCAGAAGCGGGATCATAATTTGGATTTAGAGGACGGAGAGAGGGATCATACTTGGTTTCCTCAGTTTTGATGTCGATGGGTGACTGACGGTCTCCATTAGCGACAGGAAAAACCTCCTTCCAGTGGGCAGGCCCTGCAATGGATTGGAAGAGAAGTCTAAATTGATGGCAGCTCCCCGCTTCATATGAAAGAAGACTCTGCTTGAACTGTTCTTGTTTGCATCTTTTAAATTCAAAAAGAGTGCACCAGAAAAACACAGATCAAAATACTCAGCTAATTTTGCTGCACCACATTGCAACAGCAGCTCTCAGGACCCCTTTATCTACCTTGCATGATGTATATAACTATATTTGGCCTTTGAACAAGGCCATATGCAGTAGGCAGATATTTATTTATTCACAGTTAAGACTCCACTATGCACAAGACATACACAACAAATGCTCATTCAAATCAAGCATCCTGTATCCCACAGGTACTGTGCTCCAATAAAATTTTGACATGCCATTTTTGCCTAATATCATGTCTCATTACATCTTTAAGGATTACCTCTTATCTATCCAAAATCCCTGCTTTAAGGGGTTTTTTATACCTTAGCCATTGGCTGCAAAACACTAGAGAACACATCTTCTTCTGACTACGCTGAATAAGATGGAGAAATGTTGAAAAAGATAAAAAGGCTGAGTGGTGCGTGGACTCGCCTGGGGCCTGATGGCAGTGCCTGTAACCTAGGCATCACTGCACAACCCATCACCTCCACCGAACCACCAACCCTGGAAACCAGCTGTCACAACACAAGACAGTCACCCTCTAACCATAAAGTCTACACACACACACACACGCGCGCGCGCGCGCGCTAGTGTAGTGCTGACAAAATCAGCAAAGAGGAGGAACACTCAGGACAACGATGCCTGCACAAGGTTTGGATTTCTATTACCTCCTACTGCTAAATGGAAGTAGATCTTCCAGACACAGATTTGCACTACCATTCACCAGAGTTAGCTAGAAATTAAAACACTAAAGAAGCTGTTAATCTATACTGGTGATCTCGAGTTAACCTTCCTCTACCCATGCAAGCTAAGCCAAAAGTCAGCTGAAAACCATTGTGTCTGTAAAACAGCAATATGGATATGAGAAAATTGACAAACATCATTTTAAAATAGTAAGAAAAGCTTCATTGATGAGATGTGTGAGGTGTCTGTTCTTATCTACTAAACGTCAGAGAGTCCTCATCAAGAATATATGTGCCATTGTTGAACCATATTTGAATAATAAACAATGAGGACAGAGGCCATAGAAGAAAAATAGGAACAATAAATTGCTTGGGGAATATGTTCTACAAGGTAAAGACAGCAAACAAGGTTTAGGATGGAAAAGAGGGTAAGGTAAGGGAAAAGGGAAAAGGGAAAAGTCTGTGGGGCTAATGAACTTTCAGTACTGTAAAGAGCATAGCACTTGTTTTTCCTCCAGGCTTGTCATGGGTAAGAAGCATAATAAATCAACCAAGAGAGACTGGATATAAGAAAAACTTAAATATGAGCATCAGAACCTGATCTTGTAAAATCTGCATAACTGGAAATCCTCCTAACTCCCTATGTTGAAGGTAACTGATCAGTGTGTTGATTTGGGTCTTCCTGGATGGCTTAGCACTTCAATAAACATCATGACAAAAAAGGATTAAAGTGTATTACGATGTGATTAATGACCTAACATCAAAAGTTGTCAGACGGTTTTCTCTCCTCGACTTCAATAGAAGTGAACATAGCTCCGAAACTCCCAGGTGCTAAAATAACCCAAGCGCCCCGGCCATAAATCAGGGAGGGAAATGTCCCACGGCACTGTGGGGAAGCCGCCTGCTCAGCCACCTGGGCAGAGCCTGACTCTCCTCTGAGCAGCACCTGAAAATGGAAGAGGGAAGGAGTCGCTTGTAAAGACCAGCCTCAGACTTAAACCTCAGGCAGAACAAAGGCAAGGGCCTTCAGTCTTGAGTTTTTTAAAAAGTCCTTTTGTTAATGACTTCATTAACTAAGCTCATTAAGCAAACCACTTCTAAGACAAAAAGATAAAAATCCTACTGGTTTGAAATATAAAGCTGTTTAAACCTAATTCTTCTCACTTCACAAATGCTCATCAAAGCTATTCAATATTTTAATTACATACAGTTTAGCATATGATATAATTTCAATTGTGTTTAGCTCCTAGTACCTTGTAGTTAGAGATGCAATGTACAATTTTATTAATTGAAGAAGCGCTGCTCCATCATTTATACCTAACTGCTGCGATTTAGGATGCTTAGGAAAAGCTTATTGACACTTAATTTTAATCCTTAGGACATTCCTAAACTGAGGAAAGGCAAAATATATTTATGTTCTTAACTACTTGGTCCTATCGTTCCATCTCCGCAATAACTATAGTTATTGTACAGTAAATAATATGAACGATTTGCATTCGTAAATAATATGAACGTGCCACGAAGAGGACCCAAGGCTGTGATTCTGGCATTAGCTAATTATTCAACAATAAACTTCAGTTCTAAAGAGGCATTGTACCTGCTTTTGTACTTGTCCTTAGCTCGTATGACCAAAATCATTTTTTGCTTTGGTGATTAAACATCTGTCAGTAACACGAGATTGACAGAAATCTGACCTTTCAAAATATACAGGAAAATTTCAAGAAATTTCAGCTAATTTTTTACCGTGTGATTATATCAAGAGGTATTCCTTATTGGATTATCTACCAGCAATCTAATACAATTATACTCTTGCCAGGAAAGTCTAGGAAAACTGTGGCTCAATGTGTCACTGTGGACCCCATCCCAAAGCAAACATTGTGCATGACTGTTGGAAATTAACACGTTACAGTTGGAAGAACATGGACACGATGCTCAAATGCATGTCATACAACCAGATTTAAGCCAGTGGGATCTCCAGGGTGCAAATTTCTTCTGCATTTGGACCCAAATTATATGCCTCTGTCTCAGCATAATGCACAGTTCAGTTTCCTAGATAGGTACTTTAAGACATGCTCAGGAATGTGTAACTCAACGATTCACCTCCTTTCATGTTTTAATTTACTGAAGGAACTTGATTAAATACAACAGGTGTTGAACTTAGGAAATTCCCTTCTGTTGATGGGCAAGTGTTCTTTTGTCGGAGGAGATTACCTAGTAGCTATTAACAATCAAAGCCATTGTGACCAAGATTTAGGACAAAAAACGGAACCATCAGCTCTGAAGGTTGCATGCCTTTACTTTAGACAAAGAGTTACCAAATGTGATACACACTGCTGTCACTTTTAGATTAGACTATCGCTATTTATGGTACCCACCAGCGTTGCACATATTGAGGTCATGAATTAGATCACGTAAGGAAGGCAATTATGAATTTATCAGGAAATAAAACTCACCACAGCACCCAACAACGGTGCTTTTTTACCCAGACAGAGTTAGAAGTGATGAGTTTCATCAAAAGGTGAGAGTCGCAACAAACAAGCCTAGCGGAGACATCTCAGAATAAGGTTGAGTTGCAGGGAGCCTCTATACGTGCATAAATAGAGCAGCACATACATGAAAGTGAATTCTGTTTTGGACAGTTTGCTACTATATGCAGAAAGTGTATTAGTTTGGTATGGTCGGACCTTTGCAGGATCATATCCTCATTTATCCTTAAAAAGAATCCACTACCCAGTTTATCATATACAAAGTGCTTAAATTTATAAAGTTAAGTTTGCAAGCAATTTAGTTGCACGTTAGGTTACAGTAAGATTAGCTCTAATAAAAAGAATTGGAAACTCATAATGGGTAAAATTATGTGCTGTTTTTTAAAATAGACACCAAAATTATGTAATTACTCTCAGGGAGAAAAAAAAAAACAGTATAAGGAATTCTTATCCCTTTTTATTTATACACCACCTCAGTGTTATAGCAGTAACTACACCAAGACACATTTTTGCAGCAAAGCACAATACATGTAGGTACTTTCCATATATTTTATTAAACAAATAGTAAACTGAAGGCAATTGATTCTTGATTTGTCTTTTAACTAAAGCAATTTCCCTGTTAACTAAGGGGACTGCTCCCATGAAGGGGCGAGAACATTCCCCTCTTCACAGGAACCCTGAGCAGCAAAGAAAAGCATTGCAGGATGCCACACTGAAGCCAGTTTTCAAGATCTCAGTATTACGCCTCCACACACGAGCGCCATCAAAACCGTGGGGCAAGAACAGTGGCAAGAAAGCAAAGGCCAAAGTTTGCATAGAAATAAAATAACGCCTCTTTGCATTTCAGAAATATGTACATCAAAGCAGGGGAGAACATTTAGTTCTGTGTATGCCGGTCAGACCATGTCCTTATACATAGATATACCATTTATGCAGACATGTATGTGTAATATTTGACAGTTTACTTTATGCACAAAATGGTTTATGTTGCGGTTATTATTGCTAAGGGGCAAATGAGTTTTCCCCCAGTTTAGAAAAATGGTGCTTTTATCACTGCAAGTAACAAACACAGAACTCAGAACGAATGCAGATGTCTTTCCAACTCTTCAGGAAGTCAGCTTTAACATATGACTGTACCAAATTGAATTAATTTCACTTTGTTGCTACCTCCTTAATTGCAAAAGCTAATCTTAGTCTCAGGGAAGCTATTCAGGGCCATGCAAGGCAATAAATTTTTTCAAGAATCAGAGCAATCTCCTGCATTTGCCGTTCAGCAAAACAAGAAACAAGCAAATCCAGTAACACAAATGCATAAAAAGAGAAAAATCTGAGAAATTAAACTGATGCTAGGGAAGAGCAGTGAAGTGTTGGGTATCCATGCCTCTCTCCTTTAGTCTCCTGTAGGAGGCAGAGGAAAGGAGATGGACTGATGAAGAATTACCCACCTCAGCTGCTGGGGGCTCCAAGAGAGGAGGGGAGGGATAAAGTCAAGCTCCACCCAAAATATGTTATCAGCCAGTAAACAGAGTTTTATAGGAGAAATGGGGCCTCAAACAAGGTCCAGGGCTACCCCGATAGAAATTCTGGTGCCCACCCCTTCCTAGAAGTTGAGAATAGCAAAGGAGAAGGTATAGGATAAGGGAGGGAAAGTGAGCTTCTTATCTGTACGGTGCAGGTGAAGTCCACAGCACTCTTGGAAAACATATGGAGAAACAAATTTGAAAAACAAGACCCATTTACGTCTTTAGGGGAGGCGTAGAGCAGACTGCACAACAGCAGATAACACACCTAATCATTGCAACATCACTGCGATCCACCACCCAGTTTTTCAGGAAAAGTATATCCATCCAGAAAAGATTCAACAAAAGGACCAGGAAGGAAAGGCAGTACTTGCGCAAACAGTATTCCAAACTCCAAGTAGTCATATAAATGAAGCGTACTCCTATAGGCATGAGTGTATGCATACATATAGCTTTCTCCTTTTACTACTATGGTGTTTTATTTCTCTGTGTACTATAACAGACAATGTAAGTTATTCCATTTACTTTATCAGGGCTGAGCCTCCAATTTACAAAAGTGCTTTCATTTCTACCTGCATGACTTGTGAGCCCGTCTGCACACAGGAGCAGCGTTTGCATGACTTACAATGCAAAACAGAGGAAAGTCTTTAAGCCTGCTGATGAGCACACCTTGGGACTTCAAAGACCGACAAGATTAAGGAAACCATGAAACAACTAAAATCCAGAAGCATCTCCTCTTAGGTGCATAGTTACACATTCAAATGACCGATTCCAGTACCCAGTATTTCCCACCATCCAACAGAAGCAGAACACAGCCGGAGTCAGGGCGGCCCTGCCATACAGCATCTCTGACCAGTGTGACCGTCTAATAAGCCACGGATATGTACATGCCACTGTTCAACCAGAGGGCAAACGAAATCCTTACGGGGAAGGCGATGGCACAATTTTCCCACCCGGAGCCAACCCCCGACCCAACTCCGGCAGGCGATGATGCCTGCACCAAACCCCTCTTTCAGCAGCCAGCCTTGCATCATGCCCAGACAAAAATCCGCCCAGACAAAAATCTGCTCGCTCTCACGTCGCGAAGCCTCGGCAGCGTTTCCGCTCGCTCAGCTTTCTCCGGGGCTGGGGAGACGCCGGAGGCGCCCTCGGCGGGGGGGAGATGGGGGGGACCCCGCTGCCGCCGCCGCCCCGACGGCCCCGCGGGGAGCACCGCGGCCGCCCCCGACCCGCCGCCCCCCTACCGTTGTGTTCGTCGTATCCCCAGTGCAGCATGGCTCTGGTCTCCTGCCGGGAATGGACGGGACGGGACGGGACGGGACGGGACGGGACGGGAGAGGCGGCCGCACCGTCACCGCCGCCCGCTTTGAAGGCGACGGGCGGTGACGCCCCGATGCTCGGGCGCCGATAAGGAGCCTCCAGCGCTCCCCGCCCGCCCAGCCCGGCTCCGGCCCCCCGGCCCCCCGGCCCATCCCTGTCGGTTCTCCTCCCCGCCCCCCGCCCCCTCCCCAGCCCTCCGCCGCCCAGCCTCCCCGCGGCACCGCGACGTCGGGGCGGCCGGGGGACAGCGGCACAGGGGACCGCTGCGACAAAGTTAATCCCCCCCCCACGACAGCCACCCACCTTGCCGCGAGTGCCGTCAGTGGGGCGGCAAGGAGAGACGGGGAAATAAGTGTCCGTTCCCGGGGTTACCACCCCCCCCGGCCCCCGAAAGGCAAGCACAGGGGGCACGGCTGCCTGGCTCCCGCTGCACAATTCCCTTTGGAATTTTGGAACCGGCCGTAAAAAGATTCACCGTTTACGGGCGGGGCCCACAAGGCAGAAGGGTTTATGTGCTTTAGTTATGTGCTTTAGGTAATCCTGCTGTAGCAGGGGAGTTGGACTAGATGATCTCTAGAGGTCCCTTCCAACTCTGAAGATTCCGTGATTCCGGGTTTCCTGCAACCCACTCGTAATTTTTTAATTTTTTATTTTTTTAAACCCCTGTGTTTCAGGGACTGGCCGGCCCGCGTTTCCTCCCCGTGGCCGTTCACTCGGTGGCGGCCAGCGGTGAGCAGAGCAACAGCTGGAACTGACGCACTTCTCCCCTAAGCGTCTCAGCCAGCGGCGGGAGCGTTAATGGCATTTTTAGATCCCAAAGCGTTTCGGCTATTTTATATTTTCAGTATTTTTATACTCATTAAAATATTTTATAAAAAGCACCTTCAGCAGGTCACTGGGAAGGGGAACACACCAACCAATCCCTAATGTATAAATACAGTTTTTCTTCCATTATTTTGTTACTACAAAAAGCACTTTAGGTACGTATTTTAATTAGCTATACCTGCGAGCTGCATAAAACCGCACGCCACCGTTTAAACGCAGGCACTGAGGCCGCTCTGGTTGAGCGAAGTCTGAGACCTGTGTGTGCGCGCTATTACACAATAATGACGCACCGACGGAAGAACTTGCACTTGAAGACTGCAAAGTTTGGGTCTGGGCTGATTTTATCATCCATATCCCGCCCCCCGTCCCCCGCCCCCCCGCCGTGTCCCCTCCCGCTGCCGGGGGGCGCAGCGCCCCCTGCCGGCCGCGCGCGGCCCCGCCGCCCGACGACAGAGCCGGGGGGGATTGGAGACCTCTCCGGCGCGCGGGTGTGACGTCAGTCGCCGCCGCCGCCGCCATGGGGAAGAGCCGGTCGCGGTCGGCGAAGGCAGCGAGTGTCTTCAGCATCGCCCGCAGCGGCGCCGTCAAGGCCAAGGCCAAGGGGAAGGCGCGGCCCGTCACCTCCGGGCTGAAGCAGGTGAGCGGCGCCGGGGCGGGGGGTCGCCGGGCGGGGTGTGGCTGGCCCGGAGAGTGGCGCTGTGGCTTCCCCGGTGCGGGGAAGGCCGCAGCCCGGCCGCGTCGCCCGTAGGCCCCACGCCGGGGCGGCGGGCCGGGCTGGTGCGGCCTTTCTTTCTCTTGGGCCGCTTCTGCGGGGCGGGGGAAGCGCTAGTGAGCGAGGGACTGGGTACAGCGGTTTTACGGACAGCATTCTTCTGGGTACGAGATCGCGAAGTAGATGATTTCCACCTGAAAATTTGGTTTATATGTTGATGTCGTCATCTTCAAAAAGAGAGGCACAAAACGTTTATTTGGCTGATCTGCAAGCATCCACCACATGAGACTTAAAGCTGTTCTGCTTGAGGGGGACACATTTAGAAAATACCCAATGGAACAGAATTATAGAATTGGTTGGAAGGGTTGGAAGGGACCTTTTAGATCATTGAGTCCCACCATTAACCTAACACTGACAAAAACCATCACTAAAACATGTCCCTCAGCACCACATCTACCCGTCATTTAAACAGCTGCAGGGATGACGATTCCACCACTTCCCTGGGCAGCCTGTTCCAATTTTTTTAATGAAGAAATTTTTCTTAATATCCAATCTAAACATTCCCTCGAGCAACTTGAGGCCATTTCCTCTTGTCCTATCGTCTGTTACTCGGGGGAAGAGACTGACACCCACCTTGCTACAACCTCCTTTCTGGTAGCTGTAAAGAGCGATAAAGTCTCCCCTCAGTCTCCTTTTCTCCAGGCTGAACAACCCCAGTTCCCTCAGCTGCTCCTCATAAGACTTGTGCTCCAGACCCCTCACCAGCTTCGTTGCCCTTCTCTGGACACGCTCCAGCACCTCACTGTCTTTCTTGTAGTGAGGGGCCCCACAGTACTCAAGGTGGGGCCTCACCAGTGCCGAGTACAGGGTAGCAACTCTGTATGTCCTGGGGAGTGGGGTGCAAAAGACATTAGTTGTTTAATGAGCTTACATTTTTCTAGGCAACGCTTGCAGCATCACCGATGGTGTAATTCAGGGTACGGTTTAACAAAATGGCTGGATCCAAAGCACTGGGCACAGATGTGTGCCCACTGTGAGGGGAAGTCCTGCTTCTTTCCATCATCTTCCCGGCCTCAGCTCCCCTTACCAGGCTCCGGGCTGTGTTCCCACAGCTCGCCTTGATGCTGGCCCAGGAACTCATCACATACTAGGTCATTCAACTTGCTAAATCAGCAGCAAAAGCAATTAAAAATGTGTTTTGCATTTTTTTTCTGTTGGGTTGATGCGTTCAACAAACTTAATTATGAATGAATGTAAAGAGAAACTTTTTTTGGAGGAAGAAAGGATGGAGCCTTTTCTGATCTAGAAGCTGTTTATTTGTCTCAGCTGTCAAGTAAAACTGTGTCAGTCAGATGCACTGAACAGATCTAAGAGCACACCCTGCCTTCTGTTTTACTCTTAATTCCTCTTTTCCCTCTTCTAACACCTTAGATGGGCTGGGATGCACCACAGACCCTTCTAAAGCAATGGAAAAGTAAATGAGCAAAAATAATATTCTGCCGGTTTTGTGTCTGGAGAGCACCACAGCCCAGAGGAGGAAGAGAGTGGGTCGTGTGGCGGGGAGCGATGCAGGGGAAGAGGGATGGGGGTATCTAAGCAAGAGTTCTCCTTTTGGTAGCGGCAAGTCATTTTACGGTGTCTTCTTAAACCCTGCCTCCAGCCTGAGCTGTGTGATCTGCTGAGAGTCTAGAAGAGCATCTGATAATAAAAGCAGAAAGTTAGTGGCGTATTGTTCCCATTAGATTTAGTTGCAGTCCGCTGGGCAAACAGAGTTAAATAGCAGCTCTGAAAAAAGGCCCTTTCAGATTTCTCCTGGAAGCTAAAGCCACTTGACAAGTTCATCTGGTAGACAGACAGGAATGTAACAAAAATAAATTTGGAAATAAACAGGGAGCCCCAAAACAATTTCATATTGCTGGCGTCACATCTCCACTTAGTCTAGAGGGTTCTGTATAATAAAGGGAGAAACAGGTTTAAAAACATATTCAGTAGCTTATTAGGAGTAAAATTTTATTCTGTGTGTTTGAAGCCGTATTCTTTAATTCATTAAGCCTTTGGGGATTTACTTATCATTAAGCAGTATAGGAAAATGATAAAAAAAATCATTAAAATAGGTTTATTCTCTAATAGATAAAAGCTCATTATAACTATTCAAACAACTTCTGATATAGATACGCATGCTAGGTACAGAGCCTCTTTTTATGGAGGACTCCTGCCAGAGTAGCTGAGGATATCAGGTATTAAAACTGACTGGATCCTTTCAGCACCCCTGTGAAGCTGGAAAATGGTAACAAGCTCCGATGGGAAACCTGAGCTCTTTGTAAATTGCATTGCACACTGTCTCATCCGCTCTGATTTGAGCTAGGAGCTGAGTCCGTGTTTCTGGAGTCACCATCCAGGTTATTATGAATTGAACTGCTAATCTGAATAGGCTTTTTTTATCAGCCTCTTGCCACTGCTTTCTTACTACTGGTTCTCTCGGTCACTCACTCAGAATAAATGGAATTATTGTTAATGTACACACACTGCGAAGTTATGGAGGCTTTGAGAGCAAAATGAATACGTGTAACAGTTCACGTTTTGCTTCTGCTTATGTAAATTGCTGAGAGGTGAATTACAGGGGTAGCCTTTGGAACAGCAGTAGGTATCCTGAAATTTGGGGTTGCCTGAAGAAGTACGAGTGTGCTTCTGGAATATTTGCAACGTAATAGGCCATTATCTGGCTACAATCCTCTTCCAAATGTGGTGCTTCACAAGCAACAGGTGCTAGGGCTGAGATCAGCTGAATTTTAATTTGCTGCAGTGGTGAAAGAGTTGATGGCCCCATGCATCCACCCTGCTCCTCTATGACAGATTATTGTCCCCAGAGCACAGCACACATCTATGTCTTAGCTCTTCTCCTTTGAAAGCAAGCATCATTGCTGAAATAGCTTATGAAGGCAGACTTGGGCTAGTAAGTGAGGCTGCGGTGTCCAGGGACCAGATACACTTCCTGGTCTGATACAGCCACAGATGTTTCTTTAAATACCATAGCAAAATTTGATAGACGTTGTTGGCCAGACCTACAGTGTGAACAAGCAGGGATGCAAGGTGTGATGCTGAAAGGCAAGCTACTGGAAGAAATTCAAAATGGTAAGATCATTTACAAATGAAGGAAGGAGCCTTTCCTGGAACTCCACTCCAGCTAAGAGAAGCTGAGGGTGACACAGCGGGGCCTGTCCACAGCCTGGCTTTTGTTTTCTCTGTGTTCAGTTTCTGGGCTCCCATTCCAATAGTACAAGTTTAATTGCTTTCATAATTTCCAGTTTATTAGAACATTAGTAGTACATGACTAGATGATATAATTAAGTAACATATAAACTCAAGTTTAAAAACATACCTACTAAAAAGCAATTTTGGAAGATATGCATATAACACTGGCTGTATAATAGCTGTACAAAAATGGTGCAATTTCACATGCCAATGGAATTTCAGTTAAAAATACTAATGTGTGTGTTTTTTTCCCCTGCCCAGATAAACATTAGAAATGCTGAGAAAGTTAGTGCAATAAATAAAGCATTTGCTGAAGTTCAGAAAGAAGTACAGCAGCTATCAAAAAGCGCTGCAGCAGAACCTCAGAAGAGTCATGAGGTAATTTCCCTTTGTAAAAATTTGAGGAGGTAAATGAAAGGAAAATGCATGTTCAAAGCATTATATTCTGGCTCTAAGACTGCAGGCAATTCATGCAGTTGCTTTAAAGCTTTAAATCCAGCTTTATTAATTTCAGTTGTGTGGTAATGTTGAAATCTGGTTAGCATATTCAAGCGCTATATAACTACTAAGTCAAGAGAGAAGAGGGTGGACAGCCAAGCTGAAGCATGCTTCCAAAACATATTTTTAAATTATGTTCTATTTATTTTTTTTAAAAGTTAATTCCAGCTCCAGTCCCTTGATTTGAGACTTATGCTCAACATGAATAGACACAGAAAGTAAGGGTGAACCTTGCTGTTCCCCACCTGAAGCACCTGATAGTGCTTTGAACCAAACAGCTCTGCCTCTTTCTGTTCCCAATTCCTAAGGCTTCATATTGCCTCTTCAGAAGTACCAACATCTGAAACAGCAGTCTCTGTACTGGAGCTCTTGCCTGTAGCGCTTAAGAGTTCAAGACACTGTTTCACTCGTCTTCCTTTGTCTAGTTTATTAAACGGGGCTACATGCAGTCTTGAGCAAGAAATAATTCACAGAATTTAATTGCAGACAAGCTCCTCCGTATAAGCTCTTTATGCTCCTCCTGATATACTGGGCACAGTTTGGGGGAGAGAGAAAGCAGCGGGCTGGGACAAAGTACAGATAAATCCATCCTGACCGTTGGGGGAAGTAGAGGGAGTTGGGAGAGATGGACATGAGTTGAGTTTTATTTACTGCGCCTGGGGTGATCAAGTTTCTGTATGTCTGGGAGCACCAGAACAAGTGTCAAATACCTTAAGGAGAGGCTGAGGGAAAAATGAAACATTACTCGCATGATGCTTTGTCTTTCTTCTGCAGCATAAAGTATTGGCTGCTTATCTGTCACGTTTAGTGATTTTTGTAATCCCCCAAATCATTGAGTTATGACTGCAAAATTAGTCTAAATTAAATATACAAAGACAAACTACTCTTCTATAGATGACAGATATTTATTAGGGTTTTTTTTCAAGCAGAGTAAAGAGATACTGCTTTCTACTTTAAACTGTAACTCATTTCTTTCAGGTTTCCACACATCTGGAAGAGAAACCAGCAAACGTGGATGCTGCCACAAGCCTATTAGCTCAATTGTAGTGTATAATGGACAATGAAGGGATTGCAAGAAATGAAGATCAAAAATACTGATGGCTTTGTTTGTACAATTTTATTAAAAAAATCTTGTTAATATACAAGTATTGGCACACTTTAATACAAACTACAAACAGACCTTTCCTATCATCTAGGAAAGTGGAATGTCAGAAGTCAGTGTGAGAAACTTAAAGTGCTAAAACAGAAGGCACTTCACAAAATTGGTTCACTGAAACAGTTTAGCATAACTCAAGTTGATATCCTTCACTTTTCAGTTGGCAGTGAAAGCTTCAAAATTGATTCAAAGGTTAAAAAAAAATAGAAAGCTTCTTGGCAGTAAAGCTTCAAAGAAAACGCTGTTAACCGTGAGCAAGAAGCCTGATCATTTTTTTTTAAATGATGAAAAGGCTATAAAGCATTTTCACTTTTCTTACTAAAAAAAACCTCCAAATAGATTACACAGAGGACAATCAGGTGAAAAAACGTGCCAGAACTTTTGATAAAAGCCCTTTTTTCTGGTTGTTGAATTTGTTTTGTGAAGTAGTTAAAGGAAGCAAAAGGAAATATACTCCCAGAGTCAGTGAACTAAGAAGTTATACATTCATTATTCAAATACTTAGGTTATGAAGAAGTCTAGAATGTTATAGTTAGAGGTAGATAAGTAGTCCGGTTGACACAATATCTAATAATTTAGTATCTGCACATCAAAGAGATCACAGACTCCTTCATTATCATCCAGGTTAAAGTTGTAGTCATCTCCGGGAGTAGGAGAGAGTCGTAAGAGAGGAAAAACTGTAAAGTAGGAATAGTTTAGTTTAAATTAAAACACTTCTGGAACATCAGCCCTCTCTCATAATCCTGTATGTTTGTCATCACAAGTATCAGGGTTAGTTTTAATAATTAAAACAGTCTTGATAATCTGACAAGCATGCAAGAATACACACTGTGAATACCCCTATTGCCTTCAAACTAAGGCAGTAAGTGACACATCTACGTTTTTTTGCTTAGTATTTTAAGTGAACGTGCTGGAATGGAGTGATAGCTGTGGAATAGCGACTTAATTTCTCCTTCTGCAGCAAAGGAGCTCCTGAGCAGCTTTGAAACTTTTATCAGAAAGCCATCATTTATATTTGTATTCCTTTGTCTTGTTACAGTATTGCATGTATCAGCCTTCAAATAGTCATAGTTTTAAGTAAGGAATTTACCAGTTATCCCTGTTTTACAGATGAAAAATGGAGGCTAGCAGTTTCTCTGTGCGCTGCGTTTCAAACATGGACTTGAAGCCATCTTTGGGAAAGGAACACAAGAGCAGGCTCAGTGCTCATGCTGCACCCTCAGGAACACTAACCTGGTGCAGATGAGCTGGGCGTGCTGTACCTGCTTTAAACGTGGAGACCATTTCCATTTTAGCCGTGTATTGGCACGGTCACATAATCCCATCTTGCCCCTCAGAGCTTATAATTACATGGTTATTTCTGGAGGAGCCCCGAGGTTGTCTGCTTGAAGGGCAGATATGAGCAGAGGCAGCATATTTACAGGGCAAGGGGAACAACGCCAGCTGAGTTCACCTCTTCGCCTGGCACCGTAGCAAGATGGAGCAGGGAGCATGTGAATTTACAAGCTGCGGTTCAGTTCTGCACTCGGGGCCACCAAGGTGCAAGAACAGAAACGGGTGACATTTGACTGTTCTGATAGTGTACCACAGCTGGCCATGGATCAGTCTGCGTGCAGGCATGTAAATATGATCTGAAATGTTTACTCAAAGCTTCTGCAGGAAACCTGAGGCAGAACAGAATTAAACCACATTTTCTTCTTATTTTTTTTTTTAAGGCAGCACTCTAGTCATCAGGCTGTTCTTTCTTTGTTCCTGAATTAAGGACTGGTGGGTTACTCATGCATGTAAGTGCTTGCTGGATTAAGGCTTTAATATTTTGATTGTTAAATAAAACTGTTGCAGGGAATGGAAAGGGGAGCAAAGACAAGAATGACAAAGGTAGAGGAGGGCAGTACAGGGGAAAGAAATAGTTTCATACTGACTCTTGGCATCGGATTTAACAGACACCTACCAAGAGTGCTGTTCACGCAAACCCACGCTGCTACTTGTGATTATTAGAAAAGTAAAGATGCTAAATACTTACCGTCAGAAGACATGAGCTCATCAATAATATCTCCACTGATATTTCCTGTGAAAGACAGGAGCATGTGTTTATGGAAGTCAACACACATTCTCTGCATTAAAACACCGAATTGCAAAGTACAGCATGGCTCGTGCAGTGTCGGAGCTGTGGAGATAGCACGCCACGTACACGTAAAGGATATTCGTCTTTGTATCCCTCAGTTTTTCCCGATATATTTCTCCCACTGATCCCTTATACCCTAGAGCCGTGTAAAATACGAACCTTATTTGGTGGCAGAAAAATGTATTTTGCTCAATGCGAGTTTGCTACTCAGGTGGCTGAGCGGCTTCATTAGATGAGCAAAGGCCTGCCATTTCCTCTGTGGGGAGAGCGTGCCTCTTTCCCTCTGCGTAACTCATCAGTAGCTTGGTCACAAACAAGGGCTCAGGAAACTAATAAAAACATTTAAACAGTAACTGCTGCTTCCTACCTGCGGGCTCCTCCATCTTTGCTATGTCGAACGAGTTTGGCTTGAGGATACAGTTAACATCCAGGGGCAGCAAGCCCTGGTAGTCACTGGAGCTAGCTGTAGCTTGGGCGACATCTCCTGAAAGGCTGGGGTACAACACCGACTCCGGGAGGCTGGAGTAAGGAGCTGCTGGGGTTGCGCTGTCCTGCTGCACGCTGCCGTCTACAAAGACAGAAAGTTGTAAAGTTTGTTACGGTAAAAGGGAACACAAAAGGCTGCACCTGGCTCTGTCTTTCGAGGAGAACTTGGGATGAGGCGACAGGAGTCTCCCCCTTCCAAAGTCACAGGCACAATTTATTCAAGACCTCTCAGAAATGAAGTCTGCAACAGTGACAGCATTTTCTTAAGTATTTTCATATTACCCTACTATTATTATGAAAAAAAAAATACCTGCTATTCAGGCAGTCTCTCTCTGTGGCTATGTGGAAGAAGGCCTTGTGGCACAAAATCTGGAACTGGTGCCTCTGTCCTGCCTCAAACCAGGACAATTACCTGTCTCATTAAAAGGTACATGTTCAAATCATAAAATCCTTCAGAGGCTGGCAATTTCGTTCTGTACTGCATTCTGGAGAAGCACCTCAGAATAATTAAGAGGATCACATCCAAAACCTGTTTGGTATAAGATGATAAGCTACAAGGGAAGAATCCGTTTCACCATTCAGAAGAGGAAGAGGCTTCTCTGTAGCCTCCTGAGAGCTGTCAGTAAGCCCTTGGGGTAGTTTCTTAACAGACAGCTGCTACGCTATGGAAATTCTTAATTTTTCCTTTATCGACCACCTTCTCTATCAGTTTCTTCTTTCCCTCCAGTTTCCCTTCCTCCCTCACCCCTCTGAGGGAGGAAAAAACCTGGCCCCACCTGATGGCGTGTCCGCAACTGATGTTTGCGGTAACTCTTGTCCTTGGTTCAGGTCATGCTGCTCTGGTGGGTTTTGAGGAGCTGTGGCAGGTTTAAGGGGAGTCGCTGGAGCTGCAGGTTGAGTCGGGGGCTGTGCAAGGTCATCGGGTGGAGGAACTGGAAACACCATGGGCTTGGAGGAGTTTGACTCTTTATTTATAAGCAGCACATGGATAGGTCCTGAACTACTTTTAAGATTGATCTGGTATTTCTTCTGTCCATTCTGTCCCTGTAAAGGGGGTGTATTATGAAAGTTACCGTTCCTTGAGAACTCGGAACTTTACAAAATGTAACAGTAACTGCATAGAGTCATTTCCCCCAGAAAGTAATCCAGATGTTTGAATAGAATTCTCAGACTGATGCAGAGGATAAATACAGCGTTCATCTAGTTAGATCAGTAGTAATAGGTGAGAATTGGCACAAACTTATCAAATCATACTCAGGAAAACAAATGAATTAAAACTAATACATGTGATCTAATTAAAAAAAAAACCCAAACAAAAGAACACAACAGATTGCAAACCTCTAATGTATTTACCTGAACAGAACACAGTTACAGAATACACAAATATACAGTTCTTCAAAGTGCTTAACTACTTAACTAAATCTTGAATTCAAGTTACACAAGACTTACAGCAGGACTGCATCTTATCAATAACAGCAATGATAAATAATGATTTCTGTACATTTAAATCTCTTCCTTTTAAACGGAGCTTCAGAATGATCCTGGTTAGGACCCAAGCATCCTAAAACAGCTGAATATCTCACCCAGACTGAGTGAACACAGGATCATGAATTAGTAGAAAAAGTTCCTTAGCTGATTTGCCAGGCCTTTTAGTTATTTAAGCAATACAGCTAGGACCAGCTTCCTCTAGCACAGTCTCGGTGAGACCGCTGACTCTGCAATGGCTAATTTAGTGAACAGGCTTTCAACAAGTATGCTCTAGAAAAAATGAGGACGAAAAAAGTGGGAAAGGAGCCTCGGGGGAAGGGAACCGAAACAAAAACATCCAAGTTGAAGTTGGTGATGAAGACTAAGATCAGCTGTTTTAGTCCTTGACAAAAAGTCAAAAACACCCCAACATCACAGCTGCTAACTTTGGTCCCGCAGAGAACCTTACCATTGCCTGCACTGTTTTCAGCAGAGACGGACAAATAGTATCACTGGGATCGGCTTCATGGTTCTAGCTTTGGATGCTCTCATGATATTAGACTGTGTTTAGCCTCACTAAAAATAGCTTGTGAAACTTCTCAGGTGAATTTCACCCTTCTACAAGCATAGCGGCTATCATGCTTCATACAAAGCTCTCCCACAACTATGTAAGCCCTATTTAAAACAGAGCACTGCAACAAAAAACAAATTAAAGATGGACAGAGGTAAGTAACTTGGCCTCCTACTTTAATCCTGCCTGTTTAAGCCTTCTGGCTATAGCCAGACAGCAGTCTGTGTTTCTCTACCCAGTCTAGTACCATGTTATTAAACATAAACTAAATCTAAACTATTCCTACAACTAAATCTAAAAGGCTTTTTTGTAAGAGATCTGATTTAGCAATACAATAGAGAGAAATTTGACACATAAAAGTTGCTGCTAACAAGTTGTCAAGGGAATTCATGACAATTATGCTTAATTTGGAAAGCTGCAACATTTAATAGCAAGAGGGAAGAGAGGGCAAAGAAACCCACTATATATAGAAGACAAAGTTACCATTAGGCTATCCAGGTATCCAAATACATTTTTTCCCACCCGTCCTCTCCATTCTCAACTGACAGCATCTCAATTTTTAATGTTTTTTCCCCTCTCACACATAGCTAGAGAGAAATCCTCTCCTCTAATGCAGCTTTTCTTTTCCACTGTCCCTCTAGAACACTTAGGTAAACAAGAAACCAGTACATACCATTTCGGGTATAGGTACTTCTAACTGTGTACCACAAGGTGCTTGAATTGCTAGAAGCGTGTCTCCTGGTTAAATAGCAATTTTTGAGAAAGTGTTAAGTGTGCATATTTTTCTTAAGTCTTGCATGATATCCACTCAAATGAGATATAGTAATTCCCTAAGGCCACTTAAAACACTGCGTAATTCTAGCATAAATAAACTTGCGGTGGGACACGCATATTCCCTGTAAGATCCAAGTATATCCCATAATATAAATCACAGAATTCCAATACTTAGACCATAGTTGCAAGAACCTTTTCTTGTAGCAATGCAGTATTTTCCACCTCCTCTACCTGTTTGTTAGTGCCCCCGGATCTCCTAGTTGTATACATAACGTGAGGTGAAAGTGTTTAACTAGTTCCAGCTAAACCAGCTCTCAGGTCCAGCTCACTTTATGGCTTTGAAAAATGGTGGTAGGACAGAGAGATTTAACAGGAGAAGGAAGAAAAGGTCTTCACGATTGTCTTCAGTACCAGCACTTCCCAGTGTCTAAGCTCACAGCTTCTGCAGCACATACAACTGGGATGTCACAGCCGACTATCAAACTCACCTGTGGATTATGTGCACTAAAACGTATCGGTTAAAGTCAGGAGATCACAATTACGTCAACAGCACTGGCACAACCTGCCGCACACTGCAGGTCACTCAGCTACCTGCACACCATTTCCCCTTTGTCCATACCTTGGAATAATGCTTTTCTTTCTCTGCCTCCTAAGAGACACTTACATGAAGTATTATGTGACTGGCATACTAGGTGTTTCCACATTTTGTAATGTCTCTCTTTAGTAACAGCTCCTGTTTTCTAAACTCTGCAGTAGTTGTCTAATTTTGCACTTTTATTCAAAACCAAACACAACCTTCCCTTGTGGAAAAGAAGAGATGGTTTTGAGCCAGCCACTCCCCTTGGGTGCCCCAGGATCAGGAAAGGATATCAAGGGAAGTAACTTCTGCCAGCAATTCTTGGCAATTTCTTCAAGCCTCCTGTACAGAAGAAATCCTTTTGATTTAGTACCAATGCCCCGTCTTTGAACTTTAGCTGGCCCCATTTATAATACACCACCAGGAGCTCCCTCTGGCTGCGGCTGTCACCAGAAAATTTTAGGAAATTTGGACCTGCCAGGTCTTTCTGGTGGGTTGGACCAACATGCCCTGTCCCTGGTTCCATTAACAGCCTGAGGCGAGCTGCTGCTAAGGGTGAATACAGAGAGACATCCAAAAACAGTACTCAGAAAACAGCTGAGCTTCTGTTCCGTACAATCTGTGACTACCACTAGAAAATGCCAGAACTTGCTAGTAATGAACATCACGAGAGACGTCTACTTACTACTGATCACTACTGAATACTTCTAAATTCAAAATACTTACGGGGAAAAAGCAGGTTAGTTAGCAAGTTAGTTCTCAAGAGGAAGATCAGAAAATCCCACACTTGAAGAAATACAGCCTAGCAGCAACTTACCATTGAAGCAGTTGCAGATATCTTCATGGGTGACATATGAAAATGTAACTTATGTCAAGGAACGTTTTTCTTAAAGCAACATGAAACTGGTATTTGTTGCCCTTTAAAAGAAGCTTGTCCAAACTGATCCTAAACTATAAACTTATTGCTGTTACTCAGAGGTGTAATCAAGGCATGATTTTTGGCTTTCAGAATGGCTAGTTAACAATAGCAGAGTTCTGTCTTTTAAAGAATAAAAAATATCTATTTCTGTGAAGAAAATAAAAAAAGAAAAAAGTTGCACAGCTTGAATGAGAAGAGATTATTCTAAAAAAGGAGAACATGTAAAATCTTGTTTTGAAGAATACCATTTACCTCGCTAACTTGACACTATAGAATTCAAGTACGTTATCAGAACTTCCCAGAATCACACAAAAATATTGCCAGAGGGGACTTGAGAGTTCATCTGCCATCCCATTCCCCTGCCTCAAGGTAGGATCAACTGTTAAGACATTCCAGAGAGACATTTGCTTCCCCTCTTCTGGAAAACCTCCAGTGATGGATATTCCACCACCTCCCTGGGGGGTCAATTCCAGTGCTAGCTCTCCCAAGGGACAGCTTCTCCTAATGTCTAACTTCAATCTCCTTTCTACAAAATGCATTTTACAGGAAGCTTCTGTAGAGCAACTGCAGGCAATTTTTAAGTACTTATCATTGGTACTATACATAATAAGGGCACTTTTCTGCTCCGAATCTCAGATATCTATTTTGCTCAATATCTTGCAAGCCAGCGAAACACATGGTTACAAGTAATGTAGCAGGAACTCTCTGCTCATGGAGTATTTACACACAGGATATTTTTCCAGTTCCAAACCCAACGAGCTTCAGGACACTGTCAACTCAATTTATCCTGTGAGTGACAGCTAAATTTTTTCAGGAGAAGGAAGCAACACAAAAAAAGATTCATGTAAAGCACTGCTGAGGAAGTATAAATTTAAGTGCTGGGAAGTAATACAATTAATTTAAAGTAAAACATCAGGATTACACCACGGGCTTAAAAATGACTGCCATATATCTATATGTACATGTGCTAAATTATTTTCAGGTTAACAATCATACAGTCACAGAGGTTTAAAAGTAACGCCAATAAGATCTACATTTTCTTTCTTTTTGAAACAAAACCAGAAAAAAATACTTGCCTTTCCTTGCTTCTGTATAAAATGGACTACATTGTGCTTTACCCATTACCTACACTTTTAACTGTTGCTTTAATTCTAGTTCCAAGATGCACACAATTCATTTAAAAGGATATTGGTGGTTTGTAGAATCATCCATGACGTTCTTGATACTTTGCTGAAGCCACAGTTTTTGCTGATCCAATTCCTTTTCTTTTAGCTCTAGATCTTCAATTTCAGCTTCCAGATACCTCAGCCTGTCTATGACTTCTTTTGTATTGCAGCCAGCACCTACTCCTCTTAAAAAGGCATAAGGTTCATGAAAACACAAGTAGTGAAAATCTGACGCAAACACATGAAGTTAATTTCTTAAGACCACTTTCAACATTTTGAAAATCTACCAATGTTCAACACAAAGGAAATAAGCGTTTACCCTCCCAGCAGTGTTTTAACAGAAAAATGAAAATTCTTAACTTCAAATCAAATTTCGAATTATCCTTTACCTATTTTCTTTTGGAATGTAGCTTTTTCTTCATTGGAGCTCCTTTGCAGGCCCTTTCTCCTCCCCCTCTAACTTTCAGCTTGGGCTTCCACCTTCAGCGACCCAAGAGAAAATAGGCATGGACTACGCGAGGGTAGGTAGGTGGAGAGCCTGTGTCCCAATGCCCTTCCCAGATTCAGCTAGAGTAAATTTTTCAACTACAAGCACTAGTTATAAAGTAGCAGTACAAGTTTTCTGAGTTTCCCTCCTGTATGCTTTAAACTTGATTTTATGTATCAAAGACGCAAGTTAAAGGGAAGGCAGATAAAGTTCATTTGCAACTTTACTGTGATTCTGCGTAAACCTGTGATTTACTGTGTAAAACGTCACATTGCTCACTGATACGCGTCACATTACAGTGTCACATCTAGTCAGGAGAACTGGAAAAAGGCAATTTTTTTGCTCTCAAGCACGTGAAAATTTGCACAACTAACAAGGCTTACTTCCACTGAATGCTGTTTTTTGACTTCTTCTCGATGAGATCAATCCCCTCCAAAACATTGGTGATATCATAGATCCTCCTCTTCTGCCTCACAGCAAGGGTATCGGCAGCCTGTCAAGAGAAGAACAAGGAGTATCAGCAACCTCCATCTTGAGGGCAAAATGCAGTTAAGCCATTCCCTTGGAAAAATGACAAATAACGTCATGCTGAAGGGAGAAGGTTCGGCTCTTCAAGAGCCAGAATCATGAATTCAAAAAGCTCAGCACCTGCACGTAGCGCTACAAAGCGTGCTGAGAGGAGCCGCTTCTCTGAAGGCCAGCAGGCCTACCCTTGTTGGAGAGGAGAATCCACACGTGTTGCAAAGACCGTGTTCGGCATTTGGAGCATCCGCTATTCAACTGCACGCAGGAGCTTGCAATGCTCTTTTTGGAAGGTAGGGAAAAAGTAGGGAAGGCAGACAGCAACACCCTGCAGTGGTGGAACAAGCCTCTGAAGCCAGCGACATTAAGTTTATCATCCCTGCCGCTGACGCTCGAGGTATTGCAGTCTGTGTGTGGATTAAACTGTGCCGGGACACGAAGCGACAGGGCTGTAATTTCACAGAGCGGCGGAAGGAGAGCTGTGATACTTCAAGCCAGCATGGTCCTCTACGGTTTCACTGCACGAACCCACCTGGCAGCGCACCTGGGCTGGCTCAGTCTGTCACGCTGAGTACCAACAGCCGTTTCACAGCCACCGGGACCCTGGCACGGCTCGTAGGGATGCTCGCCGCTGCCACGCTATCACTTTTACCTTACAGCCAGCTAGGCCCTGTGTCTGAGAGCTGTCACAGCTCTTCACTCAAAGCAAAGCAGAGTGTCAGGCAGAGGAAACAGCCTGCTTCATGCCGTAACTCCCACCATGGTGACTTCTATGCACCTGATGCAAAGACTTAAGATAAAATAAGCAAACTTGAGCTAGTCATGCCTTCCACAGGCTCATCTCTTTGATGCTGTAAGGCGGCTCAAGTCCAAAGAATACTAGCAAAAAGGGGAGAAAGCAAAGAGGAGTCTGATGCTGTAACTACTCAGGACACTCATATACAATGATTACAAGGGATTATATGTATTCAACTGATTAAAATAAAATAAATTAAAAAAAAGGAAGAAAAATAAAGAGAGGGATAGCTAGCAAAGACTTCTGCGTCCCAAATTTGAACTAATGCATAAAGCCAACTAATTTCCAGTATAGGCACATAATGGTTTATTTCAGTTTGTCCAACAATCTATTAAATTAATGCTTTTAGTAAAGTAGCCTATATGAAGAGTACAACCGGAGACAACCACAAATAGGAAGGAAAACCAAATCCATTTTTTAGCAAAGTCCATAGAAGTCCTTTTACAGTATTTTCTGAAGCATAAACAAACTCACTAGTCTTCCAAAGAAATCACACTTTCCTATTAAAAAGTTAATTACTAAGGCTTAGTAGTCCAATTCACACTGGTGAATGTTTTGCTCGTGAAGTAAAATTAAAGGAAAAAATGAAAGAATGCAGATTAAAAAAAATACTCTCACAGCCATGAAGTATAAACACTGCTCTTTCTCCTTGACAGTGATGTACCTACTAACCAGTGTTTCTACTGATACTGTTATCAACATTTATCTTTTGTATGGTCTTCTGTAGCAGCCTGTTAAAATCTTTTCCTATCTAACAAAACAAAATACACACAAATACATATAAAGCACATGCTTTAGTTCTCTCCAAGGGAACAGGCTCTTTAATCACTTGTATCAGCAGGTATGCACCTGCTGTCTCAACCTGCTATTTCTGCAAGAGAAGCCTTCAAAATCTAGGAACTGACAAAATTGATGCCGCCTGCGCAATGTTTAACCAACACCCTGCATATCTCAGAGTCTTCAGAGGCACAATTTCTACAAGCTCTCTACATTATTCAGTGCAAGGAAGGGACAGCACACGCTTAATCAGCTGCCATTCTGATCAATTAGTTTCTGCTTTTTTCCCATTGCTCAACACACGGACCTAGGGCTTAGTCTACCGCTCATGGTTTGAATGATGAAGAAACTGCTCTGGAGACAGATTTCATTACCTTATGAGATTTTTCCAAAATGCCTGTCTGTGAAATATATAAATGATTTACTAATCTTAATGCATTTTCAACCAAGGTTTAAGACTAAAAAAAAAACATCACCAAGTGCCTGATTTCAGATGTTTCAAAGTTGGAGTGGTGTCAGTACTCTAAATTCTATTGCATTTCGTATGCCCAAAGCAGAGCTCCCACTAACACCAGCAGTGGAGATTCACTGCTGCTGCAAAAAGGGTGCCAGAACCCCAGGTTAGGGACAGAAAAAAATGAAGGACACAGTTACATATCCATTTGGCTTGACTAGCACTGTATATAATTCAATCATAACTGCAAAGTAGTCCAACTACTTAAAACAAAAATTACAACAGTGAAATCAAACTGGGGCCAGTCTGGAAAGTTTAACCCAGACATTAACTAACCTTCTGGTACTGGTCTTATTACCTAATTATCGTCTGAAAATTGTATGGCGTGTTTCACAGATATTTTGAAAACCAATTGAAAAACTCCTCCCCAACTCTCCAGCAGCCACCAATGTAACACCTTCTGGTAGACGCAGGGCTCAGAAATTAAGTTCAGGCATTCAGTTCCTCCACACAAACCATGCACTAATGATTTCAATAATTAAAAAAGCCTCATGAGACTTTCAAACAAATCTCCTGTTGTCAAAAACACTTTTAAAACTCATTGTTTCTCAGCCTATGTCAAACTGTTGAAGCAGATCTCGGCAGCACAAGAAAGGGGCATCTACCACAATGGCCCTGGTAAGATGTTTGGACTAACTTCCACATTTCTCCCTCTGAATCATTTGTATTTTTAGTTCCTTCATACATTTTTTTAATGTAAAGCTGCTGCACTCTATTCACTCCTTCTATATCTCCTCATACTTTGAATATATGTGTATGCAAGACAAGCACTATGTAAGTGTCTCATAGACAGGTTCTGAACTGGAAGAAAAACACCTAAGTGTAGTGCTTCAGTTCTGCTTGCATTCAGATTGTGCAGCTTCTGGAATACAGAAAATGTGCTGTTCAGCACAGTTTCAGCTGCAGGCATGCAGACACACACACACACACAAAACCCTGCCCAGAAATTAAAAAAAAACAAAACCCAAACCAAAAAACCAACCAGAAAAAGGATAATCGAGAGTTTGGGTGCATTCTCACACAACTTCTTTGCTCCCTGGGAGCTGACAAAAGGCAGCGGGAATTATCAGCTGCACATTCCCTGCAGTAGCACTGAAGAGCAGAGGAATTTGCTAGAGCACGGCCGCAGAGTCATTACTGAGAAGCTTAACAAAGCTGAAGGGCCAGCAACACCTGCTTCTCTCCGTGTGTCAAAGGAAAGAGGTCCTGCATCTTCCAGCCCGTCCCCATAACAGATGACGCCTTCTTCTCCCCAAGAGGACTGTCAACATTTTGATGGGAGTTTTAAACTGAACGCTGTGTTTGGCAACCTGTACGTCAAAGTACTGAATACCACTGCACGCATAAAAGTTAAGGGAATGTAAAATTTAATAGATAGGCTTTTTCTTCCTCTGTGGAATAGGGCAAGTGTAAGGCAGTTGTTATTTGTTCCTGATCAATACATTTCTACAGGTAGTAGCAAACAAGTAGATTTTAGAGTACCCGATGTTTTGCACTGATGATCAGAAACACTACTTAACCTTGAATATAGCAGGGGCAGCATTTTGCTATAAACCAAGCCCGTTTAGAAATCAAGGCAAAAGCAATAGCATGCTGCTGAAGAGAAAGAATACACAACGTTTTGGGGTGTCATTTCAGGTGGCTTATCTCTTATTCACTCACCTTGCTCCTTTTCTCTCTTCCCTGCAATTCACGGGTTGCTGCATATATGAACTTTGTTTTCTTTCCCTTCCATCTCACCCCTTAATGTTTTAAGCTTATTTCCTTAACTAGATTTGTTTGTATAGGGTTTTTCAGGGACAGTTACACAATTACTGGAGAATAGCTGTTTGATTTTAAAGTAAGCACTGCAGAAGTCAAATTCCAAGCAAAGAAAATCCTCACTTCCACTCCCATGAGCCGTCAGATGTTAGCAGAGAAGCATCCAGCACTAAAACATTTCCAAATACAGTTCCGCATACAGACCTTGCGGGGCTCCCTGCTCCTAAAGCGAGGAACAGTGGCCACACGTAGGATGATGCATCACTACTGCTTCCTGATGGGTCAGCACACATGTCCCAAAGTATCCTCTTATGGACCGTTTGACTATAATTACAGATGTATCAAAAAATCACCAGATGTCCTATAGAAAAGCTTTTCACCCTCAATTGCTAAATCACAAAGCCAGAAGTACACTTAATGTTTCCAAATGGTATTTTCTTCATAGTGCACTGCTTGGTTTTGCTACAGAAATAATAATCAGCAGCACAACATCAGACGGTCAATACCTGCCGCAGGGAGACATCTGAAGATGTTCACCGCATGAATCATTTCTTGGAAGGCTCTGTTCCGTTTCAAGACTGCCCTGGTTCTTCAGTTCCCTGAGCACACCGACATAACGAACGTGCATGCTGGTTTTCATCTTTCCTTGGATATGTGGCTTATTTGTGAGAAACACTGGTTACAGAAATGTATGTTCTGACTCACTGTTTATGAAAGTACCAACAATTTACTCACTTCAGTTAGTATTTACTTCCAACAAATGGTACCCTGAAATTCAGAAACCAGTCTCCAATAAAGGCGTTGAGCAGAAATGTCTACAACTTGTTGCAATGCCCACTTACTTTTCCCTGGCTATCAATCCTTCCATTCCCTCTGAGCGGATACCTTCCTCACAAAAGGGAATGAAAAACATCATCCCTTCCCTCTACAGAGCCCAACTTCATTGTTCGAATCCATCCCCTTTGGCTCTTTAAGCTAAGCTTTTTGGCCTGATGTCTTACAAATTGGTTCTGTTTTGCTTCTCAAACCAACCTGGAACAACTCGCGGCACATGACAGGTAAGAAAGTAAGCTGCACAACAATCTCTGAGATGCGGACTGATTAGTTCCGTTGTACTAAAGAAAGAGGCAGTTAAATACTGAGAAGTTAATCAGCTTGTCGAGACCACAGCACAACTAAAAGAGGAATATAAAACCTATCAGCGTCCCTCCCAGTTCCCCCTGAAGTTTCACTAGCCACAGTAACATCACTGAAGTGCTTGCTCTCTGAACAGGGATACACACACAAAAAAAAGCTTGGAGAACACCCGTCACCTCGTGGAGCCCATTAATAAGAATAGTCAACAAATAAGGTCAGTTTACCGGAAAGGACTTCAAGTAACCAAAGAGCCAAGCCAGTCTCTTACTGCACTTTCCTTAACTCCTCAGCACCTCACCGAGGACCTGAACCTGCCAGGCAAAATATCCTTTTTGCCTCAATTTGCTGCACACCCCGACAGCCGAGCAGAGCCCTGGCCCCTTGGCCGGCGGGGCAGGATGCTCCAGGGAACGTGGGACACCTTGTCAAGGGTCCCTCCTGTTACAGGGCGACCCAGCGGCACAAAGACCTGGCCCAAGGTGGGGGCTCGTCCCAGGGCTTCACCGGGGAAGCCCCAATGCCTTCGCCGCTCACAGGCCACAGAAACGGGTGACGACCATTCGCCGCCCACCCTACCAATTGAGCATCTTTTAGATTATATATATAATGTACTAAAAAGGCGACGGTGTGTTTTTCAACATCGTTTTCCCTTTGCTGAAAGGGCATCGAGGGGCGACGGGCGAGAAACATTTTTAAATCACGGCCCGTGCGCTGAGGCGGCACAGGAGAGTGAAAAATAAATAGAAAAAAAACCCAAAAAAACCCAACCAGAAACGAACCAAACCCCAGTGAGCTACATTTTATGCCCGGTAACCATTTTAAACTCTTAAAAAAAAGAGCCGGAACGCGTATTCTAGCCGTCCGCGGCGGCTGACAGCCGTCCCCAGGCAGCGGCCGGGCCCCGTGGCGGGGCCGTGGGTGCCGGCGAGGCCCCGGGGGTGCCGCGGGCTCCGTGTCGCCCCCCCCGCCGGCGGCGGTCAGGCCGCCGCCATGGCGCCGCCGCCGCCCCGCCCCGCCCCGCCCTCGCACCGCTTTGAGGTCCAGCACGCCGTCCTTGGCCTCCTGCAGCAGCGACACGAACTTGGTGGTCAGCAGCCCCAGGCTCTTCTCGTGGCGGCTGCTCCCGCCGCCGCCGCCCACCGCCTCGGCCGCCGCGGCCATGCCGCCAGCGGGGCCGCCCCGCCGCGCCACGTGTGGCGACCGCCGCGCAACGGCCCGAGCCCGGAACGCAGCCCCGGGGCCCAGGGCTGCGGCGGGAGGGGCGGTGCCGCAGGAAGTGACGCCGCCGCCGTTGCCTGGAGACCGGCATGTTTGGGCGGCGGGGGGCGAGGGGCTGCCGGTGGGGAGCGGGCCGGGCCCGCCCCGCGGGGCGGCCGCCAGGGGACAGGTGGCGGGTCCGGCCCTCCCAGGCCCCGCGGGAGGGGAGTTACACACGGCTGGCAGCGGCACAGCCGGGCTGTCGCTCGGGCGTCCCCAGGGCGGGCGGCGCAGGCCTGGAGCCCGACTCGGGAGGGGACCCCGCGACCCTGCCTCGCCTCCGCACGGCGGCTCCCCGCCGCCCGCTTCGCCGTTTGCATTCGGCGCAAAACCAGGCAGATTAACGATAAACTGTGTTCTCGCCTCGCCTGAGGCAGGGCCCGGGACGCGCTGATGTTCCAGCGAGAGGCGCTGAGAGTTGGGGGTGCTTACCCCGTCCCTTGCGCTGGTGTCCGAGCAGGCTCGGCCTTAACCGCCATCCAGGTACGCCTCTTCCCTCAAACAAAAGTAGAGAAGCTTTTGAAGTCCATACAGCGTAAGACTTGAAGAGATGCACTTCAAGAAAGAAATGCTGGTGGGAAAAGAACCTCAGATACCCCATCGCGTGAGGCAGTGGAGCACGTTATGGAGGGACATCGCACCAAATGTGCTGTGCCTCACAGGAGCTGTACCTTTTTTGGACATAGCACATTCAGGGCAATATATGTATATATAGGAGCAAACAGGTGTGCACTCCCTCTGGTCCTTGAATCACATTCCTCCTGGTCTTGGGTAACAGAGGAGTTTCCTAACTGACTATACATTCAATATTGATTTAAATAGATCCATTGTCTTGTCTGGAAATGAAAACAAAGCAGAATCTAATAACAGAATCGGGTTTAAGTTGTTATAATTAATGCAAGAGAACAAATATGCCTTGCACCCGACAAGATCAGAGTTCACATTTTGTTTAGATTCTTATTTTATGCATTCAGTTATCTTGCACCTTTCAGTAATCTTGGGCTGAAATTTTTTTTTCTTGTGAGTAGGTAAATCTGGCACAGCTTTGGCCTACACTATATTTTTATTATTTTAAAATTTTGAGGCTATTTCCCATCATTTAAGTATCTATTAAAAAAGGAAGACATACAAGCATAAAGAGGGAAGTGATGCCAAAGACAGAATTAGCCACAAGAAAAACAAACGGTCGAAACACTACTAACACGTGTATGTACCCAAGTACTGTAATACAGATTTCTGAGCCAAGAGCAAGGAACGAAAAGAATTTGCAGTAAAACCCAGTAACAATTCCCTATGACAAAATCAGAAAAGAGTTTCAGAATGAAAATTTTGGAGGAAAAACACTGAGCCGATATTAATAAATTGAATCAGGGTAAGAGTTAAGTTTTTCTCACCTTCCTGGTGCATTCGAGGTATTCAGTTACTTCACCCCAAGGGGCAGCTTTGTCAAATAATAAGCAAAGAAAAAAGAAGCGCCCAAGGAAACACTTAATAAGCATGACAGAAAATCACTCTGAAGTGCTGCAGCCTTTCTGCCCAAGTGACAGCTGTGTAAAAGCTGTAGAACAGCTTCCCCGGTCTTTCCTCACCTCACATGGCTTCTGAAAAAGCAGGAGTGTGTAGAGCAGGAGGTAAAAATGAGAAGTCATTTTCTTCTGCATTTAGGTAACATTGTTAATTTGTATCAGGGAATCAAGAGATCACTGGGCTGCTGGTAGGCCAATAAATTAGGCTAATTTTAAACTTTACAGCAGAATTTATTAGACTGACATTCATTAATCTAATTGTGCTAATTAGATTACACCTTGCTACTAGGTACTAGTTTTTACATGCTATCAACTGTTAGCCGTGATTTGAGGCAGTCAGTGCTTACCAGCTCTCTCCCCCCTTAGCTGGGAGTACACGGCACCACGGAGCAGATACCTCCTCGTTAGCGCTGATGGCTCCAGTCCTCGGTGGTCTGCGGGGCTGGGTGCAGGAACTCTGGACGCAGGGAGGCAGAGCTGGAGCAGGTATCTGCTCTCTGCGCCCTCGCACAGATTTGGGATCTTACCCTTTTATAAGACCGTGCAATCTCTAGACCATTCCCAGACCTCCACCCTCAGATAATGTTACTGCGCGAAGCAGGGCGAGGGTGTTGCTTTTCCCAGGCCACTCCAGGTGCCTGTTTTGTTATTTTGCTTCACTGCTGCTTCCTTTCTTAAAACAAAAGCAGTCTGTTCCCAGCTCTCAAGGTTGTGCTTTGTCAAAGAGCAGTCACTGACCATCAGTGAGTTGTTTTTGGTGCTGTGGCCTCTGCTTTCAAGGCCTTTGTTACAGCCCCCACGTAAGCTGTGCCTCTTAACAAGAGGTAGCTGGTATCAAGCTCTGGTTCACAGAGCAAGTTCTCATAAGTTGGTAACGAGACCAAGAGGCCTTGCAGAGTTAGCCAAAGGCCAGGGGCTTTTTACTAGCACTGGTGCTTTTATTGGGCTGCTGGGTGCAGAAATGCATATACAGTTAGTTACACCATATCGGCGTACGTAAGTCTGCATTCTGAATAACCCGACATTAAATTCAGCTTAGCAGCTTCTCTTGTCACTGGAGTAACAGGACTCTGCTTCAGCTACTGCGAGGTGGGAAGAAATAGCTCCACCTGGTGCAACACCAAGTAACTGGTATTGCTACTGCAGCATTAAACCCTTCAGAGTACAGTTTAGTACAGTGACAGTTTAGGATCTTCTAAGAACAGGCAAATGAAATAAATGCTTTGCGCAGTGGAGATGGTAAAGTCTCCATCGTGAAAGAAGTAAAACAATCATATTAACATAAAGCTTACGATTGGCTTAAGTAAGAAGCTGTTAGCTTATTGTCTCCTATTTTTCAAAAGCCTCGTAGGAAGCCTATTGCTGCAGAGAACCAAACTATGCTGCCAAAAAAGCCACTCAAAGTTGCAGGAGTCATGGCAGATTAAACATTTTCAGGTAAATTCTTGATCTCTCATTGCAAGAATCTCTACCCCAGTGAAGGAAAGCTTCAAGCTCTTGCCTTTGGGCCTTTGATTCTACCTTCTTTTCTCTTATAAAACACATGATGCTTTTCATATATAGATGTTTTTTTGACCCATTTAGACAAAGCAGTTAAAAACAACCAAAAGTTAGAAATAGCTATTTATTATTAAAATATTGTACAAATATTTACATCTGATTCCTGAACCATCAAAATATCACAAAGAATTTATTCTCTAGAAAACAAGGAAAAGTGCATTGTAGTGTATGAATTTGCTTAAGTTTGTCTAATACACATTTTTAGTGTATACATTCATAATCTTCAAAGATCTTCTTGAATATCATTTAGTGCCTGTGTAAGTCGTCTTACTTTATTTTCCATGGCTTTTTTATTGTTTGCTGTTTCCTGCAGAAGCTGCCGCATTTCTTCTTCAACATAGTAAACCTGAAAGTGCACACAGAGATCAAAGTGAATTCTTCCTTTTCCTTAATATACTCAAAACCATATAACCTTGGCAATTTTTAGCACTGATAATCAATGTAAGAGTTATATGCTTGTTTAAATAAGCAATGCACTACTTTTGACATTGAATGCCGCAGCAGAATTTTGCTTTAAAAATAAAAAGGATTAATTTGCTAGAAGATAGCAAGTAATGTACCAAAACCAAAATAGCTACTACACAGAAATAGCACCAGGAACAGTAAATATTAACAGGCACAGGTGAGTTAAATGGATTATCTAGCATAATCATCATTCTTTTTGCTAATGTAGACAAGGAATTCTTAGCTATCAACTGGTAACAGCTACCATAGCATGCAACTTTACTTTGCTTGAATACAGAACCCTCACAACGGTACAGTTCTAGAGATTTTCTTATTGTGGAAAGACTGAGTACTAAATTAGGGTTGTTTCCATCCAGAGATGGGCCAGATAGATATAAACAGGTGACTTCAAGCACCACTGTTGTAGCAGCTGTAAAATAAAAATGCAAATAACGTAAACATATGAATTAAGTATTAAAATTACTTTTTCATTTGCTGCTTCAATTTGTTTTTCCTTTTCATTTGCCAGCTGCAATAGCTCTTCCTGATGAGCTGCCAATATTGACTCAAGTTGTTTTCTAAAAGCGTCATCCATTTGACGAAGCTTTTCCACGGCAATCCTAAAAAAATGATTGAAAAAATAAAATCACACTTGTGCAAACAACTGAAGTATTTTGCTTTGCCCAGTTCTGCCTTCGATGAGGTTTTATTAACACAGGCACGAAGACAATTATTTTAGTATCTATCTTCAGAAGACGTCCTGTTTTCTCAAGAACGTCTTCTAGTTTTATGCCCCATGTTTAGGGCTTCTGGCATTCCTCTTAGCAGAAGCATTTAATCACTAGCAAAGAATACAAAGATTCAGACTTGCTACTGTCAACATGGATAAGAACTCCACCTATTTTTAAACATCTACTTAACATGCTTTTGCTTCCTGAGAAGTCAACGCCTGAACTATGCGATCCTGTAAATGGTCGGTAAGTCTGTGTCTCACAGAAATAGAAAAGCGTCTGCTTCACAGCGGTGAAGCACTTCCTTGAATCCAAGCAAATTCTGCTTAGAGAATAATTCTAAAATACGTAGCAACAGAAAGCAAGACAAATTATTCCACTATACGATTAATTTACACCAAAATTTTGAAACAAACCATCATTATTTCAGACAAAACTTCAGTTTCACTACTGGTCTTCCAACCATTCCAAAACATAGTGCTATTGACTATTTGAGGTGGTTGTGTTTTTTTTTGTTGTGTGTTTTTTGTTGTTGGTTTTGTTTCTGGTTGTCTGGTTTTTTTGGGGGGCAGGGGCTGGTTTATAAACAAACTTGACCATCAAGGTACGTACTTTTATTTATTATTCAGATGACCTTCCTTAAAATAATAGCAAAGGTGTAATTAATTAAAGTGTTTCATTTAAAAATGTAAAGCAAAAAACCAAAGTTATACTAGCTTATTCCTTCAGTAAGTGTGGTTATCACTGCTAGATAAATATGCAGTCTATTAACTAGCTAAACTTCAGAATAGTTGGGAGGAAGGAAGAAAAAATAAGAGAAAAGGGCCAAAGAATAAAGTAAAAATCATATTAACAATCTAAGCGCATCACAAGCAGCAGTCTACCATACTTCTCCGTAAACCCAGATGTATATGAAATAACTGGGCATCATTTAAGTCACCGACCATTTTCTGGGTTATGAGTATTTTTTTTATGTATCATCTCATATTTACTATTAACTGCTCAAAAAAAATCATCAGTACAAGAGGAATAATAGAAGAAATTAAAAACCTGTTGGTACTTGTATGGGAAGAGAATGACAGGTAACTTATAAACAGTCCGTTTCTCACAGACTGAAATACTTATTGGTAGTGTTTACTCTAGGTTGTGGTAAGTGTTGAGGATCTGTTCGTGATTTCCTGTGCTGAACACAAGGTCTTTTCATCGTCCTGCACAGACGTTAGTGAAGCACTGTGGCCTCTCTTGTAAGCTCAAATGCCCCCCTCAGTTGGTTGTCTTATGATTTGCAACCAATTTGTCACGAGCGTTGTGTTCCATCCTGGTCACGAGCCGAAGGCTGACAGGCTCGTGTTCAAAGAAACCCTGCTACAGACTGTGAGACTGCGCCTCACGTGCACAGGCATCGTCAACTGCATGACTCCAGCCAGCATGTGTGATGACTTTGTAGGAGTCCCTATTGTTTAAGTGTGACACTGGACTTTCCTGACAGAGGTAATGCAAAAGCATTGCGGTGGAATGGGTGTTCTAGGGAGGAATAAGCGTAGGTTCCAATTAGTTTAAAAGAAAATGGGAGCATAGCTAAGAAGTTTAATAGAATAATGCTGTAACTGAACGCTAATTCCACGAAGTCACCTGCATAGCAAGAATTACTTCTACATACACAGAGCTTGCAGCAACTAAGCTTACCAAGTACTTAAAAAGGTGTTATGCATTCTTTCACCATATAATCAAAACATTTTTGTATACTTATTAACAGTACAACTCTACAGTAACTGAGCAATACAAAATAAGATATTAAGGTTTTCACCTCTGAGTCTGAAGACTTTTATTTCTCTCTTCAATCAGCTTCTTCTCTTTGATATCAAAGCTCTCCTTCATTTGTTTAACTTGCACCTCCAGCTGGCTTAATAGCTCTCCTTTACCTTGCCACTTCTTTTTCAGTGCACTGAAAATTAAATGCATATATTTACAATGAATGTCGCTACCACTTCTTAAGAGGGCAGATAAAGTTTTCCATGCTTCCATTTTTCCACATTTCTGTGGGTTTTAACAGCAAGTACTCTCTGACCATACGTAGCAGCGTTGCATGCTATTAAGATCCCAAAGAATTGTTGCCCCTTGTATGTATCACCTGTGTGCATTCTTAATGTCATCAAGTTCTACTTCTTTTTCTTCTAGCAGTTGCTTTAATTCCTCTTTTCTTTCATTTTGCCTTTCTAATTTTTCCATTAGCTCTTCAAGTTCAGCAGCTTTTTCATCCAACTGTACTTGAAAAAATTTCTGAGCTTCCAGATTTTCTTCGTGCTGTTTTCTGATTTGTTTATCTTTTTCTTGTAAGCCCTTTAGAAGATAAAGATTTTAGAACACAGAAGCTCCCTTCATTTTATTGTTACCCTTAAAGAGTATCTGTTTAGTCTACGCTGGAACAAAGCGGAGATGGACATGTGAAAGTTTACTCTTCTAAAGGTACTATTCCATGAAAAATACCGAGTAAAGTGATAGCCAGTTAAATAAGCTTCATATGAAAGAAGTAAAAATTAAAAAAATCATCAAAACATAAATGTAAAATGGAAAGTAAGTTAAGAAAAAAGTTATTTAGAACTCTAATACAACAACTTATTCTACATACACAAATCACTGAGCTGACATTCTGTTACATGGCTATATAGTTTTACGAGTAATGCATCTAACCTTGACTGACATAACATACTATAAAACTTTGCCCTGATTAATAAGCTCAAGTCTAAAGTCTCTAAATAAGATTAACGGCACTAATAGAACAAAGCATAGCTCTGCTATGTTAAACAGCTCTGCTGTTAAAATATTGATTCAAAGAACAGAATAAACCAATTTTTTTTACATTGTAAAATAAATCTGAAGCAATCTCTTTTTTTCCTTTTCTTTTAAACCCACAGGAAGAATTATGCTATCCTGATTTTTCCCCTCCCAAAATCATTATCAATAATAACTTGAAGCAAGGCAAAGAAAAGAAACTCTTTACATAAGTATGGTTCAATGAGAGATTCAAAGTAGCATCTCTGTACATCAAGTTAATACAAGGCCCTTTTCTGCTCCCAGTGAAATCAATTGCCACCAACAGCCTGATTGTGCTTTCCACATTGATAAGTGCTGGAGTGCAGAGGCAGCTTCATTTCAGCTTTCACAATAACTTTCACTGCAAGCCTTAATTTTAGCTAAGCACAGTTTTCGTCAGACATGGCACTTACTTCTTTTAATCTCCTAATTGTTTCTGTCTGATCATCCACTATTTTGTTTTTAATTTTTATAGTATCGCTATCCTGTTCCTTTTGCTTTTTTAACATTTCATTCTCATTCGTTAAAACTTCAATTTTTGCCTCCAGTTTTCCCCGATCTTGAGCAAGGTGAGCTCCTAGATAAAACAGGATATTCACATTACAGCACTCATTTTACAGATGACTTCAAGATGTATAACATTGGGGTGGAGAGGGCAGGAGGGAAGGAAAGAACCACCTTAAAAACCAAACATGAACATTTCGCCCACTGGAAACACTGTAGGACTTTAATCTGTAGGTAGGTAACACTTGAAATGTAGAACTGAAGGTCTACATTTTATCCTTTGAAAACTCCTCTGACAAAAGTCAACAGTAATTCTTACAGACCCAGCCAATCTCAAAGAGCCCAAGAGGTGGTGCTGAGTCACAGGAATCAGGGAAAAATAATTAAAAAAAAAAAAATAAAAAAAAGCTTCTTTTCACCCAGTATTTAACACTTTTTTTTTTTTTAAATGTATCTTCCAAAATTTTCACATTAGACTTATCCGATAGACAAGTAGCATTACAAAACACTATTCACAAATCCTGGTTTTCCTAGTTTCATATTCTAAAGTTCTTCATATGACATTATGGTATTTTGACATTTTGGGGAAATAGATTAACTGCATTCATAACAAATTCCCAAAACTGCTGTCCTAGTTAGTATAAAGGCCTGCGTACTACAGAAGATGTATTTTAGCTCATCATTTTTACAACTGGATAAGATCAACAAGGCACCCAGAGACCCTGTCACGATTACAACTATATTGGAGTGTTTATTTGAAAGGTATGACATTGAATGCCACCATTTTTTCTGCAGATGAAAAAAAACAAAAACAAAAAGCTATATTTTACCCTGTTGTGCCAACTCCTGCCCCCATATTTTTCTTTCCATTTTTAACCCATCAATCACAGATTCCTGGGCTGTCAGCTGAGAAATAAGTTTTCCATTTTCCTTTTTCAGGAGCTCGACTTGAACAGCTTTCTGTTTGTCCTCCTCAATCAGTGTTTCAAGTTCTCCAGTTCGACACTGTACGAATGAACATTGGAAAAAGACAGTGATGTCCTTTAAAACAAGTATTCAAAATGTCAAATCATTACTAAAAACGGCCAGGAAAGTAATACTGATACACAGCAAATTAACTTAACTGAGGAATATTCTGCTTGCATACAGGGTTCTATCTGCATCTCTTCCTGGTAATGAAACAAAATGTTTGCTTCAAACAGACACACTTCAATCCCATAGAACTGTACATCTGATTTCTAAATAGCCACCTCAAGTTATCAATACCATTGTAAAAAGCTGTTTAGAATTACAAATACACAAGTCAAAGAGAAACAGAAAGTCCAGTTAAGATATTAAAAACCCAATCAAAAGAAAACAGACAGAGGCTGGGATGAGCTCTCACTTCCCTTGATAAAGATTTATCTGCCGTTATGCAGGCTACTTTTTGTTTTACAGATTATAGCTGTTAAATACAGCTACTTTTTAATTTTGTTTTTAGCAACATCACTGGCTGTCAGAATCCTATTTTGTATAGCAACACAACGTTTGGACACCCCAACGGCAACATGTAGGGAGGAGATTAGAAACAGCTGTGCAGGGGCTGTACTGCACAGAAGTTTTAACGTAAAGATGGACTGGGTACATACTGGATCACACAACAGTTTAAAGCTTATGTTCCTAAAAGTTTTAAAAACTATTTATGGACAATGTATTACTACAATACGTTACCATACCGTGATCAGTAGTGTCAGATAAAGCAACTGTGCCTATGGTATTTAACAGTAAAATTGGACTAGTAGGTAATGACTAATACTGTTAATTTTACGCAACTCTCAGAGACAGTAAGCTGCTAATAACTACACTTGATTGTTGTGCAATTTCATTTTACTTCACATACAGTGACCACTGCTGAACCATATTCCATTACTTTGAAGTTACAGAGGGTCAGGGGTGCTAATGTAGGTTTTTAAATCTCAGTTTAGAGTGACCACTTGATTATATACAAACTACTAGTGCTCACAAGGCAAGGAGTGCAATTCTGAAGATGTGAATGAGTCCAGATTTTGCATATGGCGACCAAAGTGTTTGCGAGAAACAGACGTGCAGGATGCAAGAATAAAGGCTGCTATGGAGTACTAGGTTTCAGTGCAACAGGAAATACGTGTCTTTCAGTCAATCTACCTTGTATGGAATTGTTATTTTATAGATTAAAATATTAACAAAAATTCATATATGTAGTTGAAATGTTTTGAAACAATTACCTTCAGGTTTGCCGTAGCTTCGTCATTTGATTTTGTTAATTCTGCAATCTTTTCTTTCTGTTCTTTCACTATACTTGTCAGGTCTTGGATCAGACTTGCCATCTCTTTTTCCTTTTGTTCAAACTCAAAGAGGGCTCGTTTATGTTCAACTAGATCAGCAGCAACATTTTCAAAACCCTCGTTTACCTACAGTTTTGTAAGATAAGATGACTTGAAGAATGCTAACATTTGGAAAAAGCGTGTATACATAGACACAAATGACATTCGAATTTAAAACGAAGGAAGAAATAGAAGTTCATCAACAATATGTGAAATTAGTGAGTATCTGAAACTGTTTTTCTACCAGTTGGTTGGTGGCACTTCAACTCAAAAACCTGGTTCTGCTTAGCTACAAATTTGTAAAGCAGAACAAACAAAGCTTGGGAAACAAAAGCAATGCTTTGTTTTAATCTCATTGTTAAGATTAACATTAAAATCCGGAAAGAAGAATTTTAAATTAAATCTATATTTTTTTTCCTTGCAAAAGAAAGATTTGAAAGGTGAAAAAACAGTCTTTTCTTTCCCCTCTTCTCCCATGTATCCAACCGATTTAAAATGAAGGAAACTACATTCAAATTAAAGATGGAGTGTTTAAAATTTCATTTCGCTTAACTTATTTCTATGGCTAGTGCTCACATTATTTTTTATGTTGTTATCTAAGGAACTTAGTAAGCAGGTTTTGAATTTGGATTTCAAATGCATATCCAAAACTCAATTTTGAAAGGTTAAACAATAGGGAACTTCATGATTAAATACACTGGTATATATGTAACCATAACCTTATCAAAACACCACAAGAGTTTTTACAATAACTGAATATATTATAATAAAAGGTCAACATCTTTTAAAAGAAATGAATACCCCTAGATAGAAGTTTTTCTAATTTCTTTTGATTAACTTTTACTTATGAACAAAAACGCTGGGGTTTTGGAGTGCTGACTTGGTATTTGGTGTTTATGTTCTAATCATTGATATTTCAAAGCTTACTATCAGTATTTTTAGATGAATCCTTGGAGCAAAGATCTTAAGGAAAAAAAACCAAACACCCAACAAACAACCCCAAACACATTTAAGAGAACTACAACTCCACCTAGTTGGAGATGAAATGTTCTCTTAGTCTTACCTCTTTAAACCTTTTTGCTTCAGTAGTTAAAGCTAAACGAAATTCATCTTCTAAGTCTGCATACTTCTGGTTTAACATATTAATCTTCTCCTGAAATTCTTTAACACGCTGTTCATGCCTCTGCTCCTCTTTAGCCACTGCTTTTGATAAAGCATCTTGAAATTCAGGTCCATTTAAAGCAACTCGGGTTTCAAGTTGTTTCCTGAAGTTACCAAACATACACTTGAGATAAGAACCGCAGTATCTCACAATGCTGTTGCAGATCATATCCTTAGCATTTCTTAAAGAAAGATAGTAAGTTACATAATAAATAGGATAAATTCCTTAGTTTCACAGACAGATTTCTTTCTGCTATAACAATGGCCCTGGGATGAGGAAAAGTGTGTTGATTACTGTTCAAAGACCCAAAGGAATAGCCTTAGTTTTTAATTCAAATTTTTGTAGCAATTGAATATTTCCTCTTTTGCTGTTAATTACTATTTGTTTGTTCTGCTATTAGCAAAGATCCAGAAGAGACACTGTAATCAAAAAAAGCAGTGTATAGCCAGATACCCTCTTTTGCAGTCATTCTCTTCACCCTCACCCAACAACTGTTGCTTCTCACTCAGACCTGAAAAACAGCAGCAACAGGGACCTAAAGGGTTCTAGGATAAGCCTCCTTCCTGCCTGGAAGCATCCCTATAGGACAATGTTGAAGCAAAATTACCCTGCACTTTAAGACTATTCTGTTCATCTGCTTTAAAGCACAAACACAAAATATATCTGCTGTCCTTCACATCGCAACTTTTTGGGATTTATGAGATGATAATTGGAACTTCTCAAAATACAGCTGTAGGATTCTCCCCATCTAACCCTGCAGTTATCTTGGTATTTGAATACATTTATCCTTGTAAAATTTAGCAAGTGTAACCAGCTTATTTTATTAATAACCTCCCTCACATACTAGTATACGCACCACTTGTTCCTTTAGTTTGTACACATATTGTATTAGCAAAACAGTATAGAACTTACATTCAAGTATTCTCAAATTTTTTTGAGAGGAAAGAAGAAAACAGCCAATCAAACCACACACCCTAAAGCAAGATAGTATAGAATCTGACTTTTTTTTTTTAATGCCTTGTGTTATTGTAGTATATGCAGATCCTCAGACAATAATTCAAATGTGATTTTATTTTTATCCGATTATTTCCTGGATTAAAGATCAAGTACTTAAAAAAAAAATCAGCCATATAATAAGACAAGAATCTATCAAATGAAAGACTGGAGGAACACAATTGCCTACATGGATTTGCGAGTCAGGAATCTATGAGATATGAAGATATTCCTAAGTGAGCAAGAAGATGGGTAGGACGACATTTACATTTTTAAAAAGATCACCTCTCACATTAAAAAACAACAAAACCAAAACCACACCCACACTTGACACAACGCATTTAAACAAAACATGTTTGAACACAGCATCTCTATTAACTCGTGGAATGAAAATAGAAGACCCCATACCTTTGCTCTTGGTCTTTTAATATAAGAAGTTCATGTAGTTGTTTTACCTTCTCCCTCTGCTGTCGAAAGGATATTCGAAGTAACTGTACTTCTCTTTCATTTGCTGATGCTTTAAGCTCTGCCTCTTGCACCTGTTTCATCTGCGTAGAATTCATAGAGAGGAACAAGATTTTCTTAAAACTGTAAGCTATACTTCATGTCTTATATTAGAATACAAAGGAATAGATGCTTTATTATAGTTTTATACAAGTCTACCTGGGCCATAAAGTTTACAGCATGCGCCACAACTGTCACTACTTTTCACAAAATTTTATGGAATTTTATTATGTTACCTAGCCCAAGACAAAGGAAGTTTTGGTGGTGGTTTGATTTTTTTTTTTTTTAAACCTTAATGTATTTTGTTACATTTGCAGAAATTTAAGACTAGATGTTTAAAATTAAGTCTTAGCTTAACTTAGTACAACAAAAAACTCCACAACTTTCATGAAGAACCAAGAACATGTACTTAAATAATAAGGTATATTGGCAAGAATAACTTACTCAATTACAGACTCTTGTAATATTTGTATTAGTTTCAAGCAAAACATTTTTAGATGTGTCCAATATATTTTTTTTTAAACATTCCAGTTACAAAAATCTGCATCTTTCCGAATTTTACCATTTAAAGTTGCTGAATGGAGCTGCTTTCTAATGATTTTACAAAAAATGGAGAATCAGTATAAACACCAGGTGGCATACTCCACTTTTTCCATTTGATGCAAGCTTTTATGAAAAATTCCATTTTATAGCCTTAAGTCTTTTACATACAAAGCTGTCTTTTCTGACTCGACAAATGAAAAAAGTTACAAAAAAGGTTTTAATTACTCATGAAATGGTAACTCAGAATCAAGACACTTCAGAAGGCTGCAAGGTAGAACATGCAACAGAAACAGCAGAGGTGACGTTAATGGAGATATTCTTATTCCTAATCATTACTTGTAGCATTTACCTCAATCCTTTAGCGCTCAAGGTGAGCAGTAACTTAACTATCTTGTTAACCTGTCCTCCTAAGCAAAGCAAAGGGTTTCCACATTCTCTACTTACACAATTCTAATCTCTTTGCTTTGCAGAGTATCATTGATAGTTGCGGAACAGTTAATGGACTACTCAAGGCTGCTGTAAGCGTCAGTTATCCAATATGAGAGTTAGAATGCAAGAGACACAACCTAGTTTACTTTCCAACTCTCACAAGAAAACAAACAAAAAAAACACCAACCCCCACAAAACAAAGACAAAGAAATCCCAAATCTGTTTTCTTTCAGAATTCCATTACAACTGTCCCCTTCACTTGATTATTGAACAATCAGTCAAAATGAAAAATAAAAAATTAAGGAATAGCTGTATTGTATGCCCTGCACTGACAAACAAAACATTGTTTCCAATGTTCATCATCTCCTGCAATGTGCTTTAAGATATTTAAGTGCTGCTGCATGTCATAAGTTCCAGCTTGAGAATGCCAGATGCCCAAAGTTTATACAGTAACTTCAGCTGTATGAAAATCTTTGTGAGGCTTGAGTATGAAGCCAAGTCCTCACATCCTACATGTTAAGCCTCTTCATGAGTAACATTTACACACACTCCACTGTATTCCTGTTATTTTGTGGATGAAGTAAAGCAACTCTCTCCTAAAGCGAAGAACTTAAAACCAAAAATTTCAAGTGAGAACATATGCAAATTTAAAGACTGCCAGAAAATAGGGTACACATTTAGGTGCATAGTAACTTATTTATCTTAAATCCTTTCAAGTAATCTAGAAATGTTGACAGAAATCCTTAAACAGTGACTACCTACAGTAACCACAACTTACCACTGAAGGTAACTGCCAATGTGTACTATGAGAAAGCTCTATGAAATATTCCAGAATTTGTTAATAGTAGAGTTGGTAAAATAGGTCAAAGGTACATTAAATCTAAACATTCAAAAACAGAATTTAGTTTCTAGAGCATCATGACTCTTTTTTGAAACGTAATTATTAAAGAGTATTTGCTACAGGATTTTAAAAAGACAGGAACAAAGACCTTTCCTTAAAGTTTTGCAGTTAATAAAAACTACTACTATCAAAAGAGAGCACTTATTTCTACAAACTCATTAATGGAAATATAAAAGCCTCATACACCAAGGTATGAGGTAAGGTATTTCCTTTCTCATGGGAAAAGAAAAAGAAAAAAAATAAACACTTTTTTCTTACTAAATTCAGTACTTTTCAAAGTGACAAGCAGATACGTGATCTAAACTGAAGGTCACTTCTAGATCCATAATAGCTCCAGCGTATTTACAGGTAAGCAAGAAAATGGAAGAGCCACTCAAGTGCCTAAACAGGAGCCTAAGGCGGCAGGTGGCCAATCCATAACTTGAACAGCACTTGCAGTTTGGCTGTCAGCACAAACTGTCAGGGCATCTGAGTGACAGCACGTCCCACAGCACCATACTAGCAGTTCACAGACTTTTCAGGATCGGTCTGTTAGGATTCAACTTTTGTAAGCGGATGCATTCAGTGACACAGGAATGAGCCGATATAGGAATATAAGCAAACAACAGAAATAGATACTGGAGGATGCAGCATTTGGCCACTGAAAAATTCACCAATGAATTATTCAGTCAGAAACGGTGGCAGTATCTTGTCCAGCATTTTGATCATATGGATTTGTATACTGAACAAAAGTATCATTATCTTCTCCAGCTGTAAAAGCAAAACAAAAAAAATCCCAAACAAACAAATAATCCCCCACACAACCGGAATCTTTCAAATAAGTTCTTAGCAATTGCTGTTTTGTTCTGCTTGCAATTAAAAGCATCTAATTCTTTAGATCAGCAAAACAACAGAACCACCAGATTTCCATCCCGCTACTAAGATCTTCATTGATTTCAGCAACAGTTTAAAAACACCTCTGTCTTTGTTACTGTATATCTTCAGAAAATGTCAACTCTCAGTGTTAAGTTCTCCTTTATCTTAAGATCGTATCACATGACAGATTTCTATTTCTAAAAGACATCAATTGACAACTGAAATGGATACTCGTTATTTACTACTATTATGTAAAAAATAAAAAAAAAATAAATCAGCTTTTATTGTGGAAAACCCAGGCTCACAGTTTAAGCCATTTCTTAATATCCAGGACTATAGTAGCCATCATATTGTTTACTTATGAAAAGTATTTACTTCTATTGTTCGTTGCTGCAATCTCTGTGTCTCCATCTTGGATAGTGTTTCTTCTAAAGCTTGCATGGCCTTCTGATGTTCTGCTTCTTTATTTCTTGCCTGATTTAACTCATTAGTAAGTCTTTCAGTTTCATCTTTCAACTGTTGGACATCTGCTTGCAGTCTTGCTTTAACATCTCTCTCTTTCAATATTAATTCCTTTAACCTGAGAATAAATACAATAAAGCTGTATTAAGAACATTTTAGTATTTAGTTTGATGCCAAAAACATTGAGAGAGGACATCAGTAAGTGTTGTAGCACCATATCTTGCTCTTTGCTAAATTTTAATTTTTACAGTATTGTAATGTAAAACTGTTTAAAATATTTGAAATATTATTAAGTCACATGTGGTATTTCTATATGGATCTTCCTTTTAAAAGAAGTTAAGCTAGAGACAGCCTCATAGATAGGTGTTTAAAGAAATGACATTCTAGTATCATTTTACTTTATACAGAAATCAAACATATAATATAATCTGTAATTTGATAATTTTTTCAGAAAAATTTGCAATATCCTTAAATATTCTATTAATTTTTGATATAAGATCTATGTCAAAAGAACATAAAAAGCCTCTTATGCAAAGTGATAACAAATAAACGTGGGAAGTGAACCTAAAACAGGAAGAAAAAAAAGGGGAAATAATCACAGTCAGTCATGGATGGTAACTCAGGAAGCACTTGGCTTGCACTTTCCTCACAAGAAAGAAAATGAGTCTTTGATAAATGCAATGCAGTTAAAAAGACAAATAGAGCAGACACCTCCAATCACAGCTGACAATACTTCTACTTTGTTAAAAGGGAGAACTTTTGAAAAAAAGGACACTGCTCAGAACTTACAAGGATGATGACAACTGTCTATATGAAGATATGCTAGACCTGACCTGCACAACATATTGCCTGTTGGCCAGCTCTGGCCTGCCAGAAACATCTTTGTTCAAGTGCATCATGCAGGGGAGAAAAAAAAAAAAAAAAAAAAAAAAAGACAGCTGCATGTACAGGTGGAATGGGAGATTGGGAATTGGACACTGAAAGCATGATATGAGGCAGCTATGAGCTATGAGAGCTTGAGCTGAAAGATAAAGTACAATTATGACACAGGCCACTTGGAAAGTAATGGCTAGAAATGGAGGTAAGTGCCATACTGATACTGTTCTGAGACAAGAACAGCAAGAAAGCTGCAGAATGGAATTTCATTAGGTAATACCAAGAGAATTCTAGCACTACTTTTTTATGCATTATTTTCCAGGTGTATTGTTTAAAGCTGTCCTCATTTCTTAAGCCTATAAATTGAATTGTCTTGAATTAAAAAACCCAAACCAACCTCTTACGCTACAGCAGTGTGTTTCCCTACCTGTCTGTAGTGTATACAGCCATACTCTGAATATTCTTTTCTTCTTCTGCATGTTTTTGTAGCTCTCTGACATGCTCTATTAATTTCTTCTCTGCTTGCTCTGCTTTCCACCTCCTTTCTTTCTCCTGATCCAGTTCCTGAATCAGCGCCTTAGCAAGAATGTGGTAAGCATCAACTTACTAGGAAACATCCAAACATAGCCAAAAATGACAAACAACATTCATAACTGTAGAACAAGATTTTTTTCTCTTTCTCTAATTCATGGATGACAGTAAAAAGTGCAAGTGACCAGGCCAAAAACCCCCACAGAAATGAAATAAAATGAATTCTCTTCCAGCTGATACTACAAGAACTCCACTGTTTTTTGATCCTATCTACATGCAATTATTTTTGTCACTTCCAATTTTAAAGCTTCACCAGGAGATATATGCTTAGCTCCAGGTGAAGCCATACTCATATTTAACTTAAAGTGATGCAAAACATACTCGGTATGTTGATTCTTCTGTGGCATTTGAATTAATTTCTTCTACTTTTTCAATATTGCTCTGTCTTCCAGTTAGTATTTCAGATTTTCTTCCCACTACTTCCAAGTATCGAGTATCCGATGATGAATCTAGAAGACAGTCTCTCTGACTGGAGTGTGGACGCTTAGAGGAACTCTTCTTTTCTTCTCTATAATAGCAGGACATCATATTAAGGACATGCATATTTAAGAATATGCAGAGTTTAAACAGTAACAGGGGATTCAATCACTTTTACAGGACAGAGTTTTACAGTTCTGTGTAGGAGTCAAATTGTACAGAGTTCAAAACCATGTAGAAAATAATTTGCAAGCTGATCATAAAACAAATAGCTAAATTCAAATCTTCAGCTGCAAAAAAAATTCGTAGTACTAAAAGATGCTATCTGAAAAACATCTTATTATTACAGAGATACAAAACAATTTCAGAGAAGCAGAGTAGGTATACAGCTGCAGTGTCAGCCTAAACTAATATACTCCAATTTATATCATCTTCTATTCATCACTTCTGATATTTACTATATAAATCAAACAAATTACTATAGCATCCTTCGTTTCAGCACAAAATAGGGACAGTTATATTCTTGACCATCATTCTGACACCGTGAGTCTTTTATTTTTTAATTTGACTCAATACTTTTGTCTGTGGAGAATTCTTCTGTCTCCACAATTTAAAACAACGATGAAAGTGTAAGCTGTTAGAATTCTGAAAGTGTTTATTTTGGAATCTTCAGTTCAATTTCCTTTTCACCTAAAGACAGAAAATGCTCGAATAGGGAAATGAGTGAGTGAAGAGTGAACTTCAAAAAGTTTCAAATAATACATCATAATACGTAAAGGACTAATATGGAAAAACAAGGATGCAGAACGTTATATGTAAACAGTCGGATTAAGAAAAAAGGGGCTTGTATATTAAACATCTATGAGCAGGGCCAGCTGACATATAACTAATTTTCTTTGGGGTGGGGGGAACACTTCAAAAGTTTGACATTGTTTTCCTCATCAACAGATTTCTTATGAAGCCTCAGGAGTGAATAATTTTTAGAGCATTAACAACAGAGCTGATTTATGCAACTTACCGCTGTCAGCAAAATGTTTCAAGTCAAACTATGTTCACTCTGACAATATTCATAGAGCCATGGAATAGTTTGGGTTGGAAGGGACCAATAAAGGTCATCTAGTCCAACCCTCTTGCATTGAGCAGGGACATCTCCAACTAGATCAGGTTGCTCAGAACCCCGTCCAACCTGACCTTGAATGTTTCCAGGGATGGGGCATCTACCACCTCCCTGGGCAACCTGTGCCAGTGTTTCACCACGCTCATCATAAAAAAAAAAAAATAATCTTCCTTATATCCAGTATAAATCTACCCTCTTTTAGTTTAAAGCCATTACCCCTTTTCCTATTGCAACAAGCTCAGCTTATTTTATTTTGGCTTTATATGGCAAACACTGTGATACCTGTCAGTTATTTTGTTCTTAAGATGATTTGCATGACATCTAGTAGATGAGGTAGTTCTACGGTAAGTAGGGATCTTGCTTCTTTTCACAACCTTTCTGTTGTTCTCTTTCCCACTCTCATTTTCGCTCTCAGAAGTTGGATCTGTGTCTCTCTTAGCTTTGAGAACGTTTGGAGGAGCTTCCCTTCTTGAGGTATCAGATACCTAAGAATAGACAGGAGTTTTATCTATACATTTTACAATTTCTAATTGGTTAATTTGTAACAGGCAATTATCTAATTGGCTAATTTGATAGAGAAGTAAATAATTGCTTCCAAACTACCCCTTCCCTCCTTGCTAAAACATATTGTTGTTTTAAAGATAAAATAAACCCAACAGAATAGCATGCATGAGAATATGTAGTTGTATCTTTCTGAAATACCTGAAGTTTGTTCAAAATCCTTAGGCATAGAAGTGCGGTGCAAAATGTAAAATAACTATAGCATTTGAAAATAAAGCCCTGCAAACATGCAAAGTACACCATAAACTGTTACAAAAACATACCTGACAAACATACCAGACTAACTTGACCTGTTACTTAGCAAAGTTAATTTTCAACAACTCTATAATCCAGATATTTTACTGTATTTCATATTTTACTCAGGTTCAGTTATATATATTGATGGCTTCAGGGTAAAAACCAGAAAACAATTTTCTATCTAATGTAATATGATCGGATAGTATGGGACTAGGAGAACTATGGTTTTTATTTAGTATGAAAGTTTTGATGATTCAAAGTGTGATCTTCAGTTTTAAAGACTTGATTTTATTTTATTCCCAGTTTCTCAAAATTATTAAATATACATTAGCATGAAGTCAGCGCATGCATACCAGTAGACATGCTTCAGTCTGTCCCAGCAAACTCTTGCACTATGAAGAGGTACACCTCATTTTACAAACAAAACTTTCTGTGCAATCACAGGAAAAAAAAAATTACCTTTTGCAGTATCTCTGAAATTTGATCTTCTATTTTTTTAATTCTTATTTCACTGTATATTTTATCAAGTTCGGCCTTCTCTGTTTCTGAAGATGAGACAAGCTCTGTAGAGGAGCTGATGGCACTTTGTACTGGTACTCTTGTACGTTGACGAAAATGAGCTAATGCCTGGTCGATATGTGGTGTCACCACCGGTAAGGTAACATAGTTCTATTAAGAGGAAATACAACCCTTGTAACTTCAATGAGTTTCATGCGATATAAAAATAAATGTATCAATTTTAAAATCAGTACACAAAAACTATGGCACCTGATCTCTGGATGAGGGGCATCCAGATGAAACCAAACAGCCCAGAATGTCTTCTAAACACTGCAAATCTGAACAGTTTTCTTCTGCCGGGTCCACTGGTTCACCAGAAATATTTTTTCCATCTAGAGTTGTTAGCTGGGGCAACATCTGAAGAACAGTTTCTCTATAACCTTGAGGAACAGGCGACATTTAAATTGAAATTAATTGCCGGAGTGTCTAGTGCATTTTAGGTACCTTGTCACCTTAAATTATTGATTGCATTTTTATTCAAAGAAAAAAAAGTAGCAAGTTATCTACAAGTGTCTCACCTTTCCCCACCCATAAGGCTTTCAACAGACAATGTTACTAAACAAATGAACTGGGAAGCTGCTTGCCTAGTCCTGGTCTACACAGGGATTTCCCCATCAGCAGCAGCACACTGCAGTTGCACAGACAACCTGTTAGTATCGGGCTCACTGCACCAGAACAGTTGTTATCAAGCGTGAGGATAGACAAGCATAATGGAAAAACAAGCATAATGGAAAGGCAAGTTCTGAAAGGGCTTGGATACCTTCATCCCCTTTCAGTGAATGAAATAAGGTGTTACGAAATTGTAAGGAATTGAAGTTAAATTTCTCTAAATTAATAGAATTTGGGCTTCTAAACATTGCAGTTACTTTTGAAAGTGCCACCAAAGAGGTAGATTTAAAGAGGTATGTTGAGTAAACACTTACAGAAGAAAACTAGTGGAATTTTCTAAGTTATCAAGATAGCTTTAATAGTCCTGTTCCTGCTTCTGTGGTGCCTGAAAGCATTTGTAAAACTTGTTCATCGGTGCTTTTGAAAACATTACCTAAGGACTTATTCGGCTTCCCTCAATAATCTCTGAGGTTTGTATTATAATTGTACACATATTATCACCTGTATCAGTCACATGCTCATGATATGGTTGTTATTTTGTATTACTGTAATTCCTACTGTTTTAGTCTTTGTAGTTGGCAATGAAATTTAGTATTTTAGGAAGCATGAAGGGTCATGGACTGACATTTAAATGCTTCCAAAATCATCTCTGAGCTGTCCCAAAAGTATCAATCCTCCACTTGTACCTTCTTGTAGGAGATTTTCCCCTCTCTTATACACAAATGAAGAAAACAAACAAAACCTGCACCAAAACAGGATGCTACAGTTTAACTTCTTTGAACACAGAGTGTAACATTTGAATGGCGCAAAAAACCTATCCCCAAACCAGAAGCTCCAGGCAAAACAACTGAAAGTGATGTACCCACACACGCTCCTCCAACTTGTCTCCATGCTGCCTAGTGAGACCCCCACCTACTATTTTGATGAAAATGCTAATTACTGCAGAGCATCTTATAGTCTGTCACTGCTTACTGAAGCTGTGGGAAAAGGAGGAAAGGTTAATGGTCCTTATTACTGATCTGCCTCTTGTGGCCTTTACCAGTAGAGGACAACCATCTACTCCCATGTCTGCCCTCTATATATATAGGACAATATCTTTATGTACATTCTTCAAATTCTCCAACCTCCAACCTTATAATATTAATACTCCCTTCCTCCCATTTCTGCAACACTTTCTCTTTCCATCACTCTTTGTCCATCTCCTGCCTTAACCTAAGATAAAGTGAGAAGTTGAGCCTTATCAAAGCATACAAGAAGTTACAATTTTGAGCATATGCCTGGGGGGGTGGAGGGGAGATTTCTCTGTGAAAAAAAATTTTATTTTGACAGAATTTAGACTTCTGCAGGCTGGCCGGTTTATGAAAGAATTTGCAGGCTTCAGAATGTGGCTGACAGCTTAAGGGAAATCACTGGCCTAAAAAGCACCGAGTACCTACCTAACATGAGACCCATACCTGCTGCACGACAAACTGGATTGGCCTTTCCATTTTTTTCCAGTGTCAGATTTGTCAAACAGCGCAGCCCCTTTGTGCACTGAAGTAAGTGATCCATATTGCTTACACAGTTGCTGTGAAGGTCAATATGGCTAATCTTATGACTGGTTCCATGAAGGCACTGAAATCCTGAAAATTTGTGAAAAAACACAAAATAATGATTTCTGCTACAATCTTGGGAGTACAGGATTTAGAAAAAATGGCATCTTGTTGAAAAAACAAAAAATATTCAGTAAATTATACATCATAACTGGAAATGATGTGAATACTTTTGCTCCATATCCCTGTCTACGTATATTAATCATCTATGGCACACTACCACACAGACAATGCTTAAGCTAGATATGAGAGCTAACTTTACAGAAACAGGTTAGTTTCTCACTGTTAAGAAGCATGTAAACATAAACATTTTACTTGAAGTTCCTTTTTATAACTCAGTTCATTAACAAAATTGTTACCACTATTCTTTTTCATTTTCTATTAATAACTCCCTTGATTCTGTAGCTTAAAATCTTAGTTAGAAGCAACAATTGACCATTTCAACAAATAGATTTAGAAAAGAACTTCCACATCATATCCAAAGTTGAATTATTGTCCTATAAAAAGGAAAGATGTGACTCTCTTGGAAATATCTTCCAAGGCTATTGCATTTTCCACTTTAGAAATTAGTTTGAAGTGTTTACTGTACTATTTTGTGAGCAAACTCAGCCTCACCAAATAAATTCCAGTTCAGAACAATCCTTGATGTTAGAAACTTGAAGGCTAAGAGTAGCTGCAACTGCTACCTTTAATAGGTACTCAGTCAGTTGGCTGAACTACTAGAAACTTCTAAAAATACATTTGGTCAAGGTTTGCAAAATTAAAGTGAGGCAAATGCTTTTTATTGCACTGCACATGACAAAGTTACTTACCAGAGAGATCATGTATGCGATTATAGGACAAATTTAGTATAGTTAAATTAAAGAGCTTTTCCAGTCCTAAACAAAATAAGGGAAAAAAAGAAACAGTAAGATTTTCAGAAGAATGCTCTGCTTTTATCAAACCAAAACTTGCAAAGTAAGCCTTTTAAAATCATAACTGCAAATTATGACAATAAACTATAAACATAATATAATAATCAGGTTTTCCTTCTAAATTAAGGCACTTCGCTATGATAAAAGCTTACAGAGACTACATACGCTTTTTAAAATTTGCACAACAATATGGCTGGTAGCTCATATTAACTTCGTATAGCCTTATGCATACTTTCCAGAAGCAAGCTTTATCAGAGCTCTTAGAAAAACTCCATAAGTTGCTAAACGGACAGAAACAAATATTGCAGACCCTCCACTTTCGTTATCAGGTTACAGGACAAGCTTAGGGTGCGCAGATTAGCCAGGGAACTGAGCCCCTCGATCCGGCGGATCTGGTTGGATGACAGATCTAAATGCTGCAGATTCCGGAGATGGCCGAGCCCTTCGATTCTGGCGATGCGGTTACAGTGCATGTTGAGCGTGTGCAGGTCCGAGCTCAGGGACACCTCCAGCAAGCTGCGAGGGAAAGGCGCCCGCCATCAGCCGGCCAGCTTCACTCCTGGGCCGCCCGACCCAGCCCCGACACGGCCGAGGCCTCCCCTCGCCCCCAGGGCCCGGCTCCCCGCGCCGCCTGCGGCGAGGCACCAGCCCCGCCTGCCCCTCCGGCACTCTCCTCACCTCTTCACGCCCTTATCCATGAGGCAGAGCTCGCCGGGGACGGGGCGGTCCCCCGCCATACCGCTGTCCCCCTCCCCGCACCAACGGCCGCCGCACTTCAAACTTCCCTCCTCTCAACGCCGACGCGCCCTGCTTTACGGCTGGGACACAACACTCTCACGACAGCCCCACCGCAAAGCGGCGCGGCCCCGCCGTTTCCCCGCCGGCGCATGCGCACTGCGGCAGGCGAGGCCGCCATGAGGGCGGGGCCCCTGCCCTCCCCTGCCCTTCCGACGCCTGTGGGGCCAGGCCCGCCCCCGCCCTGCCGCGACTAGCGAAGGGGTTGGGACTGTAAACTGAAGGGCTTTGTAGTCGCTTCAGGGAGGTGTTTTGGGACTTTGCCTTTTTTTTAGGGCTGATATAGTATGACGAGTTTAGTCCAGTCATGGTTCAAAGCTCGCCACTCGCTCAGACAGGCCTGGCCTTGCCTCCGGCCACAGATTCAGGTTGTAAGAAGAGGCATTTTCTAATGCACTGAAACCCAGGCAGTGCTTCGAGCATGGGCTACTTGCCCATGGGCCTCACTGCGCGGGGTCAGTGTGCTGAAATCTGGGGCTACCGGCCCAATGCTTGTGCATGGCATGACCCCCAATGGATCCTGAAGAGCAGGAAAATCCCAGGGCTCTGTAGAGCTGCTTAGTGGTTTCTGCTGGCCACAGCTGTGGGCCCTTGCTCAGCATGGCCTGCCTGCACAATGGGGAGAGCCTCCAGGTGACTAGAAATAGTGACAAGGCACTGGCTGTTGCAGTACAACAGGGATTGTGAGGAGAGGTGTAGTTGAAGGTGAATATCAATTAAACGCGGTTCAGTAAGGCCGGACTAGATGTCCTAATAGACTTCTTACTTGGACTAGGCACTGTAGCTGCTCTTTAATATCAGTGCTATTGTAGTGCCAGTTTACAATACCATATTGACATTCTTCATGAATGGCTTTATTCTTCAAGGCACTATAACATAACTGTTTAAGCATTCAGTCCAACACTGAGCATTTGGTGTAGCAAATGCAAGCCCATCCCCATAGGAGGGAATGTAGATTCATCGAACCATCTAAAGGTAAAAGGGGAATGATTTCCAGTGGGCAGTTCATACAGCCTTTGCTGGGATTGGGTGAATCTCAACTCATCTCTTTCCTATTTACTGCAGGAAAAGCCTAATGAAGTCTAGACACCTTGTTTTTAAATATCTGCATTTACACAGATGAGTACTATTGCTGATATTATCAGTTACCACTGATTGTTAATACCTGTTACAGTAAAAAATCCATAATACTTTTCTTTATGTGTTACAGCCCAATGAAGAATACGTACAGCAGCACATGCAAACACACTTAAATTGATATTTTATCAAAGAGAAATACTTAGGAGAAGTAAACTCTATGGTCAGCATGAACAGCTGTATGGGATGCAAGTGCAAACATCATAACATGTCAGCAAACAGTGACTTTCTCTACGTTTTTTTTGTTTGTCATTAGCTGACTACTATGTGGGTCTGTTTCTTGATCAATAGTAGAAAGATGTGTCTGCCAGGAAAACAAATAGATCCTTCAGGCAGATGTATAATAAGTTCAGCAGAGTACCAGGAAAAAAGGAATATTATCAAGGCAGTAGATGGTCACGTGCCTCTGTGTGCATACTCATGTTCTGAATAAAAGTTTGTGAGTGCACGATGGGGTCTGGTGTGGCAGATGGTAAACTGGCTTCTACCTAATGGGACTTGCAGAAATCCTTGAATAGCTGTTGAGCTCCTTTCAGAAGGCAAGACAATGAAAACTACTTTGAAATGTCGTATTCCCCACAAAAGATGATCTTAAGAAGAGGTGGAAGAAAATGAGGATTATAAATAAAATTTATCAGTCATATTAAATAAAGTCTGTCCCTTGACACATGCCAAGGAAGATTAATTGTGACTGTCTTTTTCCTAGAAGGTCTCTTCAGGTTTTTCTTTTGTTCCTATTGTTCTTTATCCTTGCTGAATGTCAGCAGCAGCAAGCTTCTTCAGAGACAACACAGAAGACTATTTATTGAAACTTTGGAAGACAAATTAGGTTCTCATTTTCTACATCTACATCTTTTCCCCTTAAAGGATTTGGGATGATGCAGAGATAAGTCAAAACCATGCTTAAAATACTGTGTAGTTAATTGAAAAGGAAATCTGACATTGTTTAGACAGATGGGCTTTCTAGTCCATCTAATCAGTGGGTGGATCGTAGGAAAGACCAAGTGAATACACACGGAAAATTATTGACAAGATTGAAATTGAGACTCCTTATCCAAGGACATTGAAATTCAGTTGATTACAATTAGGAGATAATACATATAAATTGTAGGCAACAAAAATATTATTTCATTACTTCTCTGTATTGGTTTCTCTCTGTAGAGAAACTACAGTGACTGAAGGTATAAGTCGAAATAAGTATTAGATAGTGGATAATGAAAAACTTGACATTGAAAGCTAAAAACATTTAGAGAGAAAATTAAAAGGGAAAATCCAAAATGCTAGGAGAACTAGAAGTGATCAGCTGAAGTTTCAGCTTTCAGCCATAGCTGTTATATAGCACTTTCTTGACCTCATTTTACTGTCAAAGAGAACTCAGTAGTTGACAATCAAAAGAAATGTCGTCATTCCCCATTGACTGTAAAAATTGCAGTTACTTTGGCATTTTATTTTGATGATGATATAACCGCTCAGTCTACTTGACCTATTAGGGGAGTCTTGGGCTTGTCTTACAAACGTGTCTAGGTTATTTTAATCATTTATCTTTGCCCTATATTCAGCAGTTGAGTCTCTGGATAATGTCATCAAAGTGAATGCGACCAGGTATTGAGTACATAGTTGGGTGTGAGGCAGGAGACACTGACACATGAGGCCTTGAAATAATCGTATAGACTGTGGCAATTTATCCTCTCAGCCAGAGGGAGAAATTGGACGTCTTACAGAAAACCTGGAAAGTGAATATTTACGACGTTCTTCAGAAGACTCTGCCCTTACATATTGAAAAAGCAAGCAGTTTGGCTGAAAACTACCTGGTGTTGTGTAACCAGCTGTGTTTTACTGAGTTCTGCCCCGCTGCTGCTCAAGTGACTGTACCATTTCCAGAATGTCATTTTTTGTTGGATTTGTAGGAATGTTGTCATTATCTCTGTTTTTACCTCCTCCTCCTCTGGCAACAACACACCAAAATGGAAAGCACGCTTTGCGTAAATCTCCAAAGCATTTCACTGAAAGTCTAGCAACATTTATCTGAGGTAGGCAGAAAGCACACACAAGAAAGCAGTAATCTCAGTGGGGTTTTCTGAAATCCCATCTCCGTGGGGTTTTCTGAAATCAGGCAGCTTTGTCAGAAGTAAAAAATCCTTATTAATCTGCTTCTTGGGAGGTTTTGGAAATGCCTTTGTTATGCTAGAAATTAACATACTGTAGGGTGAACAGCGAAACAAAATCATTTGCATCTGTACTTTAAGATGCCATTTAATGTAATATTGATTTGTTTAAAAATAGTAATCCAAAAGCAACTGTATGTGGTCAAAACACTCAAAATAAAGAGGTGGAAGATTGCTGGATTTCAAAAAGTGTCTGCATTCACAGAGAAGGAGACTCAGAAAAGGCACTGAAGTAAATCAGAAAATTATTTATTTTAACCATTTGAAACATTTGTCACACTTAATTTCCAATTCATGAATACTGGTGAATAAATATTTGAATTACTGTGAATTATTCATAATACATGGTAAATGCATACTTGAACTTAAATACATATTGCAATTTATAAAGTGAATAAGTGCACTTTAAAATGCAGGTAGATTTTTATAAATAGAGATGTGTTTTTGTAGCACTAAAATTTTCTGTCGTCTGTAGGACTTGATGGTTTTTGAAGGTGAAAGTATATTGTGAGTGCTGCAGTGATTTGCCAAAGATAGAAGAATTGTCTTACCGTTAAAAGCTGCTCTGGAGCTGTGAATTCTGTCACTGCATAGTTTCTATGTGGTGATGGACACTCACCAGGTCACTGAAAAAATTAAAAAATAACAGTCTGTGCACATGCCTATTTTAACTAAAGGTCTTTTACAGGATAGCTTATTACATGAAGCTAATTTTTAAGACTAATTTATTTTGTACTTGAGTGAAAATCCATCTGTTCGGGACCGATCTAAACCACTGTGTCTTTCGAGTTGGGCCCCGTAAAAGCTGCAGGTTTTGTTCGCTGTGTTACTGAGCTTTGACCTTTGGGACTGTCGTGGTTTTGGCCAAATTGGCCCATGGCTGGTGACAGGTGCTCTGCCCCCACTTCTCGCACACGGAGAGGAGGAGGAGAGATAAAGAGATTTATGAGTTTAGAAGAAACTAAACTACTTTAATGAAATATTAATAATAAAATAAAAAGGATATAATAAAATAGATACAGAACTGTATCAAGCTCCCAGGATGACGTCACTGGCAGGCACTGGGGAAGCCCCAGACTCAGCGACGGGTAGGAACTGGATTCCAGAGCTGGAGTCAGGAACACATGGATTGGGATCAAAGGCAGTTGAACAGACAGGGTCCTCCTCGGACGTCAGCCATTGAAGAAAAGAGACCTGACCCTTTGATCCCTCAGCTCTTACACTGAGCATGGGGCAGATGGGATGGAATACCCCTGTTGGTCAGTTTTGGGTCACCTGTCCTGTCTGCTTCTCCCTGCACGTAGGACCCCTCTATGCTTTTCCATTTCCGACCCTCCAACGGGGCAAGTAACAAAATTAGCTGATCTTGGTTATTATAGCAATAAGTGTAAGCAAGAGCCTTTCTGCATACCATTCCTTGGTACTAACAGTAACCATTGCTCTTATCTGAGAGCGAACTGTTTTCAGCACAATATGCTGTTAATTTCAGACAGTTAGAAGAGGCCTAGCTAAGAAGTAAAATGACTGAACAGAAAATTGGTTCTGTTTTACTTCAAACCACATCTGAAGAAATACATAAAAGATTTGAAATCTGTTGTTGAAGATCAACCAAGAAATGAGCGTTTACTGCACATTATTTCTTATGCCGGTTTCTTTAAAAATACCTCCAGACCTTAATAATTTCTGAAGTACATATTAAACCAACATGTATATGATTTGCCAGTGTTTCTTGAAGTAGTTGGTTAATCATCTTCACACAAAGTATGCTCTTTTCTGAATGATTAAGCCAGGCTTCCCATAACATTTCACCAGCAAGTAGGGCTGTGACAGTCTGCTGACAACAAAGTGAAAGGGAAATACATGTAATCTAGCCTCGGAAGCCATATAATCTGCTGTGAAAAAACAGAAAAAATGGGAAAAGGAAAGAGCGACAATCCCAAAGTTGGGAAAAGAAAAGAAAATGCCAACATGCAACTGAAAAGAAATATCGGTTATTTTGATGGGGTAAGTTTTATTATAGGATCAATTGTCGGGGCAGGGATCTTTGTGTCTCCCACGGGGGTGTTAAAGCATTCCTTACTCAACGTTGGCATCGCACTAACGATCTGGACCGCGTCTGGACTGGTTTCTCTGATGGGTTCCCTCTGCTATGCGGAGCTGGGAACCGCTCTGCCTTTCTCTGGAGGAGAATACAGCCACATTAAAAGAGGCCTTGGATCCCTACCTGCCTTCGTCTTTATCTGGACATCAACATTTACCAAGCCAGCATCAAATGCTGCTCGAGCCTTGCTGTTTGCTGAATACGCCACCCAGCCCTTCTATGGCATTTGCCCTGCCCCAGAAACGCTGAAGAAATGCTTGGCCTTGGCTGTTCTCTGGTCCCTGGGGATTTTGAATGGCCGCAGTGTCAAAATGTCTGCCTGGGTGCAGACAGTTTTCACCCTGCTGAAGATGATAGCCTTGTCTGTCATCGCTGTCGGAGGCATAGTTCTCCTTGTTGGCAGGAGAAAGGAGAGTCTGGCCAGGTTTGAAGACGCGTTCAGCTCAGAGATCCCCAATGCATCACAGGTTGCCGAAGCCTTCTTCCAAGGACTGTATGCGTATGGTGGTTGGTGGTCCCTCAATTATATGGCAGGTATCTCACTCCACTTCTTTAGATTTTGTTCTGCAGTTGCCATTCTTACGTTCCTCAGCTCATCTTAGTAGAACTTGTCTTTCCTTCAAGACCGTAAGGTCTGTCACGTTTTACGTGGGTCCTGTGTTTGTTGGGGCTGGTAGAAGAGATGCTGTTCCTCTCTAGGGAAGTTTCTTGCTTCTTGTGCAGTCTACAGAATCAGCCTGACATTTCCAAAGGAGTACGAGAGAAATCAAAATAGTTCATTTAAAATGTCATGCATAAACAGATTTTTTCACACCTTAAAAATTTGCATTTTGTCTTTTTCAGTGTCCGTGTTCGTGCATTTTTAGAAAAGGATTGCTATCCATGCCAAACTATGTGCACAGTAAGGACCAAATCCAAAAAGATAATTGATTATTTTGTATTTAAATATCTGTACCTTCTCTGAGATTACCCAGCTCGTTTGTACATGGACAAATGCATTTGGATTCTGTTAAGATACCGTAATTGCACAGGATATATAGGATGGTCAGTAGTCACTTCCTTGGGAAAATAGATTCTTCACAGAAGTTGAAGAGGAATCTAAGGAAAATGGCATAAATCCTTTCATATAACTTGTGCTCAATTTTGAACATTCAAAACCTTTTTGAATATCTATTTATGTATCCTGTTCTGTGTCTGATGACACACGTGGCAGTAATAAATAGAGCAGTTTTTCATGAAAGCTGCGGCGATAATGTTCACAACATTAATTATGCACGTTATGAGTTAAATGAATAGTATTTTATAGTATAATCAGATTTATAGAATTAAGCTGTAAGCAAATCGATGTTGCCTTTATATCTTTAACTCTATCCATTGACCTCTATCACATGTAAAACATTAAATACATCAAATGTGTGAAATGCATAAGACAAAGTTCAATGGTAAGAACAGTGTGAAAATTGGGTTAATGTTTAAAAAAATGACTCTTATTACAATCCAGCTATTCCAGTGTTGACAATATGCTGCAACAAAAAAGGGGGTATAAATCAGCAAAGTATAATTTTGAAACTTTAGGACTTCCTTAAAGGCAAACATTTAGCTTTGTAAGCCCAAGAAAAAAAAAAAAATTGGTAAAATATTAATTTAGTTTCTGCTCAGTTTGCAGCAATAATAAATACCATACACTGGGCAGCACAGCTGTTTAGGCAGACACAACCTATGCAATAGTCCTCTTCTGAACTGAATTTCCTATTCTTCAGCAATAACTTAATTCCTGTGAACTTCAGCTAACGCATCAGGTGCCAGCTGGACGGCAGGACTGTAATGAGCAACAAAACAAATGGAAAGACAAATTTAAATTGGCAGTTTTGGTGATTGTGCTCTTCTGGGCTCGAAATTACCAAGTGTATTTCTCACATTTGAAATAAATCCCAAATTCTCCAGTAGTCCGTATCTGAGTTTCACTGTTGTGCTCATTCAGTCCCTCTGGCTCTGTGTGCTACAGCCGGTGCTGGGGCGGGCTCAAAGCTGATGTTTTGGGCAGGAGACAAATTATATTTGAGGGAGAAAAGAGATTTCTGTCTCCTAAAAAAAGCTTGGGTAAGCTGCACATTTGACTTTTCACTTCTTCCCCCTTGTGAGTTATTGGTTGGTGATACTCAGGAAGCCTTTTGTAAATGCTGAGGGAAGTGGGAAGGGGAGAGGGAGCGAGAGGAAAGGGTTGAAGGAGTGAAAGGGAGGAAAAAGACCCTTTTTGACTGAGGATGAATTATTAGTGTTCTGGAAACCGGCTCCATCTTTTGCTGGGACTGTCACATGGTCAGGAATGTGTGCCAGTGCCTCAGTTGTTCAGATGCAAAGTTTGATGCCAGGCTTGGCGCTAAACAGTTTTCCTCCGCCAGCTTTGCCCTGGAAAAGGTGATCAACAGCAGAACCCATCTGGGAATGGCCCTCTTTTAAAGGCACTGCATTACTGCTTTTCTGTCACTACCTTCAGTCTCATCCCCTTCCATTTTCTGTATTTCCTGATGTAACTGCAAGGAGAAAGGTTTTGTCCAGAAATAGGCAAAAACACTCAGAAAGTTTCAGATCAGGACTCATGAGGTGATGTAAGGATACATAAACTCACTGTAGAGTCTGATGTTCAAGCTTGTGACTTAAAAGTATGGCTACTTGAAAAGTTCTTAGTGAATCAATTTTCTAATCTAAGTCAAATATTTGTAAAATAGGATAAAAGTTATAGAATCATAGAATGGTTCAGGTTGGAAGGGACCATAAAGATCATCCAGTTCCAACCCCCCTGCCATGGGCAGGGACACCTCCCACTAGACCAGGCTGCTCAAAGCCCCATCCAGCCTGGCCTTGAACACTTCCAGGGATGGGGCATCCACAACCTCCCTGGGCAACCTGTTCCAGTGCCTCACCACCCTCACAGTAAAGAATGCCTTTCTAATATCTAATCTAATTATCAGTCCTTTTATCATTATTTTTTTTTTTACCAGTATGTCAGGTCTCTATCTCTCCCTCCTTCCAAGATAGTTAAAAAGTAGTAAATAAGAAAGAAGATTTGAAAAAATGAAAAATATTTTGTTTAGACTTCTTTGATAATAAACTATTTGAGAACAACTGTAGAACCTCACAGCAATGTAGCCATGGTTAGCGGTTGGGCAGGACTTTGCTGTCGGTCTTGTCAAGTTCTGCGCAGATTCGCTGCTGAAACGCACTTGCAGAAGCTGTGTTGCTTGCTTTATTAATCTTTTCAAATTGTATTTTTCAGAGGAGATGAAAAACCCTAGCAGAAATATCCCCTTAACTGTGATGACTGCTGTTCCGGCAGTGATTGTTTTTTACTTACTGGTGAACATCTCATATCTGACTGTCCTCACACCTAAGGAAATTGTCTCTTCAGGTATGGATTTGATTTTTTTTTAATTAAAAAGGTGTGGTCCATTAGCATACCCATGTGATGCCAATTCACTGGGTTACTTCTGCTCATCTAACTTCACAGTTGGGAAGTCTGGGTTTCATTCTAAGTTTTGACAGAGAATTCTTGTTTAATTTTGCTGTATGACACAAGTTGGACTGAATGCAGACAGGTGTTATTAGATGTTGAAAATGTTGGCTTATACCTGCACTGTCTAAAAAGAAATCAGAAGTATATTAAAACCTGGGAAATCAAGTGGGTATAGAGAAGGCCTTTGTTTTCTGTGGTTTTAATCCTCTCTTCTGCTTCCTTCCTTACCTCGTGGTGTCTCAGGCTGAAGCCATTACTTTAGGAGGTGGGCAAGTCTACCATGATAAGTAACATAGAAAAGACTATGGGCACAAAAATGTAGCCATTTTGGGGGTGTTTGGGGGGATTATTCATGATAAATATTGCGATTCCTTAGAAGAGCCTGTACAAAAGTCCAATGTATGCAAAGCCATTCTCAGATCCTGCACCAATCAGTTGTCCATGAAAAGGTGCAAGAGGAGCTGTATTTCTCCTCAGTTGTCCAAACAGCACCTTTTAAATACCAGTGTAGTGAGACTGAGCTGTCAGACCTTGCCTCCAGGAGTGACAAAAAACGTACCTCATTTGGATGGATCAATTACTTCTTTTCCTGTGAGAACAGCTCAATAGCATAAATGGGAGCAGTGTGTCTGTCACTCAGCAACCTTGTATTATCTCTCGGCCATTATCAGGCTATCTGTTGGGAGAGATGCATACATCTGCAGATCCATCCTACAATGAGCGAGGCAGCAAATACCAGAGCATCCCTGAATTCCAGCTGCCCAGCTGGCACGAGCAGCTCCAGACATACCGGCAGAGCTGTGCTTATCTGTGTCAGCTGAGGAGACAGCCTTGAAATTGTAGCTCTTGTTTCAAACATTGCTATGCATTGCTGCGGTTCTTGTTCTTTCACTACTGTTTTTTGGGGGGGGGAAGTTGTTTTCCCAATCTTTAATAACTTCCTATGCTGTGCAGATCACTAAAAGACCTACATTTGTTGCAGCAGTTGGTTATAAAATAACAACTCACTAAATATTAGTCTTTGCTACAAAATGGGCTATAGCTAATTTCAAGAAATACTGAATATCTCTTCTTCAGGAACAATCCTTCACTTTTCCCAGTTCCACTCAAAGCAAAACCTCATTAATAACGCGCTCGCTGACCCATCACACGCACTCATGTGGGCAGTTTCCTCCTAACCGTAGATCATGTCACCAGTGCAGTCACGCCGGGGACTAATGGGCTCATTTTCTTTCCCTGCATGGCCTTGCCCACGCATGTGCCTTTATGATTCATGGCGGCGAGATGCAGCTTGCTCCTGCTGGTCAGTCTATTACCGTGGCATTGGCCCCAGCAGGTTTACCCGCCTTGCTCCGGCAGGCAGCACTCCTTCTTCCTGTCAGCCCCCCACGACATTTTTAGCTCCTGAATTAAATACCCCTTAGGATTAGATTAGTCATGTTTGACTACCGTAACAAAAAACAGGCATTACTGGTAAATAATGGGCATTTCGTGTATTTTAAGTTTCATTTCTGTTGAGTTTGTCAGTAATTTGGAACACGGTGCCTACGCTACCACTAATGCTTTGCTTTCTTGCAGTTGCTGTGGCAGTCACTTGGGCTGATCGAGTGATCCCCTCTGTTGCCTGGATCGTTCCTCTCTCTGTCGCTGTCTCAATATTCGGCGCCCTCAACAGCAGCATGTTCACTCTGGGTCGATTAAGCTACGCTGGAAGTCAGTCAGGACATTTACCTGTTTTAATATCCATGCTTAATGTCCACACCTGTACTCCAGCGCCAGCCATGATTTTTTCAACCACCATTGCATCCATTTTTATAATCCCCTCTGACCTTATTACGTTAACAAATTACTTTGGATTTTCTGCCTGGCTTATGATTGGATTGACTTGTGCAAGCCTGATCGTACTTCGGTACCGGGAACCTCATCTACATCGACCATACAAAGTAAATGGAAATAAGTTATAAAATATTTTTGCAGATTTTTTTTGAGTCATGGGTAGCATGCAAAAGTTATGGAACAAGTGCAAGTCAAAAGTGGATAGTCACTCATAAAATACAAGTAATAATCACAATCTTTAGACCCTTATTCAAAAACTTTGCCTCACTGTAGAAGGAAAAGAAACAGATGGTCTCTGCCCCAGAGAGGTTGCGCTTCAAAACAAGAGGTGGATATATGCAGAATGGGGGAGATGTGCAAACAACGTGAAACCATACCAGTATGGAGCAGTAACCAGAACAGTGTGGGATCCAGACTAGCCATTCCTGGTTACTTAAACCTTCATCTACTCTCAACTTTCCTGGCACGACCGCAGATGTTAAGGATAGGTTTAATTTCATCTCAATCTAGCTGTCAGAAAGATGGGTTAGAAACGTATGCTTGTTGTCATGGCTTCTTGTAGGCCCCCAACCCTGAGTTTCTTTCAGGAGCCCATAATATCAGATGTGGACAAATGGTTTTCAGGGCCTTCCTGTCCCTCCTCCATGACAATAGACGGAGCCTGAACAAGTATTTGAGAAAAATTGCCCATCTTGTAGGCAATTTTAAGTCAGATGAATGAGAAGCAGTACTCTAGCGTGGCAAAGAATGCATTATTACTTTTATGAATGAGGCATAAAGTCACAGGTGGTCAGTTTATTTCCTAAAATGTTTGGTTTTTTTCTTTCTCTTGCAGGTCTTTCTGCCAGTTCCATTTGTGATGGTGGCAATGTCTGTCTTCCTAGTTTTAGCTCCCATAGTCTGGTCTCCGAACCTGCAATATGTCTATGCTTTCCTGTTTATGCTGGGAAGTCTTATTGTTTATCTGCCTTTTATACATTTTAAATTGCGTTTTGCCTTTCTTGATAAAATTACTTGCCACTTACAGCTCCTGCTGGAAGTCTGTCCTGCTGATGGATCTGCTGAGGGCAAATGTGAATAATGGCAAATGTTTAATCCCAGTACAACCAGCAGCCAACAGAGGATTTTGTTTAACTGAGATGGTAGAAGGTACAAGTTAGATGTTAGATGTAATATATAGGCGCGCATGCTTGTGCATGCATGTGTGTGTATGTATACACATATATAGATGAATATACATCTATTGCATACATATATACATGTATATACATATATGTGTATATATATGCACGTATATGTAGATGTACATGCACATATATGTATATCTACATATATGCATATGTATGTACAGACATAGCACAATGAGTTAATATGTATATATTTTTGTGTGTCTGTGTGTATACATACACGTATCTAGATGTACACGTATACTTAATAGGCGCAAAGAATCTCTCTTAAACTGGTAAATCTGTAGAATGCTCGCGCTTGCTCCTGACGACACAGTTAAAGTTGCATATATTGCAATAATAGAAATAATGCTAAATTACAGCACAAAGAATTATCAATATTATCATATAATAAATGACTAAATACATACTTAACAGGATCACTGCCCAGAGAAGTTGTGGATGCCCCATCCCTGGAAGTGTTCAAGGCCAGGCTGGATGGGGCTTTGAGCAACCTGATCTAGTGGGAGGTGTCCCTGCCCATGGCAGGGGGGTTGGAACTAGATGATCTTTAAGGTCCCTTCCAACTCAAACCATTCTATGATTCTATGATCATTATATAAATATACTTTTGGTCTCCAAACTAAATTGTCTGGATTATTTTTAGTTTATAGTAGTTTGTTTATTAGAACTCCTGGCTTTAAAGGCTTTATACTTTTCTTCATCTGCTACCTCTTTTGTCTGAATTTATTTTTAATAAAAACCTTTGAAGAACGTCATAAAATTGACTGAGAACTTTTTTAATCCCCCCAAAACTGTATATGGTGCATCTTAGCTATTTTAGTACAACACATACAAATTCAGGGTGAAACCTTATGAAGCATCAAATAGGGCAGTAATAATTATTTATCCTCTTCATCACAGCAATAAAACTAAAGATATGTGGATTACTCTACTAAATTTTTTACATTTTAGCATTAATATTACATTATTCCTTGGTTTCTTTTTGGTGTTATTGATAAATGAGAGCTCCCTCCGCCCTATTTTTATTTTGTTCATGGAAGCAAGAGAAATTCTTTTTTATTTTGGTAATTGGGCCATATTAATTTCACTGAGTATTTAAACTTACAAACAAAGAACATCACACAAAAACCACAAGAACCATCACATACTTAGGTGATTAATCTATTAATATATGCCGTTATTTTTATAATGACAATAAAATTGCATGTGTAAAGTAATTTTTCAAATCTATCTATTAAAGCTGAGCAATACAACCAGTAGATGGCTCCAGACTAACATCTCTCTTACACCGTGATATTCTGGGTTGCTGGATGTTGTATTAGTGAGAGAAATAGTTCTACAGAGCACCGTATTATAACACAGTAGAATGAAAAAAATCTTGCTAGACGATTCAATTCTCTGATATGTCAAAAGTGTAGAGGTCAGAATAATAGATAAAGACTTTATACATAGCTACCGAAAGTATAGAGTACCCGTCAATAATGCTGGGAGCCAGTTTTGACTTTGTGCTGGAACAAGCCCCCAAAGGAAAACAAGTACATGAAGAAAGTGTCCTTTCTCACAGCTACTGATGTACACAGAATTAAAATTTGAAGTAAAATTAGGTCTTTTAAAATGCTGTCAGAAGAAAAGTCCACGCAAGTAAGGAGTGAAGTGAGTACAGCTGAGCTGGAGACTCGGTCCTGCTGAAAGCGAGGCGGGAATCAATGTTTGATTTCACCCAATAATGCTATTGGAAAAACATTGCTCTTGCTATTTAAATTCAAAAAAATCACAAGACTCAATAAAATTTTATGGGAGTAATATTTTAAGAAGTGAATTTTAGGCAGAGTATTAAAAGAAAGGGAGAATTTTACTGTGACAAAAGCACCAAGCAGGGGTTTGTAAATGCAGGTGTTGTGCCTGGCACTGCCACAGATTTTCAACTGACCTTGATCAAGTCATTATTTAAAGCCATGTTTTAATATGTAAGTAAAAATGGAAGTCATAAGAAAAAAAAAACGTGTATGGGACAGTAATACTGTGTTGTGGACCACATGGTTAGAAAAAGCAGATACAGTGGGGATGTTGCTCAATTGGATGTGTAATTTCTTGACAGTAGATGTACTTGAGCTTGTTTATACACTTGAATTCCATAAGGAGTTGGGTACCTGGTGAATAAATATGTCAGGGTATGTTTCGGTAATTGGAGCATGTATCTGATAATGATACACACTTTGAATTTAGAGGTTTAACAGTTTCGGCGAATTAGGCAACTCAAATGTCCCAATGAAACGTAATATGAAATAAATTGCATCTATGTATCTTTTTTTATAATTCAAAGTAGATCGATTTTCTTCTAACAAAAATCTAGGACATGGCACATAAACGGGCAAGTATATACCCCACAGTTTCAATGGTTATTGCCAAAGGATCAGCAAAGACGAGAACAGTTAGAACAGGTCAGAATAAAAACTGCCTGTGCAAACTTAACCTGCCCCCTCTGTGAAAGCACCTTACAGTGGCCTTTGACTATCAGATCATAAACTGTTCTTTCAATACACCCTTATCTCATTTATTGGACAGAATGGATGGTGCCCAAATAATTCACTATTATTTTCTTCCCATTTCAACATGTGACCTTGCACTGTGTTTGTCACTCTCTGCTCAGATGCTGTTTTTGATAGACATTATTAATTTCTTACAGACTTTTCCAGAGTGTTCCTCATGCCAGCATCTGAGCACTTCACCGACTAATTTGTCTTTACTCTCATGAGCTGCATCAGTGGTAGCATCTTTGCTTAATTTCCCAGTTCAGGGAACATCACAAAATGCATTTATTATGCAACCTACACAGTGATGTTCCCTGCAATCCTTCAATTCAGATCGAGCACCCCAGTGGAGAGCCATTGATGGAGATTCAGGTCCAGCTATGGGTGTTCTTTTTCTTAGGAAGCAGGGCAAAGAGCTGGGCAATTGGTGAACATACGCCTTGTATGGATATTCGGGCACTATATACAGATTTCAGTTCTTCCACATCTTTTAGATGGAAACAAAGGAAGCATGCCGAAATTGTTCACTAACTTTGGATGCCTAAGCTGAGGTACCTTGGACCTGATTTTTCATAGGAATTAATAAATTCCAAGTGCCTGTAGTCTCCTGGAATTAAGTTCCAATAATAGTAAAAAAGGAAAGAAGGACAAATTATCACAGTCGCTTTGGTTTAGACGAGCAGCAGGTATCCTATAACCCAGCTTCTGACTAACTGTGGGCAGCTGCAATTCCTTTAAGACATACAGTCTATGAAATGTTAAATTACAGCTATGAGAGTTTAAAATTACACCAAATCAAGCCGGGGATTTAAGATGGGGTACAGAAAATGAGGAAAACAGATTTAATGACATTTTAAAAAATCATGGTTTAAATGATTCCAGTATGACCCTGGAATTTTATAGGGAAAGAAAAGTTTGAATTCTTCTGGGCAATATTCAAATTCCTTACTCCAGCAAACCTTCTGCAAGTGCCACCTTGTTCACTACATCAAATTCCATTACTACAGCAAATAAGGGATTGGCTACCTCAGTTTAGCGTCTTCTTCAACACAAACTGTCAATTTATTCCCAGATCTGAGTGAGACAGAGGTCCTCTGAAAAATAAGGCTCTCATTAAATGACCCACTGTTTGGAAAGGGACTCACACAGCTGAGCTGAATTAGCATTATAAAAGCAATCTCAGAGATGGTATTGCCTAACTGCTGAATACATAATAATCAAATATATAATATATATTATATATATAATAGATAATAGCGGAATATATGTAACTTCTCTTAATGCAGCCTTTCTTTTGCCTTGAGTGTTTTAGAATGCTAAATCACAAAGATGCAAATACAGTATTCAATTTATATAGATTTCTCATTGTTGCTGGATCATTCCACATTTCCAAGTGCTAAGCATAAAGGAACAGAATTCAAATTTATAACTCGTATTAGCTACTCTGGCCAAGAGCAATTCAATATTTTAACATTATAGCTTGTTTTCAGTGACACTAGTTGGTCTCAGCTGCCTTCCTACTTGAACATATCTCAGAAAATGCTATATAGGAGTGTGACTGTTTTAGTACTAGACTGTATCAGACATCTATTTAAATTTTTAATTTATTTTTTTGCCTTTGACTTCATAATTCTTTTAAGCTCGTGCATACTTGCATGTTTCAGAAGTCCAACCTTACAACAAATAAACTTAAAATGTGGATATTTGGTTTTTAATACTGTACTGGCTCAGTTTGGCATGTAAATTCCCAAGCTGTTTTTCTCGGCTCTTAACACAGTATTTGTTTGTATGTCTGCATTAATTATTTTTTCCCCCATTATCTCCATAAAAAGACAATGTAGAAGTCCAAATGATAATCAGTCTTATTTTAAAAATTACTTGTGGTTATATGTCATGCTAACTCCATGTGTGCTGATTGCTTTACAAAAAAAATCCACTCTGAGGCAAAACCCATTAATTCTAGAGAAGAAATGAAAAAAATCAGCAATTAATTGATTCACTTCCCTTTTCAGAGTTATTGTTAACTGTAATTCCAATAAAAAGAAAATCAACTAATGATAAACAGTTGTACGTTTTTGTTTGTGCCTTGATGTGGTGATTTTTGGTTGGAACCTCTGGTTTCCACAGGGGAGGGTGTGTGAGGAGCTGCCTGTAGCTGTTAGGCGTGGAGGGGCTCAGACCTTCTGGCTTCTTATATTAGGTTTGATACGTGCTCTATGTGGGCTTTGCTAAGGTTCCCCACATCTCAGTTTCCACCTCTGCTAAAACAGAAACAATTGTATTTAAACAACTTTCAGGTCTAAGTGTATTCGCTTGTCACCTTCTCTTCTCTATTGCAGTCAGAAATTACTCTTGTCGTTGCCCTCTATGACTTTTTCCAAGTGATGGGGGACCCCGAGCACTGCCAGTTCTTCCTGGCTTGATTTGGAGGGGTAAGAACTGTATGTGCTTCAGGAACTTTGCAGCTGTTTCTATTCTGCTTTGGAACAGGAAATTAAAAATTTTTAAATTAGCAGGTTTGGATAACCTGTATCCGACAGGTTTAAAGGCACCGTTGAGGAGCTTGACTATTAATGTTGATTTTCAATAACTCTTGCAACACAGGGGGAGTTTCAGGAGAGCAAAAGAAAGTTAACATGCCAATATTTAAAAAGACTAAAAGAGATGACCTAAGTAATTACAGGCTTGTCAGTGTGACATAAATCCTTGGAAAAATAATGGAACAGCTAATACAAAACTGAATTAATAAAGAATTAAAAGAAAGTAGCATAATTAATGCGAGTTCATTTGTGTTTATGGAAAATAATCCTATCAAACCAGCTTCACATTTATATTTTCTGTAATTTTAGTTGATTAAAGGATAATAATGTTGATGTATAATACTCAAACTTCTTTCTTTGAAACGAGATGAGAAAAGTCTTATGAAATATCTGGAAAATGACAAAATCAACATGACACACATTAAATTCCTCAGAAACTGGCAAATGAGATTCCAGTTTAACCTGTGAAAAGGGATCTCTAAAGCAGCCCCACAGAGATCAGACCTTGATTCGACCCTCTTTCATGTGCCTGTCAGTGGTCTGTAAAAATGGAGCTATTGCTGAAAAAGTTTATATATGACTAGAATGGAAAATGGCAAAAAAATAAAAATAAAAATTAAGGTGACAGAGCACAGAGCCAAAAAAATCAGGATTCTGTGATCAGCTGGGTAGAAGCAAACGATGTGCTCTGCAAAAGTTACGGTCATACGTGTAATAGCCAAGGCCACTGTCCCCTTTCTCGTGGCAGCACACTTAGATCAGTTTTGTTGCCGGTGGCTATGAGAAGTGGTCCAGAGTCATGAAAGGTCAACTGAACTGAGCTTCACTGAGATCCTGCTTATCTGTGTTTCATTGGCAGCGATGCTTAGACCTCCTCTGAAGAACGGGTTCCGGTTCCCTCTCCACAATGGGAGAAGTGGCTGTGATTTCTCCCTGAATCCTTTCCAACAGCAGGCAGTTAATGACACAAAACCAACGGCGAACAATAGCTGGAACTTGGATATTTTAGCTTAGCCAAATGGAAATTGTTTTAATTGATGCAGAGCAAAATATTACTAATAGGCTTTTTAATTTTGCAGATAAAAATACAGCAAGATCCTGGAACTGAAAGTTGAAGCAATTCAGACAAAATTTGAAGTACATATATATGTATATACATATATATAGGCTAAATATGTTCATTCAGACCTTGTTAAAAATAAAAATATATTTAGGAAACATGAGAATAACTTTTATTTCTCCCATTTCTTCTTCATTCCTTTTCGCAGCAACTAAGTTGCAGCCTTTGACATACTTTCCAGCAGAAATTTCTGTCAAAGCCATTCCTATCAATGTTTAAAATTTTCTCTTATGCAGCGCATTTTGACAGCTCTATTTTTTTTTTCACAATTGTCTAATCACTTCACTTCGTGGTCTTGAGCTCATTCTAAGCCAAAAAGATTACGGCATCGTTTTGAATTTACTTTCAAAAACTGCTGAGGATAAACAAGACATCTGCCAAAACGTGTCAGTTGATCATATGTATTTCAGTCTTTGTTTAAAGATGCCTTTCTGATCTGTGGTTTCCAAACAGTGGTTGCACTAGTTCAGCAGAACTGCTGCAGCAAGGGCATGCGAAATACTCAAAAAGTCACCCAAATGTGAAAACATGCAGGACACTGAGTTGTGGTCTTCAGCTTTTTCTCCAGCATAAGAAGTTTCTAAATTTGCTGTCAAAAATGGCATCTCCTCTGCGCTTTTGTTGCCATGCAAGTTTACTGCCTGTTATCTTACGCCTGCTGGTTGATTAAGTTTTTGTTTCCACTAATACTTAAGCCTGGATAATTGTTCTGATGTTTAAAAAATGCATTGCGAAAAGTATTTCCCTTCTGAATTTGTCTCCTTCGACTTTCTGGTTTGTTTTTAGCTCATTCTTTGTTTGCTGTTATTGAATTTCTGTTCATTGTATAGATTTTATTAGCCTGACCAAGTCATTACAGAACTTTTCTTGTTCACAAGGGGGAACCTTCACTAAAATTAGGGATTTTCTTCAGTTTATTTAATGAGATTGATTATGTGATTCTTTCTTCATTTTCTCTTAAGTGAGCTTGATCAGCATTCTCTGAGGACACTAAAACTGGGCTTAATATCTGAGAAGCAGTCAAATGATGTAACGTAGAGTTCTTGTAGGGTGAAACCGAGAAATTTGTGCTTGGACTGCATAAATTATATTCCAAGTCTGGCTGCAGTGTCACTTTAAGGAGTTATTCTTAGCTAGTTATTTGCCGAGGCTTCTGTTATCTGCTCCAAAGCAGGGGTTCTCAGGAGAGGCTCCCGTGTCCTGGAACCATGACTTGGATTTCTTGTTTTTAATGGATGATACAGAAATTAGTATTTCCGTGTCTGAGTCCAGATTATTCAGCATGCCTTGTAGCAGCAGCTTGTCTTTTCATTGCCTGTGATTTTCCTCAGCTTTGTCAGACCCAAAGTATGTCAGGGGTAGCTTCGTGGATTTTTTTCCAGGTTAGATAAAATATTTTAAAGAGCCTAAGGCCAAAAGTTGATGCATGAGGGACTCCACTAGGAATGCAACTGTTTGAGGATGCATCTTTGTTCACAATTACATTTTGTGATTTAATGGGTTTTAATCCATATAGCATGTGGGAGCTTTGAGTAATTCCTGTTTTTACAATTGAAACATAAAGTAAAACTGAATCAATTACCTTAAAAAAGTATAAGCCTTTTGCATTGTTACTATTACATTTAACTTGGGGGATCCTGTACGTAGTTCATAATCCCCTTCCCAGTGCAATAGAAGAGTGCATTGCATTTGTGGTAGCCGATTGTGCTTGCAAAAATTTGGCTTTGTATACTTTGAGGAAAAACTCTGCTGCTTCTTGATCCTTTTTGTGGCATCCAGGTATTTTGATATGGGCTCTTTTTAGCCTTCTTCCTGTAATCGAGATAATGCTGATCTTTTGGTTGGAGGAAGTACTAAATACTCTCTGGAGCTGCAGCCCACTGACACATTCCCTGCTTAGTACTAACTTCTGCCTTACTAACTTCAGCCTTACAGCCTTTTAAAAACCTGCACAAACAGAAGAATTGGTATTTAGGGCATCATCAATATGACCGTAATTAATCTTTGGGATTTTATATATAATCAATATCAACACTAACCCCTAGAGACAAGGCTTTTCCGTAAGGCAAAAAAAGAGAACGTAAAGATCAGATTTTTAATTGATCTTTCAGCCTCACAAGTCCTCATTTCCTAAAATGCTTGGCAACTTGTAGTTCTTCTTCAACTCTTCTAAATCAGACACCTAATTTGAGGCCTAAATTAAGGACTCATTTTGGTTTTGCTCTTTGTTTTCAGAACTTGCATGCATAACAATACTGGCCAGATGTTAGACAGAATGATTCCTATGCTTAAGTGGCAAAGGCATTATAAAGCTGGTATCAGGTTCATAACCTTAACTGGTGAAGTTAGGTGAAATGCATCCAGTCCTTGATCATGTCACAGTATTTCTTCTGAAAATCTTGATCAGGTAATGCAGACCTGGGATGTGGGTTTTTGGAAAGGTCTGTTGAGATCTCACCATCATGTGGAGATGCCCAAAAAAGTTTTAAATCATAGAATCACAGAATCGTAGAATCGGTTAGGTTGGAAGGGACCTTTAAAGGTCATCTAGTCCAGCCCCCCTGCAGTAAGCAGGGACATCTTCAACTAGATCAGGTTGCTCAGAGCCTCATCAAGCCTGGCCTTGAATGTCTCCAGGGATGGGGCCTCCACCACTTCTCTGGCCAACCTGTTCCAGTGTTTCACCACCCTCATTGTAAAGAACTTCTTCCTAATGTCTAATCTAAACCCACCCTGCTCTAGTTTAAAACCATTGTCCCTCGTCCTATTGCTACATGCCCTTGCAAACAGCCCCTCCCCAGCTTTCTTGTAGGCCCCCTTCAGGTACTGGAAGTATATAAAGTGTCCCCGGAGCCTTCTTTTCTCCAGGCTGAACAACCCCAACTCTCTCAGCTTGTCTTCATAGGAGAGGTGCTCTGTTTCTCTATCATCTTCGTGGCCCTCCTCTGGACCTGCTCCAACAGGTCCTTCTTGTGCTGAGGGCTCCAGAGCTGGACACAGTACTCCAGGTGGGGTCTCACAAGAGCAGAGTAGAGAGGGAGAATTGCCTCTCTGGATCTGCTGGCCACGGTTCTTTTGATGCAGCCCAGGATGCGATTGGCCTTCTGGGCTGCAAGCGTGCATTGTTGGCTCATGTCCAGCTTTTCAGCCATGAGTACCCCCAAGTCCTTTTCCGCCTCGTAGCAGGACCTGCCTCGTATCAGGAACCTGCCACAATAGTGTCTGCGTGCTTAATGGTGCAACTTGGCCACCTTTGACTGATCTGCCTAAACCAGCACATTCAGGTAGGAGGTGTCAGCAGCAACTGTCACAGACAAGGGTATGTCTCAGGTCACAGTTCCCTTTGTGTCTGGTCTAGTGGAAGCATCTCCCTTCATCCATGGTTAACATAACGGTCTTCAATTAAATGCTGAAGGTCTTTCTTCAAAGAAATCCAGCAACAGCAAGGTGAAGGTGGAAAGGAGAATCACTCTTCCTTTTAAATGGCACTGGGGACAGAGATGCTGCTCTCCCTGTCTCATCCCACACTTGACTGGTTGGAAAGCTCACTCATTTAGATGTTAGTCTTGCAGCCTTTAGCTGTGCTTTCCAAGTGTGCTAACAGTAATCCAGAAAAACACGTATGTATCCTTAAAGTCGATGAATTTACTTAATATAGGTGTAAAGGACAAATTTGCTACTTCTCCAAGCTCCCCTTTCCTTTCCAGCCACTTCAGCCTGAAGGCAGGGTGGGTATCGGTACTTGCATCTTCCTTGTCTGGGACTTTGTGTGAGGGTGCTGAGATGGCAGTGAAGCCCTCTGAGAGGAGGTTTCCTGGGACCAGTGTCAGGAACCAGCAGCCCTAGATAAGTGACTGCAGCCGCAGTGTCTGACCCCATCCTCTGTGCATTTGTTATAAGAAACATCATTTCCCTGATTGCGACCTGAGACTAGCTGAGGTAGTCAAACAGGTGGACAGGTTGAGTCCCTTGGAGCCAGAAGGCTTTTCTGCCCCAGACCCAAGCTGGGGTAAGGTGAATTTAGTGTAAGCCAACAGTACAGAACAGAGATCAGGGATCTGGCAGAGGAACAGGCAGAAATAAACCTGCTGGTAACCACAGAGTGATGCTGATCAGTGAGCAGCTGCCTGTGAGCTGATCTGAAGCACATAAAAAGTGAAAAACTGTGAGACAGGCAGGAAAGCAGCATTTATCTTGTTTCAGCACAGTATAAGAAATCTTCCTCGGATAAAAAAGTACTGATTTGAGTTTGCAAATCCAACTTTAAATTAAAGTAGGACTATATCTGAGGCTTGCTGGAGTGAAATCCCAGTGGAACCAATGGATAGGCTCCCGTGAACCCAGCAGGGTTTTACTTCTTTATTGGTTTGAATCACACATAGAATGGAAGGGTCTTGTTTGAACTTTCATTCCACATAAATGTTAATGCATTTAAGAACAGCCTGCCTACATTTTAACTCCTTGAAGATCCTTTGAGGATGTTTTTCTTAAGTTTCTAAAACATTTTCTTTAAGTTTATTAAAATGCATCATTTAGAACATTTTCACATATTAAAAAAGAGCATTTGTCCCTTCATACTCTAGTAATCCAAATGACATTGTTTAAAATTAACTTATTGCAGTAGTCTCTTTTGACACCAGAATTTGTCTCTTGAATTTTTTTCTTAGTGTATTTTTTTTAGAATTTTCAGCTTTCTTTTCCTCTTACTGTACTTGCATGTAACATCTCTTCTTTTCACTGAAGACCCGCAGTAACTGCCACCGTATTTATTACTCCACCACTGTTCTTTGACATCCTCATGCAACCAATAGCTGCTGTAATCTGCTCTTCTGGATAAATAATGGGAGTTTTCAAACATTGTGCATGTGTTCCCAAAACAAGGGGACTGCAGGACAGCGTGGGATTCTCAGAAAGACAAACTGAAAGCCTGTGACACAAACACACCGATCGACACGACGAAAAAGCAGGAATGAGCCCTTTTTCTTTTTCCTGTGGCCTGTCCTACTGTTTCAGCAGCCTGAGTTGGAATCAGAGCAGCAGCTTTAACTGAGCTTTCCTTTCCCGCAGAATTTGGTGTCCCTTTAGTCCCTTAAGCCCCCGTTGCAGGTGCTTCATTTCTGCAAGCCAGCGGGAAACCTGCTGCCAAGGGAGCTGCCGCTGCTACTGACACACAGGGAAAAAGCCAAATTCACTAGTTTTGCATCATCCACGCCCTGTCACTGCGTACGGGGTATTTTGGAGGAGAAAATGGAGCAGAAAGCTTCAGTGTGACTCAGATGGCCCCGTGCTCTCTCCTAGGTCAGTCCCAAGGCCGCTGCCCTGGCAGCGCCGGAGGCTGGAGCTCTCCCTTTACGGTCCCTCAGCCTCCAGCCTGCACCTGCTTTCCTGCTCTGTCGTTTCTGGTCCAGAAACACTTGCCGCATGTTTGCCAAGGCTTTCCTAGCCTTTGTCCGCGTCTCTATCATCAGCGTCACCCTTGAAGGTGTGATGCTGTCCTGTAGAAGGGGCCAGGCTTGATTCATGTGGCTGGTAACTGCTGCCTCCCATCAGAATGTGTTTTTTAAAGGGGCGAAGGAGGTGGAGAAAAGACCCTTTCCAGGGACTGTGGGTGAGATGACTGTCCTGTTAAATCTCCACATTACTGGCTCATTCGCTTGACAAGAAACAAAGCAGGCAGTTGTTTTTTGCTCTTTCAATGTGTGCAGAGATAGAGAAGTGTTTCCCCCTCCTTAATCGAATCCTTGGCTGCCAAGGTATGCCGGCATGGGCTTCCACACCATCTCACTGCTATGTGAAATAACGCAATTAGAGTAAAGCTTAAACTAGCGAAAATTATGTTGAGGGCCATTTCCACCTCTATTACCTGAGAAACAGCAGGATTTATCATTTAGATGCATCATTTTGCAATAGCTTTCCTGCATTTTGCAAAAGTATGAAAGCATAACATGTCACTAAAGTTTTTCTTCTTGCCAGTGCCACTTATTATGTACTTATGAAGTATTTGCTTTTATCTGAATGAAGTCCTTGAGTCCAAGGTCACAATAGAATAGCATCATATGTTTTTATTTTCGTTTTTAAGTTATTTTGTCTTGTTCCTATCTGCACCGCTTTTGCATTTCCCATATATATCTGGCAAGTGAACTGTCTGGTAAACAGCTAATTTTAAGCAAACATTGCAGTGTATTTAATAAATGAATTTTGAATTTTCTCCTGCTTTTATTCACACCACGAACCTAATTTTAAAGGGTATAATAATCAAGTCAGATAATGAAATATACTGTGCTCAGTCAAAACATTAGTATGATCAATTTTTTGCTCTTCTTGAATTTGTAAGAACTTTGGAAATTAGTGTGAAAAAAGAAACCAAGAAAGGAGCTGAAAAAATTCAGACAGTAAGAATATTTACTGCATTATTGACAATGAATTATGATCCTAGGAGTGAAGTGCTATTCCAAGCAAACAGGCACAGGGCCTATATTGTGGACATTTTCCTTGAAAAATATTTTGCTGTCCTGGTCAGTAAAATCTTTACTTTGTCCTTAATATAATATAGCCAGTTTTATACTTACGAAACATTTTTGGTTGTATATTCGTAAAGCTGCACACATTAAATGTGTCTTACAAACTTTAACGTAGTTATCTTCAAACATGCACTTTGCAGTATTTTCTGTAAAATTTGCTTTCTTCACATCAATGTTTGGAGAAGTTGTTTTTCACTGATATAAACCAGAACAAGGGTTTTTTGCACTCACACTTGAATTTATGATAGAAATGCTTTGCTAGTCACTTCTTCGCTGCAATGGGAATTAGAATAAAAGCAGCAAGAAGACAGAAAAATAAATTTTATATTGTGAATAAGACAGAATAAAACTGATTGTGAAGTCTGATTACTGGAAATAAACCTGATATATTACTGTCCCTTTTCTTTATTATTGAAAGAAGACAGCTATTTTTAAATCATGAGTCCATGAACCTTATTAAATGCAATATAAACTCTTGGGAAAGAGCTGATGGAAAAATATTCTAATATTTAAAACATTTGAGACTTTTTTACTCCCATTTCATCTCTCCCTGAGGGTTTCAGAGTCTTCAGTGTCTCCCATGCTTGTAATGCACTGAATCAGCCAACAAAGGGGATCGGGATCCCTTGGTCTGCCTGGCTGGTTGTCTGAATCACATTGTTTGAGTCAAGCTGATCAATTCCAGTGGTTGAGTGCTAAAGACACACTTTCTTTTAAGAGCTCTCTCTTCTTTTTTGAAGATGAAAAGACACAAATGCTCTAGCATGAATATTTTTTAAAGATGTGAAATCTTAGGAATGAATCACTGTCAATTCAAGCAAATTTTTACTGCAACTGAGCGAGCTGTATGAAATAATACGGAATTCCAGCGGGATTTTTCATTGCTGCTTCTACGATACTCTAAAGCTCAGGGATTTGTCTTTTTAAAGCCAGAATGCAGAACTGAAGACATCTAATTAAGCTAAATGCTCATTAAGATATTCAGATGGCTTTGCTACACCATTAACTCAAGAAACAGATCAGCAAATATCGTACACAATATAAAAACTGTGAAGTCATTCAATCAGAGACTCACAACGTTCTTTGGGAGAACCTCATGCAGTCCAATCAGGTCCGACCTGCTGCTCATGAAGGGATTATTACCAACACTAGACCAAACCCACTGTGCCTGTCTAGCCAAATCTTGAAAATTTCCAAGGATGGAGATTTCACAGCCTTTCGGGGTAACCTGCGCTACATTCCCAGTGTAAAAGTTTTTCCTCTTGTCCAACCTCAGTCTCTCGTGCTGCAATGTGTGGCCCCTTTTGGTATCGTTTGCCACTACAGAGGAGCTGTTGGCTTTGTCACCTTTGCGACTCCCTTTCAAGTAGCTGCAGGTTGCTCTTGCAGCATCTCCTCTTTGCCCAGCTCCTGCAGCTCCTTCTCATGGTGCTCTCAGCCCCTTGACAGCCCTCCCCTGCTTTGCCCCGTTCTCAGCCCTCTTAAACTGGGGAGCTTCAAACTGGACCCCGGAGCTGAGAAGACAGGCAAGCAGCTTTCCTTGGTCTTCTGGCCACGGTCTTCATAAAGGAGTCCAGTATGTAGTTTGCCTTCTATACAATGAGAATAATAAAATGATGCAGACTGTAAAAAAATCATCCTTATTTTAGAATGTTGGGAAACGACGGGATATGAGCAGGCTTCAGAAAGTGACCTTGGGGTTGAAGCAGGTCCTTTTGATGAAAATAACAGCTCCAAGCCCAGCAGCAGTAAAAGAATGAAGCAAATACCATTCTGGAGGAATGATCAGAAAAGAAATAGAGAACAAAACAGAGCACAGCATGATGTCCTTTTGTAAATTAAAAAACAGTATGTGCAGTTTCAGTCCTGTTTCAGGAGGACATACTAAGAGGAGAAAAGATACAAGGGTTGTAAGGGTAAACAAAGACTGACTCCTTACTAGTCATAGATCCTAAGCAGTTTAGAATTCATCAGCCTGGAAAAGAGACGATTGAGTGTAAATGCAAAAGGAGGTTTGTAAAACCATGAATGGCATAGACAAAGTAGACAGGGAACATTTTTTTCCTCTGTATCTTTCAAGACAATAGCTCCTAGATATCAAATTATATTATAGGTTGGCAGCGGAAGCAAAAATGAAGGTGTTTTTCACACAATGAATAGTTAATCTGTGGAATTTTCTCGCCGCTGGAATTTATGGAGGATGGAATATTACCAGGATTCAGAAAAACAATTGGGAAAATTAACAAAGAAAAATCCATTGTGGATTATTAGAAGTAGTATCTCAATTTTAGTAAGTGCTAGTGCTACAGATTGCTAGAGGCTGAGGAGGTACCCTGGGAAAATATTCATAACATGCTTGCTCTCCTTTTTATATTTTTTATTAAGCATTTGCCACTGGCCAGCATTGGAGGTCGGACACCAGGAGCTAGAATATCCTTTGGTGGTCCAATGCAGTTGTCTGATATATATGTTTTGGATTCTTCTGAAAATCACTTTTACAATATTCATACTTCTTTTCTCCTGAATTTAATTAAGTCCAAAAGACTATGATACATGGCTTTCTAAATCCTCCACAGAAAGACCAGTTTTGTCCTGTTAACACCAGTCCACCTCATAATTCCAGTGGTGTGAATGGGAAGATGTGAGATGACTTTATAATAAAGTTCAGTGGGGATATTATGAGTGAGGAACAGGCGATTTGGAATAGGGATTCACTGTCTTAATCCTCCTGAAACCTCTCCTGCAGGGAAGTAAAAAAAAAGAAAAGAAATCTCTTTAGCCTTTTTGCTATATTATGAGTATTGTTGTTCACAATCAGCAAAGTTTCCCCTTCCGTGAACAGACTTTTAGCTTATGAGCTCTATTAAGTTAGAGGAAGGGCTTCAGAATAGTTGGTGACAGCTTTTCTGTGGCCGAAAAAGATTTTTGGGGGACACTGTGTTTCTGATACTGAAAATGACAGTGTTCTTCCTAAGGTCAGTACATGCTTCAATTTTTACATCAGCTATAGTCCCCTTCAGCACTATGAAAGTGATTTCTTTTGTGTTATCAATACAATGGCGAGACAGTTTTTCCTTTGCTTTTCAGTGAAAACTTCTAAATAAAAGTAGCAGAGCCAATTTAAAAAGGCAACTTGGAGACATTATGTGCTTTCAATTAACTCGAGCATATGAAGCCATACTCTTCGAGCATACTAAACAAAAGCTGAATCAGGATTTACAGAGTCCCACAGTTTTTTCCTCTATGCGGCCGGGATCAAAAGCCATTAAAGTTCTTAAGGAACTTTCCATTTGATGTCCCACTAATTGTGGGATGAGATTAATCCCTGTAGCAACTGTGAAATGCACCTTTATCCCATTTTGCAGCTTCTGTCATGTGTGGGGGTGTTCATGGCTCTTGCCCTCCCACGTGTATACTTTTCCTGCAGGTGCTTTAACTTTTTTGCTAATGTGAGCAACTTAATTCAATGTGTTTGGCTTACAAGGCAGCCAGAAACTACTGTGAGTTTGTGCCTTCCTGGTGCCGGCACTGAGCATCGCGTCATGGTGTGGGGGTGTCTGTCCAGAGAGAGCCTAGTGGGCCCACTGGTGCTCATGTCCCTTCCCTGACAGACTGTAGTTATAGAATCACAGAATCATAGAAGGGTTTGGGTTGGAAGGGACCTTAAAGATCATGTAGTTCCAACCCCCCTGCCATGGGCAGGAACACCTCCCACTAGACCAGGCTGCTCAAAGCCCCATCCAGCCTGGCCTTGAACATATAGCCATCTGTTAGGTCCTCAAGGGTTGTTAGTATGGATGGGTCAGTTGTCCTTCTACACCTTTTACTCCCTCATCAGGTAGCAGTCTGTTTCCAGGTCATGCCTTCTCCACCTAATATGCCTGCACATGTGCTTGCTGTTAATGTGCAACATAGACTATGGAACAATGCTAGAATTTAAAGAAATAAATAGGTTACGACTTATTCGTAACTACTTCAAGAACTGACATTTTGCTTTAAAAATGCCATCTTGAAAACTAACATTTCAAAAGAAAAAGAAGACCCCCAGAGAAGAGCAAAAAGGGCATTATTAGCTTTGCATTTCGGTTGTGAAAAGCTGAGTCTGTCATATAGAAGGTCTGTAGTGTAGTAGTATTATTATATTGCTGTTAATGGTTAAATATTGTTCATGTCCACAGATCCAGTATCACTTTTTAAAACTCTCCTCTAATACTTTGGATTGGAAAGAAGAAAGAAAATATATTCCAGCTTTTTACACCTCACTGGCAAAGGCTATAAATCACTTTCTCTTTGGGGACAAATATGTAATCTCCTATATAATCTCTGACCTTAATAAGAAGACAGAACCACCAAAAGCAATTTCTCTCGTTATGAAACTGTGAATACATAACAAGTTTTAGAGAACCTGGTGACTCTTGATAGGAGTATCTGAAGAAAGGCAGAATTCTCAGAGAGACAATGAATTTCTATTACTAGACACATGAAGAAGCTGCTTTGAATGTTTTCAGAGACAAATTAATAGGATGTGGAATTAGTATGTTTGGAGTCCTGTGCATTTCCTACCAATTACTGGCTTCCTAAGAACAAAACATCTCTCTCTGCTATACAGTTGGTAAAATTGCGATCAGGTTTTGCAGTGCAAATCCATACCTTACTTCTGTCTAAGATGCCCCCTTCAGAGAAGAAGTGGAAGATGAGAAAGTTTCTGAACCTGGCCACACATTAAAGGAGCTGAGGAACGGTAGGTTCATACTCAGTGCGGAGCCCTGAGTTCGAAGTAGGCACAAAGACTCGCAGTATGCCATACCCACTGCACTCCTCTGAAATGTGCATGAGTTTACTACGTTGCACAGTGCCAGCTATGACAAAGGAGGAAATAATAACTGTATTCTTGGTAACGCCATTTTTTTAATGCAAATGAAAACTTTGAGTCTTGGGTTTATTTTCTAGTCTAATTCTATATGACTGCAGTCCGTGCTCACAGTGCAAAACCTCAGTAAATCAAGCTAGATACCATATCTGATTTTTATTGGGTTTTTTTGTCTGTTTTTTTTTTTTTTTTTTTTTTTTTTTTTGTATCTGAAAACTCCTGATCCGCCTTTGCTTTCTCTATTGGTAATAAATTCCCAAGGTCTGAGGCTTGCATATGACACCATTCGGTATTCTTTACTTAACACAAAAACTCCCAGAACAAAAAAGGTTTGCAATTTGATGATGCACTCTGAAACCTCTTCAGAAGCAACTTTAAATAGGGATTCATTAAGTCTGATTAATCATTTACTTATGTGACTGCAATTTAAGCAGGGTTAATTTAAATTTACAGTAAGTTTAAGCAAGAGGAAAAGCTGCCCAATGTGGGCCATTAAAGACCATGGTGCTCAAAGCAATTTCAACTTCAAAGTGGGCTTTCTCCCCAGAGCCAGCTCACAGTCATGTAGTATCATAGACAATATGGAAGTTCTGCCCCGTGGTGTAAATGACTTTGTCCTTCACCTCTGCAGGCGGCACCGTTCAGGGCAAGAGGAGATTTCAGGGGGTGGTAGGTGACAACCATAAAGTGACAGAGCATGGAGGTGTGCTGGACTCACAAAGCTCCAGGGAGGGAGAAGGTCTGTGTGTCTCCCCTCAGGAATATGTGTTACCTTCTCCACTGAGAGGGTGTCTCCTCCCAGCCCTTGGCAGCATGCAGTTCATCAACCCCCATTGCAAAGTGAGGGCAGGGCTGGGAGCTGCCCTTCATCCCAAGATGGGACAAGAAGGCCAAGAGCATCCTGGCCTCTATCAGGAATAGCGTGGCCAGCAGGACTAGGGAAGTGATCGTCCCCCTGTACTCGGCACTGGTGAGGCCCCACCTCAAGTACTGTGCCCAGTTTTGGGCCCCTCACCACAAAAAAGACATTAAGGTGCTGGAGCATGTCCAGAGAAGGGCAATGAAGCTGGTGAGCACAAGTCTTCTGAGGAGTGGCTGAGGGAACTGGGGTTGTTCAGCCTGGAGAAGAGGAGGCTGAGGGGAGACCTTGTCGCTCTCTACAACTACCTGAAAGGAGGTTGTAGCCAGGTGGGCGTTGGTCTCTTCTCCCAAGTAACAGGTGATAGGACAAGAGGAAACGGCCTCAAGTTGAGCCAGGGGAGTTTTGGATTAGATGTTAGGAAAAATTTTTACACTGAAAGGGTTATCAAGCATTGGAACAGGCTGCCCAGGGAAGTGGTGGACTCACCATCCCTGGAGATATTTAAAAGATGGGTAGACATAATGCTCAGCAATATGGTTTAGTGATGGTTCTTGTCAGTGTTAGGTTGATGGTTGGACTCGATGATCTGAAATGCCCCTTCCAACCTAGGCAATTCTATGATTCTATCCTCTTCCAAACCAGCCCCTACACCCAGGGCAGGCAATAGCTGAGGTTGTGCAGGCAGCAGAGACCCTGCCCTCCGCAGGCTTTTGAATTTGCTCAGTAGCCACCTTCTCCATCCACTTCTGTTTGCAATTATAAAGAATTTCTGCTCTGAAATTGTCTATTTCATACCTAAGTGGTTCTAATCTTTTTTGCAAGAATAACTGTAATTGCAGTGCTTTTCTTGGATTCATCTACAGTATCATTATCCAGAGCAAAAGACTGGATTCAGCAAACCTAAGTGTTAAAAAAGATTGTGGGCTTGGAGTGTAATTCATGTGAAAATGTGAATATGATAGAAGCAGGAGACTATTTGATTTTATTTTCATGAGTTTGGCCAGATTCTTATTTCGCTTGTGATGGTGCTGACTCCTGGACTTCAAATATTTCTTGCTTATAACTGAAGCAAGTTTTCCCCAGTAGAAGGACACCTGGGAAAGATAAGATACATTGGGTTTGGTAGAATTATAACAGGAAGAGTAAAAGATTTGGTAAATTCAGCTTCAAAGTCCAGAAATTAATGAAAGGCAATTATATCAACTGCTTTGCACCGCAGGAAATCAAAGCTATTGTATTTTAACATCACATCAATCAAATACCAAGAATTTCCTTATGTACACATACATATTCTTTAACTCTAAACCCTCGTAAAGTAATATGGGCGAAATCCCTCCCCCATTGAAGCTGAAAGATGAAAAAGCTGTGGTCATAATTTAAAAACCAAATGCATGTTTACATTTCGTATCAGCTAAATACAGTTTTGCATCACATATCTAACTTCCTTTTTCTCGGTAACTCATTCATAATATCAAATGGTAATATCAGTTTAAAACTAATTTAAATATTTTAAAGCTGTTAATAGATAGATAAATATATATATGTTAATAGGTAGATAAATCTGAAGAAAAAGTTGACATATTTATTAGATGTATTGCACCGTGAAAATCAGTGAAATGATCAAAGCATGAGACAAGAAGGAGAACAAATGACAAGGAAAAAAAAAGTATTTTTTATTCTTGTTTTTTTTTTAATTCATATTGGTAGCCTCTCTTTTATCAGGTGTCAGCATGAAATTGATGTGAAACATACAGTATAAGTGAACATCACTCAGACCCTCCAGAAGAAGCTCCTGGCTGATATCTTAGACAAACCCCCAATCTTTGGTCTTTACTTCAAGTCTTATACTGCAGCACAAAAAAATCCCATATGTTTTGTGAAGATACTTGCCAGTGTGTTATAGGTGCCAGTCTGCCGTGCCTAGAAAGATCCTGGCTTGCTCTTGTCTGAGTTGTCTCTCCAAAAGAAACAGTGGTTGTTCTCAGAGACAAAAACTGGTCCTTGGTATGTGCAAAGGTGTAGTTTGCCTTTAGTGTTTAAAGACATTGGTATAATGTTTTAGACATCTCATGAAGGTTCACATCATCCAGACCAATGCTGAGTTGCACAAAACAGTCAGAAGTACCTGTAATTTGAAACATGATTAAGTAGTAAAAATTGAATGTACTCCTCTCCACATGTCAACTTCTTTAATCAGAGCAATTTTGTTTAGGTGGTTAGCAAGACTGACAGTGTTCTTTCAGCTAGTACCCACTTTCTCAATATGTACTGAATCTACTTAAATCTTTCTGTCGTTTGATGTGAAACCGGAATACTTCATTTCCCATCCACTACTGCTGGGTTGTCACTGTGCTCTTAAATTGATGCTATGATCCATCAAAGCAGTGGATGTATTTCACTGGAAAATAGTGTGACTAAACATGAATAAACATAGAGTTTGTAAAAGCAGTTGGGGATCTTTTGTGGTGAAAGTGCTGTGCTGTAAGTAATATATTTGCTGGTCTGGATAAACACTACTTTTTGATTTCACCAACTCAAAGGTACAGCTAAGTTGACTAGAGCTTGTACATAACAGAATACATCTTTGGAGATTACCCAAACTGATATGAGACCAGATACTTTAATTTGATTTTTTTTATTACCTTAAATTAAAAAAGAAGGAGGATATTTAGAATCCCTGTCTGGATACACACATAGAAACTCATATGCATCCTACTATTCAGTTTATTCAGTGTTTCTTCTGACTAATGTGGCCTTTTCAGTATTCTTTTTGGGGAAAAAAAAAAAAGATTGGAAGTTCATATTTTATTGCTTTAGCTTGAATTCCCATGTTTGAAAAGATTGATAACATAAGGCAAACAGCCAGTGCCACACTGCAATATAGCATGGCCTTTTCCTTTGCCAAAATGTTGATTAAATGAGTTCTGACCTATATTGTTTTTTACATCAGTGCCCTTTCACATACACAAAAAAATGGAAATAGAGATAATTAACCTCAATGAAGTGTGACTTAAATGAGGAACCAGATTTTTATAGGTTCCTAAGTGAAATATTCTTTTCTTTTTAAAATCCCCATGGCTGCTTCTGTGTGTTGTGCTGTACACCTAAAGGTTCATGCTAGAGGTTAGATGTAGAGAGATGCTTCTTTCAGAGACAAAGCAGGTGACTGTGTAAATATGTTACTCAGTAGCTCCAGATTTGTGTTTAAAAAAGAGATGCTTCAGGCCAACGAGGTTAACCTTTTTTGCATCATTAGCCTGTAAGTGTGCTGACTACAGAAGTCACCACAGCCAATTGCTTACAGAACTGAGAGAGGCTGGAATGTGACCCCAGAACCCAATTTACAAATCATCATTTTTTATTATATTAAGAAAAAAAAAAATTTGCACCTGAACCCCACAAAACTTGTTTTGGGGCATTACAATTTGAAGATGAATTTTGCGGCATGGGTTCAACATCCAATATTTATGTTTGGCTGATGAAAGCAGCAGCTGTGAACAATCAAATACGAATAATAAATATCTGGTTTCTCTATTGTGTTGTTGGGGAAGGAGCCGTTCAGTGTAGTCACTTTCACAGCTGGCCTTTTGTCAGTGTATTTTAAATGAGATGGTTGTGGGGAATGAATTAGTCAATCAGCTCATAGAGTTGGCTCTTGCAGGAAAAAGTGTCCACCGAAAAGTGTATTCCTATAAAACATTTCAGTCTGTTGGAAAAAACCCTAAAATTAACTGGGAGACAAATTGATGATTTTTGATCATCAAAGTGATAGAGGAGATTAGGACCATAAATATAGTGACCATTATCAAAATTATGACCATGTTGAAGTTTGCAGTTCAACAAAGGATTAACATATGTAGCCAGATGTGAGTGTGTGTCCAACATCTGGGAAAAAACAATCTAATCCAGGGAGAAATTTTACTTCCTATCCAGTTGGGGCACCGATCAGCCAAGTTTTAATGCAAAAGACAAAATTACCTCTTCGTATATTGCAAATAGAAGAATTAAATACTATCAGGGTGAAGTTTATAGAGAGGATGGCTACCTTTTTTTTTTTTTTTCCCCCAGCAGCAGTCCCTTTCCATTTGAAAAAACACACTGGAAAGTTTTCTTGTATTACATGGAGATTCCACAAACACCTTCAACCAAGCAAAATAACTGAGCTACCGAAGGTCAAAGAGAAGTAAGTGTATCATGGCAGGTACAGATCAATGCTCTTGTTCTGGTCTTTTTGATTTCCCTTATAATCAGGGCAACTTGGAGAGTTTTTTCCTGGATCTCCGTAAAACACATTTTACAGAAACTAAACTCAGGTTGTGATGATTTTAGAATCTATGCTAAGTATTGTGATTTGTAAATATTATGTTTATGTTTATTAGTTACAACTGCATGCTGTTTCTCAGTAAGTATAAAAAAAAAATTATTTCATAACACGTAATGTTATCCCAGTCATTGCATATGAAGAAGTTTGTAGGGTGCCTCCAGTTTCTTGCAGCTGAAGGAGTGTTTCACTTGAAGCCACCAGTTCCTTACTCTTTATGGTCCTAGTTGCTGCCAGCCAATTTTATTGAAGCTGAACAAGATTTAGTTACAGTAGATTCTCTGTCTATATCTGTTGCCCCGCCTTGCATACCAGTCTGCACAGGTACGACTGTTAAACAGATATGACAGAGGTGCCTCATACATATCAGGTGGAGTAAGGCATTTCCCTTTGTAGAAAGACATCTCCCTCCCTCTGGTGCGTGGGTTCAAAACCCAGGTGGGCCAAAGTGATTGTAGCTCTGGTCAGCGTGCCACCACAACTCCCACTGCTCTGTACATCACTCTCTATTGCTAAAGGTGACTTTTCTAAGGCTCACTTATTTGAACACTACTGCAATGTCGACACCCAAGTCAAAAAATTCTACTCCTTTTTCCACCTTAGAGTTTTATTTTGTATAAAGAGGAGCTTATGGTACCACTATTGCAAATCTGAGGCCTTCTACGCAACCTTCAGAAGGAGGTACGTATATTCAACAATGAAAGTTTCTTGATTCTTTTCCTGACTTGTCTGGAAAAAGTCTGAGTTGTGCTGGGTGTCTCTGAATATACAAAAATAGCATGGGAACGTAATCTGGATTTACCTCTCCCAAGGAATGTAGCCCTTTCCTCCACTTATTGAAAGTGACCTCTGAGCTCACCAAGCACGATCTACCTTAAATAGATTTGGGAGGGAGAATCTGGTCTGAATCCAACAACGTTTCACGGTCAAGTTATTAAGACATATTGTTTGATCAACATCTGCTACTGCAGATGCTGATGCTAAAAGCGGAAGGCGACTACTGTTGCCTGTGAGTTTTGTTAGGCTCATCGTTAGTCCAACAGCTGAATTTTATTCAGTCCCTATACACTATGACATGTATCACATAGCTTCATCTTTCAGATTGGTTTTACTATGCAGTAAAGTTTGAAAATCAAGCAACTTCTCTAAACATAGTGACATTATCAACCAATAGATATTGCATTAAATAACCTCTGGACAAATACTAAATAGTAGCATGTTTCACAGGTTTAAATAGGCACCAGCTGTAAAGTCAGAAAAAATCATCTGTGTTCATCTAATCTTATTTGGGTAACAGGAATGACAATCTGGACAATTATATGGAATAACTAATACAAAGTATGAATTCATACAAAGTGTGAATTACTGTTGAAATTAGGGAAATGCTTACATTGCTGTTATAAAACCTGCTCCTTGAAAATCACTGTCTGCCATTGTTTTTCCACTCATCTAGCCAGAAATTCTTTCCTGTTTCATTCCAATATGATGAGCAAAGGTGGTGACAGAAACAGCTTAGGACAATGAACAAGCCTGTTAGACGCTTTCTGGACTAAGATGAACTATGGAACAGGGCAAAATTAGCAGAGACTGAACAATAAAGCTAGGAGAAGTGAGGCATTCAGCTCAGAGATGGACAAGGTTGTACAAGGTTTTGGGTTTTTTTGGTGATACAAGGCAAAATGAAACACCTAAATTAAAAGGAAACTACAGCTAAAGATGAAAAAACTTCTTTTTTAAAAAAGATATACATGAAGCAGCAGAAGTCTTTGGAAAGGGATAAAAACTATATCATAGACAGGAGAAGGAAATAATTGAAATTATATGGCGAAAAATGTAGCTCTAGGAATGTGTTGCTGCATGACAGAAGGTGTTGTGGTTTCAGGTAAAGAGATATTTTAGGGTTCTTAAGAGAATTGCACGCATGCATCCATTGCATGGATGAAGTAATGTTATATCAGTGTTATTAACTTTTTGAGCCAAACTTGAAAGGTCATTAAACTTCTAAGATTAGTTACACAAGATTTACTGTCTGTGAAGCAGAAAATCAGTTGAGACAGAAACAAAGCATAGAATCAAAATACACTTTTATCAGATCCCCTCATTTCACTAAATCTAGACCAGCGTGTTCCTAAACGAATGCAATTTGAGTTAGCTATTTAATTTTAACTTAGACAAAGAACTGCGTTCCTACATTCCACAAAATCCATTCAACTCACAACTGCAGAATTTCGCTCCTTGCTATTCAGTTAAAGTACCAATTAAACACTTAACCTTGTTAATCTTTAATCAAGAAAATGAATGCTACTTTTAAACTCTTATTCAAGTCTCATACTGTAGCATAACAACAATAATTCCTCTCATTTATGAGGACTTTAATGTTGCATCCAGCTGCTCTACTAATGTAACAGCTATGTAACAGTACTGGCTGGTTATTAGCAGTCTTTTTACGTAATTTATGTGGTAGTAGAGATGACCGAAATAGCTTGCCTAAAGTATTCAAATAATTTAATACATTTTGTCACCTATTTGAGATGAGGGCCTAGTATTTTCCATTGCTTTTCTTTACTGGAATTTATTTTGCTGTGTGTATGTCAAGCTTCCCTGGCTAACGGATCCTGATAGGATTTTTGTTGGTTTGTTTGTTTGTTAGTTTGTTGATTTTTTTCTTTTTTCGTTCTGTGAGCAGTGGATGACTAAAATCAGATGAACTACAGCCAAGACTCCCCAGGTCACGCGTACCCAGTATATGCAACTCTCTATGGGTGGTATTCATTTCATGTAACTTTTATGTGGCAAATATGACTGGGCCAGTATGAGAGATGTTGATAGGCCCTTTCTGTAATGGTGGTGAGGGATAAGCAGCTCCAGAATGCTGGGAAGTAAGACCTGTGGGATAAATAAAGGTCTGTCTCAGAGACAGACTCGGTGTTGGGCTTAGAGCACCCACCCGCCTTGACGATAGATGTTTATGTTTGACTATAAGTGTTTGATGTGGAGAAAACACGTGGTGATAACCACTTAGGGACTGGCTGTTGAGAACTGGCCAAAGCTGTATCTCAGTTATACGACTCTAAACGGTAAGTTTCTGTTGAGTTGTACCCATACCAGTGTCACACAAACTTCAAGTCTCTTCTCAATCTCACTATTCACACCCTGTCACAGAAAGTTTTAGCTCTGGGGCCATGAGTTAAAGGACCTGAGAATGGTTTGCATCAACACAGTAGTAGCACAGTAGTGGCTATGGGCAAAATACACTAAATAATAATTGGATTTTCTCTGATAGAAGTAAGTTATGGATAGAAAAATCCATTTAAGCTACGCTCTACACTAAAAGGCAAATCCAGGCATGTATCCAGGCATATAGTTTTCTTTTACAAATAAATGTCCCAGCTGTCAATTATAATTTTGCACTGAAAAAGTGGTCTTCAAGTAGTGTGGTATATTCTTGGTGATGAAGTTTTTGCCACCATGGTATTCTGAGCATATAAATGAGGAAGGATCTGAAGTGAGGAGTAATACCTTTAGTCAAGGCAATAAAAAAACAAACAAACTTTTGGGTATAGAAGCCATCTTTCAAGTATATTTTTTGCTTTTGTCTTTTAGAAGGAGGGTGGTTTTCTTGTAAAAGTAAAAAATTATATCCTTCCGCTGAAAGGTGAATAATGCATTTTCATTGAGAACTGAATTTAATTTGGTAGAATAAAATGCCTCTTCTTTTCTAAAATTTACTTTTGAGAGATAATTGTTTCTTTGTCATTATTATTTCTAGATTTCTCAGTGGAGGAACAAACAGGAAACAGTTGGAAGAAAATCATATTGTTAACAGCCTTAATAAGCTTGGATTGTGAGGTTTTCTTAAACTGTCCCTCTTTTAAATTATTTTTTGATTGTAGCACTTTATAATAGAGTTCTTTACTCCTATCTGGTCTGCTGAAATCTTCATTATGATCCTGTGTTTCGTGACACCCTCTTGCTCTTTTAAATTGAAAATGCATTATTCTCAGCAGTTGCTTAAAACTACAAAATATGTCTGCTAAAAAAATTTACCAGGGAAGTAGTTATCAAATATTATCAAAATAGTGGTGTAGAATATCTTCCTTGGATTCATGAAATATTCAGTGAAGTGCCTCCATGACATAGAATCATAGAATCATAGAATGGTTAGAGGTCGAAGGGACCTTAAAGACCATCTAGTTCCAAACTCGCTGCCATGGGCAGGGACACCTCCCACTAGACCAGGCTGCTCAAAGCCCCATCCAGCCTGGCCTTGAACACTTTCAGGGATGGAGCAGCCACAGCTTCCCTGGGCAACCTGTTCCAGTGCCTCACCACCCTCACAGTAAAGAATTTCTTCCTAATATCTAATCTAAATCTACCCACTTTTGGTTTAAAACTGTTACCCCTCATCCTGTTGCTACACTCGCTAATAAAGAGTCCCTCTTCACCTTTTCTGTCGCCCCCCCACCCCTTTAGGTACTGGAAAGCCATTATAAGGACTCCCTGGAGCCTTCTCTTCTCCAGGCTGAACAACCCCAACTCTCTCAGCCTGTCTTCATAGGAGAGGTGCTCCAGCCCTCCTCTAGACTTGCTCCAACAGATCCATTCCTTCTTATGTTGGAGGCTCCAGAGCTGGATGCAGTGCTCCAGATAGCGTCTCACCAGAGCAAAGTAAGAGGGGCAGAATCACTTCCCACAACCTGCTGGCCGTGCTTATTTTGATGTAGCCCAGGATGCGGTTGTCTTTCTGGGCTATGAGCGCTCATTGCTGGCTCATGTTGAGCTTCTCATCAATCAATGCCCCCAAGTCCTTCTCCTCAGGGCTGCTCTCAATCTGTTCTCCACCCAGCCTGTGGAGAACAGTTTTTTTTCCATTTTTGAAGTCAGTGGGAACTTCACCAGACTGCCACGGCTTCTCAAATATGATGGATAGTGGCTTGGCAACTTCATCCACTAGTTCCCTCAGGACCCACAGATTAATCTCATCGCGTCCCATGGACTCGTGCCCCTTCAGGTTCCTTAGATGGTCTTGAACCTGATCTCCTACTGTGGGCAGTTCTTCATTCTCCCAGTCCCTGCCTTTGTCTTCTGTGACTTGGGCGGTGTGGCTAGAGCCCTTGCCAGTGAAGACAGAGGCAAAAAAGTTACTGAGTACCTCAGCCTTCTCCAAGTCCCGGGTAACCAGGTCTCCCGTTTCCTTCTGGAGAGGGACCACGTTTTCCCTAGTCTTCCTTTTGTCACTGACATACCTATAGAAGCTTTTCTTGTTGCCCTTGATGTACCTGGCCAGATTTAACTCTATCTGGGCTTTAGCTTTCCTAACCTGATCCTTGGCTGCTCAAACAATTTCTCTGTGTTCCTCCCAGGCTACCTGTCCTTGCTTCCACCCTCTGTAGGCTTCCTTTTTCTGTTTGAGAGTGTCTAGGAGCTCCTTGTTCATCCATGCAGGCCTCCTGGCATTTTTGCCTGACTTCCTCTTTGTTGGAATGCATCTCTCCTAGCTTGGAGGAGGTGGTCCTTGAATATTAACCAGCTTTCTTGGGCCCCTCTTCTCTCCAGGGCTTTATGCTATGATACTCTACCAAGCAGATCTCTGAAGAGTCCAAAGTCTGCTCTCCTGAAGTCCAGGGCAGTGAGTTTATTATGCGCCCTCCTCGCTGCCCTAAGGATCTTGAACTCCACCGTCTCAACATGGGTTAATGAATATGCAATGAAAATACACCTCGGTATTTTGTCTGTCAGTTTTCTTCTCCTGATACCACAAGGGCTCTGGAATCTGGCAAGAGATTTTGCATTTTAAGGTAGTTTGCTTCATCTGATTTATATTTATCATCTCCATCTCTGAAAAAGCCAGCAGTATTCCCATGCCCCATGTTATTAATGAACACAGAGGAAAATTTCTATTTATTATCTCTGACTAATGCTATTTTACAGCTTTCAAAAATCCTCTACATCCTGTCATTTTGGTGCATGGAAAATCTGGGTTTTTTGCATTACCAAGCTTGGCTCCCATCTAGCCAGGCATTCATGACTGAAAAGTATGCCACATCACTTGATAAAGAGGAGATAATGAAGTGTAATCAGCTTTCGCAATAAATGGCAAACCTCCCAATGACTGGCAGGGCTTGTATTTAGTACTGCTATATTTTTTCATGAGCTCAGTTTGCAAAAGCATCATGCAGCTTTCGTTTCTAATCCAGTTCTGTGTGAAGCATTCTTGCAGGCCAAGTTCAGCCCTCTGGGCACCACTGCTCTCAGCCTTAGCTGCCCTCTTCAGGATTTTAACTTATTTCTTGTTAAGAAAAACTTCATATCCACTCTTCTGCACTTTTGTATGTCTCCTTTTCTCCTGAACCTTGATTTAGTCTTTGCCATTCAAAGGCTCCTTTTGCCAAGTATTGACTTGTTGTTTCAAGAGTGTAAAAAAAAGCCAGAACATGTGGTCTTTTATAGGAAAGTATAAGAAAGATCGTGTGATTTTTCAGACTATCTGGAAGAATTTGCAAATTTTCCTCTCCCATGTTTGATCTCCAGTGAACTCCCTTTTATTGATTTAAGTAAGATTGTCTGTGCCTGCAGTCAGTGCTGTCAGGAGAGGTTGATCCCAGCAGCGATGGCCCAGGAAGCAGTGTGACAGGGACAAAGCCTGTAGCTTTGCAGCTCATCAGTGCACGCAGAAAGAGCTTTGTCGTGAGTACACCAAGTCCCTGAAATCTCCTGCACTCTACTGACAGCAACTCCAGCTTATCACCTGCTGGTATCTCTGCTGGCTGGCAGTGGTTTCCAGTGGTTTCCCAGCCTCTTTGATGCCATGAGGTCCACCACTGACGCCCTCACACTTTTGTTGCCTGTGGCGTGATCAGGAATCAAGTGCCATGTCAGAGGAGTACTTCCATGGCCAGGGTGGCAAATGCAGAGTCCCAGCACCCTTCAAATGGAGACAAACTGCATTGCCCCACTTTTCTCTCTGTTTGTTATGGCTCTATGCTGAGCTTTAGCCTCTGTATGCTATATCATTTGTACCTATGGGATGTTCCTCCCATTCCAAGTCTTCAATAGGGGAGCAAAACTTTCATCAATCCTCTTTCTGGGTGGATGGAAACCCTCTTGGAGAAGGGCCGTCCCTACCCTTTCTTGCTTCTGTGCAGGCATGCTTATCAAGTGACATGGCCCACATTTTTCCCATGCCTACAACATGACTTGCAGCAGCATGGAGCATTCATTGCTAACAGCACAGGGTCCTGTCCTCCAAATCCATCCGAGTGGCCACCATTGTGAAAGACTGGAAGAATGGAACCTGAAGTTGTGAGACAGACATGCCCAGCATGACCTTCACATTACGTAGGGGCAAAGGATTACAGTTTGAAAGGTTCTAGCTGTTATAACTTGGTCTAATTTCGGCAACTTTGGTCACAATACGCTAGATGAGTTAAACTAACTGTGGACAGTAGAAGTTAATAACAACTGAAACGTATACACCATTCCAAAAGATTTGTGACACAGAACAGTCATAAAGGAAAAAATAAGTAAAATAGTTGCACTACAAATTATCTCTGAAAAAAACGTTAGAAAAAGTACTCTAAAATGTTCTTTTCAAAATTCTAAAACCATTATGGCACATGTAGTCTTTTGTCTCATTCAGTTAGCAAGCTAATGCTTGCGTGCTTAATTAACTGGCTTCAGTTAAAGCCACTGAGGAGGGTGATTCTCTGTTGACTCTCACTTCCCAAATAATTCCACAACTCTAAAAAAATCCATACCATATTTTACTTTCTCCTGAGTAATGAATGAAAAAAAGAATTATAATTGGCAGTAACATTATAGTCCCATGATGTGAGTTTATATAAAAACTCAGTACTCAAGATAATGACTACAAAAGGATTTCATCTTTTACTGCGGATGCATATGTTTTTAATACTAGGTATTAAATCATCCATATTAAATCATCAGTTTCTGGTATTAAATCATCAATACTCTTTTGCCTCAAAAGGTGAAAATAAAGTACTCAATCTGCCACTTACATAAAAGGTATATTTCTTTCAGTCAATGATTTATTCATCCTTCCAGCCTTCCTAAAATTGCTGTCATATTTCCTAAACATAAAAGAATACTTTTTATGGTGAACATACTTCTCTCCCATCTCCAGAGGCTGGTTGAGTACTTGGGTGGAATTGCAGAGACTTCTCCTTAGTTCCCCACTCTGCAAGGAGGCAGAAACATTGTACTCTGCCCACCCATCTCCACCACTCCCTCAGTGGAAGTAATGCAGATCTTCTCCTTAAATCATTGTCTTCCACCAGCCCCGCTCTCATGAAAATATTTTTTGAAAATGTGTTGATTTTGACCAGGGACCAGATGCTGACATCTTTCTTTCACAGTAACATCTTACTCCATGATTATCTGTTGACTTCAGTAGCATTCCTTGCGGAATAAGGTGCTGCTTAGTTAAAACAACCGTATCACGTGTTAATCAGTTACTATCCTGAGAGACCTTTGGGAATCTTGGGAGTAGTAGCCACTGATTTTTACATTGTTGTTAAAATAGTGGTGGAGGGAAAGATCTGTTTCTCCTTTTGAGTCAAGCAGGGCATTTCAGTACCCATTTCCTTCCTGGCATTCTTTGGCTATGTCCCGGCTGGCAGATCATAAGGGAATTCCCAAGGGCACATACTGGCCCAATCGTGACGTAGTATCAAGGCCAGACCTGGGGTGAGCATCAGGCCCTGTGTTGTCCCACGCCAGAAGCCGCAGTCCCAAGGAGGCACAGAATATGTGCATTAGCTGGTGCTGCATGGCTTTCACAAACTCGCTAGGCATTTGGATGAATGTACTGGCCTATTTTAGGATACATGATAAGAATCCTTACAGGTAGCAGACAAGACTTGTAAAATTACCTAATTACAAGAACTCTTTTTGCATTCAAATTTTGATAAGGGCATTTATCAGGATTCAGCTCTAACATTAGGTGCATTCACTACTTGATTGCCTTGGGTACAGGAGGATTCTTCATTTGGATAAGTGGTCTTTCATGTACGGAGATTGTATACAGTACATAATTTACTGTGGCAGAAGTAATTTTATCAACTTTTGGTTTCCTTTAGAAGCCTACAGACCACTGAATAGCTTCTCAAGTCTCTTAGTGGTAAACAGCCAATATGACTTTAAAGCAGAAGGATCAACTTGCTTTCTCTTAACTTCCTAGGTATTCTTACTGGGATTTACTGTTTAATTTTTAAAAGCATTGATAATCTGATATTATTAGCTAGACATATGATAAACTATGTGATAAAGACTAGTGTCTATTTTATCATAAATCAGGGTATAGATATTCAATATTTAATAAAAGTTGAACACTTTCAACAAAACATTGTAGGTTTGTAAATGCCAGTAAATAATGAGGCAATATTGACTTCAGTGTGTCCAGGATTTTACTCCACATATGCCTCGTGTCTGTTTTATTGTATTGCTCAAGTAAATGTGGTTTAAATATTTTTTTGTGAATAAACCAGACTATAATCTAGGCCTGAGGCACTATGTTTTAAGCGTTCAAGAGAGAAAGCTTTAGCTACTGCTGAGTGAAGGAGGAATACAGAAATATCAGTGTTTATTTTTAAAGAGGACATTTTAGGGTAAATTATTTATCTCACTAGCTTGTATTTCATAAGTTTGTTTTATTACAAGCTGTTTTTAATAACATGTTTGTTTGAACAACAATTTCAAAAGTTTTCATTAAAATACTTCTGACAAATACTGCTTTATCCAGAACTAGATTATAGAGAAGAGAATGACAATTAAACATAATCACTTAACAGCTGATAGGCATTTTTGACACTAATTACCAGAATGGAGTTCTGTTACAAAAAAAAGGCTTTTAAGCACTGGGAAGCAAACTTTGCTGTGATTTTCATGAAGAAAACCACTTCATCCTTTTAGAGATTAATCTTTTAGGGTCTCCATCCAACAAGACTGTTTAATCATTATGGTTACAACTGAAAGTTTCAGTATCTGTAATATAAAATACTGAAACAAGACTTTTGTCAGTTTAATGCAGCTATTTTTATGTTATTGCTTTCGCTCATAAAGTATCATGAAGACTTAAGGTTTTATTGAAACTATTACTTAATGTTTGATGGAAAGCCCCAGTTTCCAGAGAAAAACAATCTTCCCTCTCCCCCTCTTCTCCTAATATCTGCCCTCTCTCTCCCCTCCTCTTCTTCCCTTTGCTCACTTTGCCTTCCCTTTTTTAAGGCATGCCTCCAGCCATCAAGGTTATAGAGCAGCACTTGAAATTTGTGACCAGAGTTCACATCAAAAATCTCTGAACAACCCCAAACAGAAAACAAATGCAGGATCCACATACATGTCCACGTCCATTTATTTTTCATGAGTGTTAAGCAGGAGACCTGCTTATGAATATTTAAGGTCAAAACAGTATCTCCTTCTCCTCTCTACTCTTGTGTCTTACTGCATCTCGTGCTGTCCCATGTCACATGCACAGATAACCAGGACCTTCGTTGCTCAGTGACCACCCAAAGGCTGCACAGACCCAACGCTTGGATCTGAATCTGAGCTAGTTCCTCCAGAAATGTGCCACCTTTGCCTGGGAAGGTCTCTGGCCCTTTCATCCCTTCCCAGAGCCAAAAATTGGCAACAGCTTCTGTAATGCACACTGTGGCATCAACATAAATGAATACTTTGGTGTCTGCTAGCCACCGTGCACGTCTTCAGCTTGGAGATCTCAATGGAGATAAACAGAGAGCAAAAGTGCAGTAAGAACTGGTTGGAGGCAAAGCTCACAGCCAGCATCTTGGCTGATTGCCTGTGCTGGTGAGGGCCTTGGGTGATTGCCCACATGCCCCCACCAACTCAGGGACCACTCTTGTATCAGAAACAGGGGTCAACTGTGGATGTCCAAGGAAAAGCACCCACGAAACCGAGTCAGAACAGGTTTTACAGGTCAGTAAAAGAATGAGGAATTTTGAGACAAATAATTGTCTAGCAGTGGAATTATTTTGTGAAGCTCAAATTTCTCCTTAAGGGCAAAAAGTTGCTGTCTATTGGCCTCTAGGCTTTAGAAGTCAGCCATTTCTTGTGCTAACCAGGAGTGTTTGCTTGTTCAGAATTGCAGAATCCATGAGAATCAGGCATCTATGCCAACATATGAGCAAACTGCAGGGTTGTTTTTCAAAGTCAAGCTTCAAAGTTAAAGTAAGGATATAGGGCATTTGAGTCAATAATAAAGAAATCCTTTTGTCTGTAAAGGTGGATGACAATGTCTCTTCTATTTGGGCTTTTCTGCTATAGAGTAAGCATTTTGATGTCTTTCAAGAATTTTATCTGGGGATCAGTTTTGTTTCTGGCACAGAGAAGAGCTTGCTTTGTCCTTGTTAAGTGGAGACTATTTATGTGCATTTGTGTGATTTGAGGAGTCCATTTCTTTATCACTTTATGGATCATTAAGATGCGATGATGAAATTGAAAATAGTCAGAGCTGATCTGTAAAAATGGATTCCAGTAGACTCAGATTTCTTACTGACCCTCTGTGCCAACTCATTTTTAAAGACTACCTGTAGAAGTGAGAACTTAGAGAAACAAAGCAATAAGCTAAGAACCATGACAGCTTAACTATATTTAGTCTCAATGATATAGCACACTCATCTTGAGAGAAAAATGAATCTGCCAAATTGCAAGTTCTTCATCTATGTTCAGAACTTGAAAATATTTACAACCTGTTTTTAAACTGTATTTCAAAATAATACTTCCGCTATCCTTAAAGAGGAAACAGCCTTGGCAAAAGTGTAAGGGAAACCTCCAGCACTGACATCTTGAAATGACAGATTAAACTATTTCAGTGAAGGCTGGGGACGTTACAGTCTTGGGCCAGTTTTATAGGATTACAAATGAAACTATTTTGCATAGCGTACCTTGAAACATTCAAACCAGAAAGTGTTCCTTGCAGTTAGGAGGCAGACTGAGGAGATTTGTAACTGGTAATTGTTTTAAGAAAGAGCTCTCTACAGAGATCTAGTTTGTTTTTTAGAAAGTAAATCATGATACTTAGCAACTTTGCCATGCAGAGTTTTGCTGTTTGATATTAAAAGAGATATTAATAAGTCCTATTGTATTTACTACCTTGTTGGACTTAATTTGTTGTTTAAAATTTTGATGGCAGGATTCTTCACTGAGTAGGGCAACATGAGAAGTGCTATGAGAAACGGGCACAGCAATAAAATCCAAAAGGGAGGATTATTTTTTTTCAATGCACAGTATATACTCCATTTGAAAACATACTATGTACTCAAGAGCAAGAACTAACACTGGTTTTTGTTCATCAGTTAAAACATTTCTCAAAGTGGAGAGCAGAACTAATATACTCTTGCTTAGGTGATAAATCATAAACATGCAGGACAAATAGATACCAAGAAACTGGTGTATCATTTATCCAAGGTGTTTGGCAAGTACTTAAGAATATCAAATACACACACAGAAATCAAAGTATGTTTATGACTGGCATGTGAACAGAAAAGAAATGTTGTCAATATGTTCATTATTAGACCTGTTGTATGCTATAGTTACTTGTTCAATAATGTCCTGTAAACTGCAGTCAAGTGTAACACACAATTTGCTGAAAATACTGCTGACCATTGGGTCTTGGAAGAATATGTCAGCCAGCCTAATGAAGCATAAAATAACTTTTTCTTCTATTGTTGTGTAGAGAAAAACATTATCTAGAAAGATTAGAAAAGAAGAAACATGAAAATCCAAACCCCAAACAACAACTTTTTGTTCTATTATTGTGTAGGGAAAAGCATTAAAAAGAAACACAAGAACCCAAACTCTAACAATCTTATGAGCACAGTTATTATAAACTATTGCAAAAACTGAAAGCAAGTTTTGGAGAAAGTCCAAAAAACTTTTGACAATATATAAGGTACAACAGAGCAGTGAGCGTGTCCTTCTATTAAGCCTATGTAAACATATAGTTCTAAATGCATAAATACATTATTCTCGCGTATTTTGTGGAGAATCATGGCATGACTGTATTCCTTTAGTAAATCCCAATCTCCTTCAGCTTTTTCCAATGAGCACAGAAAATTTTAAGTACATTATAGTTGCAGATCATTAAATAGAGTTTAGATTGCAACCAAATAATTGAATAAAGGAGGAACCCCTGTGACATTTTCCCAGAGAAACTGCGGCATGTCTGTGAACACTTGTTAATTTAACAGATACATTCCCTAATTCACAGTTATGCAAGACACCATTAGTTTCCTTTTATCAATTACATCAAAGACCATATAAGTAGTTTTATCTAGTGAAGAACAGAATTTTTTAGTGCACACGGTGTAAGACGGTCTTGTGCAAAACAGCAGACAGCCTCACAGCTTCAGTGAACTTGGCAAATAGGCTTAGGCAGCATTCAGTTAAAATTTCAGACAGTTTGCCACCTTCTGTCAGTTCATCTCATCTTCTTTGTCCTAAGGATCCCTGTTGCATTGTGCGGTATTGACAACGTTCTACATAAATTAAAGTGTCAACTGTGAGTCCATAAATGCAGGAAGAAATGTTTTCTCCAATTCTTCTGTTCCTATAAATGTGTGCCTTGTGGACATAATTAAGGGAATAAAACATGTCTTAATAAATATTCTGTAGCGGTCATAAGCATTGTGATAAAATACATTTGTCATCAAGAGGCGAGAACTGACAGTCTCATTTGAAGGAACAATATTATCTCTATAAACACGAATGTGCTTGTTTCTTGCTATATTTGAAACACTCTCTAAATAATTTGACTTTCCATTTTTCCTGCTATGAAATCAGCAGGGACGATGTTCACCTACTATGAAGTGGAATTCATGTTAATTTTATTATGGTTTGAAAACTATAATTTATCACCAGCTTTCTCATACTATAGTTTGAAAAGATTAAGACATCAATAGATATGGTTTTTTGCTTATTCTTTTCATGTCTAATCACTATTCACTCTACCTGCTGAGTTACATGTGAAGAACTGAATACCTTTTTCAAATGAAAGAAGTGTGCTTACAGTAATCTGTAGATAAGTGCGTTGCAGCAGTAGCCCATGGTTCTTAGAAATAAGGCAACCAATGGTTTTCATGGCTCTGGAAAGAGGCAAAAGGTGCTTAAAGGTCAACGAATCTCTAAAGCTCTGAAAAATGAAGAAAATATGTAAAGGCATTTCCTGAATAATGAAGGCTGCTTCCAGAGACAGACAGGGAGAAGAATGCTTAAATGGAAAATATGACGTGGGATGCTCGGCAGTCATCTGGACACAGTTCAGAAATGTACTAGGTCTTCTATGTGTACTGGCCCTGTGCTAATTTTAAGAAAATTATTCATAATGTAAAGAGAAGACCGTGAAGTATAAATCAGAGGCTTCTAGGTGGACGGGTCTTCCATGAGACTGGAATGGCAAGTGGTCAGGAGGATCCAAATGAAAGATACTGTTAATAAAAAGCAATAAAGACAATTGTGCTTGCAGACGGAATGCATTAGTAAGCATAGTTTCTTAAATGTTTAGTAAGGAGAGTCAGATTTTTTTTGTTACTTTTGGTGACTGTCAGAAAAAATCTATTTTGTGGGCTGAAGTTTTTCAAAAGAACAAACCTGAAGAAATGAAAAATAACACCGCCCCCAAATACCTAGTCTAGTGGTCTGGTGGCTATGGCCCTCAGTGGTGTTGTAGGAGGCATGGATTCAGCTTACTGCTTTACTGGGTAACTTATAATGGAGAATACCTTTAGAACCTGAGGCTGAGAAAAGTACGCCTCCGGTATCGTGGTGAGTGGGGCACTGCTCTGCTCACTTTCACAAAGGGAAGATCGAAATCAAGAATAGCAATTGCCTCACCCACTTTCAGCCAACTAGAAGTTGAGAGTGAAGTATAAAATCCTCATTTAGACAGATACTTTACTAAGAGGAGAACAGTGTTTCCTGATAACTTTCTTGGGTGAATCATCTCCTGGATGTACCTGTTTGTCTCTGTTGGCTATAGGAGAGGTCTGGACATATCCTGTGCAGCGGGTTGTATGCTTTGACAAAGGAACCGGTGCTGAAACTCAGATCTCTTTTTCATGCCAGGATAGAGAAACAGATTAGCAATCATGTCAAACCTTAATGTCCCGTCAACCTAGATAATTTCTACTCTGAATGCAGTGAAGCTTTGCTTATTCTCAAGGAAAGCAGAGATGAAGGTGCTTGCCACTCTTGCGGTCTTCTGCAAAAAGCGTTCCTTGATTTCATTCGAATGTGGAACGAAAGCACTTTTTACCTCCGCAATACTTCTTTTTTTGCTTATACCACTAAATATTCATGAAACTTGAAATGCAGCATAAAGGGAATGACATGGCACAGCATCTAATGACTCGGGGGTTTACACAGTACATACTGCTGGACACAAAGCCCTCAGCTGCCGTTATAGAGTTTGGCCCAAAATGTCTTTTCACTTACAATGTAATTCACTTAATTATTGTAAATTTCTCAAACACATGTCTTTTCCTAAGATTATTTTTAATAGTCTGATCAAATTTATGGGATTTCTACTTTATATATCTGCCGCATATGGTACAATTCAGTATTCAGTCACAGTAGCATGCCCAAATGAGTGCAAAGTTTAAGTGAAGTTGTATAACTCTCCACTCAAAAGTTTCTCATCATTTAGTACCTTCCTCAGAAATAAATATACTGTGGTCTAGAGCGGGCTGAATAATGAAAAAAGTTATTCATGGGTAATTATTCTATGAGAAATGGCCAAATTTACAATAGGTTTTATTCACAATAGATTATTTGATCAGTTTCACTGGGGACTGCTGTGAATCAGATTTTCTAAGCAGTCAGGCTATCTCCTATATAAAATGCACATCTCAATGCTATTAAATGAAATTAAGCATTTCTGCAATATTATTCATGGTTCACTGTAGCCAAAGAAATACCTTATGCTCTGCAGCAGTTTTTATGGTGATATAAAATACTTCGAATACCTTTAAATCTATCAGAGTGTTGTCTTGGGATTTGTCTGCAGTTAAATACGTTCATTTCTGCATCACCATTTCTTTATCATTTCAATATTTGTATTTTACAATGTCTGCATGATAACAGTCAATACACTGGCTTCATGAATAAATCATTTATTTTCAGACTCTTCTCTGATTAAATACCTGTGAGATCTGAGGTTTTTATTGTACTTCAGTTGTGTATAGTATATTTTAGTGTTATTTACTGATATCTTCTTAACATCTTACAGTAGGAAGAATACTGTGGTGATGGGCAACAGAGATTTCAGCTGATAAAATATACAGGTAGCTTTTCAGGAGCCGGTAAGTGACCTGAAAGGTGACAGGGCTTGTCTGAACTGCAAAAAGCCACACTGTGCCCCTGATGAGCTTGTGAAGAAATTTGAGGAAGGGTGTGATAACAGCTGTAAATGGAGCTAGGAACTGCATAGGTTTGTCGTTTGTTTTGTTTTGTTTTGTTTTTAAATCAATTTAATTCATTCTACCAATGTGCAATGGTTCCTTGAACCATTCAGTTCATTCATTTAGTACCATTCAGTGGTACTAAACACAAAAAAAGCTGTCTGGTGGTCTTACCAAATACAGGTACTCTAGTCGAAGTTTTCTTTGGATGGTATGATCAAAATACATGTATTTAAGAAGAGTGACATCAAAAGTTCAAGGCCAATGTAGTCAGCATTACAAAAACTTTTCCTTTATGATCAAAGAGGAAAGATTACACCCTGAATTTATTATTACAATTTTAAATCTAATGGAAGTCATTACATAATGTTTCCCAAACTGCAGGAAAATAAACCAGTTTTTACTATGATACTATGACTGCACAGATTTTTACCTGATACCTGTAGGGAAAAAGACAAAAAAAAAAAAGTAATTTCAAAAACTGCATATATCAACCAAGGGAAAAGTCAGTCTTGCTCTAAGTTGGAAAGAATTTATGTCAAATAAAAAGAACGCACCATCCCCTCCACCCCCCACGCCCAAGTCTCTGTTCCTTCTTTTTAATTGTCTTCTATTTCCAGTTTCATAAACATAGTCTTTGTCTAAATTAGAACATTGGCTTAACTGCCTGCTCATGGCTTGGGTGGGCATATGCTTTGCTGGGTAAAAAAATGGGTAAAAAACCCCTCTTTTGGTCTGGGCCCAAAGAGTTGTGGTGAATGAAGTTAAATCCAGTTGGAGGCTGGCCACAAGTGGTGTTCCCCAGGGCTCATTTGGGGCCAATTCTCCTTAATATCTTTATCAATGATCTGGACAAGGGGATCAATGGGTCCTGCACTTGGATCACAATAACTCCATGCGATGCTACAGGCTTGGGGAAGAATGGCTGGAGAGCAGCCTGGCAGAAAAGGACCTGAGTGTGTTGGCCAACTGACGGATGAATATGAGCCATCAGTGTGCCCAGGCAGCCAAGAAGGCCAATAGTGTCTTGGCCTGTATCAGGAGTAGTGTGGCCAGCAGGACTAGGGAAGTGATTGTCCCCCTGTATTCGGCAATGGTGAGGCCGCTCCTCAAATACCCTGTTTAGTTTTGGGCCCCTCACTGCAGGATGGACATAGAGGTGCTGGAGTGTGTCCAGAGAAGGGCAATGAAGCTGGTGAGGGGTCAGGAGAACAAGTCTTCTGAGGAGTGGCTGAGGGAGCTGGGGTTGTTTAGTCTGGAGAAAAGGAGGCTGAGGGGAGACTTTATTGCTCTTTACAACAGCTTGAAAAGAGGATGTAGAGAGGTGGGGGTCGGTCTCTTCTCCCAAATAACAAGCAATAGAACAGGAGGAAATGGCCTCAGGTTGCACCAGGGGAGGTCTAGGATGAATATTACGAAAAGTTTCTTCACCGAAAGGGTTATCAAGCATTGGACCAGGATGCCCAGGGAAGTGGTGGACTCACCATCCCTGGAGGTATTTAAAAGACATGTAGAAGTGGTGCTGAGGGACATGGTTTAGTGGTGGGTTTGGCAGTGCTAGGTTAACGGTTGGACTCAATGATCATAAAGGTCCCTTCAAACCTAGACGATTCTATAATTCTATGATTTCTCTAATTGACTGTATTTTGATTTTTAGTCTTGGACTTTGCCACAGAACAGTTTTTAGTTAGTCCTTCCTGGTGCCCTATTTTAGTTAGAAGTTACTACATTTCCAATTTGCTTAAAAAAAATAATTCCTTATTTCTTTTCTGTCTTTGAAAAGGCCAAGGTAGTAAAATTTCCCAGATGGCTGGTGCTTCCTTATTTGCCCTTTAACTTCCATAATCAGCATCATTTCCTGCAGCATCTGAACTTTGAAAGTATAAAATAAAAATATATATACACTTTTCCTTCTCCGCGACCAAAGAAATATTGGGACTGGTGCTGTTTAAAATCCTTGTCAGTGACATGGACAGTGGTACTGAGTGCACCCTCAGCAAGTCTGCCGACAACACCATCTTTAAGGCGCCTTCCAGCCCAAACCATTCTGTGATTCTATGATTCTATTAACAATTCATGTGAGAGCGACGATTTCTACACGTAACACCTTGAAATAGGTGCTTGGAAATATATATATACTTTTTTTTTTTTTTTTCCTTTTCCTGAAATGTCTTTGCTAGCTTATTGCACTTGTCAGGACTGTGATTCAGCAGAAGCTCTTTGGAGCACTATGGCAAAGCCTTCATACCTTATAGCCCAATAATTAGTATGCTTCTTGTGGGCTGTGGGAAAAATGGGCCAAGAGCCTCCAGCAGGTGCCTTACAAATTCTCTCTCTGTCCTCTGCATCCAGGGCACCCTGAAACTGAGCCCCGTCTCCTAAAATCCTAGAGCTCAGGAGCTGGGGCACTCTCCTGAGTGTTGAGAACCTTGGTCCGTGTCCTCAAGGAGAAGGGAAGGTCTCCTTCTCTGAAAAATTAAATGAGAAATTAACCCTACTGTGTCTAGAGAACAAAGTTGCTTTGCTTTTTTGAGTCCTGCCTAGGACTCACTTGACCCTGAAATCTCTCTTTCTTTCTGCATCTTCATTGTTTTTGTTAAATTAATCTTTTTAAAAGCCTGAAATTGAAACTGCAGAGATCACGTCATGACTACTAACATATCAGTTCAGAATTATTTCGACTAGTCAAAAGAATTTTCCTTTCTCCAAGTGTTGCTTCATATTTACGATAATTTTGAAATGTTTTCCTGGATCTGCTGGAAAGTAAAAAAGAAATCATCTCACTATTTTCACAGATTTACCAATGCTTAGATGGTCTTATTTTATCTCTAAGCAAAAATAAGCAGGTTGAAATCCAGCATCTTATTCGTCTCAACTTGTGAAGGAAAACTTAGTGCTGAATGCCGCAGTGGTTTTATGGATATCCACTAATGAGGAAAACAAATGTGAAAATGTAGCTTAATCCAATTCAATTTTTGGCTGTTCTCAAAGAAGGCTATCGGTCCAATTTCAGGGAAGAAGAAAAACCTCGTTATCGTAGGAAATTAAAGGCCATTGATATATGGGCTGTTATTTTCTTGGTTTAGACATTTATGTATGTTTAGTTCATTGGACTATACTACCTCAGTGCTGGTTAAAAACACTTGAAGATAAATTAGAGAATAAATTAGCTAGAGTTTTATAGGAAACTAAATGATGATTGCTGCTATTTGCCAAAACTAACTAGGGAGGCAAGGGTATAAGAAAAAGGAACTAAATCAAACGCATCTTGAATTGGCTTCTTATTGACCCCACAAAGTGTCTTAATTAAGGTAACGAGTGGGCAGCAAAGAAGGACAGTTGGGTGTCACTGTTTCACCAGTGGTTAGCATAGTTCAATTTATTGTGAAGGCTAACTTATTTCTCTTATATCTCATTCTGAATACGATCTATAATCACTCCAGGGCAAATACAGATATAAAAGATTCAGAAGAATTTGAGAGTAAAGATTGTGGACGGTTTTCATAGGGGGCTCTGGTATTTTAAACTTTATTTATGACACCATTCAGTGAAAGTCAGAAGTATCACTGTGAGTGGTGTCATGCAGAGAAAGCCACTACAGTTCTCTGCTGTAAAGCTGGTTCCTGCTCTTACCTGTATAAGTCGTGGCCAGAAAGAGAAACTCCAAAACCTCAGAGGACCCCTTCAGGTCCTGGAAATAAGGTTGTGTGGTTATGTGACTTTAGAGTAAGCAGCCAGTAAGACATAACAGCTAATCTACAGAACAACACATACGCTTATATTAGATATTTTAAACCATTCACTGAAGAACTGTGTCAAACAGAATATTGAAAAACCAAAATGAACCGGCAGCCTATTTATGGTTGTTTTACTGAAGAGTGTAAGTTGTATCTTGGCTTAATTTGCGCTCTCCCTGGAGCATCGGTGAATTAAGACTCTAGGAGTTTTACTGTGTCACATAATGCTTCTGGAAGCAGCTGGACACCTTTGCTGCTGTGCCAGTCATGCTTTCAAAGAAACTGCTATTTAACCTGTTCTCTGAGAAGCTAAGGGGGGAAGTCTCAGAAAAATATCTTTTTTCTCTGATTCATGAGAAACTGGAGGGAGGGCAACCAAAGGATGTCAGAGGTATGAAGGGTTTAACAATGGCCATGATTTGCAAGGGAGTAAATAAGCATAAGCAACCATTCTCCCCTGCACCAGATTGCATTTTTGAAAGCAGTGTTTTGGCCTACAGTATCTGACACTTCATTAACTCACTTTCCTGCGTGTGCTGGCAGGAGAGAGAGATCTTGGCTTTGCTGTATGTTTCTCAGTTTCCCACAGAGTGGGAAATGTAGGTAAACTAAAGAATGTATGTTGTAACCTGGCTTAATTTGCTCCCTTCCGAGGGCATTTCCAGGAGAAATTATGATTCTATGCATCAGACTACTCGTAGATGAGTCAAACTACTTGTAGACTCGCTGCAGTGGCACTGCACTTCCTCTTGCCTGGAAGCTATCTGCAGAGCTGTCTTTTTATGAATATCTAGTAAAGCACTTGAATGAAAATGATAACACGCTCAGAGTTCACATACAAAGCACGTTTTAAAATTAAACTCTTTAATCTTTTATGTGGAAGTGCATGCGGTCCTGATAAATCATGGGACAGGTCTCTGGGAATAAATTCTTCTGAATTATTAGGCACGCACACACTATGTTGAAAGTGTCATTATAATACATATAATTTCAACAAAATTATAGGTAATCATAGTGAAGTGCTGGGTTTTTTTGCTTCTCTTTCTTCAGTAATTGGAATAATTGCCAGAGGTTTCAGTTGTCAGCATTGTGTCTGGGGTGTTTCATATGATTCATGTCAGGGTCCATGGGGTGAAAGTGAAATTCCTTTACAAAACTGGTGACAACACTTGCTGAGATAAAAGAAGGAGGTAGCAGTATTGGCACTGAAGGGATCAGATTGGCTGTCAAAATAGTACTACAGAGAAAGAGAGAAAGGCACTTAAATAAAATTGACTTCTGTTGAAGGTCAGACTGAAAAAAAGGAAAAGAGTTATATGATTTTAATGTTCTAAAGACAAAAGTTGCAAAATTTGGGAATGTTAAATCATAGCATTTGAAGGCTGATTTTTTAAGTATTTGCCTCAGTCTGCTATATTCATGGAGGTTTATGAATCAGAACCATAGAATGTTTGGAGTTGGAAGGGACCATAAAGATCACGTAGTTCCAACCCCCCTGCCATGGGCAGGAACACCTCCCACTAGACCAGGCTGCTCAAAGCCTCATCCAGCCTGGCCTTGAACACATCCAGAGATGGGGCATCCACAACTTCCCTGGGCAACCTGTTCCAGTGCCTCACCACCCTCACGGTAAAGAATTTCTTCCTAATATCTAATCTAAATCTACCCTCTTTCAGTTTAAAACCATTATCCTTCATACTATCACTACGCTCCCTGATAAAGAATCCCTCCATGTCTTTCTTGTAGGTCCCCTTTAGGTACTGGAGCCTTCTCATCTTCAGGCTGAACACCCCCATCTCTTTCAGCCTGTCCTCACAGGAGAGGTGCTCCAGCCCTCTGATCATCTTCATGGCCTTCTTTTGGACTCACTCCAACAGGTCCACGTCCTTCTTATGTTGGGTGCCCTGTACTGAACACAGTGCTCCAGATAGCGTCTCACCAGAGTGAAGTAGAGGGGCAGAATCGCCTCCCTCGACCTTCTGGCCACGATTCTTTTGATATAGCCCAGGATGCAGTTGTCTTTCTGGGCTACGAGCGCACATTGCTGGCTCATGTTGAGCTTCTCATCAACAAACGCCCCAAGTTCTTCTCCTCAGGGCTGCTCTCAATCCTTTCTGTGCCCAGCCTGTATTTGAGCTTGGGATCGCCCCAACCCAGGTGCACTTGGCTTGCACTTGGAATGTACATGAACCTCATTAGAAAATGTCTTACTAAGTTTCTTATTAATTGCAAGATGAGAGATTACATGTGAAAACTGGTAATCTTGAAGAATTACTAAGCAGGGCCTTAGTTTTGCAGAACTCTTGCATACATATGCAAGCATATGTATACATATTCAGCCTGACTTTGATATCCATGATATCAAAGTGACTACCTCAGAGGTGGGCCCAGTAGAAGCATATATTTGGCTTCTGGGCTGTTGGTCCAGGGGCATTTCATGCAGCATACATATAATTTTAGAGTATTAAGCAGAATAATGTATAATTAGGAATCTTGATTTGACTAATCAATGTTCCTAATTATTTTAAATTAATTAAGCTAGTGTAATGTTTTCTGTCAAAGCTGGTGTGATGATTTCTAGCTTCATATTATGCTGAAGAAAATGGGATTACTTTATGGTAATAGACATATAGACATTTTCAGAGCGTGTGTTATTATAATTTTCCCTAAAAGGTAGTGGCAGCTTTCAGAGAGCCTCAAATAAATCCCAAAATAAGACAATCCAGACAAGTAACGTGATAATCATTTGTTTGTTATCTCTCTTGTAAAAATCCTTCACTTCAAGCAGTGCTGGAGATTCAACACTGGAAAAAGATAAAATTATAAAAAAGTAGCAGTTTTCAGAATTATGGAGCCAGTGACATTTAGTATAAACTCAGAACATAAAAATCTGAGAAAAATAGATGCATTCACTTCTTGTCTAAAGTAACTGCAACTACTTTCCTCTCAGCTTTACTGGCCTAATGATCCATAAATTTTGCTGCTTCTCCTGGTACAGTAAAAATATGAGTATTGCCTTAAAAACTAATTGGAAGCCTTGCTGGGTAAAGCCCGATATAATCCTATTTTAAATCTCTCAGCCACATTTAAGATTGTGGAGGATTTAGAGAAAGAACTATAATAGTTTTTTTCCCTTAAAGTACACTATTCTATACCTGTATCGCTCTGTCTCTTTTTAGTTAAATGTTCAAATCAGTGGCACTTGGGAAGAGCGCTTTATGAATCAGGCCCTTGGTTTATTGATAAAACAGACTATTTTACATCAGGATATGCAAAAATCCAAGCTGTAGGCCATTCAATTACATACAATTTAAATATTATGGGCTGTAAGTCAACATATATCTTGATTCCAGTGATTCCAGGTCAACTTATGTCTGCTGGGGATGGTTTGGTTCCATTCCACACTATATAGACATATGTCTATATACGTATGTTGAAGAACAAAGGTAAGCTTTACTGATTTACTGTTTGAATCACACCTGAAGGTCTATAAAATTCAAAAGTCTCTATCAACCTCTTGTACTGGACAAGAAGGAAAATGGCAGTATGATTTATTGTTAATGTTTTCAGTGTCACGTGTACCTCTAACATTTAAAATAGAAAGAACTCCTCACAGTGAATGGGGATCTGCTGCTAATCTTTATTTTGTTCCAGAAAAGACTGATAATGCTTGAGGTATTTAGTCTCTATAGGAGAAGCGAATGAAAGACTTCAGCAACTTCTCTTATTAACTTCAATTACTTATGTTCTTGTAATAATTATTAACTTCAAAAACTTACATTATTGGGAAGCTCTGAAGGATCTCTCCAAAAGATTAGAGTTACAGCAGAGAATAGAAATATGTTTCAAAGCACAAACCAGCCATTGGCAGGTGAGACTCCAGACAGACTGTCTCCGTCAGGATTTTATTCCAGAGCAGCCTACCCTGAAGCATCTTGTGGCTGCCTTGAAACACTAAAGGATCACTTGAGGGTGCCTCTGTTCCTAAAAATACATGTCTGCCTTTGAGGAAGAAGCGTGTCAGTTTGTTACAAGATTTATTTCTCTTAAAGCAGAGAAATTATTTCATGGCAGCAAATATGTACAGTTTAGTTTCTCCACTGGAACACATTAAAAATGAGAAACATCCACTGTGAGGTATGATTCACCCCAAAACAGAGAGAAAAATCTCTTCTGCTGTGCTAGATTTCAGAGATCCCCAGCACATGCTCCCACAGTAGGACCCCAGCTCATTAGCGTTTCCTCTCTCTGCAGGCACAGCTAGGTAGCATTTCAGCTCCAAAAAGCAGTCTCTACACATTTGATGCTCTCTTTCTCTGCAAGGCAAGACTTCCACTGGAGAATTTCAACTGCATTTCTTCCTACACACCTCCTTCTTCTGTGTTCTTCACAGCTGGAAGACAATTCTGCCTCACAAATAATTAAAGAGAAGGAGAAACTATTGTAGACCATAGATTTTAAGTACATAGATAACTGTGAAGTCAGCTAGTCTAACTTCCCATCTGCGCAAGCCGGGCAATTTTATCCGTATTGCATATAGGTGTTCCTGGGGGCTGGATTTCAGACTGAAAAATGAAACAAGGGAATCCAAAGTCAGAGATTTCTCCTACTTCATACTTTCCTTCAGTTCATTAAAACAAGGGAAACAATCCTAGCCAGGAAATGAGAAGCCTTTGTTGTATCGAGGGTGACAGATGAGACACTGATAGGATCTTCAAGAAACTGCAGAGGCAGGAGCCCCCTTGAGGGTGGGAAGGCAACACAGAAGCAGCAAGAGGACACTCACCCAGCAGGTTGGAAAGCCTGTGACCTCTGGTAGTGGGAGGAAGGCTCCATTTCAACCTGCAGCTGTTTAACCTAAAATATAGCTCCAGTGCCCTGGCAACAGTGGAGGAACAAGTCCTGTTGGGGAAAGATCCTGATACCTCAGGAAAGATATCTCAGCTTTTACAATTAGGATCAGTGCCACAAAGAGATGAGTGCAAGTCGAATAGGGATGGCATTAACAAGCAGAGGACGGACATGGATGAAACGGGCTGTTCAGCATGGACAGGAGGGCAGTAAAAGGAGGGATAATTGCACCTTCTGTTAAGGGGACTGTCGAATGTTGAAAAAAATCCAGTAAAAAACCAGAGGTCAAGGTGAGATGGGACTGATTTTGGTATGTTGTGGTGGAGGTCTGTAACTGATCACCTGGGGTGGAGAAGGTAGTGCACGAGTCTTAAATCGCCATTTCTTGCCCTCTTGGAGGGCTTTCATACATCTGGAAGGAGGGCACCATGGCATTGAGCAAGCTAGGAAGCTGAAATGCCAAACGTGGTCTTTTGTCTCAGTCCTTACAGGCAAAGCCCTCTCCTGGGGCCTCTGCTATATCAGTACAGTTGTGAAGGAGAGAAGTAGATGACAGTTGGAGAGCAAAAGCTTTAGCTTTTAGAGTAGATGAATGTCTTCAGATCCATGGGACTGGATGGGATACATCTGAGGGTACTGAAGGAGTTGGCTGAAGTGATGGTGAGACTCATGTATCATCTAAGAAAATTCATGTTTATCAGAGGAGGTTCTTGCTGACTGGAAAAAAAGCCAACACTACATCCTTCTTTGAGACAGGTAAGGAGGAGGAGGTGAATTACTACAGCACTCTCACTGTAAAGCTGATGAAGTCCAGGCTGAATGAATGAGCAATTTTCAGCCCAGATGGCAGTCCAGTGTTCTCTGCTGAAAAGGGATGTTGAGAAACTGGAGAGGAACAAGGGGAGGACTACCACTGGCCAGAGACGTAGAGCATGTAGTCCACAAGGAGAGGGTGAAGCATCTGGTTTTATTTAGTCTGGCAAAGAGGAGCTAAGGAGCAGTAGGACAGCAGCCTATAACAACTTGAATAGGAATTAGAAAGGTAACAGAAACAGCAGTCATGAGTAAGATAAAAAGGGCAGTGATCAGAAATTGCTACTTTTGTGGTTTAGACTGGACATTAGAAAAAACCTTTTCACCAGAATAGTGCAGCACTGAAACAGGTTCACCAGAGAGGCTACTAAACCTCCATTCCTGGTTGTTTTCAAGACACAGTTACAGCCACAGCTGACCTGATGTAGTCGTGGGAATAATCTTGCTCTGAGAAGGCTGATGGACTAGATGACCTCCAGAGGTCCTTCCAGCAAACATTTCTAAGGTTCTGTGTCCACCACAATAGAAGGAAAAAAACTGGGAGTGCAGTTATGTATGTGCTGGCAGAACAGCTACACTCATGTCATCTAAAACTTATTAGCCTGTAGGTTTTGTGCCTGATTTAATATATGTATCCCGATGTATTTTTTAATTAGAGGTGTAGTATTCCCACTGAGGATGCCCACTTCCAATATCACTTACAACTATCTCACTGTGAATGCTTTGGAGTCTGTTGGATAAAACAAACAATGTGGTGTTTTGCAATATAATGGAAAATGCCAGGTCCTAGGAAATGTTCATTTACATAGACAGCTGCACTCGAAAGCATTAGATAATATTAATTGTAGAATAAGTTATCCAGCTATGATAATTCTGCTAGGTTTATGCAGTTTTATACACCTGGAAGACTGGAATTTAATTTACCTTCAGACTGAAAAAACATCTTGCCTTTTAAGTAATGTTTCATGCGGAACACAACAACTTTACTTCCCCGAAGACCTTATTTGGTTCTGTAACAATAGCTTTTTATTTTTGCAGAGCTGAGTTATGGATTTATCTGTAGCCTACAAGAGTAAATTCAGTCAGCCTGTCAGATAACGGTGTTGACCACACAGAGAAACATATAAATAACCCAGATATTGCCTCTATAAAAGGAGACCCTGCAGTATAATTAGGTCAGTAACAGCAACATGTCGATTATACTTATTAGAAAAAAAAGAAACAAGAGGCTTTTTTAATCGTGTGCTGTAAAGTTCCTGGATTCACATGTACAGTTAAAGGATTAGATTTCGGGGAAATGTGAGCATTTCTCTAACACAAAGAACCTTTGTGATTTTGGTATGTATCCCTAACTTTAAATTAAATTCTAGGCAAGTGATCATGAATCACATGATTGCTTTTACAAGACCAAGCCTTACAATTGAATTGAATTCCTATTTTTCTCTTATTTCTTTTATACCATATTTACTTTAGAAAAAAATAGATATAAAGTTGTCCAGCATCAAATGATGTCATGGTAGCAAAAGAACTTTGGAATAGGGTCAACATTGTCCTTCATATGTACCTTTCTGGAAATGGGCATGTTGTCATGTAAAACAGCTACTACCTGTATTCTCTGCTTTCTCACATGGGTAATAAGAAATGAGTAAGTTGTTGTTGTTGGAGGACAAACACGTATGGTCAACCTTGCCAAGGTTAGGATAATTCCTTCCCCTCACTGTCTCTGGGGCTCACAGTCTATCCCCAAATGATCACAAGTCAAAGAAGAACAACCCCTTCATTTCAGATGGATTTAAACTTTTTTCATTTTTTCATTTTTCAAAATATATCCTCAGTGTGATGTGTCACCCCACTCAAATCCCTCAAAGACTAAGTAAAACATCAGTGTTACAGTAGAGGTTTCTCTTCGATCATTGTCTCTTTCTTCCTTTGAGATCTGTAGGGATAGTGTGAAGCAATAGGAGAACCAATATATCTAAGGATCCGGCTCAAAGCCAAGACTAAAAATAAGTTAAACAAAAATCTCTCTATGTAGCATCTGAAGCAATGCCATAGATAAAAATACATTGCTAGAGAAAATGTCTCCCTAGTTGTTTAAAATATGTGGCAGTCCAACCAGCATGCCAAGCAAGATTTGAAAGTATTTTTCTGCACTGCGCTGGACGGCATGGTGCACTTCCAGCACTGACTGGAAGTGATTTCCTCACCGGCACGAGATCTGCATACACATTTTTCAGACTGGAGACAGCATTGTAGAACACAGCAGAGTGGAAACCACCCAAGGTAGCACCAACTATTGTATTTCAACAACTGTGTCAATTCCTCAGCATCTCTGGCAACCCAGTGCTTGGCACTTCTTTCACAGGAAAGATGAACTCTCTAGAATTCCGTGGGTGTATACTGAGCCCAAAAAAAATAGATGAAAATCAGTCAGACTTCACTTCCAAAATTTATTAAAGACTGGTAATTTACTCTTATCCACCCTCACCATCCCCACCCCATTATCCTCTTATTTTTTTGTCTTGTTCAAGTCATAAATTGCAGTAAGGCTAAATAATTTTAATTCTATGTTGTATCCCACACACAGAGAAATTTGGCATTGATAGGTCTTAAGGGAAGGTTAGTTTTATGATGTATAATTAACCTACCTCAGAGAAAATCAAGTACTATGACCAAATAATTCAAAATAAGTAAATCAGTATCTGTACTTCAGCATATGTTACAAATACCAGATGACAATGCATTCCTGTTGATCCAAAGATTTTAATAAGAAGGCTTCATTGTTTTTCAAAAAAGCAAAATGCAGTACAAGTAAAAACTAGATTTAGATGAAAGTGAGTGTCTTCTGAAGGTCAAGAGTTGTGATATTAATAATTAGGTAGTAATTGTTCAACAAGACAGTTAATTTTAAAATGTGACTAAATACCTATCTTTTTTATAATCATGTTTTAATTTTTGTCTTCCTTATAAAATTTTTCAGAATCTTAATTAGTATGGGAGACTATTGACTACGTTGAAAGGATCTGATTACGTTATACTTTGATATGGTGGGGTTTTGCTACAGAAAGATACTCTCTCTATTCTGTTCAGAATTTAAAATGCTTCACTATATGCAGCTTCTTAAAGCAACATGAAAATTCTTCTAGACCTATTTGTCAATAGCATGTGGCATTGTAAGGAATTTGTAGCTGTGCTGGATTTAGGTACCAAACATCATTTACTGTCCACTTATTACTCAGAGTCACTATAAAACTTCTGCAAAGTCTAACAATTTAGAATCATAGAATCATAGAATCCAAGTCATATGAGGAGAGGCTGAGGGAGCTGGGCATGTTTAGCGTGGAGAAGAGGAGGCTGAGGGGAGACCCCATTGCCCTCTACAACTACCTGAAAGGAGGTTGGAGAGGTGGGTGTTGGCCTCTTCTCCCAGGTGAATAATTACAGGACCAGAGGAAATGGTCTGAAGTTGTGGCAGGGGAGGTTTAGATTAGATATTGGGAAGAATTACTTTACTGAAAGAGTGGTCAGGCCCTGGAACAGCCTGCCCAGGGAGGTGGTTGAGTCACCATCCCTGGAGGTACTTAAGCAACGTCTAGATGTGGCACTTCAGAGCATGCTCTAGTGACAGAGATTGTAGGGGTTTTTTTTTTTGTGTGTATGGTTGGACTCGATCTCAAAGGTCCTTTCCAACCATGAGGATTCTATGATTCTATGAATCATGGAGTCATAGAACAGTTTGGGTTGGAAGGCGCCGTTAAAGGTGATCTAGTCCAAACCCCCTGCAATAAGCAGGAACATCTTCAACTAGATCAGGTTGCTCAGAGCCCCGTCTAACCTGACCTTGAATATTTCCAGGCATGGCACATCTACTACCTCTCTGGGCAACCTGTGCCAGTGGTTCACCACTCTCATTGTAAAAAATTTCTTCCTTATATCTAGTCTAAATCTATCCTCTTTTGGTTTAGTTTACAACCATTACCCCTTGTCCTGTTGCAACACTCCCTGCTAAAAATGTTTGTCCACATTTTTCTTATAAGCTCCCTTCAAGTACTGAAAGTTTTATTTATCCTCATTTCTAATGTGTTTACCAACTTCTCCACCTCCAGATTTTATATAGATCCTTAAGAAGTGTTCTGTGTCAAGGACTATTCACAGATCTCATCACATCTGTACAGGTAACTTGCCCACTCACAGCAATGACAACTCTACCTTGGCAAAAGGAGAAGTTGAAGCCACAAGCAACTTTTCTGAAATATCCAGCACTAGCCATTTGTAGAAAAACAGATGCTAAATAAAAAGGTTGCTGGTCTGCCTCAGCATGGTGACTTGTATTTGCAGATCCAGCTTTGCAACAGTCAATGAGGATGCGGAATTGTCTTTGTTTTGAAACCTTTGCTCCACCTGCATACAGCTCACCAGCTGATAGAACACTCTTGGAAACGTTCGCATAAAATGAACTGATCAATAATGGAAGAAAAAGTTCACTTCCTCTGAGATAAAATTGGAACAGCATCACACATTTACTTCATACAGTGAAGTTCTAGGAGCATTTTTCTGTCTTTTCAAGGCTTGTCAAAATGCTGGTAGTGGAGACAATGCTCAGGTATAAAAACAGAATGAGTCAGTTCTCACAATCTTTTGATTTGCATGATTGAAGTTCAATTTCTACAGCCTATGTACTCTGTGAACGAATAACAGCAGTAGAAAAGAAACCCTGGAGTTTCTGGCTTATTGGCAACTCAAGGTCAATTGGTTCAGTCGGCCACCTGACTGAGAAGCCCCTTTATTTGTTTGGTTTTGTCTGAGAAACACTTCTCATATGGCCTCTGGGGAATGCCTAATAATTAAAAAACCCTGTTCTTTTTCTCCTGATAATTGAAGTGAGGCCACTGGACTTTAAGGACCTGCACTGAGGTACAGAAGCAAAGGAGTTCATGGAGGTACAAGTAGTTGATCCGCACGTATGAAGACTGGTTCACAAGTGAACTGTACAGCTCACTAAAAAGCAGTCCTGTAACATTTTAGGTACTGTGGCTGCTGTGCTGATTTTGGGTAACAGGAACATTTTACTCCATATTCATTGGCCAAAATATCACTGTCAAACTCCATTAAACCCCCCAAATCAACAGTCTCACAAACTCTGAAGAAGAAAGGAGCTGCAGATATCTCTCCCCTGAGAGAACTGTCTCCACTTTCCAGATGTTCTCAGGCACAGGTTGATAAAGAAATAATCCCAGTTTGCATCACTTGCAAACATGAACATCACCCTTAAGACGTAAAGACCATTCTGTATTTTCAAACAGTATTCAGTACAGTTGTAAAGTTGCAGAAATTTAGTCAGGATCCAAACCAACAAACCAGCCCTCCCTACTGTTTGACATAACTGACACAGTCTAATTTAGCTTTCTTACTCTTGAAATCACACAAACCCACTGAAACTCATTTACAGTTCTTAGTCTAACAGAAATTTCACCATTTCACAAAAGCTGGAAATTTTAAACTTTAAAAATATCTCTACTGGCACAGTTTTTCTTCCTTTTACTGTGGTGTGAATTATGTCTATCACTTACGTTTGATTTCTTTTTTCTTTCTTCCTTCCCTTTTTTTTTTTTTTCTTTTGAAGGAATTGGGAAAGGTCATTTTGTGGCTTTTACAAGCTTTCTCGAGTCTGAAGACTTAAAACACAGATTCACACAGACAGCGAAAAAGACAGGAAAAAAACATCCTGGTTATCATTTGTATAATTTCAATTTACCACTAAGTGCTACAAGAGAAGAAAGAACAGCAGTAAAGTACCACAGAAGTGCAAAAATTAATCCGCTTCATCAAAATACATTTTGCAGTGAAAGTGACTGAAAGATTTTCCACACTATATTTTTGCCTAATGATTCTGGTGGTATTACTCTCTAATCAGCGCAGTCAGTAGTGGGAGAAGACACAGACTGCCAGGCCCTCTCCTTGCTTTCCCAAACTTCCCAATATCCGCCCAAATTTACCTACGGACAACCTTGTTTAGGCAGCATGTCATCCGACCCCAACTCAAAAAGCAGGTTGGCAGAGGTGCTGTATGGGAATGGGAACCACAAGGAACTCATGTCAGCCAGAGCAAGGAAATGAAACCACCCACCCCCTCTGGAAAAGAAACCTGCCACCCTTTGTTTTTTCTTCTAGAACTGTTTGGGTTAGAATATGAAACACATTTGCTATCACATAGGAACCTCAAAGAGAGAAAAGTCAGGTCTACTGGATGAAAGGATGAAAAATCTTGGGGGGGAAAAAAAAAAAAAAAAAGCATTGACAGGTAGTCTGCTTTGTGGGAAGGATCCACAAGCCAGAGTATAAAGAATTAGCTCCTGATGCTCTGGATTTCTAGTGCAGAGGCGGTCTCTGGTCTTATTGGAGAGCAGTGCTCACACAATTTCCTCCAGGTCTCAGGGGTGCTTTGGTATGGGTCTTTTGGATGCAAAAACTGGATGCAGAAATGTGTTCTTTTTCTGATGGTTCTTCCAAAGCAGATCACAGCCGTTAGCAGTACCAAACTGGACACCTGCCAACCTTTTGGCTGAACTGGCTTTAAGCACGTGTAGTATCATGTCTGCAGAGTGAGACAAAGAGAACTTACATAGTCCTACCTGCATGTACCAGTGCAGACAGTTCTGCTTTGCTGCGACTTTCGCAAACACACAGGGCTGCAGCTACCGAAGAATATTTTTGTGTGAAAACCATTTATGCGAGAGTAAGTGAGAAGAAGGATAAGCTCCAGAAGATAGATCTGATATGCTGTCCCACACTGCAGGGGTGAATATATCGGTCATAAGATTAATATCAACATACTGGTGTCACCATTGAATTCTCAAGTATTTTGAATTGGAAAATAAGTGGAACTTCTCCATGGCAAAGCAGATGTGTTTATTTTATCTGCTCCACAGGTGTGGATTTTTAAACTGAATTTAATCTCAGTGTTAAAAATGATGGACAAAAGAAAAGAAGTGTCTGCTGTAGAAGAGATGTAGTTGTGTGAAGGAATTCAGACTGCTCTTACAGGGTGTGAGTGAGCAGTAATCCTACCTTTTCAACAAACCGGCTAGTTACACACATTATTTCATAAATTATGTTTCAAAATAGCATTTCAAAAGATGCTAACATGGTTATAATAAGTGCATAATAATAAAATGTCCTTCACTTATCATTGCAGAAGGCAGTATAACACCACATTGTTAGTACTTACTGTAGGTTCACAAAAAGTTCTGCAAAAAATATGCATGCAAATGGAAATGCCATTTCACTGACTTCAGAGAATGCTGAAATATTTCTAGGTTTAATGCAGATATATACACCAAAAGAGAAGATAACAGTGCAGAAAGCAGCACTGCAGAGTACTATTTTGCCTGGAACCATCGCTTTGACTTTATGCATCTTGCTCCTCAAGGTAGTAATTTCACCCTTCTTTGTGGAATTAGTATTTAAAAGGCCCTGGAAAGAGCAGTTATTTATTTATTCCAATAACAAGAAGAAATGCATAGCAAGGAAAGAGGGAAAACCTATTTACATTGTCCTTGCTTCCTTGTGTTGTTATTTGAAGAGACGACGTTGTCTTCGGTTCCACCAAATCGCATGTGCAAGTAAGGTGCAGGTCAGGGAATCAAAACTGACATTTCCAAAGTTTTTAATCTGTGTTTAGGTCCAGATATAAAATAACTATACATTCACAGCTCCAGTGTCTCTTCAGCCTGTCTCCTAGACGCGCAGAGCGCGGTGGTAATGCTGGCACACCGCTTCGTGCGCCCAAGATGTATTACTGAGGTACACAGTGGGGGCATCACAAATTATTAGAAATCACATAGGCCCCTCTGAAACAGGTGCATCAGGTAATGCTTGTCCCAAACCAGACGTGGTTCATGAGACTCACAGGTTCTCATACAGCAGCCACAAGGCCTGAGATCACCAGATATCACGAAGGACTTGGATCGGAGCAAGGCAGATGCATTAACCATGGCTAATGTGACTGCAGCTGCTGCACAGATGCTTTCTGAAGGCTGTGCTTGAACATGCTTGTCTGGGAACAGGGACAGGAAGGAATCCAGGACGGCTCAGTGCCCCAGTGCTGCCAAAATGTACATACTCAAGCAAAAACTGTTTGAGTTTTTTGGAGGGATATCTCTCTCTCGCTCTCTCTCATATCCACATCTAATCTGTATGTATAATCTCTGAGAAAAACCTAATAACGATGCTGCGCTGTGTATATGTACATATATATATATATATATAATTTTAATAATAGAGAAACTTTCTACTAGGTTTATCTGGTTTGTTTTAGGGAAGCTGTCAGACCCTTGAAAGCAGGAGCTAGCAATGCAGAAAACCTATCCAGAGGTAAAACATGACCACTGAATTCACGTGCATTTGCAGTGCTGTGTGGAGGACAGAGGGAGAGGGAATATATTTTCCCTTATAGAACCCTTGGGAAGCAGACCTGCTTTTTCCCAGTGAAGTTAACCTTATTCCTAACAAAACAGCTATGGCAACATACTGATAAACTTTGTTAAGATATCGTATCTTAACACAATATGATTAAGATAAATTCATCACAGCTTGAAGACTGGATATCAGCAATAAAAGCAGAATAGTCGTAAATGTAACTCCACATGTGACTGAATAAATATCTTTACCACTCCTTTAGTGCAGGGATTCAGGCAATGTTTTTTTCCATATGGGTCTCGGTGCACAGTCAAGGGTCTCAATGCTTTTCCCCTTCAGTGCACCAGGGGAAAAAAAAAGAAAGTAATATTCTGCCTGTGCTTTTTGCTATAAATGACATACTTCAAAGACTGCTTCAGATTTTAAATTGTGAACTGGATATGAAATGGAAAGCATACTGCAGATAGAAAAGTGACTGGGACTGAAATGAGAAATCCAAATATTTTAGAAAATTGCCATGCATAACTACTTCTCACTATTTAATACTTCCTTTCAAATAGTTTCACTTTGGTCTAAATAGATTGTAATTCTCAAAGGCATGATATTGAACTTCCACTTGCTATAACTCTTTGCTTAGATAAAAAAGGCTTTTTATTTTGGAAAGAAAGAATTGTTCTGCTTTCCCGGTTATAAACTCAGCAGATCTTTCAGTGATTTCTTTCCACATAAAGTGATGCTTATAAATGCCATTTAATAGTGTCTTTATATTTGGTGTATTCAATGACTGTCAATTTTACGGTAATGGAAAATATATAAACTTCAAGTAGAATTAAAAGAGTGAGAGAAAATGAAATTGTATATTGAAAAATCAAGCTGTTCATAAACAACATTCAGTCCCCAGAAATCCAGAAATGCCTCATAGGTACCAGACTCAATATTAAGGCAATCATGATGATTGCATCAGATAATTTTTTGTTTATTAAATGGAGAAGGAGATTGAACTCCTTTTAGCAAGTAAATGGGTGTCTGAGAGGAAAGTTTGATTTATTTTTTTTTTAAAAGAGTAGCCCAAAGCTGCCTCAGACCCGAGATTTTTCTAAGGGGAGCTTACAAGAATTAGATGCTCATCTACTCCGATATGTCAGGAGGGATCAAGCTTCCCTGGGTTCCTCTGAAAATCCCAGCTTGGAGAGTTACAGTAGGTGGTGGAAGATGTGTCTAATTTCCTTCCTTTGAAGTGAATTTTTTTTTATGGAAGTATTAGATTTTAGTGTATTAAATTACAAATTACAAGAAAAAAAGAAACCCAGGAAGATTCAGGATTAAAAACCAGGAGTATCTCCTTAACTGAAAGGCTTGCAGAGTCTTATAATCAGAAGTCATGCAAAAAGTCTTAAATACATGTTTATCTACATTTTTTGGAACATTAAAATTTTGTAAATAGCCAATAGTGTGGCAAAACTGCTTCCCCATTCATGTATGAAAATACAGATCTACCTACACTTCTGGGTTTATGCTAACCAGAAGGGGTGCACATGCAAAGAAAGTAATTGAAATTGCAGATAAAGAATGTGAACACAGCTTTTTAAAAATTTACCTGTCTGTTGAAGTGCTAGCTCCCTGGTGGCATCACCTTAGTAGTAAGCCCAGGAGAACTCCGTAGCTTGAACTCTGCTCCATGCTGTGCTGCACCCCCAACTGTTGGAGGTTTGCATAGGATTGAGCTAATCTATTTGAATTAACCTTGGAAGGAGATAAAAAGCTCTGATAGATCATCTTCACCTGATGCAAGATCAGACAACTTCTGCAGGGGCTTTCCTGCTCTTCTTCCCTTTCTGGCCTCACATTCCCACTGCCTTCTTTGTGTCACCCGTTGTGACCGTGCAGCTGAGCTGGGAGCGGGCTGGAAGCCTGACCTTGCAAAAACCACCAATACCGTCCCCCTCACCTGCCCCCTAAAATTAGGAGTATCTTTCCATTAGCTCAGCCAGTTTATTCAACCCACTTCATAAGATCACCATGCCGAATGCAAGGTGGTGGGCAGCACTGCCACTGCCTGAGGTAGTCCTCAGCTGGGGAGCTTCCCCTCACCCACAGGTATCAGAATGATCTGGTTTAAACTGGTTTTATTTTACCCTAAAAAAAAAAAAAAAGAGTAAAACTTGCAACTAACAGTCCTAGCTGCAAGCCAGTTGCAACTCTGACTCTGCTGCCTTCCTGCTGGTGTATGTGGCTGACCTGGACACCCTGACTAGCCTGACCTGGACGCCCCAAAAACCTCCAGGAATCCCACTGCAAAGTCTCCCAGAAGGTGTCTGCCCTGCCTCGGTAGCTCCTTTTTGTGATCCGCTATGAAGAGTGAAATACAAATGTCAAAGCAGCTGTTTGGATTCTGTGTCTCGCCTTTACGTGATTACTGGCAATCTACTGCTTTGGGTCTGCTCTCAACAGCATGCAGTTTCTCTTCTTGATTAAATTTGTGAATAATTAATTAAATATAGTTCCAATCATTTTAGCTCACAAATAAACTAGATTTTATGTGGTTTCTGATGTAATCCTAGTCTCTATCTGTCATAAAATGCATCTCACCAAAATCTGAGTTGTTTACAGCCCTTGACTCCGATCTTCCAGTGCGCGACAGATACACGTAACCTTTATATGAGTCACCTCTAATTGAAATCTGTCATGATGCATGCATCTCTTCTCTGATTGACCTCTGTAAAGCACCGCAGGTTGTGTCATACTTCTCATGCGGCATGAGGAAGAGGGTTAAACCTAATCTATAGGAAAATAACAAAGAACTACCATATAAATGATAACTTCTGTGGTCTAGTGATTTACCTTAAGGAAACATAGTTTTAAATTGAACTGATTTAGAAGAAGATCATTTAGTTCAATAATCTGAAATAAACTATGCAGATGTAGGAGTGCCATTTTTTTCTTAAAAAGCAAACAGTCAACTGAAATGCTCAACATTTTCTAAATTTCCAGGAGTGTTTCGTTCTATGGAAAGTAGGGATATTTCCACTCTTGCTTTTAAGATATAGAAGTATTAAAGTTATCAATAAAAGTCTCTGAAACATTAATGCAAATGCTGAACAATTATTTTTCTCCACAGAATAAATAATGTCTGATTTTCATTAAGCTCTTTTTAATAGCCAAGTTAAATAAATAACCCCTTTGCTATCATTCATTAGCGCACTCGCTTCAGCAGCTCCTTTGCAGTAAAGCAGTAAATTTACCAGATTCTCTGCATGCAGCGGTGACTTTGTTCGGGCACGTCAGGGAGCAGCAAGGGCCCGGCTGCTCCACTGAAGAGGGTGAGCTGAGAACAGGCAGAGCAGTGATGAAGGCACAGCCCCACTGTATCAGGGCAGGGTGGTGAGAGGGACGGGGTCCATCAACAGTCCCAGGCAAGGTGAGGTATGGAGTCAAGTCTGGGTTGAGTGCAGGGATCTCCTCAGGAGAGGCAGGAGATGGGGCTGGAGACAAGCCTACTACAGCGCAGGTGCGAGGTCTATCCAGGACCCACAAACCAGGACAGCCTGTCTCCTCCCTTCCTGCGCTCCTTACTAGGTGATGGTGACTGGATTAAGACAACAGCCTAAAACAAGGATATCACGTAGCCTCAGTTTTAGTGGTTCAAGAGATTGTTGCACGCTTCTCTTAAGGAGAACATAATTTTAAAGAGTTCCTGTGCAGAAGACCTTTTGGTTATATTGAATTGCCGATATATACAGTCCTGAAACCCAACAATAAGCAATACAAAGAAGAAATTCAGCCAGAGTTTCTCAATCCCTTCCTTTGCCAGGGCTTGTGTATGCAGACTTGCCAATGTGCATATCATCGGGGACAGAGTAAAGGTCTGACACTGATTGCTAAATTAAAGGTCTCATCACTAAATACATTTAACTTATGAAGAAATTAACAGCTTTCCTTGAAAATTCTCAGAAAATTAAATTTTTACTCAAAGAGTAAGTGCAGTAATTCGGGTATGATTTGGTGCATTCTTTATACATAATAAATAGGATGAATCACTGCAAAACTGAGTGCAAAACTATGCAGTTTCAACCAGAAAGCTCCCATTTTCATGCTGATAATAAAAGCTGTATCACATTATGCCTAATCACAGCAGGCCAGAGGACTCCTGTGTGCACAGTTTAATAGCAATATAGAAAACAGCCAGGAAATTATCACCAGATTAATTGTATGTATAAGAAACCAGACTGTGGAGTGCTATAGTATGGGTAACATGGTCTTTCAGCTAAGCCTGAGCTCATGAGCTACTCTTGTGCCCTTTTGTTTTCTAAAGAAGGAGGAAATGCTGGATAGACGACCTGGCTTGTGGCGTGGCTTCCCCTCCTGAGTTACCAGCAGTGTATTTGTACTTCTCTAAAGCATGAGAAGTAAAATGTAAGCTGAAACACAATAGTAGTCTCTCCCTTATGCTGTGAAGAAGTCATTACAGTGCAATTTTGCTCAGTGACACTAGAAATCCACAGCTGTAATGTGTCTATCTCTGCTTTATGTCTTTTAAGCCTCAACTTGCCTCCATCAGGTCCTATTATACAGTCTCTGATCATGTTGCATTTCAAGGGTGCAGAGAGAGGTGCTAGAAATCCCCAGGTAAATAGTCAGGGAATAACCTGTTTCCACATTCCCTTTGTGCTGTCAGTTAGTGTTTATGCACTGGAGGGGAAAAAAAAAAAAGTCTATGCCCTTCTTAAAAGAACTATTCCTGTTTAAATACTCTTGTGAAAGTTTTCATTATCCACAGAATGGCTAATCCCTTTCCAAATGCTATTCAAGCTCTTGGCTTTTATTATCTAACTCACAAAGAAACAAATGACATTATAATTATAATTCAGGGAAGCCAGCTCAGATACTGCAGTTCTATCAAGATCCTCAGTTTTAGCCAAGAGGGACACTGTGAAAACCGAGAGCTGAGGAATATTTTTTAAAGAAATGCAAAGGATCTGTGTTCTTGTATTCGTATTTTTTGCTTTTTACTCAAATTATAAAGCTGGACATGGTTCAAAAACTGTTACCTCCTTCTCAAAACTGGTGTCTCTAATGCTGTTTTAGCTGACGGGTGTCTCAACAGAAATTTTTGTAGTAGATATGTAAATATGCGAGCATGAATAGTGCAACAAAAGTTTAACAGAGCAATATACAAAACAAGAACAGTGCCGGTTATTAAGGTAGAACTAATATAAGAATATGTAAGTCTCTGAAAAAGCACGCAAAAAAGGCCAGCGTCTTGTAAAATATCTTGTGCCTTTCTCTTACCTGCCCCTTTTTATGTTCTTCCGATTGGCTGTTCCTGTGACAGCCAGGGAAATGCTCAGTGTATTACTTCACAGCAGCAAGAATGTACAAGATCTCTATAATGAATTTAACTGCTATTAAAAAAGAAACTCATTACATTTCATGCCTAACAAGTTTGTATGAGACTGTAGTTACCCCCTTTGCATTATTCTGCATTATATTTAGACAGAGGGACAAAGTAAGATGCAAGGTTTGTAAAGCTCTGGTGGGGATGAATCCCACAACCCTTGTGGTAGGGATTGCCCCTGGGACTCAGCCTTTCGTTGTCTGAAAATGACTCTGTTGGCCAGTGCTGATTGCTTTTCAGCCAGGTTTGCAGCTGGGTTACAGGGCTGCTTTGGTGTGGCTTTACTGAGCAAAGTGTCTCCAACTCTAAACCAGAGGTGAACCTGTAATTCAAAGGGAAAAAAGAAGTCTACACCACTTTTATGTTCATTTCGCAGTTCACGGTGAGAAGTCATTCTTATTTTCCAAGCTCCTAGAGTGCTAAGCTGCGAAAATGGGCCTTCAGTAATTTCCTTTTAATTGGGAGCCCAGCAGTACAAAGATGGCACAGGCTGGGTTATATTTTGAAATAGCCTGCTGCAGCTAGCGCCGTGGCAATAATTGAGTCTAGGTGTGACTAAAGCATAATCCATCTAATGGCAATAATAGGTGCCAAAGTCTGGTGTTCTTTCATAGGTGATAAAAGGATAATTTAACACATGCTATATCTAATTCTTTTTTTCAGTGGGTAACACCAGACCAGGGTTTCAGTTCCTCCTTTAGTTAACTATTATAGGACTCACCAATAACTTTGAGTTTTTTTGCTGCCAACTTACTTTTTCTAAGCTTTGTCCAACCTACTTTTTTTCAGTTTTTTATGACTTTAAGAAATTCTCAGTTATATGAGCAGATTTTTGGAAACAGTTGCTAACATGAATGTGAATTATACAGTTGCAGGTTACAGTTTGAAAATGTACTCCCTCAGTCAAAATTTTCCTTGTGCTCCTTGGCCCTTTTTACTGGCATCTTCCCCCAGCTGTCCTATCAAAACACCACAGTTAAAACTGGAGGGCCCATTCAGGAACCCGAACATCCACATCTATGCCATTTCAAATAACCTGAGTAACTGGAACATCCTTCTGGGACTGGGAGATACGGACAGGACTATGTGAGCCTTATTCCTTTGTGGAGGATCTAACAGGAGGTCTAAAATGACATCAGATGCCTGTGTTTAGGCATCTAAATTGCTTCCTTGGTGCCTTTGTTTTGGGATCCTAAAGAGGGATGCCTGAGGAGTTACACGTATGGTATTGACTCCAGTAGGACTCATGGACTCTCCAAGTCAAGCCATGAGGACTACAACCACTGAAAGACCTGTGTGGTGTATAGATGCCTCCGTTCAATCTCGCAGTCCTTAGAGCCTGTCCTCAACTGTAGTCCTGCCCACGCTGCTTTGGTTCAGGAAGCAAGAAAATGCTCAGTCTGGACTTGGGCTAAGTTGCCTTAGACTTCGTAATTCTGTGATCCCTGTTCACATAGCTCATGCCCACACCCCATCTGTGTGCATACAGGAACTCCCCACCCTTATATTTTTGGTAGGACTATCTCATTTATGCCTTTAGATCCTGCACGAAACATAAATTTTTATCCAGTGGCATTTTGGCAGTGGGATAATCTCTAACTCTGCTTTCCAACAGCTCTACAGTCTTCCCTGAGACTCCTTGTATTCTGCAGCCTGAGACAAACACTGGTTCCTTGCCAACCCCTTTCTGATCTCTCCCCTTCTGTCTTCCTTTTGCTTTTCCCTCTGCAGTTCCCTCCGGCCACTACCATTTGCTGTTTCTTCCCTGAAGCAGATGCATAGCCTGTCTTCTTGGGAAGCATCTGGCAGTGGATCTCAGGAATATTTCTCTTCTCCTGTGGGAACAGCTGGGATGAGTGCTTAGCTAATCCCACTCTTCTTGTAGCTCTACTTTGTCCAGTAACTCATTACTTAGCATAGACAGCCCAGATATGGAATAGGCAGGAGCAGCTCCCCTCAACGCCTCACAGTCTTTGGGTCTCCAACTACCACCTCCCTGATACAGGGCTGCAGAGTTTTCTGAGATAGGATTTTTTGATTCTTTCCAGCTGAAACTGTTCCTCTCCGTGTGAACTAAGTGCTCAGTGACTATGAGTGAATATTCATCCTGAATACAATGAGAGAAGCAATCGGAGCATGACTTCAGCAGCTGCAGGACTCTACTGGGAAAAAAAAAGGTTCCTGCTCCAATAAGTGATCATAGTGAGAATGTTTTTTATTTTGAGTATTCATAAAAGATTCTTATGATAAAGAATATATATAAGATGGGCGTTACATCTGGCATGCTCACTGTGCACCTTCAGTATCTTTTTAATGTGGACTTTATGGATATGATTTTACTATAACTCAGAATCACAGTATCACGGAATAGCTGAGGTAGGAAAGGACCTCTGGAGATCATCTTGTCCAGCTGTATTATGTGCCACTGAGGCAGATCTACACCAGTAGGTGCAGGGAAAGTCTTGGCCCCCCCTTTGCACTGTGGATGGGCTGAAAAACCTGAGCTGGCAGCACATGCGGCAACACTAGTACCAGGAGAGCTGAGGGGCACAGTGTGAAACATAAGCTACCACAAACGCCCCCACTCCTGGAGAGTAGCATAGGTGTATAGGTACCACGCAGTACCCGCGTGGTTATACTGCTTCTACATCTCAGCTGAAGGGTCAGCACAGGCTGCAATGTTAGATTCATTGGCTCAGATATTTACTGGTTTATGGGTCTCTCTGGAGCTCTCTCTTACTTTGTAAATGTGCTTAATCTTTCAGCCATGGGTTGCGTTAAACATTCCTCATGGGAGGGACTGCTGCTGCTCCCTCTGCTTGAAAGGATCCATATTAAGTTAAAACTAAAGACTTTGTCCAAGTGATTCATTGAAAACAAAGTCGGTGAAGCTTAGAGTCTGATCATACAGCATCTAAAAGATACTTTTGGTATTATAAAGGATCTTAACGTTACATAAGAACAGAGTAGAATAATTTTTTGCATTGCAGGAATTAGTAGGAGGAATTCTGTATTCTAGATTATGCTGGTAAATACTTCATTTTGGCCCCTGAAATATAGGAATAAAAAAAATTGTTGATAAAAATAATTTTTAAAATTTGTCAAGAATTTAGGCTGAAATCTATGTGGTAAATTTCTGTCCCCACGTGATTCGGAGATTTTTACTTATTAAAGCATACAGTGTTGACTAAATTAGAAGAGAAAATATACAAAATTCAATAGTTCAGCAAGTTTTATATTTGTTTGAATCAAAACTATCTGTAAAGAATATGAAAGTAAAGATACTTTTTCAGAGAGGCAACATGCCACAGCAGCATGATCCTTGCTCAATTGTAGTGATTCATGGTAGCCAAACCCTATACTTTTAAGCGGCAAATGTTGACTTAATTTCCTCAGCATTCCTGAAAACCAAGCCTCAGTGGGATGCATGTGTAGTATTACGCATTTCTGTATTTGCTGTTGGATACTTCCATGGCTTTCTAAATTTTCACCTGCATTGCTATGGAGACCACTAAAATTTTATTATCATTGCTGAAGGAAATACACACCACCACCTTAGCCTGAAGAGCTTAAATAATTTTGCTTTTGCACACTATTTGGTCCAAAACCTGGTTAACGCTGTCAACTTAAAATCACCCCTACTGGGGAATTTTGCTGGAAGTCAAATGTGATTTATTACTTAAACTTCATTACTATGCTGATTATTCACAGCAGTAAAAAATTATACCTAGCATGATGTGAAATATTTAGTTTTAGAACTCTGCCCATAAGGAAACAGAAAGATATGATCTACTGTAATACCAAAGAGTCTTTTAATCTGTAGAGATTTTACCAGGCCAGGATTCTATGTAGTCCTCTGAGATTCTTGCTGTTAGCAACAAGAAAATCCTCTGAGCCAACTAAATGGCCTCTCTGTGCCCTAAGTTCCCTGTCTATAAACAAGAAAGGATTCAGGCATCTTCTTCTGTGCCTGCTTGAAGTCTGCAAGTGAAAAACAATTTATAAAAAAACATTTTTAAAGTGGAACTCATAAGCTCTGTGTCACTCTTAGTCCTCGAAACTTAGACTCTTGCAACTCTTCTGAGAAAAGTGAAGGTTCACACTCCTCAAGGAGTTTGCCCTGGGCAGCGGCAATGGGAAGGGATCTCCTCTGTCTGCAAGTCTGAGGGTTGTGCATACGTGGGTGTGCACATACGCACTCACTCGTGCTCTTCACTCCTAGGAGGAGACCACTTCGTTGCATTTCTCTTCTCTGAAAAGCCTTGTAGTTTAACAGAGGAGACAAACCACACACAAAAGGGAGATGAAGGTGATGGGTAAAAAAGCTTGAGATTATCCCTTATAAAAAGACACCTTTGAAAAGTGCTGAGGAAGCTGCTGGAAATCTAACATCTGATTGAGTTCTTTGTTCCCTTGAGCAGGAAGAAGCAGCAGATGTGCTCTCTTTGTAGCTCTGCACTGCATGGGGTTTCACAGAGCTTCTCTTGTACTTAAAGTCTACATCTGATAGAGCAGTCAGCAATGTCATTTGTCTACATGGCTGCCTGCATGCAATTCCACGGACAGTGATTTTTGTCTTTTTTCCTATTGCCTTTATTGATTGTCTGCTGCTATCATGCTATCTTGTGACATGTCTTGAATCCTCCAAAACCAGCGTGGAACAAATTGTTCAGAATGAGCCACATTTAAGCTGGTAGCACTTCTGGATTATTGTTTTTTTCACCTTGTTGGCCCACCACAACAAAACACTCAGAACTTGCAATTCACTTACAAATGATCCTCACGTAAATGGAGAAGTATCCAAATCTGAAAGGTCACTCATCCTTGAAATCAGCACAATTGATTTTATATAGCTTGCTTTCAAAAACCACTTTTGTATTCCTGAGACAAGACGTGATACACTTGCTCTCTGAAGCTGCTACCTTAAATAATAGTGCTCAGCGAATAGATTTGTAAACCAGCATTTCATACACTGAAACATTGGTTACAAGTAATGCAATATGTCATTGCAAACACAGCAAATCTCCTGACATATATCACTGAAAGTTGTCCTGTACAGAAATAAGGAAAGAAATGTCTAGGCATTTATTTTCTTAGTATCACATATTGCATAAAACTTTGTCCTCCTGTGCTAAGTAGAGTACTGATGGAGAACAGAATATAAAAGACTGACTGTTGACAAAAAAAAAAAAGAAAAAAAAAGAAAAAAAAGAAAAAAAAAGAAAAAAAAAGAAAAAAACATGACCCAAACTCATCACTTCAGACACTGATTTATGTGTTTTATGCACAATGATTTGTGTAAAGATTATATAAATCAGAATTTTGACTGACTAGATATATGAGTTGTGGCATAGCTCCATTTGCTGATAAGAACATGCCTGTTGCATTTTGATTTGCCGTTTTTAACTGCGGTGTTTTTGTAGACAAGGCGATCAACCCATAAGGTTGATCTAAGGGTCAATTAATGTCTAAGGGTAAATTAAAATAAAAGAAAAAAGGTAGGCTTGTACACCTGAAAGCTTTCCTACTTTTATCAGTTCTACTTGTCAGCCTAAAAAGATACTTTTCTACTAAACTTGTTTCCCGTTTGTGTTTATTAATTGAATTTTCTCTTTTTTTGCAAATACTTTCTGATTGTTGTATTTGCTAAATGTTTACTTTTTTATAATTCCTTCCAGTTTAACATAGTAGAGAGAGTGAGAAAAATGAGATTAAGAGAAGAGATGAAATTAAGAGAACCTGCTTTAAAAGCTCAAGAATTTTCTGAAAATAAATGTTTGTGATCTTCCCCTACTAGTCAGAGATGGTGAATATTACTTACCCCGTAGGGGAATGATTTAGATAACTAAAGCTGAAATAACTTTATAGAATATTCAGCCAAATTCTTACTGGTTTAAGAGAGTGCTACCTCATTTACCTGAGAGCTGTTTTACCTATTTTCACAATAAAAAGTGGCATAACATAGAAAAACACTTACCGATGGAGGAATGCTAATGTAAGGTAAAGTGTCCAACTGCTGCTGGCAAACAATCAGCCACTCGGTAGGAGTGGTTGGAGCGTGGGCTGCTGGCTAGGTTAATTTTTCTAGTGGTAGCACCAAGTTGCCAATTTGTTATGATTACATAGCCCTTCTCCTCTCAGGACCAGTGTACATTTTCTTGGAGTTTCGCATTTAGATTGTTTTCCCGTTAGTGGAAGCATAGATTTACAGTTAATGTAGCTACTAAACTAAACAGACATCTATTAAATCCCTCCCCCACCTTGTGGATTAAACAAAAAGGCCAAAATTTTGAACAGTGGGTCAATTTTCCATGTGGTGGGCTAAACATTGGCAAGTGTTGAATTCTTGGGAAGTTCAACCAAAATCACCTGGAAGTTTGGAGGCTTAGCCCTTGAAAGAACAGTCAGAATGATGGCATTACAGGTAGGGATGTGAAAATAAATAAATATGTGGGGCAGGTTTCTTCAAATGTAAAATGAGTACAAGTGCAGGACATCCCCTCTCCGTCATTTCCTTCGTCATCCCCAAGTAAAACCCTTTCAATGCTCATTCAAGTTTCAGTGCCCCGTTCAAGTTGCAGCCCTACCCTGCTGATTATCCTCTGCTCCTCCACCACGTTCCAGCGGGTTCCTGCTGCAGTGGTAATACTAGCAACAGCAATATGAGCTATCTTTTCTTTTTTCTTTAAAAAACATGCTAAATGTTGCTGTAACTCCTCATAGGGTGAGCACCGATCACAGTTTCTGCTTAAGAATCCAGTTGGAGTAGACACCAAAGGTACTCATTCAGTGACTGATACCAGCAGTTACCCCAGGGATGAGTTCAATTCTTATTTTCCACAACATTAGTTGTCTCTATTGAAGAGAAACATCTCTAATTATCCAAAGCACAAAGCAATGGCAGAATATTTTTTTTCCATATATGCATAGCTACATATCATATATATATTCACATACAGTAATACACCACAGAGTGGTCATGCAAAGCTTCTTCTCCATTACCTTACGCTGTTATATATACACAGCCAGGGTAGTATCAGAAAGTTCTACATGTAATCTTTACAAACATTTTTGCTTGGTTAGTTGGATTTATATGGGATGGATGGTATGGGAACTTGATTTTCTATTAAAACACAACGTGATAATTGTGGATTAATTCTGTTCACCCGAGTGTGGAAGAGCAATCTTTCTTTGAAAGTTTAATCAAGTAAATTCTTACCATTGCAATCCCAAAATATGTATCAATGAAAAACTTCGAGCTCTTTTTGTCTCGAAGGAGTTAATAACCCCACCATCCAAAACCCAAGAGCTATTTATTTCCTATAGCACTCAGTGTTTTTACTGAGCAGTTTCTCAGAGTTTTCCAGAGTTTATCAGTTTTCCAGAAGTTGTAAGGTTGTTGTAAGGGCATAGATCACCTGAATAGGACTTTAAATGCTGTACATGGCTGCCTCTACTGCCTCTCTCTCTCATCCTCATGGCCAGAACATTTCATTAGTGAGAAATGCTCACTGCTACAGTACTAACTTGCCAATTTGTGCTGGTTTTACAGAATCTTTCCTGTATCTTCAGTCATATCCTTGGCTAGACCCTCCGATCCGTAGTTGTGTCTGTCCTTAACTGACTGTTAAGACTGGCAGCTGCTGGCCAAAAGAAACATCTTTTCTCCTAGTTTAGGGTGTCCAACTGTCTTTAGCTTCACCACACAACGCTATCCTTCCTCTTGTGGGGGAGCCTAACCATAGAGAGGTGTTTTTTTCTGATCTGTTGCTGCTGGATCTGAGCAGATGATTTTGGTGAGCCCTTACTATGGAGAAATCCTACAAGTTTATTTCAGGGAGGATAAAAGCCTGAAGTTATGCAGACATGGAACAAGGTTACTATCACACAGCAAAGAATTCATGAGAGAAGAAAATCTTTTCACTGCTTTACTTTGGAGCCACCCTTTAGGACTCTTATGGCAAAGAGACAGGATTCCATACTTCTGTGGAAAATTCCACTCCTGTAATAATTTTGCATTATTTTTATAATGGTTTTCCCAACAGGTTCAAAACTCAGAAATATTTGTCTTTGTCCCTAATGGCAATGAATGAGGCTCAGAATGGATCTCCACATGAGCAAATAAAAACCAGCAGAATATAATCCTGACTACAATTTAATTGCATAAATTGTATTTTCTCTACTGTGTTACTAATCATGCAAAGGGTTAAATACTTCTCTGTTCCAAAAATATCTGTAATGTATCACTCACTCTTTTTCCCATAAAGTGTTAGAATATTTGATGTGTTATTCGTCTAACACTGCAGGATGCTCTCTCTGCTTATTCTTGGCTGAATGATGCCTTAATTTCTATAATAGTTGCCCTCATGCTCAATATCATCCAACACAGAATTTAAGATTATCAAAGTTATTTTTTTTAAATTATGTTTATTACATAATATCTTGGCAGATAAGTACAGAAAATGAAATTATCTTACTTTATCAACCTCTTTCCTCTCAAATCAGACGTATTCCTTATTTAAATTTTCTAGACTATTAAGGATTCTTCTGAACATGGAAACTGGAACCTTTTGAAGTTCTCAGACTACCTTCTCTAGTAAAAAGGAATTAGAAATTATTTTAATCGGTGTCATGGTTCAATCCCAGCTAGCAACTAGAACCAGGCAGCCACTCACTCAGCCCCCGCTTCTCCCCATCCTCCCTGAAGAGTAGGGAGGAAGAGTTTAATAGAAATTATTAATAATAATAATAATGATGATGATGATGATGATGATGATGATGATGATGATGATGACAGAGGTCACTCTCATGGCCTGGTGAATTGGCATCATCCTGAGCAGTGATTGCTGATTCCCACCCAGCCCCAGGCCAACCCCCATTTATATACTGAGCATGACATCTGTGGTATGGAATATTTCATTGGCCATTCCATCGTTATGTCTATTCTTCTATGGGAAGCTGAAAAAAGCCCTTAAATAGTGTAAATATCACTTAGCAACAACTAAACCCAATACTTATTATTGACATTCCTTTCACAGCAATCACTAGAATGAAAATTAACTCTTTCCCAGCTGAAACGAGGACAATTGGCTAGTATTTAATCTGTAGCAGGGTTCTTTTTGAATGAGGAATTGGCCCTGTATCCTGCATAATAAGAGTAAGTCGTTTATAAAATTCAGAAACAAAATCTGGCATAGCTGTAACAATAATGACAACATATTTAAAAATGTAGAAAATTACGTGCCGTATATAAATCCCACACATTTCAAAATAGTCTTGCTTCCCAACAATTCCAATATAATTTAAAAATGTTCTCATAGACTTTGTGACCAATTTTCCTTAGTTTGTCCATGCAGCAGCACCTTGTGAATGGAATAATAAACTATGAATAAAAAATGTGTTTGAATACTGAATAGAAAATTATAACTATTATTAACATGGTTTTCATAAGCTACATTTGTGCTACTTTAGTAATACATGAAATTTAGAAGCTTCCAAGATTAAGAAAATGCATTCCCAAATTCAATGAAATACCACCTCTGGCCCTCTCTCTTTCTCTCTCTCCGAGCCCACTGAAGAATTTCTTCTTTTTAGGAAGTTTGTTACATTTCTTCTCAGTCACTTTAACACAGGACTAGTCCTTAAATTTCTCGAACTGTTAAAATGATGGCAGTATTTACCGCACTTTTCTCCATCTTACTCCATCCTACTTACTTAAGATAAGTACCTCGTACTATGGATGCCTGTTTCTGTTTGTTCTGCTTGGAAAGTTTGGAAGGACGGTTGTATTACAGAGCTTTAAATGGTGTTTTTCCATGAGAGAAATATATTTTTCCTAGAAAGTTTCTTAGCCACATTTTGAGAGAAGAAATTACAAAACTGAATTAGTGCATAAATCAGAGAAAATATTTATTTACAGACATGTAAAAATTATGTTACAACATTTTAAAGAAAATGGTAATGAACCATCAATCTACTCTACATGGGCAAACCTTGAATGTTTTAATCCTAAATTGCAGTGGCACCTATTAAAAATATGACTGCTTACAAGATTGTAGCTATCTACATAGCTTAAGTACAATGATTTTTCAGAACTAAAAATGGATCTACAGAGAAAACTAAGAAGAATCGCAACAATATGGAATACAAGAGTTTACAAAAGTAAAAATATTTTTTCTTGATCCAAACTTTAAAGCTTTTTAGTAAATATTTTCCATTCATGCAGCCGCACAGTTTTGAAACAAATATCTGAAATACACAGAGCGTATAGGTCTGTGTAGAAAATGAATTGGTTTAATTCAGGACTGTCCATAAAGGATTCTATAAGACTGTTGACTCTCCAAATTGATTGACAAGATCCTTTATGTTTCCTATTCTTACATATTGCAAGGGATGAGCAATGTTAAAAAACCCACAACTGACAAAACCCATGTAAAACAAGTACAGGTAATGATGGCAAACAACACCGAGCACACCGTGTACATGAAGAGTTGAGAACTATCAAGCTCTGTTGAAGCTACCAGTATCCTCTGTAGTGATTTGAAGCAAACATGCCATTAAGAAACCTTGCTAGTAATTGATTGCACAGCACAACAAGCTTCTGGCTTGCAAATGTAGTGGTGCCTCAGGGTGTTATCAGAGGTGTCTTTTTGTGTTCAAAATATATTCAGGACTTTAACTGTGGTGTGAAAGAGTGTCAACATTATGACGGTGCAATCATTTCTGTGACTATATAATCTAAGGGCAATGATTGGGAAGAATTTGTAAAAATCTAATAGAGTGCTTTCTGTGATTATTAGCTCATTTGGAATGGAAGTGGTGAAGAGATGAAAGACCTAGCTGTTTCACATACATAGTTTATTAACACCAACACCAGAACTGATCTTCTTGGACGACGTTCTGCATCTTTAAGTCAGCCAAGAGTTTGCATAATTGAAATGGGCAAAATGCCCATTGAACTGCTAAAGTTTGGAGTGCTTTTTTTTAACTGTCAGCCAAAGATGGAGATCCCAAAATGGCAATTCTTTTTGTGTTTTTACAGTTAAAAATGATCATAACCTATACTAATTGATAGAAAGTGGAGAAATATTTCGCCCTTTGATTTGACCTAATATTTCACTCACATAGAAGTAATATTTTTTGCTGCGCTTCTCTGGGACAGTCAGCCTTGGTGGATTCTGAAGCTGTGATACTTTATGCTCAGGCATCACTACTTATACTATTCTTCCCTTAATTAAGTAGCTAGGTACTACTCAGCACTTAAGTAACCCATTTAACTCCACAGACAATAGCTAAATATAAGATACACAAACATAACTGAGAATGCTATGTTACATAGTCTCCTAGTTAAGTAAATTCCCGCTCAGTAATAGGTAATTAGATTCAAATGTATGTTCTTCTTCCAAATGTTTGAAGAGTATCAGTCCTTCCTTGATGATGGTCCTCATGCTGGAAACCTGACTGGAGACCTTGAGCTCCCACCTCCTCATACCCACACTGTTTGAGGTGAGCCTATCATCTCAGAAACTGCTGTTTTTTATAAAACTTGAAAGTTTGATCTATTAAAGAGTCTCTCTGGTACCTTAATTTTTCTATTGCTTTCAGCCTACAGAGAATGATTGAAAAGGTAAGGTAAGGGTTCATCTTTGTGGTGCCGGATGATACCAAATGTCCCTGGCCATGGATATCAGTGGACATCAGGGCTCTGTGCTGCAAACTGGCACACAGCTGGGTCTGAGCTCCACTTGACTGTGTAAGGTACTTCTTAAATTAATGCCTCTCCCTCATGGGAGGCTGTAGCTATTAAATAATTTTCCCCTGCAATTACTTTAAAGATATGTCTCTTTCTATAGGAGTATATCTCACATGAGGATGTAGATAAATAAATATTCCTTATTTCATGTCACCTGAAGGGCTAAGAAGATCTAGCTTTGGGATGGTGAACAAGTTGGTACTTTCATATATGCTTTGATACCCTTAATATCTCGGTAACACAAAGAAATAATGCATCCATTCTGTTTGAAAGGAAATATGATTTATTAAGAAATTCTATACTGAGATTCCCCCTACAACATCTGTAATAATTCATTATTCCAACTGCAGGCATTTAGGAGGGCTTTATGTGTTCAGGAGTGGAAAGACTACTGCCAGAAAATAAACGAAAAAGTAATCAGTAGGCTAACTCAGGTTGTCAGATGTTGGCAGTCTATAAGTAATTTACCTGGCTAGACAGGAGACTGACTGTCATGTACACTTTTCAATATGGTAACAACAAACTGCCTTTAGAGACTTGCAGGAACAGCTGTAACAACTGTCTAGTACATGGTATCACAGAGAGTGCTTATCTGAAGAATGGAATTTACGAGAGGATCCAATTTACAGTTTATCAAGGATTCCTCTCTTATTTTGACGTTTTCACTTTTTAGCAGCCATCCCTATTAGTAAACATAATTATTTCTAGTGACGAATATAATAAATAAAATAATGGAAAATACCATACAATGTATTTAATGGTGATCTTGTTTGAATTAAGCTGTAAACAAAGAAGTGCAATATCACCTGACTCTAAATATGGTAAAACAGTAAAACATGCTAATCATAAAAATAGCTTTTAGAAATATACATTTGTATACAGTGTTTCCCACACCTGTTAAATATGTCCTTCATATTATTATGATACAGTACATTGGCCTTTAAGACATCAAAATTAAAAAAATAATACCAATAATTAGCCAGAGAAAAACACATTTACAATCTAAACCATAAAAATCTGACAATTGTACAGCTTAGAACAGATAAGAAATGGAATTTCTAATATTTGAACAATAACGTCCATTTTAATAAGTAAATTGAGTTTTCATACAAATTGAATCAAAGGTGTTGCTAGCCAGTAAGAAACTGCAGTTCACAATTTTCTGTGGGGAAGTCGGAGTTTCTCTTCTCGGCCTTCAGGGGGTTCACACGTGACATCTCATCACTTGATCTGTAGAAACTGAGAAATGAAACGCTCACTTTAGTATGTAGGCACAGAATTTCCTCCAGCAGAATCTCAAAAGGAAGCCAAGACGACTGGGAAAAAGAGGGAAGCGGGCTAGGACTTGACTTTTTCATGAATCAGTCAAATACTGACATCTATCAGGCTTTCCCACCTTAAACCGTGGAGAGCCAAAGTCATGTACCTGCAGCAGTCCTAGGTTAGACTGCATGGCCCAAGATAACCACAGTGAATCAAACAAGAGCTGCTGAGGCTGAAGTATACTTCCCCTCAATACTGCTATGTGAACAACTGCTGAATAATTTCTATTTTAGCAGCAGAAAATAGAGGAATGTATCTTAGCTGCTTTGCAATTAAATACTTTATTTACGTAATAGCATTCAATCTAATAAACTGCATGTAGGATTCTTTGCTTTGATCCCATTGCACTATTTATATACCTTATTCCAGACCATTTGCATTGACTCTGTGCTTTCAATGATGCTTACAGTTACCAGATTGATGGATCTTTTCTCAGTGAGTCTTTCTCAGTCTCTCTTTTGACATTGTCTATTTTATTACTGTTCTTGTGTACCTGCTGTAGGCTTTAATTCCATATCCTTTGATTTCTTTCATTGTTTTACCAGTCACAGTGTGAAATAACAAAAATCCAGCGTCTTCTGACACTTTTGAAGGTCGTTCTTCCAGCAGAGGCTGGAGGCAGGTTGCATCTAAAAATCTGAGAGTCCTTCCTGCTATTTAACCCATGAATGCTACCAGCTTCAACTAGGCATTCAGTGATGCCGCAGGGGAGCATAAGACATACCAGCTCCACCTACCCACAGAAAAACTGACAACACTTTCCCAATCACATCTGTTTGGAAAAGTGACAGTAGAAAATGTTAACAGAAATAGATCGTTTCTTTTTTTAAGTGAAATTTTCAACAGAAGGGTTTTTTTTTCACTTTTGACAGGAAAAATATCTTTCAGCCAATTTCTTCCTTTTTTTTTTTTTTTTGTTTTTTTTGTTTTCTCGTTTTCTGTAACTGAAACAGAAATCAGCTGACGAACCCTGGTGCACTTCTGACCAAAACCTGAAAATTTTCCAGGTGTTCTTTTCAGCCAATTTCCCCCTCCTTCACTGACTTCTAAGTCTGCCTTTTCCTTCCCCAGAAAAAAAAGGGATGATTTCCATTAAAATTTCCATTTATTGAAAAACTGCGTTTCCAATGAAAAAGGTTTTATCAGAATCATCACAGTCTCTGCAGGACTGGCCTGTCCCGTGAAGCAGCCAGACATCAGATTTCTCCCTCATTGCAAAGGGAGCACCAGATTTCTGGTTGTACTCTTCACAGGTAACCAGGATTGGGGAGAGAAACTCATGTGAGAGATCCCAGAACTTTCTTCTTTTAGTCAAAAGATCCTGAAACTTGCACTGAGAAAAACTTCATCTTGCCTATTTTTAACTCCTGAAAAAGATTTTAGAATTTTCCCCTTAAGTCTAGGAGGCCTAATGGTTTTTAAGTAGCTATTCATCTTACAAGAAGTAAAAAAAAAACCCATTGTACATCCTATTAACTCCAGAGAGAGTTTCTCTCTTCTAGCCTTTTCTTCACCTATGCTTTGCTGTTCCATTATGCTATTATAAAAAGCAATAATTATGCAAGTAAGAAGAGGCAGATTTTCAAGTTATTTATTGAAGCTTTTTCCCTGCCATAAACCTTTCAAGCATTTACCTGTCACCAGCACTAAAAGCTTCATTAGGTTACTATTATGAAGCGTTACTGTGAACCATCTGGATCCAAGTCATCAATGCTGCTTTGCTGTCGTTTAGGAACAATGATAAAAATTTACCAACCCCACCAATACAAAATCTTGTGTTCTTCCTTCAGTACCTGGGCTTGTTATTTGCCTCTTAAGGCAAATAATCTTAAAGGCTGAGAAGAAACTTTAAAATCTGAAATAGTCAAGCTTTTGTTTTCCATAGAATGACAGGAACCCAGGGCTATGATTAGTCTAGTGTAATGCAATACTAATTTTATTCTATTTCTTTCTTCTGAATAGTGTGCAATTTATCAGCTGGCTTTATGGTAGTGCTGATGATATTAAAAAACCTCATGATGACTAATGTTTTTTTTTTTAATCTTTTCATTTCCTTCCCGTTATATATATAAAAAGCATCCTGACAGAACAAGGATGAACTGAATTACATTTAAGCCAGCGATATGGATTTCATTTGATGTAGTTCTAACAGAAAACCACTTTAGAAAGCATGATTTGAACATAAAGCATCTTAAGAATTGAATAACCCAACTGAGTTTATAGCTTTGGCAGCTGTAGACAATATCAAAGAAACAGTATATACTGTCCTAATTGCCATCATAACGTCTGAAAAAAAGCTGGAGATAGGTTATGAAATATTTATTAGTTCATTTTCCACCTGAAATTATTTCTGCTGCTTTTTTTTCCCCTATCTGGGTGGCTTTTTGAGCATGAGCTATTGGAAACAGTCATCTTAGGCATAACACCGTACTTCAGTCTTCCAGAAATGCTATTGCTACTGTTATTATAGTTCCAGTGTGATCTTTGTAGCATTTTTATCAGACTCAAATTATACTAGATTCAATTAATTTTAACTTTACACTATTACAATGTATATAACATTGGAAAGCTGACATTAAACACCTCACTAAATGAAAGAACAGTTCTACTTAATGGGCCCCAAACTATAATCACTAAAAATGATGGAGTAAATCAGGTAAAATTCAGTTAAAATCTAGAGAGTTTTCCATCTTGTCTTTTAGAGGTTTAATGGTTTTATCACTTACCTCCCCTCAAAGGCTAGATAATTCCAGTCTTTACATCTGTAGATCTTTAAGAATGCCCTGCATGTAAAGGACAGTTCTTTGTGGGAGAGCCTGGCCATCAGATCACCTGCCAGCTGACCATCTCCTCTAAGCTTTGTTCCTCATAGTCACCAAGAATGATGCAGTTGGAATAGTTTGCACTAAGTATTTCTCCTAAAAGCCCTTTATGAGAAGATGAGCTCAATATAGGGTAAAGACCTGCAGGCATCAGTCTTTTAGAATGAGATGGACCACCCAGATCTCCCCAGCCTCCCCAAGCAGCTGGAAGCTGTAATGGTGACCCCTGCTTCTGCGGCAGGGGGGCTGCTGCTGGCTTTCTTAAACCCATTCAGGTGGACTTTATTTGTCTGCATGGGTTTTGATCTCTGATAGCTGGATCCAAACAGAGGTCAGCTTCTTCCCTGCTCAGGTTCTTCTTCCTTACAGTTCTGAAAAAGCGTAAACAGCAGGGATATGTTCCTTGTTACCCATAAATATCTAGTGTCCTTCTCACAGGGTTTATGGGAAGAGTGTTCTTTACCATGCTTATCTTCCAGACCTTGATGTACAGGAATAAATCTTACTATCTGAGAGGATAAATTCGACATATATCCTTGTGAGGGAGTATTAGGAATGCACCATGACTAAATGCCACAGAAGATGTACATGATTAACACCTTCCCTTGTAGTAAATTAAGAAATTATTTAGAAAAAAGTCCCACAGAATATGGATGTTGCAGAATTTACTCTATGGTTTACTCCATAATAATTATTAGCAACAAGAGCATCCAAGATGTTCATCTGACAAAATGCATCTGTTTTTAAACAATCAATTGGTGGCTCTGAATGTCTTTTGTGATGACATTAATCTTCCCAGAAATTCCCAGAAAATGCAGCTAAACTGTGGATGGATAGATGATGGTGCACATACACATGTGAGCATGAAACACAAAGCCTAAAAACATCCTTCCTCTTCTCTCCTGCCTCTTTTTCCTTGCTGGACAAACCCATTCTCAGGACTGGACTTCCGAGTTTAATAGCTGTACGGGAGGCATCTGAAGCTAATTCTGACCATTGCCTGGTTTCAGGCAAAATCACGTTTCTACCTCTGTGAGGGCCCTGTTGATTTGGAGACTCGATGCCTGACACCTTCCGCAGTTGTTGCTGATGTCTGACTAGGCTTTGGCAGTGGGTTATGTGACTGCCATACATCACTTTCTGCAAAACAACTGCAAGCCCCATTAAAATGCAGTTGCTGCACTGTCCTTGCACTCACCACACTGGTCCTCATACTTGCACTACTGCAATCGTAGTGCGATTGCTTTGATTGCACCTGATGCTCACTCCTGTACTGTGATCTGTGCAACCGAGAATACAGAATCCAGCTCCACCGATGCTACCACTATGTCTTCTACGATGGCATACTCTGTTCTATCTCTAATAATTTTTTCTCATTATGAAAGGTACTTTCTGAACAGCCAAGGAGGTAAGAAACTGAATCTGTTTGCAGAACAGACTTCTTTTAAAAAACTACCCAAATCTTGGCTAGTGATTATTTATCCAGATATTTCCCTAAAATGAGAAAAATCAGAATGCATTGCACAAAGTAGTAGTGCAAATTGCCATTCTGTTTATTTGCTGCATCTAACTCAAGACAACGTCCTTCCTTTCTCTTAAGCAAACAGCTCACACTGAGTGGAAACCCCCGTAATTTATGTTTGTGAGGTACCATGGGGGCATGTGCCTCCATTGGCTTTTACACAGCATTCATCATCGTGAATGGAAATCCACAAGCAATGAACAGGGCTTACCAAAGAACCTTGAATTCGTATCAGCTATCACACTGACTCCACAGCTGTGCTCATTTGAAATACACCTTGAATTGTCCTTTGATTTGAAGCATGAAATCTCTGACTAAGTAACAAAGTTATATATGTGATTTAATATAATGCTCCCCTATGAAATGTAAATGCTTAGTTCAGTGGGTGTTAGCAGAGGAATGTGAATGTGTATTACAGGTCATTTATATGTCATTTATAACACTTGTAAAACATGCCAGACAAAAATTATCACACTAAAGCCAAACTTTTTATAATTAGCTACTGATGGAATATTCACTACATATAACACATAGGAGGAATTATACAGTTTGGTAAATATTAATAAAGAATCATTAAAGGAAGCAGTTGCACCTTCTTTAAACCTTTCTTCAAATGATGAAACCTACTCATTATCTTTTGTACTCTGTCAATCATACTTTAATTGCTGAAAATCGTTTTTCTGTTCAGTGAACAGTTTAATTGCTTTGAAGTGTTAGTACTTATGTGAGTACATGTGAGAACGTCTGTTTTACTCATCATTGAAAACAAACTTCTATCTCCTTTGTATTTAAATGCTCTGTTTCACTTGCCTGCATTTGCCTGACCTGCTGGAGAGCAGCTCGGTGGAAAGAGACCTGGGAGTCCTGGTGGACAACAGGATGACCATGAGCCAGCAATGTGCCCTCGTGGCCAAGAAGGCCAGTGGCATCCTGGAGTGCATCAAGAAGAGTGTGGCCAGTAGGTCAAGGGAGGTCATCCTCCCCCTCTACTCTGCCCTGGTGAGGCCGCACCTGGAGTACTGTGTCCAGTTCTGGGCTCCCAGATTCAAGAAGGCCAGGGAACTGCTGGAGAGGGTGCAGCAAAGGGCTACCAAGATGATTAGGGGACTGGAACACCTCTCTTATGAAGAAAGGCTGAGGGATTTGGGTCTTTTCAGTCTGGAAAAAAGACGACTGAGGGGGGACCTTATCAACACTTATAAATACTTAAAGGGTGGGTGTCAGGAGGATGGGGCCAGGCTCTTTTCAGTGGTGCCCAGCGACAGGACAAGAGGTAAAGGGCACAAACTTGAGCATAGGAAGTTCCACCTAAACATGAGGAGGAACTTCTTTACTTTGAGAGTGACAGAGCACTGGAACAGGCTGCCCAGAGAGGTGGTGGAGTCTCCGCCTCTGGAGACATTCAAAACCTGCCTGGACGTGTTCCTGTGCAACCTGCTCTAGGTGACCCTGCTCAGGCAGGGGGGTTGGACTAGATGATCTCCAGAGGTCACTTCCAACCCTACCATTCTGTGATTCTATGATTCTATGATTCTAAAAATCAGTCATAAGAATGAGATAGCCCTATCAAATACTGATTTTTTCCCTGGACCAACATATATTTTCTTTCTCGGAGTCCTGTGTGGGCAGATTTGTGATGAATACTCTTGGATGTAGTGATGAGGACAGGATCGAATATTTGGAGAGTGCCAGTGAGGAAATGCTGCAATTGAGACGATGGTCAGGTGTGAAGCTGATGGAGCGACTTTGGGATAAGAGTTGCCATGGTCATTTGAGAGCTTTGTAGAGAGGAGCTATGAGGGCAGCAAGGAGGAGGAAGGAAAGATGTGGATCTGTCCACCTCACTTTACTCGGTGGGTTTTCTTCCCACTCTACCACTTTTTGCAGCAAAATCTTCCTCTACAAGGTCCTTTTTAGCTGTAAGAGAAGACTCAGGGACTAGCAGTGTAGTTTCTGGTGACAGTGGGAAGGATCTGAAGCTGGAAGAGAGGTGAGAGGGTAGGAAGGTGGTGCTTTTGCAGCACTCGCTGCCGTGAAGCCTTCAGCCAGAATACACTCGGAAGGCTACCCCTCAGTGAAGCTGTGCTCCCACCACTCCATTTAATGGTCTCTGTTGGCTGATAAAGCCAAACTAATTGCAGTAAGGCCTCACTGATGCTGTCCAGAGTTCCTTTGGCTCATACCAGTGTGCCTTGAAAGCAACTCAACATCTTCTTGGCTTCCAGTGACAAATACAGCAAAGGGGGAAACATCCCATTTTCCTTTAACCCTGCACATGAGTAGATGTTCATAGTGAATTCACAATGGTATGACTCTCATTGGAGACCACTAGGTGTTTTTTGCTTCTTGGGATTGGTCCTGTTCCATGACATGCAAGTCTAGTGGGATCCATGGTAAGAATTGTCCTTTATCATTCTGAATGCTATGAAGGAGATAGTTTTAGGATTAAGAGTGCTGTCAAAAAGTTGTAGAATAAAATTCCTACTGAATTAACCTCTGCTCGATCTGAGGGGTAGGAATTCCCCAGTGTGAGGTGGTGGTCCAATTACTATTAATGCTGAAGGCAATACTTCCTGTCCTACTGATGCCAAGGTTTCAGGTTTGAACACACAGCTTAACATGTAAAGGAACTACTTGTACTCTGAGGACACTCACTATCTCTACACTTTACGTAGTGTATTTTTAAAATATATAAAAGTGGAAGCTTACGAGGAGAACTACCTTAAACTAATTACACAGAAAGCACCTGCTGAACTTTCCCAGTATTGCCAAATTACAGTTTAGATAGGTATCAAAAAAAGCCCATGAAGGACAAAGAAACTGTATAAGATCAGGAATGTCCTATCTAACCAACAGCAGATTTTCAGTTACTTGGAGGAAGAAGTTTTACTCAACATAAAGACCAGATGGAGTGAGGTAAAAAGCAAATAAATAGAGCAGGAACAGGGAGGAGAGCTTGCTGGAGAAAGCAGTTGGAAGCATTTAGTGTGAGATTACAGAGATACCGAGAAGCTCAGAGAAAACATGGGAAGGAGGTGGGGGATAAGACTAATAATGTCGCACAATGGTGACAATACTGTACTGAACTAAGACAGTCAATTAAACATACAGGATGTAGAGCTACTTGAAGACGACTGCTATCTGCGAAAGCCTTGGTTTGGGAATGTGATCCAGATGGAAATGACAATAAAAGCTGGTCCTATTTTAAACAGGTTTTGCTGGGTATTTTCCTGCGTAATACTTATTTGAATGCAAAGTGCATAGTAGTGCATAGCATTTTTGTTTTATGAGGATTTCAAGAGACATTCCTTTAAAAATAAAAATTGCAAAGCAAAATGGTGCGGTTGGGGTTACACTGGTGGTCTGCAAATGGTGCAGAATCATCTAATAGCTGAGAAAAGGTTAGTATACCTCTGGAAAGAAGAAGCAGAGAAGTATTTAGCCTTTTGATTCCCTGTTTGTTGTGGCTGGGACACAACTTACTTCTTTTGAAAGACTTTATAAAACTGTAGTGTCCTTTTAGAAATCAATAGCAACAACAATTTGGAAACTTCAGATATGCCTATCAGCATAACAGGCTGCCTAAGATGGCATTTGATTAACTTCCAAATCTTCATTTTAGCAGCCTGAGCTTGTTTTATTCTTCACTGATTGCTTTTTTGTTGAAATGGCAATTACAGTTCTATCACCTTCTAAATAACTTCCCTTTTCTGAGGTCTGTAAATGCCTACGTACAGATAAATTCAATCTGCCTTTCATGTTTTGGTATTAATCATGCAGAAAATCTTCTTAGTAAAACATTTATATTTTCTCAAAAAGCTGAGACCTTTTGGAATAATTGGGTCACTAACTGCAGTGGCTCTGTAATTTCTATTGAAAAAATAAAAACACATTTAAAATTTGTATCTTTTTATATGGAAAAATAACAACCTTTCGACTTCTCAGTGTTTACCCCTCTTTGCTTGCGTGAAGACTTTCGACAGAAAAATGTTTCCTCTGAGGGTTTTTCTTTCACCATTCTTGAGGCTCAAGCATACTGATAAAGCCTGTGAAATGAGTGTTTTCTAGGGGAACTAAAGCTATTTACTTTCAAAGACTGACACACCAGGAAGGATGTGTGATGCATGGCAATTGCTCGATTTCAGTTAAATCTAAGAATTTGAGGATTAAGCTGATAGGCTCAAATCCATACACAAGCACAAGCCCAATGGCTGGCCTAAGTCATTGTGGAGGATTTCAGCGTCCCAGTGAGCGCCTGGAAAACACCAGTCCCCCCTGCCTGTTCTCTCACCACTTTCCCACTGTGGCTCGTACTGCCACTTTGGTATCTATGCTAGGTTACTATTCTGATGCCTGTTCTCCCAAAACAGCATAGAGGAATGTTGGTTGCAAATAATAAGTGAATCAAACCCAACCCAGCACTTTCCACAAGTCACCCAAAGTCTACTGGAGTCGGATAAAATACAGGGAGAAGAAAGAAGAGCATCGCCACCAGAATTTGTGAAAATTACATTGGCAAAAATATTCAGGGGTGGAAATTGAAATCAGTCTGCACATTTGAAGTGTTGAATTACTTCAATTAAATCGGATGTTTCTTTACAAGCCATGAGTTACAGAAAGAAGCTTGTGATCTTTTTTATAAGCTACCATCACTCCCTCTGAAAAGGGATCTAGGTTTGCTTCTGGGTGGTAAGCGTTTGTCTGTCCTCGTTTCTGAACTGCAGTCAGAGATTGACTCTATGCTCATAAATTTTAGGCTAGCAAAATCTGTGGAGCTAGTTCTGGTCTACTTAGATAGAATAAACACAACCGGCCACTGGTACTGAATATTAAGATCAATTACATTATACCAGAGAATTATTTGCCTCTGAATCAATTCACAGGTTGCTTGGTTTTTCATTTTTTTAAATTTCTTTCTTTTTTTTTTTTTTAAGTTGAGCACACAGTTGTGTTTGACATTTGAAGCTGAGCTACTAAAATTAAATATTTTGATGTCTCAGAAACATCAAGCACCATATCTATCTTATTCTTACTCAAAAGCTTAAGATAAACACAAAGCCCTGCCTAAAAAAAAAGAAAAAAAGAAAAAAAACACAAAAAATGAAATTAGTGCAAAAATGAATAACGAATACTAAATAACAATAGATCTACTGACCGCGGGTCAACAAACAACAGAGTCCCCCTCATGCAAAACAGAGAAAACACAGAAGCTACCCTTTCAAAACACAGGTTCACAGGAAGGCAGTGCAAGTGCTTGACAGAAAGCACTTAGACAATCTCTAAAAAACATTCAAACATGTTAAGCAGTAACCAAAAATTCTTTTTCTTGTCAGATATATTACCAAGAAGTCAGCTGTGCTACTGTTTCCAAACAGACTTATCGCCAAACTTCTGTGAGGCTGTAAATCCCACGCGCAAGCCAGTGCTCTGTGTTGACAGGCACTTGCTAAATAAGTGTACTTAGAACTATCCTCGTGCAGCATTGGGCTATAACCAGCCATTGCCTCAGGTTGTCTAGGGCAGTCTAAATACCAGAATTTTGCGACCAGTTCTTACAATGGTTCTCAGAGAATAAAGCAAACAAAAAAACCCCTCCGTTTAATATTTATGCCCATTTATCGTCTCGGAAAAGATGTACCCCATTTAAACTGCCGAAGACAGGTGGTTGTTCTGTGCTCCGTGGGGTTGACAGGGTGTAGATGACGGGCATTTCCTGCTCTTGCGGTATGTGTCCGGGCATTGTGCTGGAAGCTGCTGGCAGGGTTTCAGGGATCACCCTGCTGGGTCTGAAGGGACCTGTCCTGAGTTGCCTTGCATATAGACAGACCTCAAAAAGAGAGGCCATGCTAATAATTCTTAGCAGAAAATGTAACGACTTAAATGATGACTGAAACTTCAGGCAGGTCAAGACTGATGGCAGGGTGGAATGCGAAAGTAAACCAAATTCATTGAGGGGTATATTTGATGTTGTTCAAAGGGCAAAAATAAAATCTGCAGTTTTCTTGACTGGAAAGCATATAGGTTTCCTAAGTTTAACCCATATATGTGAGGAATGCTCCTTTCCCACATGTTGGCTGTAGGGCCAAAGGCACATACTGGTCTGACCTCGGAAACAGCGGCTGAGTCTGCATGCACATTCCATCTGCAGAGCTGCAGTGCCCACCACGTTGGCTCAGTGGCAAAGCTGAGAATGGATCTCAAACTTCCTGGTTCCCCATATTTTGCTTAAAAAAAAAGAGATAAACAGGAGAAAAGCCCGTTCTTTTCAAGATCTTTTGTATCAACTCCATAAGATTCTAATGGTTGAAAATTATTTATATTACTGACATTATAAATGTTTTACAAGTTTTATGCTTTTGAGGTTTTTTTTCTTTTAATTGGGGACTAAATAATATAGAGCAGATTCAGAGGAATAGATGTGAAAGGTGAGGAAATTATTTTGCTCATTCCTTTTACAAATACGCAATTACAGGCAGGGAAGTCTAGTAGAAAGAGATAGACAAAGTGCATGATATTAGTGCTTGCATTTTCTGCAGGTTCCCCTGTGATATGTAGGGGATAGGATGTAAATAGTAATTAGAAAAATATTATGTAGTGGGTCAGGACTAACCTGGTTAAAACCCTGAACACCACTGAGGAAGCCTACCTCTGAGAAATCGACTGCCAGGAAAAATGAGGAGGAGGAGCTGGTAGCAAGGCCTTTCCAATGACTCATACAACACCGTGTGAACAACAAACACATCTACTGTGCTATTGCATATATTAAATATAACAAAAGGGCATGTCAGGAAGTTTCTTACAATTTTTGATTTCATGACATGCTTTTATTACTTTTTCCATCTTTTCAGTCACAGGTTATTAGATTTACTGCAGCTTTGGAAGGTACAACACATTAGTATCTGTCGGGTATGCTGCCCCTAATGACTTTCTTAGCTTGCTCAAGTACAAACATCTCGCACTGGTATTTGTCAAGTGAACACAATCTTTTACCTATTCATTTGTCTTAGGAATGAAGAGATTCATGTTTCCCCTGATACTCAAAGCAAGATTTCAATGAAGTCCAAAATGCTCAGTGCGTTGAAAAGACTAAATTTTGCTTGGTTTCAATGTTATTTAAAGTAATCTAAATAAGATTTCTGGCACAACGTTGCTTTGGCCATTACCATTAATTAGAAGTTTTGTCCTCTTTTCTGCCTAAGTAGTACTCTGTATAAGTGCACTCAGCAAGCTGCAAATTGCCACAGTAGCTATTGATCTTTTTGACATGCCTAATCAGCGTAATTTTGCTGATAATAGAAGAGTTGGTCTGGTCTGCCCAGATGCTATTGACAGAAAAAAAAAATATGTATCAAAAAGAACAATGAAAAATCCAGTTTGATTACAACAATAAATTAAGTACTATCAGTCCTATCACATAGTCACATATTTGATCAATCTTGCTATTTGAGATATGAAAAATTTGGCTTAAGCCACACGAAATTAATCAGACATTTTTACTCCTTTTCTGTAGATCTTATTCTACTCTCTGCTGAGTATTTTTGTTGTTGAATTCTCACGCAAAGTAATGAAAGTAAAGAAAGTTTCACTGTTTCATACAGATTTGCTATTAAATTAATTTCCCTTTAACTACTTATAGGAGACAAAAATGTTTCTAATGAGCTTTAGCCAAAGTACTAGTTGGTTCCATTGATTTAAATGGTATTTGTATCAATTCTTACAAGAAATAGCTATTATTACGTTATAACTTTTTTACTTTTGCATAGCAGGAAGAGGATTATCCTGAGTTTTTTGTCTGTGGCAGTTTCTGGCATTTATGTTCTGGCATTTAGTTTCTGGCATTCTGGCATTTATTCCTCTGGTGTTGAGGGATATGGTGTAAGGGAGAACTTTGTAGAGTGGAGTTGATGGTTGGACTCGGTGATCCCGGGGGTCTTTTCCAACCTAAATGATTCTATGATTCTATGATTCTATGATTCTATGATTCTATGATTCTTTATCAGATGTTAGAAACGAATCTGAAAGACTGAAAACATGCAGTGCAGACGTGAAGAAAAGGGCAAGAGTAAGAAACGAAATATCCTTGAGAGGTAAATGTTCCTGAAATATGCTTAATAGAAAGGGAACTATAATCGTTGTTGAAATAACTGCAGTAAATCTACATTGTAACTAGAACTGGGCCTTGCACAGTCTCTGTACCTTTTGTTTCTGATATAATTTAATAAAAATGCCTCTCAAGACATCTCATTAAAGGTGACTCATTATTGTAGAACTCCCATCTAATGCTTGTGTGGCTTCATTATTTTTAGCATAGCTACACCAGCATAAAATCACAGTGCTGTGGCTGTGACTACATCCTTCAAATTCCATCCAAGCACTAACAGGAGTCTGATCTGAGTTATGACACCGTAAATCTATTGTATTTGAAATCATTGGGATCACATGCTCTACCAGAAAACACTGTTTGCTCTACTGAATGCTTAACTACTGAACCACCACTGTGCTGTTATTATTATAGTTATTTATTATGAAAGGCTGACAGTTTGATAGAAGCTATTCTTCTCAGGCAATGTAATATAGATATGAGTGCTTGTGTATAACTCTTTCCTATTAATTAGTTTGTTGATATTTTATAAAGCATTAGCCATAAATAATTTTTTTTTTCCAAATCTACAATACTTCAGGCTTTCAGCTAATTAATTGGATGCCACCTTTCTTATTTACAAGGGGATTGTGATGATAAATTATAGTTCATTTTGAACCAGTGCTTCCTCAATGATGGATTAGTGCCATTTGAAATTAGTTCAGAGAAGTTATATGAAATGCTCTGGGCCTGCATTAGGTTGTCCAGCTGCTAACTGAGCAGAGTAAAGAAACCACCAGACACGCTAATTCAAAAATGCTTTTCCTGCATGCTCTCAGCCGTTCCACACACTGCTGACGCTAATTCTAGTAAGCAGAAAGACCTTGTTTCAGAGGCACTGAGGCCAAGCTGCTTCTCAAATATCAAAACATGTGTTGGACTGTGCTGCAAAGGTGACTTTTCTGTTCTCTGTTGTGCAGCCACAGGAGTAAGAGGAGGTTATTTGCTTTCCTTCCCACTCCTTACAATTTAAAGCCATGTCCAGCACCTGAAAACTGCTTAATATCACTGATGACTTGTGCTCCAAAGATTTGTGGCCTGTTTGTGGTTTGTGTGTGAGGTGAATTTCATAAACATGATCTTTCTTCCTCGGAGCTTGTTTTCTTTCATGTGAGAGGGGAAGCTTGTAGGTGTGTTGCTTTCTTCACAGTGTGGCTCTGGGACAGTTTACACTAAAAGCAGTAAGAATGGATGGATGGTCTCTAAGAGGGAGTGCACAGATTTTTAATTCACTGCAACCAGAAACTGTTCAGTGCAAGAAAGCCTGACTCAGGGGTCCAGTAAAATCTGGGGTAACCAACTTGGTTTTTTATCTGAAAGGAGCAAAGGAAACAGACCTGAAGTTTTCATCCACTCCAGCTGTCTCTTGTGATCTGTTAAGTGACATGAGTTGTAGAGTAAGCTCAGGAGTTACATTCCAAGTTAGTGATTATTTTATATATATATGTATATAGCTACAAATATAGTATCTCATGCCCTTGTAGAAGGGGCAGTGGAAGGCCAACATGTAAGAGCAGGTGTGTGAGAAGCAGATGACACTCTTCACTGAGCAAGCTAAAGTCAACTGTTTGGGTCTACCAATGTCTTCTAGCATACCTGTACATAGCTGGATCATATATCACCATTTAAACAACTTTTCAGTATGTCAATGTAGCAAAAGACTGAGAGGACTGTTCTAAAAACATCCTCAAGCTGGAGTGTCTGCAGCACTGGAGACATTTACTGGGACACATTTGTGGGCAAACAGTTGGTACAAAAGAAACTTTCCCAATAGGTGATGTTTGATGACAGTAGAGGTACTTCAAATGCAGCATGTCTTGAACTGGAGTTCAGATGGGCAATCAAGTTATTGTGGCATAAAACTTTTTCATGCTTCAGCTCATCAAAAACGACTGTTTGTGGGCAGGGCTTTAGTCCATAGAAAATGACAATGCAGGGATGGAAAACATCCTGATCTAAATGGTGGATGAAGGAGGTGTGCAGCTGTTGAATGTGATGTGTTTTTGTGTGTGCAGCCAAGCAGGCAAATGAAGAGGCTAAAGTCTCCTTAAATCCATGCCTGACTTAACTCAGACTGCAGGCTAAACTACTTCGCATTTCTCTACAGTTGGTCTAGGCTGAAAGCAGGCATGAGGACAGCTGCCATCACTCAGTTAATGTGCAGTAACCTGTTCCTCCAAATAGACAGTGTGTGAACTTAGAGAGCTGATCCTACCGCCTAAACCCACAGCATACATCCTGCGCAGTCACTTCCTTTGCAAGTTAGAATTAGAAATAGAGAAAGGAATATATTTTCGAGTCCTCTAGTCCAAAGATGCAGACCCACATACACAGATTCAGAGGCTCCGTTCTGGCAGCACCTGGACTCTGGCAAAGGGTCTGTCCTTATTGAACACCTCCCTTTACTGACAGCCTTGGGGATGGTCGCAGGGGAAACAGAAAAGAGACAACAGTATCGCGTTCAGCAAAAAGAGTCCTGCAGCAGGTTATTGGCAAATGGCTTGTCAGGAGATTTACAGCTAAATATGAAGCACTGCAAAAAAGGTTAAGATCTAAATTTAAGTCATGTTTCTCTCTCCCGCTAATAACATTTTTCAGACTAGTGGACTCACAACCAATTTTTGTTGCTGAACTGACTTCAGAACATTAGCTATGCCCATTTCAAATGTTTTTCTATTTGCTCTGCTGCTCCTAGTGATGAAAGAAAAGAGTTTTTTTCATCATCATCCTAAATCCCTTTAACTTTATGTTTGGAAAAGATTATAGATTTCATTAAAAAATGCCCTTTGGAGGGGCATTTCTTATTCTGAGTCCAAGGTTACATTTTTACACATGGAAAGTTTGTCCTAATTGTTTCCAATTTAACACTTTTCATGCTTAAGCACCCTTTTTATCTATCGAATGAGTTGCAACTGGCGCCATTCCAAAATGACACATTTGCTATTAGTCAGCTCTTTTTCCTAAATAACGTAGTTTTCATAAAACAGGAAAACAACTTTTGTTAAGACTTCTTTTTTTTTTATAACAACCTTATCTATCTACTGTACTTATCACAAAACAGAGGGTAATGCCAGATAGCAGGGCATAGAACAGGTAGCAGCAGACTGAAATCCCAAGTATTTCTGCTGGGTTTACTATATATTTGATAGTATTCTTATTGACTATCCAGTTATACGGCTAACAGGGATTGGAATGGAAAGTAAAACTTATAGGAACCGGCCATTATATCTCCATAAATATATGCAAGTATAAGTGAAAAACAGACTAAATTATAATATGCATCATAAACTACTAGCTTTATATTATAACAATATTGGCCAATACTGCTGAGCGTTGGGATAAAAACTGTTGAGGAAAGATGCTCAGTTCAATTTATAATTGCCTCTCCATGGGAAACACCCAATGTCTGAGATTTCTTTGAACTAATCCTATGTAGAGCAATCCTTTATCCCATCCATAGCAGTTTTTGATTCACTGATCTCCCTAGGCCTTGCAAAAGAAAGTGTTGTTATCCCATTGTAGCAGGGAGGAAAACTAAGGTGATGTGGCCTCTTCTAAAGCTTGGGGAAAATGGCAAGGGAGGATAAAAAGCAAAAGGATTTTACATCAGTGGCAACCTTGTTTCTGAGATTTAAAGTCTACAATACTGCCAGCTTCTCAGCTAGAGGGTCCAGTGTTTGGGAAGGTGGAAAGCATGAGGCTGCCTGACTCCACTACCCTGGCATTGGGACAGGCTGCACCTGACCAAGACAATGCAAGTAAGCACTCGTCCTTTCCTTGCTACCACCATGATGGGGTTGGGGGGATGTCATCCATGAGCTCTGGGGCACAAGGCAGAGGATGCGACTCTCCGTGTGCACTGAGCCACCTCCTCCCGGCACTCAAGGGGCTCAGTAATGGCATGCAGAGAAACTGGAGCTCATTTCCTCCCCCGCCTTAGACGCGTGACACAGAGTCTAAGCTGTCTTTGGAGCTGTGTCTGCAACACATTGCACTTCAACTAATTCCATAACATAAATCTTGGAAAGGCCTTATAACTCGGAAGCAGCAGTGTGCAAATGAGGCAGTGCCGATTCCAGGCTTTCACTGCTAATGAAGTCTTCCTGTGCTGCTTGCTTTTTAGAAACTTTCCTGCTAAGGCCTTTGCTAGATGAAAAAATTCTTCTACATTATGCTTCATTATATAGTATAGATATATGGTAAATATGTCATACCTGCTGGGTGAAATGACAGCACTGAACAATCAGAGGCTAATATACTGTACGTTAACTTCCCCACTTAGTGTCTGTAGTAGGGAGTCTGACACCTAATTAGTGCAAACCCCACCAGTCTTGCTAATCTGTGGTCACCCCTATTGCTAATATCACTTCAGCTGATCAGGTATTACCCATGGTGGGATATTATATTTACAACTATTTATGCGTTACAAAATTTCAGCTTCCTCCAAACTCAAAGTGGCAACTGCTTACAAAGGTCCCTCATACCTGTAACAGGAGAACCTGTTCCTTTGGGAAAAAGTGGTAATGTCATCTATTCTACATCATATGTTAAAAGCTGAGGGGATTCAGGTTGTAGTAGCTTCTCTTGGGCATCATGCTATTCAGGATTTATAAATTCAAGAGGGCCTTCTGCTGGCTAAAGAGACACAGACCCTCAAATTAGCAGTAGGTTTAAAATGCGTTTTCAGTAAGCAGTACAAAAAGCAGTACAAAACACTGGTTATTCGCATGCCCTGTTACTCCAGACTTGGTGGTGGTTCAGTTGTGCCCATTGCCGACTGATTTCTCTTGGCATCGCTCAATTATTTTTACAGTGCAGACATCATTAAATGTGTGTTAAAAAGCAAGCAGGGACAGTGACACTGAGCAACAGAAGTGATTTCTGCTCAAAGCAAAAGAATATGAAAGCTGGGAAGAGAGGGAGAGTATTACAGAGTCTAAAACAATGTGAGTGATCCATTCCTATTAGGAATGAAGAAAAAATTATAAATCTGACTTTCAAAATATTTTTTAATGTTTCTCTAGAAGAACCTAAAAGTTTAGCACCATGATGGGCATTTCATGAAAGGTGCAGGCTCAGGCTGAAAACCCAAACATTTCTTGGCCGAACATTTCTTAGGGAAAAATCCTTCCATCAAGAAAATCTGTAGCCGCCAACACACCCTGCAGAAGATACACATGGAAGACAGGGAGTGGGAATAATGGAGGAGCACATGTTTACTAATGAAAAAGTTCTCCATTCTAGAATCTTATTTGATTTTGAAATGCTAGAGTTAGGAAAACATGGTTACTTGGTTTTTTTTTTACCCCTCATCTACATTTCATTAAATTGAAAGTAATAAATGTAAACCAATTTAAAGAACATTTCATTTCCTTTCTAAAATCACTAAGTGTAGTAAATTATATTTTTCTTGTTTATCCTCTGAGGGCCCTATGCTTAATTGATGCTGTGGTGTATTGAAGCATGTAGGACTAGGCACTAGTTACAGAACATCACAGTGCTGCTGTCAGCTTTTTTTACCCCAGATTGTTGGTTCTCTGTGGTTACTTGTAGCAACTGTATAGACAGACATGGCATGGTTATTCCTTACCAGCTCATTGCTGCCATCCTCATCAAAATCCTCCTCTATCCCATCAGTCATCTCTTCTCCATCCCCATCTGCATCTGGCCCTCCTTCAATTGGCTCTTCTGTAGAGTTATCTGCATTCTCTGATATGCATTCCTCTTGGATCAAATCAGCATTATCTTCCATTTGTTTCTTTTGAGCTTCTGTAAGGAAAACATACTCTATAGAGATTCAGTAGCTTTCCCTGTTGGTGGCAAAAAAAAGTGCTCTGAGGAAGAAACCTAAGCTTCCCATCTCCAGATGAGCTAGCGTTGTAAAAATCAGTGTGTTAATATCTACGAGGCAAATATGATCAAACCCCTTGTTTTCAAAAGTTAATGCATAAATCAAGCGTAGTATCAACATGCTCATCTATCCCATGCAGTGGATGAAGGCTTGATTTACCAGTGGGTCCAGCTTTTTGATTTTCTGGACTTTTTTTTACCTTGGGAATCCAATTGGCATAGTCACCGTACATTTATTTATCTGCAGCCAATGAGAAGTACGTAAATGTCCATAGTCTGAGAAGCAGAAGGCTGTTAATTGCCAATAAGTGAACAAGGATTTGCATAAATTTGCTATGAATATAGCTCAACAACCATACAGATAATCAACAAATCCTTCTGGACAACTGAACAAATTTGTTATGGAGAAAAATAACAGTTTCTCCCTGTTGGTATAATGTGCTGAGGTAACTGGAGAATATCCCCCTCCAATTACCCAAATATAGTGTTTCCTGTCCTTTCTTCAAAGCATTGAAAAGAAAGACCATTTCCATGGAGGCCCAGAGGATCTGTTCTGGTTGGCTTAGTGCAGATGGCTGTATTGTTGTGATTATGTGTTGTGAGACTCCTGGATATGCTGAGGAATTTCATCCAGCCAGCAGAAATCCAGAGGCAGACTGAGGGAGGAATGACAGAGACGGACTGGCCAGAAGAGTGGTTGGAGGGATCAGAGTCGTATTCCTATGCACATCAGGAGCTTAGATGAACAGCTTTATGTACTGAAAGTGAATATGGGCCAGAGAATTGGTTGCACGTAGCTGGAATACCAATGTCTTTTCAGTCTGAGGGTGACAATACCCATCAATGATAAAATTTCTATAACCAAACCATTTTTTTCTTTGTTGGATTGACTGTTCTGTAACACTAGCAGTGCATCACCTATCTTGTCGGATAGCCAATGAATCTGCAGATTCCCTGTGAAGCTTGATATTTTTCTGTTCTATGAATGTATGATTATTTTACTATAAATTATTACCAGCTGCATATAATATTAAAATCTGTCCATACTTTCCTGTATCATAATCTTAAACCAAGACATTTGTATTTCCTTCTACCTCTGCACATTTATTTTGCAACTTACTTTCATCTCTTCAGTCTTTGTTAGTCTCTAGTCCCTCATTTTCAAATTCATTTACTTAAGACATAGAACAATTAAGTTTTTCTCCCTTAGTCACTTAATTTCTTCAGAAAGATTCTTGGACTTAAAAAATAAAAAAAAAAATTGTCTTAGATAACTGCTTTGACAGTACTGTAGTCACACAAGTAGAAGTATTAGTAGACGATTCAGCCCGTGAAGCCCAATCTTCTATTGGTAAGGTGGTCTATACAATACCATGCTAGCTATAAATCATTGTGTTACTTGCTTTACTGTGCGAGGAAATGTGGATTGAATCAGCTATGCCTACTATGTCCTGCCCCACCACCTTCTGCCTCCAGCTGCTTCTGACATTAACTCACCTGTGGCAGTGGCAATTGAATCAACTTTGGTCAAGGCTTTCAGAAAAGGTTCCTGAAATTATGGACTTAATATGTTTAAATCGGAAAACTTTTAGGATACAGCTGCCAAAAAATTAGGCAATTTACTTAATTGTCTGAATGAGAACATAATCTGTGTTCTTCAGGGCAGTCTGAAGTACCAGCTCAGCATTTAACTCTTTTGGGCTCTTCTGAGAAGCTAAACTTAAGATCCTACCTTTCAGCACCTTTCAGAATATTCTCCTCGAACAGTTTTTTCACATCAAAACAGCTTCTTATCCCTGCCTTCCTGATTCAGATTTTTATAAACAAGGGAGCTATTCCTGCAGATTCCCTATGTACAGGAAATCCTCGTGTCTATATTCGCCCTATTGTAGTGGTCAGGGGTTGATAACAGTAAAAGACAGAACTGTTACTGCAAGGAGTTTTCACGCAGCTGTAGAGCAGTAACCAACGTATGCACTGAGATTGGCCACCTGGTCTGTTTAACTTATCACATTCCTCCAGAAGTACAACTTTTAAGATTAATAATTAAATATTTTTCACGAGAGTGACGCAAATGTAAAAAAACAAAAGGGTAAGATGATGGCTTGATTTTTGTTTTGTGTAAACGAGATATAGAGCCTCTCTCTGATCCCAGTCTTAGTGAGGCCATACCTTCTGGCAGAGGAAAGTAAGAAATAATATTGCCAAACCATATAGAAGGAACAAAATCATCTCACATCTGACACTGTAAATGAAATAGTTCAGCCTCTGATATAGCTTTATCTTACACAGATCTTTTAGCTGAGGAAGCAATTATCTGCAGACTAATCACTCAGGCTGCATAGCCCTCTTCATCAGCTCAGGAGACTTAAATGGGGATCCAGGTTTACTGGTATCTCTGAGGTGTTTTTTTCTCCTCACACCCACCGATGAGAGGCAAGGAATATGGAGGATGGCTTTTGCACCTGGTGTTTTAAAACGTGAACGATTTGAAACCAGTTTGTCGTCTCTGAGGATATTATTCATTGCTTGTCTTCAAAAGGCATAACAGTATGATTCAATACAAATCAACGTTTTCCTCTTGGAGCTGATTTTTATTTAAATGAGTTCACTACAGTCCTTTAGCAGAAGTGAAAATTGGATATCAAAGTACAATGACATGCAGGTTGTTTTGCATAGTAATGAATTTTATATAAAAGCTCCCTGAAGTAGGGATGCGCCATCTCAGAACATTTCGGTACACAAGTGATTCAATGTAGTGCCTTGCAATTACATCTTCACTGATTATACCAACTTTTGTCTAACTTGCATAAAGTACAAAATAGAATCTAATGAATACATATTGTGTACAGTTCTCCTGAAAGAGATAATCACACTTTGTACTAATGATTTACCTTACACTTGTAAAAAAGCACTCGACTTATTTTGTGGGGTAAACTGTAACAGCTGAGGGATTGGTCCTTGTCTGTCAACTTAGAAAATGATTGTAAATAAAAGGTAGGGGATTTTTTAAGAGCTGGTGTTGTTTGTTTGGTTTTTTTCTTAAAAAAAATTTAACCACAAAATATTTTTCTTTACTGTTCTGCCCTAGAAAGACATTCATTAGAGTTATTTCTGGATGCCAGCGTGAAACTTCTGGGTTCAGAGAGATACCCCCTCAACAGATCAGCAAATAGAGCAGGCACTTGGGAACAGGAGAGATCCAGATCTAAATATCTATTTTGCCTGTATTCATGACCTCAGCTGCTAATTCCCAGCAACATTTTAAGTAATCTTGATGGAGCTCTCTTTACGTGTCCTGTTGGGTCTTTTTGGCTTCATAGATTTGAGTTAGGTAAGGGACACAAATCCGAGTGCTCAGACAACGAGGCAGCTGCGGATTCTGAGGCAGAATTTCTTCCACACATTTCACACAAAATACATTAGAAGTTTTCATCAGAGAATGAAGGGGGGGAAAAAAGGAACATTGAGATTTTTCATGAGATAAGGCTTCCATTTCCCCGCTGGCTGTCATCAAAATCAGCTCGCTAGTACACAGCTCCTGCACAGAGATATACCATGTGATTTATAAGGAAATAGCCAAGGAAATGCCATAGACAGCGGTAAGAATTGAGATTGTTTTCTATATATACTGTGGTGAAAATACAACCTTATAAATCCCTTAAAACTGCTCAGCATGGCTTTAAAGTGCTGCTAGGTGAGATCATTCAGCTAACAAAATGATCACTGCAATGCCAGAAAAAAAGATCTTTATTAAATTAAAAAGTAGTGTTGGATTTTGTGATTCCCAAGGTTTGCTTCAAAACAAAACATTTCAAGCCAGAGAAAAGCTGAACTAGAGGCGCGGCAGGTTTTACAAAGATGCCACAGCTTCACACAGTAGCCCAGGTTGGAAGGGGTCTCTGGACTCTCCAAGCCCAACCCCTCTTCAAAGCAGAGCCCAACTCAAAGCTTGGTCCAGGTCCATGGGGCCTTGGCCCAATGAGTTTTGAACATCTCCAAGGATGAAGCTACTCCAGTCTCTCTGGGCAACCTGCTGTATGGCTTTGTTGCATCTCTTTTCCTTATATCAAACAGGAATTTCCCTTCATGCAACTGGTGACTATTGCCTATTGCCCAGGCAATAATTCTTTATATAGAGCATCTAATAATTCTTAATGTGGGTAGCACAAGCATGCCCAAGGTCAACCAACTCTAACTTAATTCTCTTCAGTCAATTTTTTAGTGATGTTTTTTTTTCCAGAACATCTAGTAAGAATCTTTTATTTTCTTGAACAATTCTTGAAGTGATGTTGCATGCTCTGTGAGGAATATTAATTTATCCTCCCAATAGTTCTACCTGAGAGTTAATTTACCTTGCTTCAGGCCTCCATTATGTAGCAAAATTTCTGGAAGGCTTCAGTTCTCTCTGGTCTGTCTGCTTGACTGATAACTAGGTTCTAATTTAATTCATTTGACTACAAATTGCTTTTACCTACCTGCTTCAGCTTTTTGCTGCTTTTCAATCTTTTCCAGTCTCCCTAGCAAGGAGTCAATTTTTGTTTTGATTTGGGTTAATTCCTTCTTGATTGTTTGTAACTCATCTGATTTCACTGTGGAAAGAGAGCAAAGATGCAAAACATGAAATAAACTGTATTTGTAGCCCCCCATGGAAAAAACATGTTATTTTTTTCTTTTCTCTGTAGTACAAAGCCTACTCTCTCATTTCTGTCTGTATTTTTTGAGGTTTAACTTCTAAAAAAGAACATTGCTAATTAAAAATGCTGAATCCATGCTAGGAAACCACAGGATTCTAAGCCCTAATGGCAAGAGGTTATGTGAGGTGCATTGCTCTGTAATAAGCATTTCAGGCAAAACATCTCAAGGGCATTCTTAGTAAAGTAAGTAGTACTTTAAAGTAACATTTACTGAAAAACAGCCTACAGTGAAAGAATTATTCAAATATGACAGACAGTTCACAATCTTGCAACGCTGTTTTGCTGGACTGTTTTATAATAATTGTGACAATAATAAAAAGAACCCTCAGAGTAGCAGGAGGTATTTTTCGACGAGAGTGAACGGTAATATAAATGCTAGGGCAGCCAGGAATGCAATGTTATGTTCCAGTCAACAACTTCATTACAATAGGTGTTAAGTATTATTGCTTAAAAAGCTTTCAGTTCTGGTAATTTCTTGTACTTTTTCCAGATATCTATAACATACGAAAATATTTCTTTTTATGATCACATCCAGGGACATGGAAGCGTCACCTATAAATTTAGAGCTGAAGTTTACAAATCTTTGTTGTCTTGCATTACTCTTCATTTATGTTCATTATTACACTCCCATTGTCTACTATAAGAAGGAGTAGCTGCTTTGGAAGTGTTTTGGCTTCAGAAGAAACAGCACTGCATCATTCGTGAATGACCTCATTATTATGGCGTTATCAGGACATGATTTTATGCTCAGAAGATAGTCCAAACAGATCCACTTGCCCTGTTTGTGCTAGGATATCATGTTGAAAAGCCCTAGAGGAGAAAATGGGAACCCTGTGCTATCATGGGAGAATAAAGCCATTTATAAAGGTCAAGAGCAGATAACACAGCTGTCTTTTACAACTGTTGTAGGAAGAAATGGACCATCACCTTAAACTGTGAGGGACTGGCAGTGGAAGAGCACTGAGCAGTATTACTCCTCCATCCTTATCATTGCTGAAGGAGGACATGCATTGACTTTGGTGTGTGTATCCAGAGCAATGGGAGGGCCCTTAGTGAGCCTGAGAAAAGGGTCTCCTGGATGCATCTTGCCATATCAGTCCCATTCATTGACTCTTGGGCATGTATCTCATCATGATGTCTCATGGGTATTTTTTATCGGACAGTCAAAATCTGATGAAGTGTGCAGGCAAGCTGCTGCCTGCTTTGGTGGTAGTAAATGAGTATGTTTTTTGCTTCAGAACCAGCCTTATTGCAAACTTGCAGCACATTCACTGAGGTTGAAACCAAGGCTTTTTATCTTAGAGTTTGGGTCATGTGCATCATAGTTATAACAAGTCAGCTAAAGGCAGTAGTTTGCTATATGCGGTAATGAACTTGTTAGATCATGTGCTCACATTGAGAAATTGCATATCTCACACTACCATACACTGATGGTCGGGTAATGGTAGGACTAGAGGGAATGGATTAAAACTAGAGATGGGATGATTCAGATTGGACGTTAGGAAGAAGTTCCTCACCATGAGGGTGGTGAGACACTGGAACAGGTTGCCCAGAGAGGTGGTGGAAGCCCCATCCCTGGAAGTTTTTAAGGCCAGGCTGGATGGGTCTCTGAGCAACCTGATCTAGTAGGAGATGTCCCTGCCCAGGGGAGGGCGGTTGGAACTAAACGATCTTTAAGGTCCCATCCAACCCTAACAATTCTATGATTCTATGATTCTGTGATTCTGTGATTTATCTTGAATGAATGGTAGGACTTAGAGAACAAAGCTTAAAAGTAACCTTTGTGCTAGACTTTTATATGCTATACAGGATTTGATGAAATTATTCTGCATATTTATAGAGCAAGGAATTAAAATGTTCTTAGAAAAATAACGGGTCACTGTCCAATCCTCCAGATCTGTAACAAAACTTTAAGATTCTGACAACTGCATATTTAGAAGGTTACTGCTTCCTTAGGGGCAGTGGTTGGTCTGGTCTGGAGTAGCAAGACAGTGCAGATTCCAGGATGAAATGGTGTGAATCTGTCCAAGAGGAAATGCTAAGTGTCTACAGCAACCCGCTGTGAAGCCAGCAGGCAACAGACCCTGTGCAGCCAAGCTGTTGGGTTAGAGGTGCTCCCTTGACTGGCAAACAGCAGGCTTGCCAAGGCTAAAAGGTCAGAAGTCAGAAGCAACACCATAAGAACCTAATGATATTTGTTCCTGGTCTAAAAAGCAAAGCAGAAAACGTTTGCACTTCTGAATTTGGTGAGGAAGCAGGCACATACATGAGGCTACTGTTCAACTCAGGTCAAACCTTCTGCTTCACAGGGGCTTCCCTGTGGTGTCTTGGTGAGAAATAAGTTTGGGAAGAAGACTGCACCAGAGGGAACACAGACACAACACCAATGATTCAGCAGCATATAAAAATGTTAGAAATGACTGAGGAGCTTTATTGCTACCTTGCAAAATTCCCCCATGCCAAAACTATTTCCTCACTTTGGTCACTTAATCTACAATTTATCATTCACATTTCATAGAATCATAGAATCATAGAATTGCTGAGGCTGGAAGGGACCTTTAAGATCATCGAGTCCAACCTTTAGCCTACCCTGACAAGAGCCACTTCTAAACCATGTCCCTAAGTGCCCCATCTACCCTTTTTTTAAACACCTCCAGGGATGGTGAATCCACCACCTCCCTGGGCAGCCTATTCCAATGTTTAATAACCCTTTCAGTGAAAAAATGTTTCCTAATATCTAATCTAAACCTCCCTGACGTAACTTGAACCCGTTTCCCCTCGTCCTATCACTTGTCACCAGGGAGAAGAGGTCAGCCCCCATCTCTCTACAACCTCCTTTCAGGTAGTTGTAGAGGGTGATAAGGTCTCCCCTCAGCCTCCTCTTCTCCAGGCTAAACAACCCCAGCTCCCTCAGTCGTTCTTCATAAGGTTTGTGATTCCATCATACAGTTCTTCATAAGGTTGTGATTCCATCATACAGTCAATCACTTCAAGTTAACACTAAAAAGGACTGAAAGAAAAAAGGGGAAAAATTTTCAACAAATCTGCACAACAAATTCCAAATTTCCATCCTGGTTCCAGCATTGCAATGTTGTATTTATTTGAGTTACTTATTGTCTTAATTTGCAGAGAATTGTAAAAATCTTCAAAATTATTCTCCTAGAGTAATTCCACTCTCAGTTATACTGTACCGAGTATTTCTGTAGTGAGCAGCAATCACTAAAGCCAAATTATGAAGGGTTCTGATGAACAACAAGCAGAATATAAGCCAGCAATACACCCTTGTGATAAAGAAGGCCATCAACATCCTGCATTAGGAGGCGTTTTGCCAGCAATTTGAGGGAGATGGTCTTTCCCCTCTCCTCAGCACTGGTGAGGCCACATCTGGAGTACTGTGTCCAGTTCTGGGCTCCCTGTTACAAGAGGGAATGAAGAAAACAAAGCCAGAATCTTCTCAGTAGCGCCCACTAAAATGTCAAAGACCATTGGCATGAATTAAAGCACATGAAAATCCATCTAAAAATTCCATCTAAACATAAGAAAAAGCTTTTTTTTTTTTTTTTTCCAGTGAGGAAGGTCAAACAATTGCACAGGCAGCCCAGAGAGGCTGTGGAGTCTCCATCTTTGGAGATATTCAAAAGCTGTCTGGACACAGCCCTGGAAAGCCTGCTGTAGGTGACCCTGCTTGAGCAGGGCAGTTGGACCAGACGAGCTCCACAGGTTCCTTCCAACCTCAGCCATTCTGTGATTCTATAGTGTAGATCTTGGGAAAAACTTTAGTTTTTTTAAGCACAGTGTTACGACAAGTCAAAATGTAAAGACTGTAAATGCTGTACTTCAGGTGTCCTTCTTTGAGTACATAAATTCTCCTTAAAAATGTCACAGATATTTTCTTTTTTTTTTAAATTTATCTCAGGCAAAAAATAAAGCAGTTGATAAACATGAAACCAGAGCTGCATCCGTCCAAAATATCTGTTCATCTGCTTTTGTGTAATAGAATATGAAAATAAAGTAGCTTACTGCTTTTATTTGTTCCTATTAGCAGATAAGCAAAGGCCAGCAGGTGACAGAAATGCATGTTTCGAAAGGGAAAGAAATTACTAATGAAATTCCTCAAGCACTGGCACCAAAATGGCTAAATATCTTCATCAACTTTGATGCAAAAAAGTAAATAATCAGGTAAAATTTGCTGAAGTCATGAAATCAAAAGGTATCATCTATTCAGAGTGAATCAGAATGGAAGGGGCAGTCAGGTGATATTAAGGAATGCTACGTTATAAAAATGATGAAATGTAATTGCAGTAAAAAAAATCCTGCACTTGATTGACTCACAGCAGAGCTCCTATTCGTAACATGGAAGCTCATCAGAGGAAAAAGACAGTGACAGCATTATCCATGGGGTATAATCTCAGGTTGACAACAGCCATGAGAAAGAAAATGCAGTGCCAGGATGTGTCAAATGACGTATTGCTAAAAATGGGGAAGTACAATGCCATTGTACAAGGACCTGCTGAGAGTTCAGCTGGAATAACGTGTACAGGTTGAACCACTGAATTCTGGCAGGTATGTTGGGAGAAGGCCCTGAAGATGGCCGTAAGAATGGAAAGCCTGTAGTGTGACAGAAGAGTTTTTCTTGTTTGCCTGAGACAAAAGAAGGTAAAAACTTAACTTTTAAGTTAAGACAACGTTGGCACAACAAATGGATACAAACAAATAAGAAACAAATTTAAGCCACAAATTAGAAGAAACAGAGACAGACAAAACCCAAACCTTAACTAGCTTTAAGATGGAGCTTAAAGGATTAGATGATGTGGTTACTTGGAACAGTAAGGAATCAGATTCGGTGACCCTTTCCAGCCCTCTGCCAGGAATACAAGGGCCTTTCAGAATGCATCTTTCATTGAAGCATCTAGCACCAAAAGAGACAAACTGCACCCAGCTCAAAACAAGAGATTTAAAACTGAGGTCCATCACATTTTTAGAAATGAAAGTGCTACTGTAGAATTACAGCTGTATTTGGGAAACATTTTTTGCCGTAACTACAAATTGATTCATCCACAAAGTATGATTCAGATTTCTTTGGAAAGAAATGTCATGTATTTTTATCGAAGACTTTCATGTTTAATATAAAATATTTTATCATATTGTATTACTTTAGGTTTCACTGAAAAATGGGTTAACTGAGGAAGCCAAATATAAACTATATGACTCAAAATGAATTAATTTAAAGGCATAATCCAGTACATATTGCGACATCTTAAGTGCCTACTCCTTAATCTCAAGCACACAGGGTGTAAAAAGTTTGATTAGTGTTTTCGTCCTGATTTCAGATGTGTAAAATGAAAGTGCATAGTCCAAGAGCTTCAGTTTCTGTGTTGTCAGAAAAAGTGAGTTTTTCCAAGTTCTAAATAGCAGTCTGCATCTGCTACTTCACACCATTAACATGAAGAACTCCTATGTGTAATTTCCACACCAACATGTTTCATTTTATGAGTTACTTCTGATAAGGTAGAAACGTTGATTTTTTTTTTCTCTAGTCTTTGGAGTTAGAAAGAAAATAAAATATTGTCAACTCATCCTTGAAAAATTATAGATTCAGGAACGAAATCAAATCCTTCTAACTTGTTTTGTGTTTTGGAAGCAAACTTAGAACACATATTGCCACTTTTTGGTAAAACAAGAATTTACTGCCCTGGCAGACATTATTTTTGCAGATATACTCATCAACGAGCAAGGCATTCTTGGTATTATGCTTTTATAAGGTCTTTGCTGTGTGCCACAACAAACTTCTGCCTTTGGATTGCTGGTTTTCAGAAGTGAGTCCCTCTAATCCTGGTAATTTCACTGAAGGGTCTCCTGTGTTTCGACCTTTAATACTATCTGTATGGGTTCATCTTCTGGATCCAGTCTGAGTGTGGAGAACAGCTATGAGAACTGTTATGCCTATGAGATTTCTACTTAAATCTGAAAAGTCTATTAGGGGATGTGATCTCATGGGAGTTTTGCCATTTGGGGGTGAAATCTTTCAAGCACAGGCAATACCATTTCGACATAGTTAATTCTGAACTTGTGATCAAGCTGTTTTACAGCCTTGAATTTCATTAAAACCCCAAATACCTTCCTTCCCACAAACTATGTTTCTCCTTATTGAAGAGATCCTTTATTTAACTAGCAATAAATTAGAATTAGAATTAACAGTGCATTAGGAGTTCAAGGAGTTCAGATTAGCCATGTAGAGTAAGGGGAAACAAAATACTAAATTGCTTCATGCCACAATTCAATATAACCAACTTTTCCAAGAAAATGGCAAAAGAAGCTGAAAAACCCACATTCTCTCCTTTCCAACTTGAAGCCCCTAAGGGAATGGCTTGGTTATTTCTCTGATAAACGTCTTACAATAAGCTGATTACATTCCTGTCCAAGTCAACAAAATTGTATTTCTACCTTTATGATAGGTTGGTTGGACTTGAAAAAAGGGAGGTAATTCTATGGGGAAATCAAGCATGAAAGTCTGTATACTGTGTGTCTGACTCCTTTTAAAGGTGTGCTGCATGCAGAAATAATATTTTCTGCAATTTATTCCAGCACGATAAAATATGTGCTCCAATTGCCACTGTAAAGAACTGAGGGTGGAAACCCAAAAGGGGTCAAAACATCAGCCTGCATTTTTAGTGATGCATCTTGCAGCTGTTCTCTTCAGTGTTAAAGGGCTGGATACAAAGATGATCTTGTCACCTGGAGCTCTAAAACTGACATTTTTAGAATTCACACCACACCTAAATACATTGAATGATACTTTCACCGGGGCATAGCACTGTCTGTTAGGATCTCTATACTCCTAATTGCACTTCTATTAAATAATTTACAGATTCTGCAATGTTTGCCGTGTTATGCAAACAGTATTTTGGAGGTCATATAGCAAGTGGCTATGAGTACTTGGCCTAGGGTTGTATTCTATAATCTAAACAGAATCACAGAATGGTAGGTGTTGGAAGGAACCTCTACGAATCGTCTAGTCCAACCCCCTGCCAGAGCAGGGTCACCTAGAGCAAGTTGCACAGGATCGTGTCCAGGTGGGTTTTGAATATCTCCAGAGAAGGAGTCTCCACCACCTCTCCAGGCAGCCTGTTCCAGTGTTCTGCGACCCTCCAAGTAAAGAAGTTCCTCCTCATGTTTAGGTGGAACTTCCTGTGTTCCAGCTTGTGCCCATTGCCCCTTGTCCTGACAGTGGGCACCACTGAAAAGAGTCTGGCCCAATGCTCTTGACACCCGCCCTTTAGATATTTATAAGCATTGATAAGATCCCTTCTCAGTCTTCTCTTCTCCAGGCTAAACAGACCTAGGTCTCTCAGCCTTTCCTCATAAGACAGATGCCCCAGTCTCCTGATGATCTTCATAGCCCTCTGTTGGGCTGTAATAGTAGTAGTTCCTTGTCTTTTTTGAACTGGGGAACCCAGAACTGGACACAGTACTCCAGATGCGTCCTCACCAGGGCAGAGTAGAGCAGGGGGATAACCTCCCTCGACCTGCTGGCCACACTCTTTTTAATGCACCATTGGCCTTCTTGGCCACGAGGGCATATCGCTGGCTCATGGTCAACTTCTTGGACTCCCGGGTCCACTCCCAGGTCCTTCTCTGCAGAGCTGCTTTCTAGCAGGTCAACTCCTAACCTGTATCGGTGCATGGGCTTATTCCTCCCTAGGTGTAGGACCCTACACTTGCCCTTGTTGAACTTCATTATGTTCCTCTCTGCTCAACTCTCCAGCCTGTCCAGGACTTGCTGAATGACAGCACAGCCTTCTGGTGTGTCAGCCACTCCCCCCAGTTTTGTGTCGTCAGCAAACTTGCTGAGGAAAGACTCTGTCCCCTCATCCTCATACGTTATGCATTACTTCAGTCCTGACACAGTATTATAAGACATTTTCTGAAATGCAGAATAAACAATAAAGCAAATTTGGTGATTATTCTGAGGAATATATATCTATATGTTAACGTAATATGCTCTGTCCCATTCACTACAACGAAAATCCAGATTTCTGGGTGAGAGATCCCCAGAATCTATGGGGAATCCCCATCTATTGGGATATACTAAGGTCCTCAGCTCTCTAGAAGAATTTTTGAGTTATTCTTGTTCTGGACAATGAGAAAAATAAATATATATAAATAAACTTATCTGCAATTAATTCATCTTCTCAAGGGCAAGTGAGTCTAAGAAGTCCGTTCTTATTACGACACACTTTAGGACAATTAGTGAATTGAATGCACTGATACTGCTAACTTTTCGTATGGATAAGACAACAGTAAAGGAGGAGCAAAGGAGATCTAATGAATGAATCTGTAAGTGTGTATACTTACTAAAGCTTTGATTCACTGTGTGAAAACCCAAAGACTCAAGGGCTGAAAAAGACTAACAAAATAGTTTAAATTCTAAGTCTACTAAAGTGAAGATCTTGAGCTGTACAGCTAACAGAGCCTCTCTCAGAACGTCATCTTTTCCAAGGAATGGCTCGAGCTCCTTGTTCCTCAGTGTACAACATTATCTTTAGCTTTGTTTATCACATTTCCATTCTTTCAGACACATGCATGTTTATTACATGTTTTCTTTCAAGGTGTCTGATACCATCAATTCATACAATAGGGTCCTAGTGGGCTCACTAGAAGTCCATCTTCTTTGTTGCTAGTGTGTGAGATTTGGATATATTATTCAAGCAGAGTAGATAATTGCCTCATGTTGATGCCATAATTACCCCCTCTTGCAGTAAGGTGTACTGTTGGTGGATTCACTTATTTCACAGCTGTGTGTAAGACAGCATGATGCTTTGTTGGCCAGTCTGGTACTGCAAGTGTCTTTTTGAAGTCCCTTCATTCTTTCTAATATCTGATCCCTACCTGATCTTTCTCTTCCTCTTCCAGTGACGCTTCCAAGGACAGTATCACTCCACATAAGGGGCAGGGGAAGACAGGTGGGTGCTGAAAGATGCACGAAGAGGAAGATGAAGTTCCCAGGACATATTATGGGGTGGGGAGCTTGGTGAACATGGAGGAGAGAATGTGTATTGTTCATCAGCTCTTCTAAGGCCAACTCTAAAGAAGGGCTGAATAACCCCAAGTTGCCAATCCTGTTTTGGACTCCGTTTAGAACAGGCAAAGACACTTTGCCTCTTTGTACCCTCAAAGGGTCTGTCAAGAAAACCCCACACAACCCAGCCTCCCCCATCCCCCTCCAGCCCACAGTCCATCCCCCGACCCGCGCCCCGCCCCAGCTCACATACAACCCTCAAGTCTCAACAGAAATCAGTGTGCCTCTGTCTATAAAAAGATTATTAGCTTTGCTTTATTATCTGCTCTTCACAAGACCTCATGGTGCATAAGCAGTCAGGATGATAGGCGATTTTAAACAGGCTTCTTCTGAGGTCAAGGGAGTAGGTCAAATGTTGTTGAAGGGATTTCCTTAAAAAGTTACATCTTTGACTTGCAGGAAAGGCATGGCAGCTTTGGTAATCAAACCAGTTTTTCAAGCTAAAGGCTGAGGGTAGGAAATAACTGCAACAGAGCTATATAGCCGAAGCTGTCTGCTTGCAGAAATTACTAGGATCATTGTTTCAATAATATCCAACTGATATGAGCAACTCACATTTGGATCCTGAGGAAGAAGCCCCACTTGAGGTGGATCGTGATGCTCCTTTCATGGAAAAAACCCCTTTGCCTCTGCGAGTTGTTGTCACAGCCACACGAGGACGCTTCAGTGGAATCACTGCACGGGGTGGTGGGGGGACACGGCCGTGGTAATCAAACAACCTAAAAAAGATTAAGTCAGCTGGACTCCATAAAACCTTCTGTGATTTCATGTCATGGAAGCCCTGTCAACTAAATTTTCATGTTATCTTTGAGAAAATTACCCTTTGAAACCATAATCACTTTATATCACAGTCAAATTAGATTTCAAGGACCTATGCACATTAAGTGCCATATTCAGATTTCAGTCACAGACCAGTGCATAGCTCAGATTTTTTGTGTAATTTTAATGAGGGATGTGTTATGGGACTCTGTTATTTGCAGTATGGAAAATCCATAACCCGCTTTCCACAGGTCCACATCATTTCATTGCACACAACTAATAGCAGTACATTTCGTAGTAGTGACATTTCAACTCCTTTATTACATGCATGGCTTAAATTCTAGTTTTCTATCTGCTGTCCTTAAAGACAGAAAAAGAAATGAACTTTTCTGAAGCCAACCATCGCCATAAAGTAATATCCTGCAGTTTGTAAAATAGCAAGAGTCTTTATAGTGAGGGACCTCTACGTCCTTCTCAATGCATAGGAAAGAGGTCCCAGCATATGTTCTCATTATTGAAGAATGAATTGATGTAGAATCACTAAAATACTCGAGCATGCTTAATAAAAAATGTCTTGTTCAAGCCATGGTAGCAAGTAGATATTCAGAGAATTACCAATACAGTCAATAAAAGATACTCTAAAACCAAAATGAACTAGTGTTACCAAATAGAATACCCCAATCCTAAAAACACAGTTATTATCAGCAGCTAACTAACCCACGTGGAAGGAAACAAGGGCAGTAGAAAAGGTAATCAAAGCTACAGATATATTTAGAATATAAAAGCTATGGGCTCTGAAAGTGACAGGTCAGGAAAAGAAAGTTCAGAAAATGAAGATTACCAGTTCAGAGACTGAAGCAGGGGGGCAAGCAATATTCTTTAAAAATATTCTCAAGTTTCTTTCAAACGATACTTGCAACTAGTAATTATGGAAATTTATAACTGCATGTTTAATTTCCGCAATTCTGACTACAGTCACCCATCTGGGCAGATAGATACACATTTGAAAACTGACACACAAGCAACAGTAATTCACCCACCACAATGTCTAACAGCATGCTGAACAGGAAGCAGAATCAAACTTAATTCTTCTAGCCCATTTTCTGGCAAGTAAATAACTAATGCTTAAATCTCAGGATCCTTACTGTTGTCTGTACCATAATCCTACAGACAATATAACCAGATCCCTCCTCTTCCATAGCTGCCTGCAAAATGTGTCACAGAGAAGCTGTCACCCCCACTGAACTTGAACTCCATGGCCTTAGCTATTCTTACCGAATAAGCAGTTTCTAGCCATTGTGAGCATAACTAAACATTTGTGTATGAGGATGAACACTAAAACATTTTTGAAGCTTTTAACAGAAATATGATTGTTTGTTGTCACCCATCATTTATCATATTGGATGATCTGCAGGTTGGTCTCAATCTCCAATTTGATGTTACTAGAAAAAAATGTTTCAGAAGAACTGTAAGCTATAATGCAAAAGGTCATTATGCAATTATTCCTCCAAAGGTGATTTTTTTCTAGCTTCCAATAGCTCATGTTTAGATAATGTAGTGAAATGCAAAACTAGGCTTCCTTTTTTGAAATATATAAAAGCAGTGTTATCTAATATTGCTATTCTTACTTTTATTTTTGAAATTATGCAAAGCTTGTGGGCTTGGTATTTTGTTGCACCAAGTTCTACATATTTCAATAATATGCTTTCTTTAAAAAAATGCTTCCTTTTATCAGCTTTGAAGTACCCTGCCTATTTTCCTTGTGCTTGTAATATGAGAAATTATAAATGGAAATGCTCAGTTCTAAAGCAATTCTTTCTCCAAATAATCACTACTGCGTATATAATAGTGCCTTTTTTTCCCCTTTTTTTTGCCCTTCTAAATTGTGCAGTCCTGATCTTGTCAATCTGTCTTCATACAGATTTTATTTTCCAGCACTAACCATTTTTGCTGCCCTTTTCTGTCCCTACCACTGCTTTAGTCAAGATAAGATAGGTGTATTCTCCATTTAGGGGGGTTGGAAAATCAATGAATATTAGAAAACAAGACCTATGGTTTGGGATATGACACAGAAATTCAGAAAGTTCAGAAGTTCAGAAATTCAAAGAATCATGACCATATTTCTTAATTTATATTTCCTATAGGCATGTTGATAGTGCATCAAACTCTCCATGGGATTTTCTTTTCCATGCCTACCATATAGAGCTTTTCATCTTCCACTTCCATTAACTTCGATCTAACAAAGACCCTTTAATCTCTTAAGGTTTTTATTGTCAACAGATCAACATGTCCAGCTTTGTGAGGGCAACCTCATGGGTTTTCTACCATAAAAGTTCTGTTGTCTTAATCCTGAAAGATTTCTAAATCAGAAAATTATGCTATTGAATAGACTTATGGACACATTTCACTGTCAGCGGTTTTCCATAATAAGAAAATCACCAAGATAGACAGCTAGTTCTACAGAAACAACCTTTAACTACCATAAGTATTGTGGAAATGCAGCTATTAGAGTTGCTCATTTGAGCTACCCATAACATACAGAATTAGGGAAAAAACTAAAGACACATAACTTTAGTATTCAGGTGGCATAGATCAGAAGCAGTGCTCTCTTTAAAAACATACAAATCTGCTGATGAAACTTGGAGCAGTAACCTTGGGGAAAGTAAACACAAGCCTCTGGAAGTTAACTTTTTACAGGACATGAGCTGCTCCTACTGTCAAGGCTAGAGTGAGCAGGATTAAACTGCATTAATGGCTTTTACTCCATATGTTTATAGCTTAGTATTTTTAGCTCTGTCTAAAGTGAGAATGGTCATTTACACGCAAAACCAAAACTAGTGGCTCGAATTGAATCAAGCCCAGGGAAAAACAAAATGAAAACCCATTGTTTCTACATCTTTTCTACAGTGTAGCAGAAAGGTACATAGCACACAACAATTTAACTGCAGGGTGTAAACTCTCCTCTGCTATTGTCTGTTGCTTTACATAACAGAAATCTCAGATTGTAAGAGGTTGGTGGAGCAATGCTTTGTTCCCCTCTGACTCACCTGGCCTATGTTAAACTGGGCTGTTGTGCTACAGAGACACAACACTGCTGGATAACCATTGGAATTGGTTATCCATGGTCATCCATGGTCATCCATGGTCATCCATGTTAACCCTGTGTTGTGGTGACTCTGCTGTGTCTGAATGAATAAATTCCCACAGTGCTACGTGAGGCTGTGTGTACGTACTCAAGGCACAAATCTCCAGTTGCTCAGGTATCCATGCTTCTTTTCCTGCTATAGAAACACGAATGCTATTGAACGTGTGGTTTTGCTTCCCTCAAGGTTCTTCTAGACTTCTAAATGTCCTTGGAAGAAAAATTTTTCAATAGAGATGCTATATCTTTTCATATACATGGATGAAAAGACAAAGGCATGACTGTCACACTGAAGAATTTTACAGCTGCTATATGTTCCAATGGAAGTAAACCTGGAAGAAATCTGTTGGAAGAAACACTGAGGAATTAAACTACCATTAAACAGTTCAGCACAGAAAATGGCCCAAAAGCTCTTAGAGAAGGATAAGACCAAAAGAGCTGTTTAATGAGCATACATTTGGTGGTGGTAATCATCTCTGCTTGTGATATATTCAAATAGTCTTCTTCTGATACACAATGGAAATAATTAAATGAATAATATGTAAAAATCATAGCAGACCTCTCTAACCAAATGATGTGATTACATTATAAACAAACAGTAGAAATGGTGTAGCATGTACAAAAATATAACCACACATACCGATTGTAGAAATCATCTCTGTAGTAATCATAATCAAAGACATAACCACTGTGGAAAAACACAGAAAACCAGGAATGAACATGTTTATAGAAAAATAGACATTGATTAAAACTTTTTGTGGTAATATTGGATTACTCTCACATTCCAAGCCCTTCTTCAAAGTCCTTCCACTTCTTTTCCACAACCATACACTGTACATTATGTTTGTCAATGCTGTTGTCAGCTGTCACTGTAATATATTTGGAAATGTGAAGTCTGGGGCATGCAGAACAGTGTAAACAGTTGACAGCACATATAGAAATGGTTTAATACAGCGCGACAGCTCAGTAATTAGAGCATCATTATAGTGTAATTCTCAGTGATCAAATGAAGTGAACACTCTAATACTGAAGCCCTCTTCTTTGCTGGGCTAACAGTATAATCAGTGGACTAGGGAGACTGTTAAATACATGAAAGATTGGTAAATGAGTGAGGAGGTGAGCAGACATAAGATAATGAATTTGATTTATGAGAAACGCAAAAAGAGCTGGGCTGCTGGTCCTTGAGTCTGCCAAATCTTCTTTCATCATAAAGAGAAAAGGAAAAAAGTTAGGAAAAGGAGCGATGCAAGCAATAGTGTTAGAGAGATGCCTTTCCTCTCAGGTTCAGAAGGGAAGGTATATACAAACCTGGGAAAAGACAGGCGCCATTACGGGAAACAAATACAGGTAGGAAATTGAAAAGATCCAGGGGAAAACTATTTTTGAGTTGTCAATTGCAAAGTCAATCTTAGATTGATCTTCCTAGTTTTGCATTTCATTATCAACTTTCTACCTTTATGGTGAAGCAATAGCAGTGAAGTCTATCTCACACATCTGAAAAAACAGAACCAAAGAGCTAACAAATGGTCTGCATGGAAAGGTCACAAAGGATTTGTACTCTGCCTGATGAAGGACTAGTAACACAAACCCTATGTTTTTCACTTGCCTGAGAAGGACAATTATGAAAAGTAAAGGATGAGAGACGTGAAGAATGTACCACAGAAAAGGAGATTTAAATAAGAAAGCAGAAAGGTAGAAAGGAGAGAGAGAAAGGACAAAGGACAGAAGAAAACATTCACTGGAAATAATAGGAGATGAATGATAGTAGCTACATATTAAAGAACTTTGTCTTCAAAGGGAATGGACTTGTGGATAATTTCTTCTCTTGAACATTGAGAAAAATGTCTTTTATTTTTTTAGTGGTTAATTTGAAGAATGGGTCAAGAATTCTGGAGTTCTTCAGGTTTCTTTTTCCTCATCACATAATGCCTCTTTCCCTTTTTCTTCCCTTTGCTATGTTTCAGAGGTTGACCACTTAAAAGGGGGAAAAAATAGAGTTGTCAGGCTTAAATTGCCTCAGTAATAATTTCATCCCAGTGTTTTGATTTTGAAGCCTTGCAATTTCCCCCGTCTGCAACTGGCAAAAAACATCCATCAAAGGAGCAGGAGGTCAGGGCACAATTTCCACCTCTGCCACGTTGGCCTTGATGCAAGTGCCCAAGTGCAAGTGATAGGATAAGTTGTACTGTCTACCCACATAATATTGGATGGGCAGTAAAGATCATGAGACTCACCAGGTTAGAAAGCTGACTGTAGTCCTATTAGTAATTTCTTTGAGAAAAGAAAGCCCTATATTCATTTTATGTGAAACACTTATTAAACAAAACAGCCCTGAGAGACTGGCACCTAGAAGCAGGTAAGCTGTGTGCGGCAGAGGAAGGAAAATAGCATTAAGTAGTAATAGTTAGACCTTGTACAGTGATCATGGTTCTGTATCTTACCTTAACACAAAACAAACAAAATTTTTCCTAAACTATGCGACAGCTCTTATTTTGTCTTTCACTCTATAGCCAGTCTACATGAAACTAAGAGGTGGCAGGTACCAAACCTATAATTTTATTTACAGCTATTCAGAGTTTGCTAGTGGGTTTTTTTTGTTGTTGTTGTTGAATGATTAATAGCTGCAATTAGCCCATAGTTAATATTCAAATTGTATTTTTAAGTAGAAGATAACAGACAATTTGAAGAAAAAAGATTATATGTAAAAGTCCTTTCACAGAAAACATTTCACCTGGAGTGACATTAATTTAATTTGCATAAAGACCAGATAAATTGCCTTTCAAGGTTGAAGACCATGACACTGATGAAAAATAATACATTTTGCACCAGCCAGAGTAAGGCTGAAGGGCAGCTCTGTCTTTCTGTGGCAACTCGACTCTGGTCCATAGGATGCAATAAGGACTGCTGGCCTTTCACTGAGCTTTCAGAGTGTGGAACTTACCTTTCATATACAAATGCCATGACAGAGATGGCTCAAAGCCATCCCAGGGAATGGGGGCACTGAGAGGGCACAGGAGGGAGAGAGGTCTCAGGCAGACATCTGAGTGGGCTGGGGAAAAACATCAGTAGGCTTGAGAGAAGGTTGAGTGGTTGGGAAAGGCTCACAGGTCGTTTAGATGAGGGTAGTTGCAGGCAATGGAGGTTTTGGGTAGGGAAAAGGCAGGAAAGGGTTACTAGTGTGGCAACTGATTGTTTCCCTCCTTCCCCGCCTTCTGCTCTCACACTGTCAGCGTACCACTGGGGAGATCCTGTCACAAAGCGTTCTTCATGCAGAATATTTTTATATTGTTGAAAAATGTTGTTTATCAATTTTTAAAAAATTTTTAATTTAGTGTACCATTCGGGATAATCCCTTTTGAGAGGAACAGTTTTGCACAGCAGTCAGCACCTAAGAATTTCACTCTTTATCTCTGTTCCCATTCAGGTAACTTCTGTTTTGAAACTGAACTCAGTTCTTTATGCTCCTTCAGCTTTGCAAATGACAGTTTCATCCCACACGGTCTAATGCTTATCTGTGGGACCAGAGCAAGGAAAAGTAGAAGCACATTTTGGAGTCTCATTATCATATGGCAGTGTAATCTATGAGTTCTTGTAAATTATTATGGGGTGCTTATACTGCCTTTTAAAAATATTTCATTGCTTCAGAAGAATCTGATACTATTATCATGTCTTTAATTTTCACCTGGAGAAACCCCAGCAGTTTTCATATAGTGTTTTAGAGCTGAAGCTATCTAAACAGCTCTGCTACAGATGTTGTCTCTAACCTTAAAGCTAAGGTGCTTTCTATTTTTGCATGGTTTAGTTCAGTAGCATCTGTTGCTACAGAGGTAAGAGGTTACTGCACGTATTCCATATGTTGCATGACATTCAGTCTCTGATACAGGCATACACATGGCTTTAGCTGCAGCAAACGTTGTCCAATTTGTCCTTCTTATCCGTTTCTCTGCCAAAAGGTTACTGACCCTCTGTCTGGGACATGAGATGCAAACAGATTGTGGCTTCTCACAGTACAACCTGCTAGCACAAGTGACAAGGAGTTGATTTGCTTACATTTCTAGTCTAAGTTTATTGCAAGTGAAATCATTTTCACAATTCAAGGGCATTGCTGCTAATTGAGTCCTGTGTCCCACGATATGGGAGCTGGGGACTCCAGCGGGACGTGGGGAGGGAATCTCTGCTTTCCCCACAGACCATTTGGGACCTCTCTGCACAAGCAAGGCATTTCTGTGTGGAAGTACCATTCATACAGAGCAGGAAAGAGCCAGTTCTGCACGTACAGGGACTCCTTGCCTGGGACCACTGGCAAAGATGTGGCAAAAGCCACTTTGCCCTCAAGGTGGGAATAGCACCCAGAGGTGCTAGAGGTGGATGTGCAACTATGAGGTCCAACAGAGCAAGGGGCTCAATTTTTTTTCCATTTTTCATTACTCAGTCTCCTTGAAGGAAGCTGACTGAATTCAGGTGTTGGTCAGGGAGGAAAGGCTTTTATCCTTCCAGGTTATCTATATAAATAGCAGAAGGACAATAGCATTGTCGAACCTTATCTATAGGTGTCAACCCTTATGGAATACGACAAGTAAAGGATGGTGGGTTTAAAGCTCCGGAAAATATTTATGTGGATCCTTCTGGGATCTAGGTCTCTTTTTCCCTATCTGAAATTTTACTGGCAGCTGTGGCAGCACAGGCAACACAGAGGCAACATGCTGGGGTTAACTGTCCTTCATTGTAACTGCTGAGTTAACAGCCCATGGATTCAAGACATCATGTGAGACCCTTAGAGGTCTGGGGTTTTATAAAGGCAGTCCCAAGTCCTTTTGGCTGTGAAGCAGTTGTCCTGCATATATACTGAAAAGGTTATGAACCAACAACAATGAAAACAACCCAAAATGATGACCTAAGAGAAAAAAAATCTCTTCTGTTTCTCCAACTGATCTCAACTTGTTTTTTTTCTTTTTCATTCTTTTTTTTTTTTTTTTTTTTTTTTAATTTTAAAGTTGAATGACGATGTTTCATTTGTTAAAGAGATTATACTGTGAAAGCGACCGGTACATCTCTCCATCTATAGCCATAATTGTTCGCACTTCTGCATGCCAAGGGACAGACATAAGCTTTGGTCAGTGCTGTGGTATGAAACACGAAGCACAAAATTAGCAGAGATAATCACTGGCACTGAGATCAAGGTGACTGCAGGGCTCTTAACCTCTGGAGAGTTATTCCTTAGCAACCCACCAACCTGTGGTACAGAGGCTGCAGGAAATCACTCGCATGGTGTTGAATACCAAATACTCAGCAAGTCGGAAGCAGAGAAAGGTTCAAACGAGCCTGTGAACTGGTGGAGTCAGCGCTTTCCTAATGGCATTGTAAACAGGCAGATTACTTACCCACACACATAAGCCATCTCTCCAATATTAACAACAGAACTGTGTGCAGGATGTTGCTGCTAAAACGGAAGACAGTAAAAGACACTGTCATGCTCACACTGAGGCAAAGAAAACTCATCAATAAAGTGGTTTTCTGTTAAGCAAAATCATGGTTCCTTTTTCTGACCTACTATCAGCAAGGAAATCTTGTATGAGCAGTCTCTTTTAGCTTCACTTCACTTAACACTAAGCCTGCTTTAAATTGTGTATGCCTGGAGAATAAAGGATTCCTCAAAGACCGTATTTTCGGAGTTATAATGCTGTACATATTCAAATTTCCTATGCACATCAGCAGTTGCACGTGTGTCAATCAGGCAAATGCGAAATTATGCTTCTGCATCTTTGAAATAAACTTATGGATGTTAATATGTCTTTATTTATCTGGTGATAAAATACATTGAAAATACATTATTACAGTGTAATCTTTCTTGCGTTCTGTGTTCTATGCCCACAAAATATTTTTATAAACTAATGATCACATCCTGCTTTAATTTACTTAGCTCCAAACACTAGTGAGTGTAACTGACTTCAGTGGAGTTGTTCTGACTTTAGAATAGCTAATGCAGAACAGAGCAGAAATAGCTTTTGTTATTTTCATGGCAACAAGGATTTCGGTCTTGCATGTGAGTCACCCTTAGGTGATATCTCTTTTTCTTTCCACAGGTACAAAGATGTACTTGTAAATCATAAATGTTGACAAACCAAGCATAATTTATCTTAATTCAATTGACAGTGCTATCGCCATTTATACTGTAAATTGCTTCTGTGTTGTCAGAGTTGGATAAAAATATTAAATACAAAAGCAGTATTTCTTCAATCAAACTCTTTTTATGAGGTACGTATCAACCTAATGGTTGAAACCAGTATTCCAGTCACTTGTAAAATCATTTCTCTTGTCATGTAAAAAGAGTGCTAGAAATTGTTCCTGTTGAGTGCAAAAGAGAATCAGTCTAAATTGAAATAACGTTAAAAAAAAGGGAGTGGGTGAAGGTAACTCAGTGATTTAGAGAATAAGCATCCAGGGATGGAAACTTTCCCTGTTAGAAAATCAATCAGATTACAATGACTTTCATGAGCTATTTAAAAAAAAAAGGTGGATATTTCAGGCCACTTTTCAGTGGATGGCTACCTATGTTCCCCAAAGACATGAATTAAATTGGTGGGCTGAATCCCACCTTTATTTTAGAGATGATTTGATTTTAGTTAAGGCTGAGGACGCTGATAAAAGTGAAAGGACACTTCTGCTTTGCAGTTCAGGCTGTTTATTCTGTGGAGAAAGAGAATATTCTTCAGAACCTGCTTTTTGCTGACATACTTACTGTTGAAACACAAATTTTGTTAGTGATCCCTTCAACTAATATATTCTTGGAGGTTTACAGCAAAGAAGAGGGAGCCAGAAGAGGAAAAGTAATTGCAGAAAAGTATTTTACATTCATTTCCATAATATACTTATGAGGGCAAATAGGTATAGTTAAAACCCAAAAATAATCATCAAAGTCCCCAACCGCTTATCCCAAAAAGCCAAATGATTGAACATAACCTACTATTTTTATATTTCAATTACTGATCAATTTTCATAGTAGTTTTGTAACCATAAGTTAATGCAAATTTTATTCTAATTCTACATGTTCATTTAATTAATAAGTGTAAGATAAGGTGGTGTTTTTTTTTCCCCAGAGGTGGGGGAGAAGTATGGAGTCAAAATTTAAAAAGCATGGAATGTAGTACTGTAAATGGAGATTTTTTTTCTGCAAAACTGAAACATTTTTGGTAAATCTAATCTGAAGAGGTACATTTTGTCCAAGCAAGACATGTAGACATAAAGTAGCTGATATACAGTACTCCATTTTCCATTAAAGTATCTTTCTGCAGGCACTAGGCAGAATTTACTTGCAATATGATAAGGTTGTACTTTTTTTCTCTCTTCAGATACATCCTTTCTTTTCCCCCATCCTCTCTCCTGAAAACTCTTTCCCCAATGAAGTGTATTTAGGGGGAAGTGTTGAATTTACCGTCCAATCTGAATTTTAGGCAAAACTTGGGCAAATACTCAAAGTTGCACGTGTACAATCAGGTAATTAAGTCACTTCAACACTTTCCTGTAGAGGGTTAGGCAAAGCTTGTGAAGAACAGGATAGCAAAGATATCAAGATTAATATTGAGATTCTGGGCATCAGCTGCTCTGGGGGTGGTTTACGGCAGCCAGGTAGGCACAAGTGATGCAGGGGTGTCAAGACAAAATTTAGCCCCAACAATTTTCTGTACAGCTAAGTGCTAAGTATTAGAATTACTCCTAAAAAAAACTACTTACTGTGGCTGCAGGAACTGCCTATTCTTAACGCTCTTAGCCTGATGCTTTTTAGAAACAAAATAGCTTTTGTATGTAAAGAAACCTGAGTAAATCTACTTAATGTCTCCCTGACCTTTCTCCTCCTGCTGTTAAACTATTTTTCTGTCATCTAAAGTAATCTCCAATTACTTATGTTTCCCATGGGAATATTTTATAGTAAGATAATGAAAGAGCTTTCCAGTGGCCTAACCAGTGGCCTAACCATTTCCCAAGGTGTCCTTTAATTGTATAGAATGACTGGAAAATTCTTGATGTCCATATGATATTTTTTTTTCTTAGTACAAGAATAATGAGTCCCACCTCTTAAAAATGTGTTTTAAATTCTGTGTATTCAACATACTACTATCAAACTATACACATGTGATTGATTATCCAATTTATTAGTAATATTGTATACATTGCAGGAGTGTCATTTAACTTGGTTTGACAAGTACAGAAGACTGTCATTGACAGGTGTCGGAAAAAGTGATGAGTTTAGGTTTTAAAGTGTTTCTACAGCATTTCAGTGAAGAATAGACTGAGAAATTAAAGTCACAGTGGTAGCACTGGAGCTGAAAGAGCAACCACTTAAGATTACAAAACCGGATCTCTGAAAACTTTATATACTCTTTAGAGAAGCAGTCTTAGAAGCACTGAATGAAACAGAAAAGCACAGTTCACAAAATATTGATCAATTACAATGTGACAAAGTCAGAGAGCAGCCCTGAGGGGAGGGACTTGAGGGTGTTGATGGATGGGAAGCTCAACATGAGCCGGCAATGTGTGCTCGCAGACCAGAAAGACAACCGTACCCTGGGCTTCATCAAAAGAAACGTGGCCAGCAGGTTGAGGGAGGTGATTCTGCCCCTCTACTCCGCTCTGGTGAGATCCCACCTGGAGTACTGCATCCAGCTCTGGAGTCTCCAACATAAGAAGGATGTGGACCTGTTGGAAAGGGTCCAGAGGAGGGCCATGAAGATGATCAGAGGGCTGGAACACCTGTCCTATGAAGACAGGCTGAGAGAGTTGGAGTCTGGAGAAGAGAAGGCTCCAGGGAGACCTTATAGCAGCCTTGCAGCACCTAAAGGGGGCCTACAGGAGAGATGGGGAGGGACTCTTTACCAGGGAGTGTAGCAATAGGACGAGGGGTAATGGTTTTAAACTGAAAGAGGGGAGATTTAGATTAGATATTAGGAAGAAATTCTTTACTGTGAGGGTGGTGAGACACTGGAACAGGTTGCCCAGAGAAGTTGTGGATCCCCATCCCTCGAAGTGTTCAAGGCCAGGCTGGATGGGGCTTTGAGCAGCCTGGTCTAGTGGGAGGTGTCCCTGCCCATGGCAGGGGAGTTGGATCAAGATGATCTTTAAGGTCTCTTCCAACCCAAACCATTCTGTGATTCTATGATTTTTGTAAAGAAAAAAATATTTCTAGAAAATTGCAACACATATGTTCCTCTCCCCTTTTCAAACTGTCAGAATGCTCAAATTAAATTTAATTCTATTCTCATTTACACTAAGTTTACTGGTGTAAGTTAATTGTTTTGGATTGAGCAACTCAAGGTTTAAATCAGCAAAACAGAGACATGAATGAGAACATAACTGTCAGTGTCCTGAGTACAGCTTGCAAAGACAAGACATCTTGCTTGTTTTTCCAAGAGCATGCTTTGCAAGTGAAGTTAATATATATATAAATGGAACTGGAATATAAATGGAAATACCAGATACCATAAATTTAAGAAAGCATTCATGTATTCCTGATCCATTGTGCAATAATTTCCATGGTAAATGGATATGGGAAGTGCATCTGATGCAAAGGGGTTCTTCCATAACTGAGCACAGGACTAGATTCAATTGCAGTCTGGTCAGAGATGAGTGGAAAAGGCAGTTGTGCATCACACAACTGGTCACGTATCCTCTGGGCCAGTGCTAACTATGCTGACTTCGTTGGTTTCTGACAAATCTGTGCCTCCTAATACTTCAGTGCTCTGGAAGAGCCTGTGTCCATTCACTTTCTGTATGGGCAGTGAAGAAAATAAGATTACTTTTCTGTAAGGAGATAAAAAGTCTCAAAACAAAGGAATTCTGAAAATAGCAGTGGAAAGACCTTTTGATTACAGAATGGTATTTAAATGTCACCACTCTGAACTACTTCACTGTAAATCCAGAATAAAGCTGTTGAAATCAAGGGATCAGATATAATTATTTATCTTAGACATATGCCTGGATTTTTCCATTACATTCATTCTCATAAGGGAAAGTAGTTTTTTGTCCCAGATGACTCACCTGAGTGTAGTGTGTGGCAAAACAGCCTGGTGGCTTGTCATGTTATTGGTATTGCAGTTTCCCTATGCAGTTTTGGACATATGGTAGAGCTAGCGATTTCTTGTCACACAGATATGGTGAGTGTGAATCATCTAGCTAAAAACTTTCTACATATCGTTTCTAATTTGAAAAGAAGTATTATTTGACACTTACCAGAAGACATTCTTCCCCTTAGGAAACCCCCATATGGGTTTCTTTTGCCTGCTGTAGTGTCTCAGGCAAGTTGCAAGGCTGGCTCCTTGGCCTCTGCAACTTGCCTTGGGCATGGTGTGCCTTGGAGGGAGCTTAGACACATTTTTCCTATCTGCAATGGGCAAGAACTGGGGTTCTGTGCCTGCCTTTTTTGCGGAATGTCTTTTTTGCTTAGGGAGGGATCTTATGTTTCCTCATACAGTTGTTATGCCTTTCTCGGTGTGCAGGGAAGACAGTGCAGTCTGGCCACTCTCCTGATTTACTTTGCTTGGTACATTTCTTTCTGGTTACCTCCACACCATAAAGGGTTACTCCACTCCCTGGTTCACTGTCAGGGCACCCAGCAATACAAGGTATTAATCATTTCCTTTCTTCCTCATTCAAGATTTCTTTATGAGGCTATCTGATGTAGAGTTTGATTGGGTTACATTTTTGGCTTCAGGTTTAACCTGTTTTTCCTGAGTCTAAGCTCCTTAAAATACAGTAGTCACATTTTGTAGATCACATGAAATCTCTGTCAAACAGTTTGGTAGCATAACTGATGTTAACTTAATGGTCCACAGTCTGACTGTTACGTTTAAGAAAAAAACAATGACAATACATCTGGGGAGTTCAGTATGCATTTTATATGATCTTCTCCTGATCTTCTCCCTTGCACTCTTTGGATGATACAGGACCTCTTCTGGAGACTCCATATCACTGTATTAAGCTCTAAGGAAGCAGTTGCACAGATTCACATTTTGACAAATTGCTTGCAGCAAGTGGGCAAGTTTCATTAGTTTATTGTTATGGTCTGTTAAGAACATAATACTAATATTTTTGCATAAGATACCACATTCAATGGCTATAACACTAGAACTGAGAATCTTTTTAATCCTGCTTTAGGAGAACATTTACAAATGCTCCATTAGTCTTATCAACCCTGAAAAAAATATTTTATGTACATAGAAATTAAATATTAATGCATTCAGAATCCCATTCAGAAAGACATTCATCACTCTGAACTAAGATATAGTAACCACCACGGTTCTTAGACAATCATCTGTATATCCATCTTTTCTCTTCCATACAGATTAATTTCATAACATTTTAGATATTAAGAAAATGACTGCACAAAAGAGGGCTCGGGGAGCATTATGCTTTAATTATTGCCATTTTCTGTCCCTATATCATATGGTCACAGTCCCTGTCAGATTAGGGCTTCGCTTGCACTGGTATGCATCAGGGCTAGTAAACATTTATAGAAAGTTTCATTTCAAGTGTTTTATCACTGTGGGAAATACACATTAGAAGTTAACAATACAGACACATCTTAGACTAAATTTGGTTTTATATAGTCTATTGAATTAAGCTACCATAACAATTTAGCACTGAGAATTGCCTCCAGCATCTCTTCCCAAACCACAAGACTCTGTGAAGGAATTAAAGCTGTTAAAGTCTCTCTCTCTGTCTCCCCCTTCCCCCTCCCTTACCTTCTTGCTGAACTCCCTGCACACAATTTTTGCCTTCTCCCAGCAAAACCACATTACCATTACTCACCCTTATACGACTTACATGACTAGAATGTTATTTTTCTATGAATGCTCTACACAGCAAGACAGTTTTATAGCCTATAAAGTATCAGCCAGAACGTGAAATACACCTAACTACTGACACCTAGACAAGGTCTGCTTGAAACCAAATTGTATTTGATTCCAGATTTAAAGTGTAATCATGATTAATGCGTGTGTGCGTGTGTGTATGTGAATAAAAAGATTAGTTTTGCGAGGAAACAAAGCCTTATTCGATACCTCCCAGGTTCCTCCATCTCTACTAAAGAAATGTGAACACTTCGGCACAATACTGCTATATAAGCCATACTAACGACCTCCAGTTTTGCTTCACTGACTTCACTGTCTCAGAAGATGTAGCTTCTGTTTCTATCCCATATCCTCTTGTACACCAAAAAGGATAGATCTGCAGGATGAATTACGTTACTTGAGAAATGCTTCAGTTTTCCTCCTTTATGTATTGATCCTAATTTCGGTGAAGGTGTTCGCTATTTTCAGGTAGTCAGCAGATAGTTCATAGGAAAAATGCAGTCTGAAAGATGGTAATTTTTCATTTTGACGATTTGTTGTTCATAGCGTGCCTGGAAAACTACCTGTAGTTTGTGTTGTCTTTTCTTACCACCTTGATTTAGATGGCCGAAGAATAAACAAGGCGAGACCCAGCAGGTACTTTTCAGCAAATAATTGCGTTTGATAAAATTCCTAATTTGCTGGGACTTACAAGTACTTTCTGGTGGTTAGGAAAATGTTTGACAAAATTAGCTATGGAACGATAGCTGATTCAGCTTCCCGTCCTTACCCCTGAGAGTAAGGGCTGCAGAACCCAAGCGCGAGAGAGTTCAGAAAGGTTGTTTTTGTGTAAAGCATTAGAGGCAACTGAAACTAAAATAAATAAATAAATCTGTAACTCTGTTGGAAATGGGTTTATACTTTTAAAATTAAATAAATACTTTAATGTTAGCTACAGAGTCGCAACCGTAGCAATATAAACTGTCAGTTGCTGGTCACGCATGACAGATCCACTCTGATATTCCTACTTCACACTTCAGGCACACCCTCCAACTTTTAGTTCTGCTCTAATATGTGGTTGTGAAGAAATTCTTTTCATTGAACAAAACTGATCCTTACATGAATTCAGAACCAAAGCTGAAGACCTTACAAATAAAAGTAATTGAAGCACAGTAATTAAACTATTAGAAATAAAACTCTCAGCATACCAGTAGCAAGACAGAATGTGACCTGATTCTTCATTTTTGTGTACATCATCATCAAAATTGTTGCAACCTGTTACACCTGTGTGTGCACCCCCATGGGAATGTACACTGCTGATGTTGACAAAGCTGCACTTTGGCCTGCAGAATGATAAGAATCATAAGAACCCAGTCTGACACCGAGATAAAAGAAAATCCCCAAACTCAATGGATAACTGCAGATTGCTTTTGAGATGCAGGTCGTAATTGGAACTAAGGCAAAAAACCTCAAACCAAAACTATCAAAATCAAGACATTTTGTTGAAATCAACAGCAGTTTGGGCCAAAGAGAGGCTATTGAATATGATCCTAAATAACCTAAACGCAGTCCTGATTCTTTTTAAATTAAGGTGTGTAAAGGCATTATACTAATGTAGTTGAAAAGTAGTCTGTAAATGAGGTCAGATCTCAGATTAAGCTAAATTTGTAGAAAACAACCTATCGTAAGATTCATTTTACCAGTTGAAAACTTGCCTGGTGTCATGACACGTCCTGATTTTGTTTCTAAGGATATACTACAGCATGCTGATGCACAGCTGACCGATCTAATACGGCAAGGTGTGGGTTGTCATTCCGCAGTATCATACACAAGGCTATCAACAAAGCAACACTAAAGACAATGTTTCCTAGCCTGAAATTTAATATCTTTTGAAAAACCTTTAGCAAACATGAGAGAGAAGTAGGAGCTCCAATTTGCTCTGTGTCAGCAACATGTCTCTCTGATATACCTCTTTCTGCACTGCCTCCTCTCTTTACAAACTTTACACCCTGGGGCAGGACATTCTGCAGAAAATACAGACCGATGGATCTGAACAGCATTACAGGGAATTTGAAATTCAAAATACCAAACTTATATCTTTCAATATATTTATCAAGGGGAAGATATTAATTTATAACTTCTTTGTAATGATCTGGAAACTTGTGAAAATAAAGAAAGTGGGTTTTATGACAATAGCCATACAAAAACTGTCGCAATTTTTGGGGTGTTTTGAGTAGGGAGTTAGGTCTCATTTATGAGGTTGTTCCAAGTGCCTGTTAGCCTGCCACAGTAAGCTGTGCATATTCACAGAAGCCCATAGAGACCGGTGGGCCAAGGTGCTATGTCGATACCTCAGAAGTAGGAAATAGGAATACTGTGCTAACACAGACCTCTCCAAACACTCTTTTCTATAGCTCCTGGATTGGTGACTACTGTTTGGGAAAACCCCAGTGAGTTTGAAGTACTGTTGCTCCACAGTGACATTACATACCCAGCAAATATTGTCCTTCCTTCCTCCCTCCCTCCATTTGCCATTGTAAGAAAATACCTCCCTTTTTGCTTCTTTGTGTAGTCCTTTTCCCTGGACTTCCCTTTCTATTCTTATGTTCCTGCATCCCTGTTTATTTCTTTTCATTTTTACCCCCCTCTAGAATGTTTCAGCCTCCTGACTTTGTTCAGAAACATTCTCTTGCCCATCATTTTCCCTCCTCTAGAGAACATCTTGTCTCGTACACAGGTGAGACTACAGATATTCAGTACTGAGGAATTGTTCATCATTAACCCAGAGCATAAATGACTTGCATAGGGATTGTTTTCCTGGAATTACTAATGGAAGGCTAGTCTTGGATGAGAGAAATAACAGAGAGTAAATAAAAGGGAAAGGCAAATAGAATAACCAGAAGAGAAAACCAGTGGTGTCATGCTCTGTTGCCTTTCTCAATTATGAAGCACATTGTTACTGATGTCATTAAGGTCAGAGAGGGGAAAAAGAAATTTTTAAGTGAGTTATTTGTTGAGTTTGTTGCTAAAAAAAGTTAATGGAATTAGGAAAGTACTTTTCTTTTTTATGGCCAAAGGTATTAGTCTGTTTTCTATGTGATAGATATTTTTCTGTGTGTGTGAAGTGGCGTAGAATGAAAAAGATCAGGAAAACAGAGAAACAATGAAAATAATCATTTAGATTGCAGATGAGTAGAAAAAATACATAATCTGGGATCTTTAAACACTGTGTAATGACACAAAAACACTGACAAATGCAGTAACAGCAATGGACAATCATTATTATTACTGTGGCTTTGTAATCTCTTCTTCAGAGATATCATCAAGAAAAACTTTTTGTAAATTTATAAAACAGTGATATTCACCCACTGTTTCAGATTCTTATAATAATGGAAAACATGCAATTATAGAAAAGCTTAATCGTTGTGGTTTTTTTTAAATTGTTGGAAGAGAGATGTATCGGTAACTCTGTTTGAAATCAAACTGTATATATTCTCAGTGTCTTCCACATGAAGATCCCCAGCTTTCCATATGTGCTATCATCCCCCAAATCCCTCCCATCTCTCTGGGGACTACCCTGGCAGACTCACCGTGCACAGAGCCCTTGCAGTCCCCTGACTTCTGCTTCTGTCCTCCGGGCTGAACCTCACACATAATTGAAGGGTTAGTTGTTTCAGGGGGTATTCTCTGCAAATGCCTATCTAAGTCACAGAGCTTAAATGGTTTTAAGCATAAGGAATTACTGCCTATCTCTAAACAATTAGTTTAAATAACTGTCAAGTGTGTTCACTGCTCCCATAATTTTCATGAAAACACAGCTCCTGAATACCTGGCCTTCTCTCTTATGAAAAAAGGCTGAGGGACTTGGGTCTTTTCAGTCTGGAAGAAAGATGACTGAGGGGGGATCTTATCAACACTTATAAATACTTTAAGGGATCTTATCAACACTTATAAATACTTTAAGGGTGGGTGTCAGGAAGATGGTGACAGTCTTTTTTCAGTGGTGCCCAGGCAGGACAAGAGGTAACGGGAACAAATTTGAACACAGGAAGTTCCATCTCAACATGAGAGGGAACTTCTTTACTTGGAGGGTGGCAGAGCACTGGCACAGGCTGCCCAGAGAGGTGGTGGTCTCCAACTCTGGAGACATTCCAAACCCGCCTGGACGCGTTCCTGTGCAACCTGCTCTAGGTGACCCTGCTCTGGCAGGGGGGTTGGACTAGATGATCTCCAGAGGTCCCTTCCAACCCCTATATTCTGTGATTCTGTGATTCTACAATGTGAATGAGAGTTACAAGATTATGTTTAGGTTGGAACTTTTATTCGTTTCATATTAACAGTGCAAAATGCGTCCAGTATCTCCTCTTTTATATTTTCCCTCTGCTGAAAGAAAATAATTTTCTTAGTTATCTCTCTTCAAAAGCTGGATGGGAACCGTAGGAATAGTGTCTGCTCCTTCCATTGGCACTATCTGATAATCAGGATGGGGGACAAGTATTATGGTATTTGTTGTACAGGTGACATGTGGCTACACTCTGTTTTGTGCCTTATAACCTTTTGTCTGTAAAAGGAAAAATCAAACCCCCACAAAAACGGATTGTGAATTGAAAGAACCTGCATATTTTGGGAGTGGACTGAATATTCTCCTGACAGAGCCTCCCAGGACGAGGCTTTTTTTTTTTTTTAAATTGTCTCACTTCTTCAGAATTGGATCCCTCAAACTAGTGTTTGAGTGCAGGATTTCCTATAGATTCTTCTGCAAAATGGCCTTATGGGGAAGAAAACACTACCAAGTAAAAGAAAGAAATGTGGGTGACAGATTCCAGCTGTTAGATGTTTCTCAGAACAGTTCTGCAAGAAGAAAATGAAGGAATTTTACTTTTTGAAGCACTTTTTACTTTTGGAAGCACTTCCTAAAGCTAAGCACACCAAAATTCCTCCATCTCTTCTAGAAGTGACTATTTGTGCTTCAAAAGGTACTGTCATTAAGTTGTGATTTGGAAAAACATGGATTTCATTATTTTCTATTGTCATATACTTTCTAGAAACAGGACTTCAGTGAGGAAAGTAGTAGTTCGTAGAGATCTAGGCTTTTTATAGAGAATGAAAAAAAATGCAACAATTAGTACCAATTTTACTTGTATCTCTCTTCTTTCTCCCATAACAGACAACTATTCATCTTGTAATAAATGCATACAATGCATTCATTTCACTTATGTCTTTCTCCGGGCTTTCCACCTAAATTTATACTTTATATAGCAAACAACCTATCTCGAAAAAGAGAAAAAAAAGAGTGAAAATGTCAGCAGTTTGTATTATATTTTTTTTTACATCTACAGAAAAGAAAGAGAAATAGATTGAATCTCAGCTGACAACCAGATGTATAAAACACATGCATTTTCAAAGTTCATCTCACTGAAGAGCTATTGCCTGCTTATCCAGAAGTAATCCCATTCTCTGCAACTGGCAGGAGATGGATCTAAGTTCTCACTAGCCTCAGAAAAAATAAGCTCTGTTTTTTACTGTCTCTCTCCCTGTCTCTTCTGAATTCAACAGTATGGGACATATTATTAAATGACACCTAACAATGAAGACAAAGATTTTTAAAAGTTTGACGAGCTTATTAGATGCTGTGATGGATTTTCTACCACTGAATAAGTTAAAGAGCAGATATTATTCTTAAAGTTACGTACAATTACAGTTGGATAAAAAACAAGAATTAATTCAAAGAATTTCTACTATGTAAGACTGTTACAAAATAATTATGGTCTCTCTTGGCCATATAATACTATTCCAGGTCTTAAAAGATGCTGCGATGGCTACGTCTTACAAAATGAGTTTTGAATTTTAGAGTTCAGACAGATGATCAGTTACAAATCTGCATGCAGTATTATCTGGAATTTATCAAGGGCTAAACTTTTACATGCAGATAGCTACCAGGAATCAGCTGCCATGAAATAGCTGGGTGACTAGTTAGTAACTGGATTATCATCTAGTCATCTAGAGAGAATGAGAACAGTTTTGTTGAGAGGGTGGTTGTGCATCATTATTATTAAGAACAAAATGCCAAATATGGAGAAAAAAAGTGGGTAATTAAAGGTTGTTGGCTTTTTAAATATATATATATATATATATATATATATTTAAATACTATACATCCTTTGCCACAAAGTGGGATGAGCTGACTCTTAGATTGTCTTGTTTGCAGTACCCAGTTTTTTGTACATCTTGACCTGCCTGGTCTTTCTAGGTTTGAATCTTACAAAGACTCCTGCATGAAATTAATTTGATGCATTATCAGCAGTCTTCACTTTGGCGGAGTGTTACCAGAACTGCTGCCTCTGACGGTAAATTCTTCCAGGCATTCTGGCTATTTGCATGAGTTCTTTTTCATTTTAACCCTACATGAGCATGAATGCTCATAACATGAAGAGGAAAGAAAGTCCAGACAGCTCTCTGTCTTGGTCAGTTGAATACGGATACAAAACACCAGAAGCATGGAAATAACACCTGTGAGGAGAAGCATCCTGTGCCCCTACAGACTTACAGTGTTCAGCACTGTTAGGCGATGTTTCAGCCTTCCCTAAGGATTTTAGTTTCACTTCTAAGAGACAAAGGAAGACAACATATATCTCAAATGCAACTCTCTATTCTTGCCCAAAATCATAACATTGAATTCAGATACTTTTATCTGAATAGGTCACATACTTGATGAATTTTTTCTCCTGATTGCTACTACTTGCATTAAATAGGTTACTGTTATTACAGTGACAAATTATGGCCCTGACTTGCACAGGGAGTAAAGGACCATGGATTTTTTCTTCTTTGCTATGTGCTCTGCATAGAAAGAGGGATAAATGGAATTTCCTTTACCAAGGGAGTACAGGAGCTGTTTTCTCCCTGCATTTGAGACACAAACAACAAGAGCAATAGGCAGGGTCTGCTTCTCTCTGTAGCTGGCGGCTTTCTGAGAGAGGGGAAACAATGCACTGTTTTAAGAACCAGTTTTCCTTTGCGGGATTTCTCACAGGAAGGCTGCAGTCCTGCACATACATGCAGAGCTCAACAACCTGTAGCAGTCCTGAGCTCTTAGGCTGCCACACTTCATGTTCCCTTCCCCCACCAGAAGAATTAACAGTGGAAAAGCACCAAGAAGTCGTTAGCTCAGGCACGGCAAAATGAAAAAGCATAATTAGCCCCTACAGGCAGTATAATGAAAATGTGGAAACAAATCTCTGTCGCAGAAGGGAAATGAATGAAAGGCTGGTGTGCAGGACCAAATCATCTGTAGCAACCTAAAGTAATTTAGGTTGGTGTTTTGACCAACTCTGGCTGCAAGAAGCATTAGGGGCACCCATGTGTTAGGCTGATTGAGGCTGAGTCAGTACTTCTGCAAACACTTACTGTAATTTAAAAGTCTGATGGTTGCAGCTGTCAGTCTGGCTTAAAACCTTAGATAGAGGTCTTGGCACAAGAGCTCATCCTCTGAACAAATGAACCCCACAGTTACTGTGGGACTAGGAGGAGCATCTCTCTGACTGTATCAAGGAGGTGGATGTTCGCTTGGGCCCCTCCTCAAAGCATGGTGCTCTGACTTCTGTCTGAAGCCCTCCTTTGAGGTGGATGAAATACAACAGTTAAAGGCAAAAGTAGCATGGAGGAGGGGACTAATTTTCCTGTTTTCTATCCTTATCATTACAAATTTGCAAAAAATAATTCAAGTATGCTACAGGCAAACTTGTGGGAAGCTCCGTGAAGAGGCTAAGTCTATTTGCTCAAATTAGACTTCCTGAGAGGAATCCAGGCTATGTGGAGGTAATGTGGGTTTACACAGTGGTCACCAATCCCGTCATCTGGAAACAAACTCAAACCCAAACCATAAACATAACACTTCCTCCAAAGTAGACATCCCCAAATATCCTAAAGTTGCCAGCAAAGTTCTTAAGATCACGGCAAGAACTACAAAAATGGGATTTATTATTTTGTGGCAATTACTATTAATATAATAGCTATCATTGTCTTTTATTTGTTTCCTCAATTTTTATACTTTCAGGTTTGCTCCTCAGCCACAATTGCATGCAACTTCTTTTTGAATCTTAAAGTTGAGATTTTCAGGTAATCACTTTATTACAAGAGTGGAGACCTCAAAAAAACAACTCAATAGGACCAGTTACAAAAGTGGAGAACTGAAAGGTAATAGAAGTGAATGAATTTCGTAATCATAGAATCATTTAGGTTGGAAAAGACCCTTGGGATTATTGAGTCCAACCATCAACTCCACTCTACAAAGTTCTCCCTTACACCATATCCCTTAACACCACATCTAAACGAGTCTTAAGCACATTCAGGGATGGTGATTCCGCCACCTCCCTGGGCAGCCTATTCCAGTCTCTGACCACTCTGTCTGCGAAGAATTTTTTCCTAATGTCCAGCCTAAACCTACCCTGCTGCAGCTTGAACCCATTCCCTCTTGTTCTATCACTAATTACCTGTGAGAAGAGACCAGCACCAACCTCTCTACAATGTCCTTTCAAGTAGTTGTAGAGAGTGATGAGGTCTCCCCTCAGCCTCCTCTTTCTCAGACTAAACAGTCCCAGCTCCTTCAATTGCTCCTCATAAGATTTATTCTCCAGGCCCTTCACCAGCTTCGTTGCCCTCCTCTGCACTTGCTCCAGCACCTCGATATCTCTCTCTTATTGAGGTGCCCAGAACTGGACACAGTACTCAAGGTGTGGCCTCACCAGTGCTGAGTACAGGGGGACAATCATAATGAATTAGACATTTCAAAGCATGAAAACTAAGAGTACCCCAGCACCCACCCCAATTTGACCAGCATTTAAATTATTTTTCAATAATCTTGAGTTGGTAGAAAGTAGAATTGGCAAGCAATTAATTCTAATTTAATTCTAATTCTAATTCTAAATATACTCAAACAAACCAAAGTTACTTTGTGCTATAAAAACCGAGACATATCTCAATCCTGCTTACGCTGATTTGTTGAGTTTCTCTGTTCATAACTGACACACTTCCTTTGTTTGCTAACTTTAATTCACACTTCAGAAGTTGAAGTAGTTCTTTGATCTGCAGCTAATACAAAAATTTGGAAGCTACTGATAATTACATGGTAGAATTAACCCTTAAATGGCTATTCTGCATGGGATCTTTTGTCTGCAGTTTATGTTCTTGGTAGCATGAAGCATGCTCTTGTGAACAAAATAAAATGACAATGAAGAGACATAAAGAATGTACAGCTCTGAAGGACAACAGGGACTGAGAGTATTAGAAAACTTAGGAAAGTTTTAAGGGAAGAAGCTAAAAGGAAAACAATGCATGACAGGTGAACTTCAGACTCAAAAGTAGAATACGGATACTTACCTTTAAAATATACATAATGGTCTACATTTTAGAAAAGAATGGCACTTTTTTTTCAGAATATGATACACTTAAAAATAAATTTTTAGAAAGATGAGTTAATAATTTTGTTGTATAGATCATATAACTATTTAAGCATCTATGAGACTATGAAGACAACAGCTGTAATACACAAATCAGTGTAGTGATCCATAATTAGGCTAAAATGTGATATTTTTCCATTTCCTGAATTTGATTTTATTTCTGTTATTGAAATATCACAAAACTTTATTTTAAAATAAACTATCAATTATCTGTTAAGGGTTTAGACAAGTGGTATAGACAATATTTGAAATGGTTTCTGACTGAAAGGTCAGCGAAATGAAAATAATAAACCAGCTACCTTTAAATGCAACATTTAACACCTGTATGTCTTTTAGTATAAATTTTATTTAGTCAATAGAAGTAAAATATGCTTCTTAGTATGTTTTTAAGAAGGGAGACATCCGCAACTGCTGACTTTATTGACTAATAACTACTTTTTCTAAGCTTAGTTATAGTAGATAACCATAATGTTGAAACAAGATGTTTATGCTCAACATGATCTCATAGATTATATTGTATGGTAGTTGAATATATAAATATACATGGAAATATACATTTTCCTACTTACCCAACGGACAGGAAAGGCTCCTTTGATTCAAGTCTGTCAAGTAAATAACAGAAGTTTTAAATATATATGTATTTATTGTGTTACGGAGCATTTAGACAATGAATTTAAAACAACCACTCTCAGTATCAAATTTACTTGGTGACCAGTACACAATTTAACAACAATAGAAGGGCCAGATCCATTATGCTAGGAGCTTAACTCGAAAAAAGTCCCATTTACCTAACTGAACTTGGTTTAGATACCAAATATTTACAAAGCAGCAGATTTAAGCCATTTAAATTTCACAGATTCAGATGATTTCTGTAGGTATTTACACGGAAAAGCTAGAGTGAACAAGTAACACTTTGTCCTTTTTCATGTAAAATCTATAATGTCGCATTTCTCATGTAAAATCTTTTTTTTCTTGATGGACATGATTTAGGGAAGATATTGAATCTTTTTTTTTTCTTTTCCTTTTTTTTTTTTTTTTTAACTTTAAGCATAAAATAAATTTAGTATGGGTGTAAGAACTTTCCTGATTTGAGGGCTTCCATACCTATTTCGTTTCCTTTCCAACATCTTCATATTACATGGTCACTTTGTCATGAGAACTTCTGACACAATCTGCCACAATCAGCTTTGAGCTGGAGCTGGACGCCACTGATTTGGTAGACCCAGAATCATGCCTAGTTCTAAAGCCAGTTGTTAAACGTGTTGTTCTCCAACTCCCTCCTGCTGCTGCTGCTGTCTCTGTGAGGAGACGCATCATTTGCACACTGGCAGGAGCCCCTTCTACCACCCAACCAGTATCCTCGTCTATGTTATCGTACTGTATTTCTGCTCCAGTACCTGCAACTAGCCGCCCCCAATTTTGTATTATGTCCTGGCTGCAATGAGTCTACTAATATCAGCTGCTTGTTAGGACCATTAGCATGTGACTTTAGGGTCCTTTATAAACATATTTAATTACCATTTGACTTTAGGATCCTTATAAAAATATTTAAAACAAATTTACAACTCAATTATTTTGAGAGGTTATATGACATGCAAATGATACAAAAGTTCTCTGTTGTGCTAATTTTCACTGAAAGCACTGTGTTAGCAAACAAAATCACGAGGTACTTAATGTCTCTTTGTAGCTTTTAAGAAACATGTTTCCAATAAAGCAAAGTATGTCATATCTGGAACTGAACATTTCATTTGTGATGACCCCTCCCATCTGAAACCAACTCAGTCCCATGACAAAATATCTGAAATAAAACTGTAAATAGGACTAATTGGGAAAAAAAGTTCTGGAAATAATTTGTCAATGTTTTAAGAACAAACCTTTCCTGCAAGTCTTGTTTGTAGAAAAAACAACAATTACATTTGCAGTTATTATTCATTTAGCAAACATTTTGTCCAAAAATTTCACAAACCAATAGACCAGTTTAGTTATTACCATCTATCCAGAAAGGTGTTTACAAAAGCTGGACTCGTCATTGTGCTTTTGAAAGGATTGTAAGATTTTGTCTTTACTTGAAATATACTGCATGTCATCTTTTTGCAAAGCATTTACTTCTTCTTTTCCAGAATCACTAGTGGAAATAACTTAAGAGCCTGTCTTCCTTTACAGTGTCATCTTCCGACGTACTTTAAAACTGGGGCGAGGTTTCCGACAGCACTAAGGACAACTTGTGTAAGGCTTCAGGAAAGGCCAAGATGTATCCAAAACATAGTAACTTTTCTGTTGTCCTCATGGCTATACCTGACCTTTCCAGTTCTGACTGCGGTTGTGATTTGCATGGAAGTAAAAGAATAGAAGAGGGGATCACTGCTGGACTTGCATGTACCTGGAAGCACAGTGGAATCTCAAAGCTACGTATCCCTGTGCTCACAGGGACAGTTCTCCAGGGCAGTCCCAGTGCTGTCACAAATGCTTTCCCTCATAGGTTGCCATGATGCTCACAGAAACCCTCATAGTACCAAGAAAATGCGTAGCTTGGCATCCTCCGTGTTTAGGCAGTACTGCCAGAGAGCAATAAAGTGATGGGCCCTTCATGTGCAGGATTGCATCCTTCTCCTGCAGGCCCTGGCAGCCACCACGCCACCTTCACAGACCAGCTTTTTCTGCTGTGGATCACACCATTACAGCAAAACATCTGCATCACCTTCGCAGCTTCTCTCTGGTCTATGAGGAAAAGCCCAACTAGTGTTGTGGTTTTGTTTCCTGTTTTTCTGCTGATGGAAATGAACCAGACGTGGGAAGTACCCACTGTTTGGCTCAAGAGACTAACTATGAGCAAAATGAGCAATGAATGAAAGCCTCAGATCATATTTACATACTTCATAATGCAGAAATTTTGTAATGAAGAGAGACCTGGTGCTATCCTGATGGAGGACGTTCTGATGGATTTTACTTGCAAATGAAAAGTGTATGGTAGAATGCCCTGTGGACAAAAACTGCAATTAAAAATCTATTTGAAATCCATTCTCAAGATGGAATTCAATTTGATTTAAATAGTGCTGCCCTAGGTTTGACCCCTCTCTAGTATATTTGACTAAATGGTTTTAGATAATTTGCTGCATTACTTTAAATTAGTTCAAGTGTTCCTCGTAGTAAAGGAATACAATTATCTGTTGGCCTTTTATTTAAATTGGTAATTCAGTATATGGCAAATTAATAAAGGTTTTAAAACTGCAACACCATACAAAATAACATCCTATATTGTCCTTACTTGTGACATTTATCAACATATACTATGGATATTTTACCTTTTTTTTTTTCCAGCCTGCAGTACACCAAATTCTCCAGAGTTTTGAGGAAGTTTTGTATAATTAAATATGATATCTCAAAACCGTAATCCTGAGAGGCTGTGAGAAGGGCTGTCATACACCTTCAGGAAAAAAGTTAAAAAGGAATTTTTCTTTCTTGCAAAAATGTATTGTGCATGAAAGAAATACTAGGTTGGACAGTAAACAAAGGGAATAATGTTTTAATTATGTAGGAATGGTAATGAAGCTGGAGTGAGCAGGATTTTTCTTTCTTTTCTGAAATGGTTTTCCCATCAAAAAATTTCAGTTTGTCAAAATGTCAATTGAATATAGCAGTTAGAATAGGAAGGAGGCAGACTAATTGGCAGCATGACTGGGACATCGCAGACCAATGTGGTGTTTTCCTTTGATTTTCTGAAAGATTTGACTTTTTTATCTGCATATAACGGATAACTTTTTGCAGGAGGAAAAAGGGTGTTTACACTATGCAAATTGCTCAATTAAAATCAGTCACTGTAAACCAAACAGGCATAGGAAATCAATTTATACCCATTGATATGCTACAGTACTGCCATGCTTTGTATTTAAAATAGGGACCCTAGAAATTTCCCATTTAGTATTTTAGCCTTTGCAACCTGTCTTGGAGGGACATTTTACAAGATCTGATTAATATATTTTATGATTTTCTTTGCTGCTAAGTTTATGTATATCTAAAGTTTGCCAGTTATCTAAATCCTACCTTTGACATGGTCTGAACATGTAGATGGACAAATTTTTCAAGGTTTGCAGACAAACACACAAGGAAACGTGACTAGACTAAGGGCATGTGAATTCCTCTTTGACTTGTAAACAGATCATTTAAGGACAGGAAGATCCCAAAGTAAACTCCACTTTCCTTGGATAATTGTCCTATTAAGATTACATGCAAGATGGCTTTTTACATCTGAGGCCTGACCCAAGATACATGTCAACACCATTTCTTGTTAAAGAATACTCCCCTCTCCTTCCCAAAACCCATTCACAGGAAAAAGTGGATAACATTTCTAACAATATCCGTGCTTTACACAAGCAGATGGATTTTAGCCAAGCATTCTCCAAAGTAACTCATTATGAATCAATATATTCTTCCTCTTGGTGACCATATAATTTCATCTTTAAGGACTTAGTAAGAAAAACACGTGGAATTTAAAGCATTTGTTAGGGTGCTTATTTTGACTTCTTAATATAATAAAACCGTCTACCGTGAAACAGGGCAGGTGATGGTCAGGAACAAAAATTTTTTTAGGTAAGCCACCATTTTGGGTTACAATCTTCAAATCAGAATTCCCAAGGAGGATAACCTGAGCGTGTTGCTGATGTCACACATTTTCTGTTTGACCTGTAGAGACTGCAGGTTTGGAGGGCATTGGAAAAGTTAATGCCTCTAACAGGAATCCAAAGGATTGAAGCTTTTCATTCAAGCTGTGTAGGAAATTAGGCCAACTAAAACGCATTTTGGACTTCAGTCGCTTGATGAATTGGCTGTATAGTTTTAGTGTATATTTTGTATGATTGATGCAGCTGACTTATTTACCTGTCAGGCATGTCTGTCTCTTTACGCTGTACAGCTTTAGGAACCAAAGATTTAGCAAAAATATATGAAGTTAAAGAGTACTCAGGTTTATGGCTCACCCTGTTTGCCAATGAGTTTAATTTTAAAATTATAAAAAGGAACAGCTCAAGGGGTCTTTCAAAAGAAAGTGAGGTAGTTTGCCGTTGACAGTGATCAGCGTTTTTCTCTGCATGTTGAGTTTGTGGTTTGAAGTCAACAGTCATTAGTGATCAGAAAACATCTTCAGAAATTTTTAAGCAGTATTGCTCACATTTTGTCCTCTAATTCCTTTCCTTTTTAAAGCATGTGCATTATAACTTTTGGTAACTACCAATATTTGTATACAATACAAGCAAGCCTAATAAAAGCATGTCTTAATTCACAAAAGAAATATTATTTCACATAGCTCCTACTATCTGTTGAGACTGAAATAGCCATTGCTTGTGTACACTAGGTAATCCATTCTACCTTCCTTCCTTCCTCCCTTCCTTCCTTCCTTCCTTCCTTCCTTCCTTCCTTCCTTCCTTCCTTCCTTCCTTCCTTCCTTCCTTCCTTCCTTCCTTCTCTCTTTCCCTCCTTCTGTCCTTGCCGTTTATAATAGTTTATGTCACTTTAAGTGGTTTTAACCAAAGATAATTTTTCTGGTTATCAGTACCTGTTGTCAGATAGAATTAGGGAAGAAGCTCATTCTGTCTTCTGAAAATTCCATAAATATCATTATAAATGTTGCAAATTTTATTAAGAACCACTGTTATATTCTGGAATAAATTAATATTAGACCATCTGTATAGATCTAATTTGTCAGAAGCGTTTCAGAAGCAGAGGGTATGGAGGAATAATTTACAGCTTTATGTCAACTTTTACAATTGTTCTTAATAAATTTAATAAGCTGAACTTCCAACTGATGGTTGACATTGCAATTGATGATTCTGGTTAGAAAAACAACACAAAAATATTGTCTTCCTGACTGTTGTGTAATATTGAAATACTGCATTAATATGAAAATATGAGTTCCCTGGGAAGTTCTCTTCCACAGAGCTAAATGCTTCTGTTATTTATTGAAACATAAAAATTCTTGTACATAATAAAATACAACCCTCAAACCATGGAAGGAGGCTAAAGTATTGCAAGCTCAAAGTGTCGTTTCTCATTCAAAACTTACCCCTTTGACATGGTAACTGACTTAGTGGATATAAGAAGAGACGGATAATCACAGACACAGAGAACTGTAGGGGTTGGAAGGGACCTTTAGAGCTCATCTAGTCCAACCCCCCTGCCAAAGCAGGTTCACCCAGAGCAGGCTGGACAGAAATGCATCCAGGCAGGTTTTGGATATCTCCAGTGAAGGAGACTCCACAACATCTCTGGGCAGCCTGTTCCAGTGCTCTGTCACCCTCCAAGTAAAGAAGTTTTTCCTCATGTTCAGATGGAACTTCCTGTGTTCCAGCTTGTGCCCATTGTCCCTTGTCCTGTCACTGGGCACCACTGAGAAGAGCCTGGCCCCATCCTCTTGACATCTGGCCTTTATATATTTATAAGCACTGATAAGATGCACTCTCAGTTTTCTCTTCTCCAGGCTAAACAGGCTCAGGTCTCTCAGCCTTTCCTCATAAGAGAGATGTTCCGTTCCCTTGATCATCTTTGCAGCCCTCTGCTGGACTCTCTCTAGTAGTTCCTTGTCCTTCTTGAACCGGGGAGCCCAGAACGGGACACAGTACTCCAGATGCAGTCTCACCAAGGCAGAGTAGAGGGGGAGGATGACCTCCCTCGACCTGCTGGCCATGGTCTTTTTAATACACCCCAGGAGACCATTGGCCTTCTTGGCCACAAGGGCACATTGCTGCCTCATGGTCCACTTGTCGTCCATCAGGACTCCAAGGTCTCTCTCTACAGAGCTGCTCTCCAGCGGGTCAGCCTCTAGCCTGCACTGGTGTATGGAGTTATAATATATGATTTAGCCTGATTTTTAAAGCTTTTGATATTGTCCTATATGAGAGTATCATGTTCAAACTGGGAAAATTTGATTACCTTAAGGTAAATATACATTAAGTCAAAAAAACCTAACATGCCCATGGACAAAGAATTATGCTAATGGGAAAGAGGGGCACATTAAATACTAGGAACACTCAGTGCTATGTTTTGTTCAGTTTTGGTTTGCATAAATGATTTGAACAACAAAATAGACTATGCATGTAAAATAGATGACAAAAAGCTGTTTTTTAGACAGTCCAGCAAACAGAGTTAAAATCTGAAAATTGTTTGATAAGTTGGAGAAATACTCTGAAATCAGTGTAAACAAATTCAAAAAAGAAAAGATAAGTCCAGTGAGAATTTGAGAACAAGAACTGCTTTACACATATATGGTTTGGAGGATAACTGGCTACGTGTTGCAAAAAAAAAAAGTTTCAAGAGTGCAAGAACCGAGTTACTGTTTAGGGTGGGAACACGCTAAAGCGTCTTTCATCAGAGCTGATGAATCCCTCAGTTGCTGCACTGTGCCGGCTTTGGACTCAGCATTTTATAACAGGGTAGGGGTAGACAGAGAGAATCAAAAGGTGCACAATTCAGAGTTTAAAAGATGAGAAGTAGCTTTAAAGTGATGGAAATGTTATATAAAATAGAGGTCATTAGGTCCTCCATGTATCCTCAGTGAAATAGGAGCTTCTACCTTGAAAATATCAGCTGGAGCTGATTGCTTCCAACTTTGGGATTCCTGCTAGTGATACAGGAGTTTAGAGTTTCTGTCATTTAGACCCTTTCTGCTCCATGACAAGAAGCCTGAAATTTCTGCATATACAGACATTAGGATCTATCTGTCTGCAACAGCTCACCGGAGTCACAGAATATGGAAGTCTGGGACAAATACCAGGTGAGACAGGAGGAACCAAGTACAAAGGCTACCAGTCTAAATAAGCATGTTTGTAAGTTATTGATGCTTCACTCCTGAGAAATATTTTTTGCCATGTAATTCCTTGCTGCTTCCATCTAATTCCTATTTTAAAAGAAGTCTTCAGCATTCAGGAGCTAATCCCCATCTGCCAGTCATACAGGTTGTTTCATTTATCTGCTCCAGGGATGTTTCAGCAGCCGATATTAACGAGTGACATGTCCCAGCATCTCACTTGAGGCACAGCTATCATGCGAGGAACAAAAGTTGATGCCATAACACAAGTATGTTGTATGTTACAGTAAAAACTGATGTTGCAACTCACACAGAAATGCTTTAGGTTCTCCATTATTCTGCACTTTTGTTCTGTAGCTCCTCTGAATCATTGAAGTGGCAATGAGCAGTGTCCTTCAATCAGCACATGCTTCATCTCTTCTACTCTCAGATCATAATTGATTCAAATCTGATTAAATTTCACGACTGGAATATTTAAATTTACTAAAACAAAATTTTACTAATTACTAAAGAATTTATTCAATAAATAAGCTACTAGACTAGTAAGCACTCTAGGGATAAACAGAGGTTTGCTTAAATAAGGTTGTCCCTTTGGCTACCAGAGTCTCTATATGCAGATCTATACATAATCCTTAATATATATGTATAACATGTATTTAGTCCCTTATGAAAGTATTGCAACTGATTATGCATTCTGACTGACAAAAAAGACCCATTTTTTCTAATATCTTATGATTTATGACAAGGTTAATTATTTAAAATTGAGAATAACTTAGATCACTTCTCGAAGCAACAGGTTTTCCCCAGCCCCATGAGGAAAAATTTACACCCTTAAAGTTAAATTTCCAATACATCTGTAGGTGATGTGGATCCTATACAATCTATTTTCTTGTAATTCAGAAAACTGAATTGATGGTTGGTCCCCCAATGCCTGGTTGGAACATTTTCTGTCTGTGGGTGCTTGTGCTTACCCTAGGGTTTGGTTTGCACTAATGCAGTTACTCTGCTTTTAATGTGCTGCTAGATAGAGCTGCCTTTATCCTTTTCAAGGTAAAGAAATGGAATATTTGGCTCAGCATACATAGAATATGATTTTTAAGCATTCTATATGTCCAGAAAACAAAAAGGTATGTGCAAAAATATCAAGTTTGGGGTTTTTTTAATTTTATTTTTTTTTATTTAAAAAAAAAAAACGTGCAGAAGTCACTGGCTGTTGATGCAGTATGTTTTATTTAGCCAGTTCTATTTAGTGCCTGAGCCCATGGTAGGTTAGTGCCCGGGCAATCTGTGCAGGAAAAGGTTTTCAGAGAACACTTAGCTTAGGATAAAGTCTGCAGTGCCTGATGTCAAGCTGCCTAACCTGGCATGCTGGCACTGTGCACTGAAAGCCAGATGCAATATTATGGGGGTTTTCAAGGTCAGGCCAAGATAAAGCAAGGTTTGACCCTTTTAATTTCTTCTGGTTTACTCTGTAAAATAGTTTTGTTACAGATGTGCATAGCGTATGACCAAATTTAGCTAGTTTCCTAGCAAAATCTGAATCTTGGTACATAATTTGTAAACATCAAATTCTTGACATAAGTACAAGTTTCAGGAGCTCCTAGAATTTATTTCTGCATTATTCATAGGACCAATAATCTTTAGCCGTCAGTTAGCAGCATGACTGAGTAATCTGTCCAGAATTATCTCTAAAATCTGACAGTTGAAAAACTGAATAAAAGGTAACTTTCAATACAGGAAAGAAATGCACTAAAGAAACTGCCTCTTCCCTGTGCTAATTTTCACAGTGGCAAGAGGCTAAGGTAAAACATAAATCAGCATATGCAAAAGTTGTTTTTTTGTCATGTTGGATACTGAGTGCACTATTGTTATATCACATGAGATGGAAGGGTTTTGGGTTGTGGTAGGAAAGGGAAGCATGGGGAAGAACAGTAAAAGAAATAGTTTCCAATAATCCTCATTAGTGGGTGGCTTAAATTTTAGGCAGCAAGAAGAGAAGAAAACACAAAAGCTCTAAGTCATTTGAAGGTTGTATAATAATCTGTTTTCAGAGAGCTGGAACTAAAAAACAGTGACATAGTTACTGAAACTAATAGAGTTTCAGTAGCTGATTATAGTTTGTACCTGACTTTACTGTATTTTCCTTTATGAATCCATAAATCGCAAAGACAACTGGAACAATGGGATGGATTCTCACAGCTGAACGAAGTATTGGTAAGTGTTGTGACTTGGAGAAAAATTAATTTAAACTCCACATATGAACACCTTCTTAGATAGTTATGGACTACAGTTTCTTCCCACACCACCCAAGAGAAGTCTCCAGAAGCCCAACAGAATGATAAGGGAGCTAAACTGAATTTAATTTGTGCACCACATCTGTATGTTGTTTCCAGTCATGAAGCAATGAATGCTTAGATTCCAAGTGAGATTCTTGCAAGAATCAAAATTACGAACTCATTTTCCTTCATGTAAGAACACTCCTGACTCCAAACATGCTCAGTTTGGTACCTTTGTTCAAGTGAGCACAGGAAACAAACGCTGGAGAATGAAAATAACTCCATGCCACCGCTGTCAATTTTAATTGTTTTTTTCCTGTGATATGCTAATAGTTGCTAAATTTTGCAATAATCTATCTTCCCAACACAAGAAAGAATTTGGAAAAAAATATAGTGGTATACTTAGCTGTCTACCTTAAAGTCCTCTCTCTGACAGCTTTAATCATCCTTTGCATGAAGCTGATGTCACCTGACCCTCTTCTGCTCTAAATCAGAGTAAGAACATTCAGGTCAATACGTACTGGTCTAAAAACGTCTGGAATGAGTTCATCAGGGTGGGCTGAACAAAACAGTGTTGACTGATCTAATGCACACAATCAATACTACTTTGCTGCATGGCTATTTGTAGTCACAAAGAGATGAAGGTTAATGCAGGCATTGCCTTTGAGGATCCCAAGGGTAGAGGCTTAATCTCCTGTTCCCTCAATGACACTGCTAACACTTAAAAGTAGTTACAGGAGGGGCACTGCTCTGACAATGTATGATTCATGTTTGTCGTGCTGTTTCCTAGAATAATCTCACTCTCGCAACGCTGAAAAATGCAACATACATTTTTATGCCAATAGATGTCATAAATTGCTCTTTTCTTAGGACTCATAATAAATTCACACACGTTTATGAATACATTTGTTACTTGTCAGTAAAATAGCCAATGCTTTTGCCAGAAGTTCTGGGAATACCAGCAACCTAATCTACCAAAAAGGCATGCAATTCGTAACTTATTCTTTAAAAAATAAAAGTACATTTCACATTATGCACCAACAGCGCTAGCTAAGGATCAGTCCTGGCAGGCTGGACAACATATTTTCAGAGAGCATGCTCCAGAATTCACCAAGAAATAAACTTGTGGTATAATTTTATCGTTAATAATTCACTGCATAGTAATATGTTTCTATTGCCCCTCTGTGCTGCACACAGCACAGCCCTTTGTAATGTGCTATTTGTAATCTTACTGAACAATCTATTTTCTCTTAAACTAAATAGACTTTAAATCTCTTCTCCTGACATTATTCATAAGACTTTAAAATATATAATAAGTTACGGCCTCTCGTTTACACAGCCTTCCTTATTTATTCGCAGAATACTAAATCTATAACCCAGCATCATATTTCTGTTCCTGTTTGTAAGCCACCTAAATGGTGCCCTTGCAGTACATCAGCAGCTCCCAGGCTGAATTACAGCCTTCTGTACAATTAGAGGTGTTACATTATGCGAGACCCAGTGCCTCATTACTAGCCCACAAAGTGGTGCTCTGAAGCACAGCCTTCTCCTGCATCTCTGCTGCAATTAAGGATCTACTAAACTCCTGAAAATGAAGAATCCTGCTGTTCATTTGCCATGTTAGGACAAACCCTTCTCTGTTCTGTGTCGTGAACCCTATGTTCTTACTTTTAAGACCTCCATAAAGTTACCAAACAGCGGCTGTGAAACGGGATACTGCTTCTGTGATGCCTGCTTCACTAAAACTCAAATGTGGAAAAATGAACATGGCATCTGTTTCTGACTTTTTTTAAAATATATTGTAGGTACTACCCTTTTTAAGCTAACAGAAGCACAGCTGAGTATCTACAGAAGGCTTCGTCTTCCTGCAAGAACACACTGAATCCAAATTCTGATTATTTCTTAAATCAAATGTAAGCAGCCATGCAGTAATAAAGGGTGGAAATCTCCCATGTAATAGCTGATAGGAACAAGCTCAGACTGTCAAGATTTAAACTGAATGAATGACTCAAAGTGCTGTTTCTGTTTGCCTGCAGGCAAAACCATCAGTTCTCTGTATCTTTTAGGAATGTACTTTTTGAATTATAAACCAAAGGTTTTCATTTGTATTAGCAGCAGAAATTCTTGGATAAGAAAGGACTCATAATAATTTAAATGCCATAAGAAGGTTGTGAATATGTTTTCTGTTCCACTGTGGTATAAATTGATTAAAATCCATGAAAAAAATAAGGTGGTTTTGTAGTTAGTTGCTTTGGCTATGGTGTACTGCTTCAGGTTTCATGGGAGATGAAAAACAGTAAGAAAGAAGATTAAACACCAGGGAAAAAAAAAAAGCAATAATAAGAGAACAGGCTATTCTTCTCCAAATTTTGTAATCTCTGAGCATGAGTGTGATTATGGTGTCCAGGCTTTTGTGGAAGAAAACAACATCAGTCATGTGGTACCATGTATCATCTTCTGCAAGAGGAAAAGTACCGAGGTAGGAAAAGGGATGCAGCTACTCTGCAGATGTGTAAATTGGTGTCACTGGCTTCCTGTTCACAAATTAAAAAAATAAACTGAGAAAAAACTGTGTAAGTCTAAAGAATAACTTGAGGGGAGATGGGAAGAAAGGCAAGTGCTAGTCTTTCAGTACATGCAGGACAAACTTCAAAATGGATCTAAGTCAAGCCCATAGTTTAAAAAAATCTGATGAAGGTGAATACAAACAAACATGAGAAAAATGTAAAATTTAGGATATGCTGATAATCTGAAAAGGTATATGTGCCCTAGTCATTAGAGATAGATTTTAAAAGGGAGTTAGCAGTATTTTTGAAATAGCGAAGGGAAGGATTAAAAAAAAAAAAGGCAGTTTTGTTGTCCTAGTTGTTATTGGAGTTACCACATAGATTAGGAATAATGTCACTGAATGAACAAATCAAGACAACAAGTGTATTTGGTATATTTTGGTCATTCAAACTTTTTTCTCTATCTGTGATTTGCCTCCAGAAGCAAAGGTTATCCTGGGTGTTACTGAGGACCTGAGATCCCCTCTCTAAACGTATCAAGTGCTGCATGTTGATGTTCTGGATCATGTGGAAGGGCAAATTTATATCCTTGGCTCTCTCTCCCAACTCCTCTGAGCACATGGATTTATTCTTTAAAGATCTCTGGAAACAGAATTGATTGCAGTTACAGACATAATTCAGCAGTTCAGAGCTGCATATGTTGCCTTCCATCAGCAGATATTTTTTTCTTATTTGACACAGGGCTTTTTCCTTGAAAGAAGATAAACAAAAATTCAGACCAAAATGAATGACTGGATCTGCTGTAGCTTTGTATTTTTGTCTTTTAACATTTTTAATATGATTGAGAATGCTTCTTAAGTTCTCAACTCAAGCAAAATTTGCACCATTTGTTGTGAGTTTTAAGTGAGAATTTCAGACTAAATGATCATTTTTTTCTGTACAGTAATGACTGCCTCAAATGTGATCACTGAGAAATATTCTTTGATGAAATGAATGTAAATAGTATCCTCTGGACTTAAAATTAACTTCATTTAAACACCCCTAGAAATGTAAGCTAGATCTTTTGTCAGGAGAAGAGGTGTAGAGCGACATCCATCTTAGTTTCATTCCATTGCACTAAAATAAAATAGCTTATTTCATGGAGGAAGGTAATCAAAGTCATCAGAAGATATATTTCCGTAAAAAAGAAGCACTTTGATTCAAAAGAAATATCACACTATGTAATTTTAATATGATGTATTAATCAAAAGATTATGTTCCATAAGCATAAATGATTTTTCTTTTCTTTCAGTATGTAGGAAAAAGTAAGACGTATAATCACAATTTAATGGAATGCAAAGTATCAGAAAATAATTGTTCAGGTTTATTTTCTGTTGTTTGGACTGGCTTTTGTAGGCCAGTGATAAAAATGGACACACATATGCTTTAAGAATAAGAAGGAATAAAGAAGCAAGTTGTTGGAAATCTAGGACAATATTCAATCAAGAAAGATCCTTATACCTGCAGTTATTTTTATTATATGCCACTAGGTTAAAGCTTGTTGCTAATACACTGCCAATGGCACACTACAGCAGCAATTATGCAAAATACTGCAGTATTCAAATAGAATAGTAATGCTTGTTTGGCACAGAATTTGTTGAGTTTATGTTGCACTTTCAAATGGGAGGAATGATCTCAAGAAGCCTCCTACCCTGGAAGAAGCGATCACGTTGCCCATCACTGTGCCTTTCACACTTTCTCATGAAATGAAGGGTGCCCAGAAGCGCTCAGAAAAATAGCTCAAAATAGTGGAGGGCTCTGTGGACTGAGAGGCAAATGAAACCACACCAAACTCTATAAGTGGTATCTTAAAATAAATCTGAGAAGCAGAGAGCAAATAGAGAAAGACTCTAAGCAATTCTTTAAGCCTCTGCTATAAAATAAAACTGCAAAACCAAAGGAAATGCAAGATGTGTAACATAATCCAATCAGTTTTGTGATGGAGATTATAAAAGTGAAATGTATTGAGGAAACTGATAAAGTATTTTTGTCAAAGAAAAATAAAACTTTGATATAAAAACATAATTGTACCCTGTAAATAAAACAGCGTCTCTTTCCAGTATATTAATAATAGACTTTTAAATAAAATAATTTCCTCCAGAGGCCATGGGATTTATCCCATCCATGACTTATGAAAAGGGGGGTTGGAACTAGATGATCTTTAAGGTCCCTTCCAACTCGAACCATTCTGTGATTCTGTGTGATTCTGTGAAACTGTAAGGGCTGTTTAACAAGGCTAATTAATAGCATGTTAAATCAAGCATGCTGAATATACATTTCAGTTTCATTACATGGAGAAGTGGTTGGGAATGGGAAATGACTGTGGTATCTAATACCACGCAGGGAGTGCTGAACCCGTAAACCTGAAACTTCAGAGACCCACTTGGAAAGAATTTGCCCTCAAGGGATGCCTTTTCCAGGGCTACCATGTGCTATAGACAGGCAGTGCTCTGGGATTTCAGCCACCACTGGGTGGAGATCCAGCCAGCCACTGCAACATGGTGAGAGATGATTTCACTCGGTATTTCCTGGTCTTGTTAATCTGCCCGCTAAATCCATCCTGCCATCCTGGACATGCCTCAGCTGGGTGGATCCCAGGCTAGGTGACTTCATGCCCAGACAGCAAGAGGAATACTGGGGGGAGTGGGGCTTAAATAACTCCTCACTGGGCCTTCAAGATGTGGCACCGGGGCAAGGTCACTTTTGCTTTTTGTGGCCTGATGAGGAAGCTTGGAGTTTGACAAGGGTGAAAATAACCCACATGGGGAGGGTTAGTCTTAGCTAAATTGGTCTTGGAAATATTTATAGGTCAACTACAATATTAAATTGCATATAGCAGAGAGTGACTAGCTAGCCCGACACTGCCAAGTAACTTGCTTTCCCAGTTCTCTTCCAAAACCTAGTCCCCTGCTTTCCTATGTTATAAAAATATTAGTTCACTCTCAGGGGGTTGGTCTTTGGCAAACAAACTAGTTTTCTCAGAAAGCAAACTTGGATGTGATCTTGGACGTTTTGCTCCCAACTCCCTCCCAGTTGCACTGGTATCAATGGACTAGTTTTGTCCCCCTGTGCCCTGTGTGGTCTCCAGCAGGTCTCCCCCAGCACCCCCCGCAGTGGGACCTGCAGTAGCCACACTCATTTTCATGCCACTAAAAATCCCACCACTCTGCCAGTCTGCAGCACAGTCTTTTCATTATTTCAAGAGACTCAAAAATTGCCCCCCCCTCCCCGCCTCGCCCCCTGCTCCTGGTCTTCTCGAATTTTGCTACTAATAGAGGGGTGCCAGGGAAGACTTTGAGCCAACCCCATGCTGAAAGCCATACGGAGGGGACATGGCGAGTCTGTCCTGAGGCAAGGCAAGCCTCAGGCGTTATGTACGCAGCCGCTCTGCTCCGCCTGGCCTGGGGCTCGGGCCCACTCCCGGAGCAACTGGGCACGAAGCCATCAGCAACCTCAAGAGTTAAAAACTAGGAGAGTCTCTTCCCGTTTCAATAACCCCAGCAAAGACCTCGGAAACAGAGAAAGCGCTTTCAAATGATGTATTTAACACCTCTTATAACATGGTGGTGGACTGAAATGAACAATAAATAATTAAAATATTCTTTTATGATGTAGAGCAACAGAATGCTGTTTCACCGGAGTATTTGCAGTAGATTCTACTTTGGTGTGTAAAAACCAGGGAGAAAAAAAAAACGAACAGTAAATGGACTTTCATATGCTGACAGAGAACTGCTTCACTGAAATACTGATCAAAACACCACTAAATTAAAAAGACAAAGTGTGATCCTTTATTTTACCACAACAATGCTCCCAAAGAGTGCTTTAACACATTTGTGTCAGCACCTTTAATCTTCACCTTGTGTTTCAAAGATATGAAGATTAGCCAGTAAAACTAACTTCTGCTTGAGGCTAGACCCAAATAACAAGATGTAAAATAATTTTAAGATGCAGATTTGTCAGGCATTTGGTTTTCTGCAGAAGTGCTGTGCTAAAAAAGGAAATTCACAACAATTTTGAGCCTTCTGGGATTTAGGTCCCCCCTCACATACTGAACAGCAATGCAAATCAGGAGGAATGCTGCTGGAGCTAACAGTTCTGGTAGATTTAAGCTGATTCCTGAGCGCTACCCTAAGCATATCTGTATTTGTTCAGTGAGTATACTTACAGTCAAAAATGTGTTTAGCAACTTTCTGAAGCAAAGCCTAAATCTTTGTGTTCTCCAAGTATTTTTATGGCCTAATCCAAAATGGAAGTTCTTTTATTACGGATTGAGTGGCCTCCAATGACATTGACTCACTTCCACAGCAGTCTAAGTCCACCCCTGCATGCCTAGGCAGCGTCTCTATATACTTCCCAGGTCATCTGTTGCTACTTCCACCTCTTTATGTCTCTTTTTTATGTTTTAATTTTTTCAGGAACTTCTTTTTCATCTGTGCAGGCCACCTGGTACCTTTACCTGATTTCTCGTTCATCAGCATGAACCGCTCTTGAACCTGAAGGAGGTGATCCTTGGAAATCACACAGCTCTCCTGGCCTCCTCTTCTCTGTGGGACAGTGTCTCATGGGATTATTCCAAACTGTGCAAGTCTGCTTTCCAGCAGTCTAGGGCTGTGATCAATGGGATCTTCAGACAGTTGGAATTAGATTATTAAATTACATTTAAGGAAGAAGTGGAAGCAAATTCTAGTCAAATGTTTTTGTCTAGCAAAAGTTTTTGCTGGATTCATTAGGTCCATGGTGCCTTTTAAATTCTCTGTATGGCTTTTAATTGTGGCCTTTTTTTTCAATGAACTGTACCAGAAATGCTAGCATAAAAAAAAGATGTGAAAAGAAAAAGTATAAGTGGAATAATAAACTGGAGAACAAAGGGGAGTCTGGATATGTTAATGGCTGCATGTATAAGCCAAAGAAGAAATGATATATGTTTATCTGCCTTGCATTTAGTTATTCCTATAGCTGAAAAAAAAGATGGGTCTCACATTTAGGCTCATGCTAAATTTCACATAGGTGAGATTAAACGAGATTATTTCCACACAGATTATAAAACTATAAAGGATAAAAAAAAGAATCGTGAACCGGTGCTGATCCTGAACTGAGGCAAGGCCAAGTAATCTTATGCCATTCCAGGCAGAAGTGGGTCTAATGACTTGGACTCATAAACAAATTACATGGGTATAAGACGTCATAGGACATCGGTTGCTCTTTATTTATTACTCATGTGCATATCCAGCTATAAACCTGATGCAGGCTTCTCTTCGGAGATGCAGAGTACTCTGGACAAATTTGATGCCTCAAGTACTTCACAATAAATAAAATCATGCAACCATGTTGAGTACTCCTGCTTGCTTACCATAAAACTTAAATGTGTCTCAAATATCCAAAAGTACTCTTTAAAAACCTGTAACAAAGGAGACTGAACAGACAATAGTTGTTATCCTTAATACTATGTTATACACTGTCACTGTTTTCCCAACACATTGAATGCCTACCTTAAGACAGTTTCTTCTAGCCAAATTTCTTGAACATGTTTATGAAAACACCACATGTGGCAAACGTCAAAGCTTGTTTAAATGACCATATAGCACATCTGCTGTTTCCCTTTATCCACTAAATTGGCTATCCTGTCAGAGAAGGAAATTATATTGCTTCAACATAATTTACTCCCGATAATTCTATGATGGATTTTTTACCATCTTATTATCCTCTAGGTGGTTATAAATTGATTGTTTAATAATTTGTTCTAGTATGTTTCTGGGAATCAAGTCTAGGCTGACCTGATAATGTTCTGGATCCTCCTCTCCTTAAAAACAGGTATAATGCCTGCCCATATGTACTGGTTTTCTACCTTATGTGACCTCCATAGCTTTCGAAAACAATCACTATTAGTCTGCACACAGATTCAGCTAGTCCTTTAAACACTCTAGGGTGAATCTCATCATATGATTTCCACTGAATTCACTTATTCAAATACTGGTTAGCCAATTCTTTTATTCCATACCCTCTGGCTAAAATCGATTTTCTTAAATAGCTGGTCAACTGACCTCTTTGCTAAAGCAAAAGAATCCTGTTCTATATCATATACTGTCTGCTCTCCTTTCCTGCTAAGTAACAGCAGTATAAAAAAGCAAAGGAAGTTACTCTAATGACAATCTTTTTGTTGCCTTTTATACTGTTATGTGCCTTAGCCTTTCTGACATCCTGTTAGATGACTCTGCTGTTCTTTTTCACTCGCTTCCAGTCATGGGGTTTTGATTCCACATTTTGTCCAATTCCTTTTCACTTTTCAGGGTGTTAAAGAAACTTGATGCTGCCATATTATGCCTTTATTCTACTTCTTCTTCAGGAGAATTTTCTATTCTACCTTAAGCACAGTCAATGTAAGAATTTCTGCACTCCTTTGTCCCTAAAATTTCTTTCCAAGAGATCCTACTTACCAGTTCCCTGAGCTCATTGAAGTCTGTCCTTTCTGAAATCCATTATCTTATTTCTACTGCTCTCAGTCCTCCCTTTTCGCAGTAGTATTTTGAGATGACTAAATTTTTAACCATTGCTTCTCTTAGTCAAAATCAAATCTAAAGTAAACACTTCCGTCTTAACTTTCTCCATTTGGTGGGTAAAGCAGCTAAGCACCTGTCTCACTCCTTTACCATTGTCCCACATTGGGATGAAGGAGAGAATAAAGGGATGAAGGAGAGAATAAAGGGATGAAGGACGAATAAAAGTGAAAAAAACCTCATGGGTTGAGATAAATGTGGTTTAATACAGGGAGGAAGGAGGGAAAAAACCAAGTTATGCAAAGGCAATTACTTTCCACCTCATACAAGCAGACTGATGCCCAAGCAGTCTACAAACCAACTATGGAAGGGAAAACCTCCCCATTTTTTTATTTCTGAGCATGATATATGATATAGAATATCCTTTTGGCCAGTTTGGGTCAGCTGTCTCAGCTGTATTCCTTCCCAAGGTACTGCCCTCTCCCCACCTATTCACTGGGAAGGCAGAATAGGAAAAAGAGGAAGCCTTGAGGCTGTGCAAACAGCAGCTGCCAAAATTGGTGTTTTTTAGTAACAAATCCAAAAGACAGCACCATATGGGATCCTATGAAGAAAGTTAACTCCATCCAGCCAGATCCAGTACAAAGTTTTGAAATTAGTAGATGTTCTTAACATTGTCAAGAACTTTATAAGCCATTGATCTCCTCACATATTAATATGCTAACAGATACTGAGATAATGAAAGTTCTCCATTACCATCAGATGAAGGCTTCTGTTAGTTGCTTAAAAAAACTTCTCATAACCTTCTAGAGAATTAGTCTGTACTAGATCCATGAAAGAACACAACCTAAGATCTTTTTTCTCTTTAAAGTTCCCTCAGAACTTTCCAGAAGTTTCTCTCTTATTCCTGTCTGGTCTGTAGAGCAAGTATTTATGAGAAAACATTCAGAAACTAAGAGGTGGAAGTGCATATAAACGCCAGAAGCCACAGAACATGTTCAAAAATCTTTTGAAATACTGACATGGGGACACAGTAGACCATGACTACCAGTAATACCTACAGTATAACAGCTTGCACTTGAGAGTAATGATGAAACAGGGCTTCTCTTCTCCAAAAATAATATTCCTATAATTTCAGCTAAGGGCAACTATAAAATAAAACTTAACATTACTATCATGTAGCACACAAGTTCAGATCTAAAATGCTCCTGCCTGTCTCATTCTGAGATCCCACCCTTGAATTTCCACCTGAAGCTTTCAGACCAGACCAGGCTTGAAAAAGTCATGTTCAAGTGTCTCTGATTTCGGCATTGAGCTGTTGTTCTCAGAGCCAGTCTATCTGCATTTCAGCCACAGTAAAAATCAGCCCTAACTCCTTTCATAGATCTGGAGCATAAATTCTGTAGTATATTGATGAGAAGTGAGGCTTATTCAGCAGAAATGCATGTGTGCATGTCTGTCTGTCAATCCCCTTAACAATCTGGAATGCTTCTCTAAGCTTAATTGATTTTGAAAAAAAAGATGGGTGTTTCCTTGGGTTTGTACAAGCTGTACAAAAGAAGGCATCTGGGAATAGGAGAAAGGCACTGCTAATGCCCTCCTGAACACCTGAGGAAGAAGTCCAGTCTTGTTAGAAGTTGGTTCTCACCCTTGACATACAAATCAATGAGAAACTAGTTCTGTTGCTCTGAAACTATTTGTTCTTCCACCGCACCCTGCAAATAAAAAAGTCACGAGGAGGCCATTGCCAAGCAATAAAGCATGAGGATTAAAAATTGAAATAGCACTCAACTGAAAAAAAAGAACAAAAAAACCCCTATTGATTGTAGCGCTAGAAGTGGAGACATTAATAAACACTTCACAAATCACCACACCAGTCTTATTGTCAGTAGGTTTAGTAAATGACAGATTTATGATTTTATTGTGTACTTTGTTATAATTTTGTTAAACATTACACTTTTATATGGGCCTAATGTCTGCTTTTCTTGTCCTGCACTTCCATTTTCGCTTCAGAAAAAGGAAAAAGGAGGTGTGGAGGGAAAACTAAATTACCAGTGCATAAAAAAATAAATAAAAATCTTTTATTGCAATACATATTTAAATTCAAAGCTTGAATTCCAGACCGAGCACTTGGGTGGAGTCTTACAGAACCTAACGTTCACCAAGCACAACACCAGTGGCTTTAGTATCCCTGGAACAAAACCTGTACAAGGCGATTGCGTTCTGCTACTTGATCCTAAAGTAGTGTCACTGTCAAACATCTTGTCAAATAGCTTTTTAGTATAGCAGGACTCTATGTGTAATACCTCTTACAATTTAAAACTGCAGTCCTTTCCTTCCATTATTCTTGCATTGGCAAATAACATCCATGGTGTGAATACTGAGAAGGCAGAGACCAGCTTTTTTGCCTCAGTAAAACATGAGGTATTTTCACTGACAAATAAAAATCTGGTCCAACTGATTTAGTTTTATTTATTCTTCTGAATGCCTGCATTATCTTTTAAATATCCTAAGTATTTTATTTTATTTACAGCAAACAGAGACTCTGATGTTTGTTTCCAACTAAAAGAGGGACATTATTGCATATTGTGATCATTGCTTCTAAGTATTAGTCAGGAATTTTGTCTGCTGGCCTTATTCTTCATTGGCATAAGTTAGTTTTTTAAGACAGGCATCATATGGACAGTCTTTATCTCTGGAAGTTAGAAGATTTTTCTCTGGAGTGAGTCAACAGATGCCCATAGTGTCAGACACGCCAATACTGACTCTTTTACTCACATTCAAAACCTTTCAGTGTGTACATCAGCTTGATTATATCCTGTACAAACATCAAAGAGTGAATGTAAAAAATTCCTTTGTCTCATTCATGGGCTACACAGTGGCATTGGTAGATACATTCCAGATTACCATAATTTTTCTAATAAAAATTGAATTGTAGTAAGTTGAGATGAAACCTTGCTTACCTGTAAAGTGCTGAAAGTGGCCGCTTGTTGCCAGGTTTTGGTCTGTATGGTTTTGGTTCTCCTGCCATGTTGATATCTGAAAGCAAATATTTGATATTAATAAGAGAAAGGTCTGGAAGTTAGAGGCAGTTTACAAAGACACTTTCAAGTCACTGAAAATGAGTAATAGACAGTGAAAATGGACAGCATACCTAAACCACCTGTCTAGTTTTTACCACTTCTGAATTGATGCTATAAAACTTTCCTAAAAATTCTTACTATAACGCATGAGGATTTCAGCAAAATGTCAATAACTGGTAACTGACAATTTTAAACATAGATGAGTTTCCACTCATGAAGCTGAAACCAATAATGTATTTCTGTTACAGAAGGAGACTTGAATGGTAATTTAGATGTAGAGACAAACTATGATCACAAGTCAACGTCTGTTGTGGAGGGCTATAATTGTTCTGAAGACTTCCCATTTAGGATCTAGAAAAACGTACAATGATATTTAACTTCCACTTCACTGTCCACTCAAAAAGAGAGTTTTCAAAAGCAAATGAGAGTATCTATTTCCTGCCTTAAATATATATATATATATATATATTTATTTTTTTTTGGTTCCAAGTATAAAAACACACTGGCTTTAAAAATTGTATGGAAAAAGGGAAAACCTGGTTTTGCACATAATTTGTCTTAGGCAGCTACTTATAAATCTCAACAGCACTAGAAATCTTGAACAACCTTTTTAAAAGTTCACTTACATTATGCCTGTGTATTTATCCTTGACTTTTAAAAATACGTGAAGCTTATATAGACATTAGTCATGCTGGTTCTCAAATTATTCTCTTCTTTTGAATGATATTCAAAGACATACCAGGAAATACACGTCCACCATTTTGATTGCTTGTAACAGTTACACAGGAAAAAGAAACACAGACCTTTCTATGGAGAATACCCTGCTTGAGCTTAGGAAGCTGTCTATGTAAACACAGACCTAGAGTAAAAAGACACACTCCCCCCGACTGGATGTTGAGAAGTCAACATGTGTTAGAACAAATCACATGGATAAAGTAAAACTTCTGATTAGGAAACAAATTGCCTGCCATCTGAGTGATGCTGCCTCTCCTCAGCTTCCCTGAGTTAGCTGTCACTCAGGAGAGCTAAACCTCTTCTCAGCCTCACTAATATACAAAATAATATACAATATACATATATACAAAATAATATACAACATACAAATTCAAAAAAATCATCAGAGTTATTTCAGTGTAAAATTGCAGCGACAGAACAACGTATCCCATCTACCGTGGAATCACCTGGTGAACAAGACTTTCAAGGAAGCACATGTTCTTGGTAAAGTCTGTTTAACTTGAAATTGAGTGTGCTGGAGGGAAAAGAGAAGTAGGCAACTAAGGTGTAGAATGAGGAAGCATCCCTGCCCAGCGCAGTGATGCTAGAAGCCCAGACATTTTTATTCAAGCTATTCTTGACCTCAAAAGCTGCACTAAAAGCCTGAGATACCAGTAAAAGACTGGATACTTTTCTTTCACAAAAAGTGGAAAAAATAATCCATCTGACTTTTTTTAACAATCAGATACATTGAAAATATGTGTCCCTCAGATTTTTTCACAGAAAAGATTTTACCATTGGAAATCTCATGCTTCAAACATTTCAAAGAATCTTAAACATATTTTTCATTTAAATTTTTTTTTTTAGTTAAAATAACATTTATTTAAAATTATGAAAGTCCTGAAATGAAAAGTCTTTGTGTAGAACTGCTTAATATAAAATATAATTTTTGGTAATTTTTTCTCCATATAAAGCATTTTGGAATTAAATCTGTTTGTAGTTCCTTTTGTAGGAGCTGTATTACTGTTAAATCATAGTTTTCTATAAAACATTAAATTTCTTGTTTTACTTATCTCTCTGAATTTGGATGAATATTGGAGACAGCTTTCATACCTCCTTGAAATGCTTTCCTGCCCTTAATTTTAAGCAAGTGCTTTATTAAATATATATTAATCCTCCTCTTCCCTGGTTATTAAAAATTCAACTACGATTCTCTTTCTTAAAGAAATACAAATTCTACTAATATTGACCCAACAAAGTAAACATCAAGCATTTCTGAAAGTCACTGAGGAATTTTGGTAGCTGTGCTGTGCTTGCATTGACTCCTGGAAACAACAGAATTAGAACCAAATTTTTATTCTGTGACCTTTATGATAATTAGACCTTTCCACTCTATTTTAATATGCCAGCTTTAAGGTCATTGACTGTATTGACTTTCACCATCTCCTACTACAACTAGGTCAGATTTTAGGAAAAGAAAGTAGAATTATAACTGTTCTTGGAAAATACCTGAGGCTATGGGATTCATCTTCTCATATTTTTCATGTCTCTCATCTGCTTCCCTGTCAGAGCTACATCCCACGTCACTATTCTTAGGCATATGAACATCAAAGGACTTCAAAAACTTTCTCACACCCTTCTGGGACAGATCAATACTATCCTGATGATTATTCTTGTAGACCTACATTTGCAGCTCTACAACAGACACTTTTAACAAAGATGAGTAGTGTAGAAGACTAAGAGCTGTTTGTTTTGTGTTCCCTTTATTTTAATCAAATACTGTGAGAAAGGTAACGCTGTAAGAAAACACAGCTGTAAAGCTGTTCAGAATCACTTAAGAGTTCCTCGCACTTCAATAAATCTCTAAAGGTACTAGCTGGAAACAGTGAACTATGCTATACAGACAGTAATAGCCAGAATTTCTCTTTAACACAGGAAATAGTTCATAGAAAAGCTGTGCACGTGGGGCTTTTCTGTTAATATGAAAGTGATTGAATAGCTCTGCGACTCCCTAGGCACCTTGTAGTAAGTTAAGAATGGATGTAGGAAATGGTTTGAAAAGTTAGAACAGATTTTCACCCCATTATTTTTCAGCACTATCTACTCCAACCTCAATTTTCTAAGATTAGAAGTGAACTTGTCAACATTTCACAGGATAGATTATTTCTAGTCCAACTGGAAATCTTGTGAGATAACTTGTTCTCTTGCTTCATCCATCATTAGTTTCACGGCAGACATTTACATCTACTGGGTCATAAACTGTGTGTCAAATAAATTTGTTGGCTGCAACACAGAGATTTACCTGCGCTCATGATTCCACCCCAAGGAATGCAGAGAGGTATCACTCCTTATTCTGTAAAATTAGATACTGCGCTTGTACATGAATATGAACCAGACAACTTGAAAAAGGACACAGACATTCACATTGCTTCTATGTGGGAATGGAGCAGTCCAGGAACTCTCACAGTATTTTTTTCTGATCATATAATTGTTCAGTTAGACATCAACATTAAGATAAATTCAACACTGAAATTCAAAATATTAAGGAATCACTATGAATAGGAATTGGACTGTGCAGGCAACAGCACATTTTAAAGCAGCAGCCTGCGTTTCGTGCTTTCAGAGTCAGGTGAGATTACTTTCTTTATTAAAAGAAATCTATTTTTTTAGCGCAGCAGAGGTTAGTTAAGGTATGAGATCTAGATTTCATTCAAGGTTGTGTGTCATCAGTAGAATATATCTAATTTCAAACATGGTATTTTATTTCTAATTATACTGAAAACTGCGTAGCAATTAGTGAGAAAAAAAATGCCCTAAAAAAATACACAAACGATTTAGAGACAGTAGTGATTGTATTCAGTGGCAACACAAATTTGTCTGAAAGATTAACTCAACACAGTATGATCTACCTTTCTCCTACTATGGTTTCCTACCACCGCCCGACTACCTCCTGTCCCAACCTCCCCACAGCTGGGGGGTTGGAACTAGATGATCTTTAAGGTCCCTTTCAACCCGAACCATTCTATGATTCTGTATAGGCTGTATAGTAATGACCAAGGAGACCCTGGTGCATGAACATACCAACCTCAGCTAGCTTTGAGGTTTTGCTCATACTTTCTCTGCCAAAGCCACGTAAGAATCTGGTCCTGAAGACAACAGTTGCCTTTAAACAATCTTTGTAAGTGCAAGCAATGATACCTGAAGTGTATTCATACCCTAGAAGTATTTCAGTGCTTCTCAGTGTACCTGCCCTTCAGATCCTTTAAAAAGTTTTATTGAAAAAAAATCGCCACAAAACCAAAACCAGTCAACCATTTTGGTTCACAAAAACAAATGCCATAAACTAGAAGCTTCAACAGGCACTGGCTAAACCCATGAAAACTGAGACTTGGAGGCTTTCTGCTGCAAATCCAGGACCTATGTCTCAGGCTACATCTATACTATGAAACTAAATAGTGCCCTTCCCAGGCACTAGTACTCAGTTGTCTCTTGTATTAAAATGTTAGAGTGGTTCCTGGCATGACTTTTAGCTCTAGTTAACACGTGTTCTCCCATGCAATTTCTAGACATAGGGTGAGCTGGGGATCACTGCAAATTAGCATTTTAATTGTGGTCACTCTGCTTTGCAGGCTAAGACCCAGTGGAAGAGAAGGATTCCAAGTTCCTATAATAATTACTAATGTGACCTCTGAGTGTGGGGTCCATATCAGAAAGGCTGGGAACCAAGACTTGGAGCTAAGGAAACTCTAAGGGCTTCTGTAGCTCAACAGCTAATTGTGTAAGATATTTTTGATCAGATGATCTTTGCAGAAACTGAGACATTCTTTGAAAAAATCTCACAGTTGCTTGACTTCAAATTCTGGATGAAAAAGGGTGTTATTTTGTACTTCCAGACCAACTCTGCTTTAGACTAACCTTTAATGGAATAAAAGGTAATAAAAATTAATGTACAGAGAAAGAATTCACATAATGAATGTATAATTTGAATCCAGACAGAGATATGGATATAGGGAAATCAGGTTGCATTTTCTCCTTTTCCAGATAACCCAAAGTATATGGGACAGAAGAGGAAATCCAAGAGGTAGATGCAATTTAGAGAAAGCCTCTAGTCATGGGATTTATAACAGAAATGAACACCAGCAAAGCTAATGTTACTCTATCTTTCTTTTATACACTTCCATCTACCAGTCCTATAAATCTCCCTGCCGCGTACTAAAGGAATTTTAATGAAGTCATATGACATTTTTTACATCACAGACTTCCTTTTCTCTTTATACATTACATTAATTAGATATCATCTCCTCCCTTTTCCCCATCTCTAGCACCGAAATGTGAAAAACATTGGAGAGGAAAGGACAGTTTTCAGTTCTGTTCAATTCTGTGCCCAAATTCCACAGCTGTAAAGAAGAAACTTCTCAGAAAATTGAACACAAACTCAAATTAACTTTCAAGGTTAGTAAAAAATTAAACAAAGGTGTGGGTCACACATTTTCGTTTTCCGTAATGGTATCAAAAATAATTTGCTTGTGGGCCTCTCAGCTGCATTTGGATTTTCTCTTAGCATAGAAGTAATTGGAAGCCTTTTTTTGTACAAAGATGACAGCTATTGTTAATGCTTCATACAGAAAGAGCCGCTTGTTGAATAGTATATGAAACTGCTTTGTTCAACCATCTCTTCTTTCATTAAATACTGCTAAAATGAAATGAGGCTATAGGATTATATAAGCTATCATTCTTAACACCATTCAGTAACAGAAGTGTCAGGCGTTGTCTTGCTGGAAAGTCTCTTTTTGTTCCCCAGGGAACTGGGTTGGTGTGAGGACAGGCGACAGCTAAAAGGGGAAATCCTGTCCTGTCTGCACACCCATCACAAACCATTCCTTCAGGGTCCTGGAGACAGCAGTCTCTCCCTTAGTTGCCAAATGGATGCCGATGTCCTTCACAGCTGACATGGAGCATTGGCCTGCCTTGGGTTTTGTCTGCTTGCTGCCATCCCTGCACCTCCTGCCCCAAGTAATATCACAGTCACTGGGCAGAAAATTTATGGCCCCTTTGGTTGTGCACTGGTCCATGGCCTGCCCATGCTGCCCAGGGTGGGGGAGAACACCATTTTTGTGGCCTTTTGAAGACTGCCCATGGATTCTGATGAGATTGCAGAGGCTGTGGCTGAGACCTCCTGAACTGCATCTCTGCTGGCACTTAAATCCCTGCAGATCACTCTGGGGCAAGGCTGGAGTATTGGGACACAGGGGAAGGGGCACTATGGAGAAAAGGGCAGGTCTTGTGAAGTGCTTCCTATGGGAAGGAAGCCCTATTGGTGGCAATCCTCCCCACTCCTCCCCCTCAGCGCTGAACTTGTGGGTTCCTCTGTGGGAAAAATCCACACTACTGCTTTTCAGGTGCAAAAGATTCAGACTCAGCTACACAGGACTACGTGGCCACAGCCACATATCTGCAGACCAGCTGTAAGAGCTGCGGGAGTTTGGGCGTTAACTGTGGAAACCCCTAGTTCAGTTTGTGCTATGGCAGCTGTGAACCGGGTGTCACGCGAGCGCTTCACCCACCAGAGCCAAACTATAAATGCAGCCAAGTGTTGCCTTCCTGTAAGAAGATCCTTTTAAATTAATCAAGTTTTCAACTGCTCTGTTTCCCACCCAGAGAAAAAGATTTCTACCTGACAAGTACATTTATTTTAATGCATGGACCGGTTGATTCTGAACATGGAGAAGATTGACATTGCCACAAGAATACAGGAAACTGTCCTGGTTTGAGGAAGTACCTCAGGTATTTTCTGCTACCTTCAGATAAAGAAAACAACTGTTTTAATGTAAGTTTAGCCAGGCAAAAAGAAAATAATAATTCAAGCAGGGACTCTCATATGATCCCAATCCCTGCTTGCACTGTACTTTCTCATTGCTGCTATTAATGGGAAATAGAACTGGTCCTTGAGTTACAGATTTTTTCAGACAGTGAGGTGTGCAAGGAGCACCTTTCTTTCTTTGCCTTCGCTTGATCACAATAAAGGTGCTGTTTAAAAAAAGAAAATAGAGCACCCGTCTTCTTTTAGATCAAGCACAGTCATTACAGGGCAGCAGCTAACAAACTCTCCGCTGCTTTTCTTTGGTAATAAAAGATAGCTATTACCATGAGACTCAGACAAAGCTTAATGTTGACTAGATGTCTGAGTTTCTCAGCGTTGCAATTAGCCTCAAGCAACAACATTAAACAGTGTAGTGGGGATACAGTATGAAAGATCTCATCTACCTCTTTCAGATTTCAATATGATTTATTCTAGGGAACATGCCCTGAACCTCAGTAATTTTCAACTCTTCCCAAAATACATTTTTTTTTCCCCTCTCTTCTAATACTTGGCTACTTTCTCTGCCCCACAGCCTTTTATCCAACTCTCTTACCAATGTTAGCTTCATGCTCCAAGCAATAGTTTTTTCATGACAATTGAAATCTGCAGTGTACAAAAGAGTTCACTATCCCCATAGCCCCAGTCCCTTTGTCTTTCTCACTATTATTCCTGCAGATGGTCAACTTTAATAATGCAAACACAAACAAAAAGTATTTCTCCTAAAATAACCATCATAATATTTTGCCAAAAATTACCAATATTCTGTTGTCTGCATTTGTTAACCGTATTTCTTGAACATTCCAACAAAATTTGCTTACATTTGAAGTGCATTTCCTCATAATTTTGAAAAGCAAATGTTCCTAAGGCTTTCTGGGTGGCAGAAGCAGAATGGCTTCCACAGAAATGCTTTCCAATGCATACCTCATTCTGCACATCACAGCAGCCCTGGGGACTGTCCTGGTTTGGGCAGGAGGGTCCAGAAGCCCCAGGGGCACAGGGCAGAGGCAGCAAGGGATGGTGTGGGGCAGAGGATGTGGATGGTCACCTTCAAGTCACTGTTAGGTAGGAGGGCAAAGTGTTTGTCCCTGAAAGGTTGGCTACTGTACCTGTTTCTGCTCCTGGGGTTTGTTGGCATGACAGTCATTACTGAGAGGTAGGTACATTTTTGATAGCCTGAACTTTGCTGTCAAAACCTTTAAAGGCAGGTCTGACCTTGAGGTTATTCCCACAGGCTAGAGGCTTTCATCCAGGCTGACAATGGATCAGGGAGGAATCAAGCAGTGGATTTCACTGAGTCTTGAAAAATGATGTCCACAGATCACAGGAGGCTGGCAGGGGAGACAACAATGGACCCCTGCAGCCCCACTGTACTTCCACCACTTTCCACCACTATTCTCCAAAACATGCCATATTTTATCCTCATTCTTTGTCCTGAAATCCTTCCTCTCTTCCTCACTGTTCTTTTTGCAATGACCTAAGCTTTCTTCTTGGCCCACCTCACTTCGACAAGACCCTTGCCCAAAACAACTACTCTCAACTACTTCCAACTGTTCAATTCTCCTTTCTATATACCCTCTTTCTGCCCATGATCTTCATGTTCCAGGTTTACCTGGATTAGGGCATCTATAGAGGATGTTTTTTTCAAGCTCCAAATACACTTTGGAATTTCATAGCACAAGTCTTGTAGCATTTCCCTTGAGATACAGTAATTTTTTCAGTGCCAACTTTATGAAAATTTGTGTCCCAAATTATGGACTCGTAGAATCATAGAATAGTTTGGGTTGGAAGGGACTTTTAAACACCATGTAGTCCAAACCCCCTGCCATGGGCAGGGACATCTTTCACTAGATCAGGTTGCTTGAAGTCCCATCCAACCTGACTGTGAACATTTCCAATGATGGAGCATCCACAACTTCTCTAGGCAGCCAGGTCCAGTGTCTCATCATCATAATGGTAAAAGTTTTTTTCATTATATCCAGTATATCACATTAGAGTTCTGAAAAGTTTTGTCTTTGTAACACAACCATTGTAAAACATATGATGGACAGCCACAGAACTAGCTCATATGTTTTCGTATGAAAACTTTAAATATATCCCCACTAACGCTGTCACAGGTTTAGTATTGTAAAGTAAGCAATACAGCAGTAAAATAAAGGAAAATGCCCTGTGACACGCTCTAACCTAAAATTTACCATTTTTATTAACAGATCAGGGTTGGGTTGAATAAAATGACAGTAGAAGTGGAGATAATTCCACTGAAATTTGGCACACGGGGAAGCGTTATTGTGGAGGTGATTTACAAACAAATGACATGCCAAATCCTGTATTTTTGTATTAGCAAGGCTTAGGTTCTAGCCATGTACTAACTGTCTTTCATTGCCAGTGTATGAAGTTCCACAGTGGATTCAGTTTAACAACCAAACTACAATGGCGTAGAAGCCTATTGCAAAAGCAGGGCATCCAATAATTGGAAATACTGACAAGCTTCAAAATGAATGATATGCAGTGTTATTTTATTCAGGTCACTTTGGCATTTCTGCAAGGAAAATATAAAAATAATTGATAGGAATAGAGAAAATGCAATATCTTGTCAGACTAATAGTTCTTATAGTGTACTTTTCTGCCTCCAGCTGCCCCGGATGCTTTGGAAGAAAATGCAAGAACCTCAAACTAGTTAGAAACAAGATTATTTTCCCTTCATTCTCTTACCATCTCAGCATGATTCTCCTCCTAAAATACTAAGTAGTTTAGGATTACTTTAAGTCCTAAAGCATGATGTTTTATCTTTCCTCCAATACTGATTTTTTTAGTACCTAACTGCTACTAACTGGAACTGGACATCACTACAACTTCAAATAGTTTTGCTAGCTACATAAATGTCCAATCACTCTGGTATTCTTACTAATATATCACATTGGTGTATTTTTTTAACAGTAGACTGGGTTTCTCAACAAGAAGTGAGTTCTGTTTTGGCCTTGTAATCCCCCGACCCTTCATCCCCTCAAACCCTTTTACAACCACTATTCATTTTACCCATCAGTAATAACCAAAATCATAGAAGACATGTCTGAAACCCTTTCTCTAAGCAAAAAACATCATCCTTTTCTCTGTGGTTTATTGGACTTTTGCTGTTTACTTCTGTAGATTTACATTTGGTCTTGCATGCAGCTATACTTTATATGCTGCTTCAGAGGTTCTCTTGCAAGTGTTTTAAGGTGTACTACATATTATTAATGGCATTAATTTGCATATATCTTGAATCAATAACAGGAAACATTGTAAAAGGTTACTAAATATCAAAGGTACTACCAAGAAGACCAGAAGACATATTCCAGTTTAATTTTTAAAAAGTAGAAGTATAAATTACCATGCATATTAATAAACAGTGCTAATGAAGCTCTCAAAATTGGTCATTCACCACCCTCTTACGTTAACTCGATCCACATTCTCCTATGCTTCCCAGTAACATTTTCTTTTTACATAATCTTTGCCATACAAACAATAGATCTCTGTTACCCACAAAGAAAATACGTCATTTTGGCTCAGACACCATAGGAACCAAGAACTCGTCCACTCTGAGTTAATTCTTCTTCCCAGAAATCTGAGACTATGAGATTTCCAATTTATTTCTTCAGAATGTGATTACTTTGGACAAACCACACATAAACATACAGCACAAATATTTGTAAAAAGGCTTCGGAAACTAATCTCTACTGCAGTTGGCATAAGAAATATATAGAGCTAGACAAGACAATAAATGCCCATTGGACATTCTCTTCCTTGAAGGCTTTTTGGGCTTATATCAGCTTCCTGTAAGCAGTCCACAATCCTTATTTTTGTGTCAAGTATCATTGGAAGCAGTAGTGTTTCTTCTGCTACTTGGTCATGAAGTTAAAACAGACAGAACTGCCACCCCCACCGCCCCAAGATTAAAATATTCACCCAGGTTGCTAACCCCTACCCAAAGATCCTGCACTTTCCTTTTCCCTCATATATTTGTGCATGTATTCTTGTGTGTGAAAATATTCACATGAGAAGCATGTATTTTCAACTGGAACAATTTTTCTTAAGTTATGCAATTCATTTTTATCACACAGTTTCTGAAAATAGAAGGTTGCAGAGGAACACTGAAGGATATTGAATTCCTGAATCTGGAGTTAAATTATTGCTGTTGAAGTGGACGCTGGAGTCAATTGCTTTAATATAGCAAACAGAACATTCCTTAGTCTCAGAAATGTCATATCTGAAATTGTTATCTATCATTATTGCTCAAGGAAGACTGGTGCTGTAGACCTATCTTAAACCTCAGTACTTGCAGCTTTTAGAACTGTTACATTCTTTATTTTTTTTTCCCGCTAGTGCAATGAGGAATTCCAGTGTCTGATCAAATGAAACAGATCTCTAAGCTCACCTGGAAACATTAATCTCCTGGACATACTGCATAAACCACTAATCTCATGCCTGTCATTTAAAATGAGGAAGGGAGTACAAGGAAAGATGCAGGCAGACTTTTTAAAGACTTTGTTATTAAGGCATGTTATTAAGACATATATTAAAGACATTGTTATTTTAATTAGTTTTAAGTGTAAAAGATCCCTAAATCTTGCATTGTAACAAACAAAAATGGCCAGAGAAAAACATTGGGCTGAATGATCCCGCTGAATAAAAAATGGATGTGATTCAACACTATATTGCTTCAGCACATTGTCTCCTAATCTTTCGTTTCCTAATGTTCAACTCCTTATCAGACACCACTGTTAACATCATAACATAGTTTTTGCTTGAAAGCAAAGACAGTTTGAAACTAAATCCTAAAAATATTTATGCTGGCTTGATATACCTTGGTGCAATACTCTACAGTGAGCTGTGCATACCTTCCCTCTGCTGTAACCTCAACCTTACAATTATTTCCCATAATGCCTGATACTTAGCAATCTTATAAGCATTTATCATTTCGTACTTAAAAGTATTTGTACCTATGTTCCAAGCAATTAGACCAGAATGAAAAGCAATGCTCCTGTAAGAAAGGAGACAGCTTTGGATGAGAGTTTCAAAAGTGGTCAGTGTTAGTATAACCTTCATTTTAAGTCTGTGATAAAATCAGATTTAGGTCAGTGATGTTACTTTTCACTCTTCAATCATAGATTGTATAATAATCAGAAGACTTGTCTTTTTTATTTTAACTTACTGAAGCGGAATCTAGTAAACTCCAACAAGAAGGAAGAACATTGTGGCCTTTTACACTTGCCACTTACTCATTCACATGGTCACTGTCAACTTCACTTGCCTTATTTTAGGGAAAAGGAAAAAGTACATCCAGCAACAAAGCCTGCCAGGGGTTCAGGATGCCTCAGCATGTAATGGAGGTGTTCCAAAAATGACAATGGGGAATTCCAGCTGATTGTGTGAAATTTGCAGCTGTATTTATGGAAAAAGTGTTATACAGAGAATGGGCTGTGTCCTTGAGCACATGGTATTGCGTTGCCTGTACTGTCCAGTCAATATCCTGCATGTAGGACTGCGCTGTTGGGGGGTTGGACTAGATGATCTCCAGAGGTCCCTTCCAACCCTGCCATTCTGTGATTCTGTGACTGGAAGCAGCTACCCCCATTCCCAGCTCATTTTCCTTTTATACAGTGATCCACAAAGAAACGAAAATAATATTGGGAAGCAATAATTGTAATAAATTGTAGTAAATGAAGCAAATACTTCATTTTATGCCATTCACTAGGATACTGAGTCACCACCATAATGACAATTACCAGGTTTTGTGTTCACATTGTGTTCTTTATTTCGGTGTTATCCTCCAGAAGTCTTTTTTTTTTTTTTTTTTACTTCCCCACTTTAAAGAGTTCTAAAGGATGAGATTAATAGAAAAAATCATGAACCAGAACACAGAAATGCTTCTCAGCTTCAGCTCATATAAGTGGATGCCAGCCAAGATCAAACATCAGCTACCCACCAGAAATTCAGTGCTCACTTCAAGATATTCCCAAGTTCTGATGTGGGAGGAATGCATCACTATTTGGAGCAGATTTATGTTTTCTTTCTGCACAGTTATTCATTTAGGTTTGTCTGGAAATAGAGGCTGTTCTAACTGTTCTGTTTGCAGCAAGTAACACAGAATGGTCAACCTTTGTTTTACTTACATTCAAATAATTATTTTAATATTTGACACCTCTCCTAAAAGAAAATAGTGCTCAAACCTATTGCACTTATGAGATCACAGCTCCCTAAATCCTGCTCAGCTGTTGAAAGTCTATAAATCCCTATATCTAAAATGTGCAAAATAAATATGGCCACAAGTTATTACATAGGATAATTAATGTCTGGTTCTACTCTCTAGATTAAAAATTGTGTGTTTTGTTTCTCTGATACATCTTACAGTTTTGGGAAGGTGGGTAATACAGTTGAGTACACAGGACCATCCCCAAAGGAAAACAAAATCCACTTGCAGATAAGAGTGGCTCAGTTTTGGGTTCAACAAGTTCTTCAGGTTACGCTACCCTCGGTGACATGTGCTGACAAGGAGAGTTGTGATGGATGGTGCACAGCACACTTCTTTTCTGCTAGGATGCCAGCCAAAACTGAAATGGTATTGCTGCTGTGGCAGAACAGCGAGCGAGGGCAGGCACAGGGGGGATTAGTACTGTCATTGACATAGACTTCAGCTGTCAGAGAGGAATACAACATGTTGCGTAGTAGACGGGGAACAGGAGTGCAAGTGAATTAAGACCAGCCCATTAAGAATAGAAATATTCCACTCAGGATTCACAATGCTCATAAACCGGGTACGTCCTGCTTTAGTTCTGCCTTTCTCCGTACCTCTGATTGCTTCACAGGCAGCTCACATACGAGCCTGTGGGTTGCCTGTGAAAAAATTTCCAGCATAAGTGACAGCGTATTACAGCAGTGGGGATGCAGAAATCATCTTGCATGGCACGGACATGGCCTAGGACTCTAAGAACAAAAATGAGGACTTGATTTTCACAGAGGAGTATGATGAAGTTTTATGGTGCATGCATGTAATCTGTAATCCAAATACCCGGATGTATTTTTCATGTATTATCAAGAGAACTAACTGTTGAAACACTTGCATAAGAAAAGCCTCCCCCATACACAGATTGTGAGGTTCCAAGTTTTTTTAATCTAGGAAAAGTTCTAGCTATCACATCTTTAGCCGAATTCAATTTTACTTAACCCTTTTTAAACTGAGAGAAAAAATAAAAAAAATAATCACTGTACAAGAACCATAAAGCACTGAAAAAGCTACCATGTTAGAGATGTAAATACACTTCATGTGCCAATATATCTTAAATATTAATATTTTAAATTTTAAATGTGTATTTAGCAAAATTTTGTAGTTTTACAGAGTGCGATATCTGCAGAATAGCATGGGAACTTTCCCTGGTTCTACTAAAAGTTAAGTATGAACATCTATTCTGATATAGAATGATGTTGGGAGAGAGTGAATCACAGTTCTTTTGCTCATATAGTTGCTTCTATAGTTCAGTCACTGGCATCCCAGCAATGGAAGGAATATACCCAAAAGTCAAATCCAAATTACGTTCATGTGTTCCAGAAAATACACCTTGGCACCAATTTTAAAATTTTAATCTAAGTTAAATATTCAGTGGGTTTTTTTAGAAAAATAAAATCTTTTATACTACTGTTTACTCAGTATATTTATGTTTACTTACTCGATAAATTTTTTCAGTGGCTACTATTTTATCCAGCAATGAAAATTGTACAAGAAACTTGCAGTGTTAAATCCCTGTACTATGCACAGAGGTAGGAAGCTAAAGATCCACACTTCTGTCAAACACACAATGGGGAAGACATAGCACTGCCAACCAGTGGGTAGCATAGCCAAAAGACTGAATTTTGGAAATAATTCTTTCAGTCATTAATCTATGTATCAATTTATGTGCCGGTATTAAAAAAAATACAGTACAAACCAAACAACAAAACAAATCAGAACCATAGAACCACCTGTATTTTGAAGAGAGTTCATCTTCTATTTACTTTCAAAATTCAGCTGTTTCTCCCTTTCTTTCTGCAGCACATACCTGCAAAAGTCAGCACCCTTCATTTCCTTTTTTATTCCAAGGAACAGGACTCATTGTATGCCAATCATTTCTGAAAAATTGGTCTTTTCTCTTAGGGAGCTACATAAAAGCTGAACTTTTTTACAGGCAATCCATACTGTGAAGACTGAACACGTTTGACAGGCTGCCCTGGAAATAGCTGTATCTGAGGCAGTCATAATAAGCAAGGTTGTATTGCGACATGAGCTTTCATGTTTATTGTGCCACCTTGAAATAAATGGTGTCTTCTTGGTATGCACGGGACTCCACCTTTCATACCGCACATCCATTTTGGCATGCAAGCACTTGAGCCACATGGATCTCCGGCAGCTCCATCCAGGAGCATCCACCCGTCCCCCCCGGCTCACACACGCCACCGTGGCGTCTGCTGCATCCAGCAGTATCACGCCACGTCACAGCAGGGGATAACACACTGGGGAAGTGTTGGTGTGTCCATAAAGCTAGGAACGTTTCGTACACGTTTCTCCAATGCTAACTGAAATATTGACTTACTGACGTTGCCACTGCATGACATGGTTCAGTAGTAAAGCCAGCATTTTTCTCACAGATCAGTAACAGCTGCAGCTTCCTTTTACTGAAATGGCCATACCTGTGTTACAATCCAAAACCAACATATGAAAAGGTAAGCTGTTTTAAACTATAGCATCAGAGTTATTGCTCCACAACTACGCTGTAACTTTGCCAAAATTAAAAATACTTCTGGCAGTGACACGGTTTCTATTTGCCCCAATGGTTTCACCTACTGAGCAATCAAAACCTAAGATCTATACTTTAATTTGCTAAGTATGCACATCTTTAAACTAATTACTCCAAAAGACAAATTGCTGAGCCATTAAAAAAACAACCAAAAAATCCCCCAAAACCAAGCCACCATTCTGTCTTTTCCTTCACTGTCTCCTTTGTGGGTCTTTATGAAATTGGAAAAATAATTGGCAAAAATTTAAATATTACAAATAAAGTTGATCACCGTGCCCATCACTATGTGATAGCACAGAAACAGTCAACATAGGTTTGTTAATAATTCAAGGTGGCTTTTGTCCCTGGGATGCAGCTGCAGTGGGCCTGTGCTACCATATGGGACCTGGATAATCCAAACTTTGGGTAGGGAAGAGAGCCGACTAGCCAAGGGTGCTGTCTTAGCTCAACTTCCAGTCCACACTGGGAGTAAGAAGGACATTGGTGGAGCTGCTCCTACTGTCTATTTCTAAACCTCATGGCTCTTCCCTTCAGTTCTCTGTGCGTGAAAGGTGTCATAAGGCTTTATTCCTACAACCATATCCAAGCATTCAACTGTATTAACTTATTTTGTGCTTTTGGATTTAGGTTCTCCCACAGTAAGGGAGACAGAGGGCTGCTTTTGAATTCTTTTGCTTCTACTTGAATTCTTTTTGCATTATAGAATCATAGAATCATTTCAGTTGGAAAAGACCTGTAAGATCGAGTCTAACTGTAAGTGAGAAAAAATTTCAGAAAAAAAGTCAAATCTGTAAACACATTGGAAAGAAAATGGCAATTGGGATTAGCAGTTCAATAAATAACCATGAGGACTCTATCTTTTTACACAGTTTCTTTAAATTTCTCCTGTAGATATAATTTCTTGAAACAACACTTTGTGCACACTGCCATTTTAACTAGGACCCTAAGTAAGAGTTTGTTATATTTCTTCTGAGAAGGTACTGAAGAAAAGCTCACTGCAGGTGAATGCTGGTCTTTATTTGGATATCGAGACTCTTAACCTGTGACATATATACAAGTCTTCCTAACATTTTGAAAGAAATTAGAAACAAGATAATAAACAGAAGGCCTTTGTGAACAGCAGATTAAAAAGGAAAAGTAGGGAATGCTGGCTTACTCTTTCCCTTCTAATAATGAGCAGTCTGTTATTGGCAGTAATTTTCCTCATCTTAACACCACTGGTCTCTAAAATCTGTCCCAAACATACCTTTACTTTGCCTGTAACCTTAGATAATAATTGTTAGCATGGTGATCAAAGGAAAGGACACCAAATGGCACACTGAAAGTAACAGAAATCCCCAATTTTAGGTGGGCATTTGAGAAATCACAGATATTAAACTGTAAAAGATGAAGGGAAAACCTATTTGGCATAGGAAACATGGGCACTGGAGCAAGTCATTTAGTTACACTAGAAACAGAATTAGTTCAAAAGGAGAGAACTTGTTCTTCGTTTATTCCTAATATCTAAAATGCTTATACCTATGAAATTGAATTTTAGCTAAGAGAGTTTTGCTGTTGCTTGGTTTATTCAAGTTTCGGCATTTATGCTTGTGTTAACACTTCTGCTTAAAGAAAGAGTTATCAACTAAAGGATGGCTGTGTGTAGGGTTGTAAAGCTGACTGAATCAAGAATATTATTTTAACTACCAAGAAAGAGGAAAAATACACACCATACTGGTGAAAAGATCTATAAGCTGTGATGGTGGAGGGAAGAAACAGAGACAGTTTCAGTGCAAACTCATCCACTCTACTGTATGCACAAGATAATAAATCTGGCTACGCTGAGGCACATTGAAAATAAGTATGTGATTGGTGGCAGCCAACATGGATTCGTTAAAGGCAAATCATGCCTGACAGATTTGGTGGCCTTCTACGATGGCCTTACAGCGTTCGTGGATAAGTTAAGAGCAAATGACATCATCTGCGTGGACTTCTGCAAGGCAGTTGACAGACATCCTTGTCTCTAAATTGGAGAGACATGGATTTGATGGATGGATTACTCAGTGGATAAGGAATTGGCTGGATGGTCGCACTCAAAGAGCTGCGGTCCACAGTTTGATGTCCAAGTGGAGATCATTGACAAGTGGCATTCCTCAGGGGTCAGTACTGGGACAGGTGCTGTTTAATATCTTTGTTGTTGACATGGATGGTGGGATTGTGTGTGCTCTCAGCAAGCTTTCCGACAACACCAAGGTGTGTGGAGCAGTCCACATGCTGGAGGGAAGGGATGCTGTCCAGAGGAACCTTGACAGGCTTGAGAGGTGGGCCCATGCAAACCTTATGAAGTTCAATAAGGTCAAATGCAAGGTCCTGCATGTGGGTCGGGACAATCCCAAGCACAGATACAGGCTGAGCAGAGAATGGATTGAGAGCAGCCCTGAGGAGAAGGACTTGAGGGTGTTGGTGGATGAGAACCTCAACATGAGTCAGCAATGTGTGCCTGTAGCCCACAAAGCCAACTGCATCCTGGGGTGGATCAAAAGTAGTGTGGCCAGCAGGTCGAGGGAGGTGATTCTCCCCTTCTGCTCTGCTCTCATGAGACCTGACACGGAGTGCTACATCCAGCTGTGGACACTCCATCATAAGAAGGATATGGATCTGTTGGAGTGCGCCCAGAGGAAGGACACAAAGATGATAAGAGTGCTGGAGCATCTCTCCTATGAAGACAGGCTGAGAGAGCTGGGGTTGTTCAGCCTGGAGAAGAAAAGGCTCCAGGGAGACCCTTAGCAGCCTTCCAGTATTCAAAGTGGGCCTACAGGGAAGATGGGGAGGGACTCTTTATCAGGGAGTGTAGCAATAGGACGAGGGGTAATGGTTTCAAACTGAAAGAGGGGACATTTAGATTAGATATTTGGAAGAAATTCTTGACTCTGAGGGTGGTGAGACACAGGAACAGGTTGCCCATAAAAATTGTAGATGCCCCATCCCTGGAAGTGTTCAAGGCCAGGCTGGATGAGGCTTTGAGCAGCCTTATCTAGTGGGAGGTGTCCCTGCCCATGGCAGGGAGGGTGGAACAAGATGATCTTCAAGGTCCCTTCCAACCCAAACCATTCTATGATTCTATGATAAAATAAGATGAGAAATGTTCTTTTTCTTCTATACACCTTTAAATGAATGAAGATATATATATATATATATATATGTATCTCTCCATGTTTTGGGGCTGATTTATTATCCAGTTTATGCCATTTCTAGTTACACTGGCTGGTAGAAAATCCTGTGAATATATTAATCCCTCTGTATCAGAACTAAGCTGATTGCTAGCTGGGGCTCAGGAAGATATCCCCTTTGTAACAGATATGTGCTGCCAGTATTTATCATCAGAATCCCCATACAAGGTGTTTATCATGGGCCATGTGCTTCGAGGGTAATGCATTTTTTCCTGTTTGAACATAGCCACATATGATAAACACACCCTGTGCAGGAGACAAAATCGTCTATCAGATCTCCAAGAGGATATGCTCAGATGCTCTTTCTGAACAAATATTCTCCCTCTCTGGAGTTACACTGAAGTTCTGAGGACAGAAGTTTTTCTGGGGTGTGCTGACAGTTTCCATGGGAAGTCCATTTCAGGTCAAGTCTCCATTTTGTGAGTAAAGTGTCTACCACTTCACCAGTGTTTACAGATGGCTGCTTTGGGGCACAAACTTGAACACAGGAAGTTCCATCTAAACATGAGGAGGAACTTCTTTACTTTGAGGGTGGCAGAGCACTGGAACAGGCTGCCCAGAGAGGTGGTGGAGTCTCCGACTCTGGAGACATTCAGGACCCGCCTGGATGAGTTCCTGTGCAACCTGTTCTAGGTGACCCTGCTCTGGTAGAGGGGTTGGACTAGATGACCTCCAGAGGTCCCTTCCAACCCCTATCATTCTGTGATTCTGTGATTCTGTGCTCTGGGTCAGATATGAATTTAATTAGAGATAGTGTAGAAGCAAGGAATTTGCTATACATCTGTCTTTGGGTTTGGAAGATCATTTGATTCGTCCTTTGAAAACCTCATTGCACTATTGGGAAGTATTAGAGATGTGGAAGAGGAAGGGGAAGGATGGGAAATTAAGACCTATGCATCACTTCATAACTCAAGTGGGAGAAGGGGAAGTGTTGTTCTCAGTTCACGGGTGGGAGATGACAGCGGCTCCCCTGTGTCCCATAGATCACAGCTCTCCTTTCTCTCTGAGCTCTGCTTTTAGTCAGTGTTGCGTTGATGGTCTCAGAAGCTCCTTCTGGCTTGTTTAATCCTACTAAATCGCTTAGAAATAACACAGTCATTACATTAGTCATACAATTTGACAACAGCATGGGAGTCAAACTATGCAAAAGCTTTTGCCTGTCTGTACCATACAATTGTTATTTCTGTGATCAGAAGGCAGATATCTCATTTAGCATAGCAACTTGTGTTGAGAGATAAAAGTGCAATATTTTTAATTAATTACCATGCTAGAAATTTGAAATTAGATATAACTGGTTTTGACTAAGAAATTAACTGTGATGTGTCTTTCTTCGGGTTATTAACATTAAGGGTAGACTGCTGGTATATTGCAAATTGTTTGCCATCCTTTTCAGTTACAGTGAAATTACAAAACCAAGTTTTCCTGAGGGCAGAATCTATCAATAGAATATTTTCATCTGGTTTCAAATTTCTTCCAGCCAGCACTTCGTACATTTTGTTGGTTCTGGCTTTTCTTCATGATCATGATTTTGCAGCTATGATGAATTCTTACTACTTCTTTAATATTTTTTCTTGTTTTAAAAATGCATTAGAACAAGCTCAAGAAAAAAATTGCAAATATTTGCTTTTATGATATTTTTTGCAAATGGCAGTACTGAAGAAAGGTGCAGGATTGCTAATACTCTAAGTGACTCTTAAGGGTTTTGAAAACATGGTATATTTTTAATATGTAAACGTAACAAGCCTAAATTATTCATAACAAATTTCTTTCAACGTTTGCCTTTTGTAAACTAAAGCAACGCAATTAGTAGTAGCAACAGCAAGAGCTTTGTGTATTAAAATAGTAAAACGGCTGAGTTCTGCCCACATCACAATTTCTGCAATCGCTACAGCTAGTTTTGGGTTAACCTGAGTATCTAGCCATTTTGTGCTTTAAAGCTATAGCAATAAATGACAGTTCAGATCCTTTAAACTTGATATTTTTACTCTGCCATTAATTGCTCCTGTTAATGTGGAGCATTGTTTATTATGCAAGCAATAAATATTACAGAATAGAACTTTTTAGTCAAAGCCTTTTATAAGGACAATATGACAGTCCAAGTCCTTCTTTCCTGAGAGGTACGATTTCAGGCAATATGCACACAACTGCCTAATTCCATAGCTATGGGCAGGAATTCGGGGATGAAGAGATCAAAAAACAAGATAAAATGAGTACTATTAATAGAACATCTCTTTTAAATTGGTACTGCTAAAGTCAGTAGATCCCATAACTAATCCAAAGTAACTAACCTCTTTATCAAGCAGGATCACATCCTCTTTCCCTTTTTTACAGGTGGTTTGTCAAGGCCACAATCTATGAGTTTGTGTATGCTATGCCCTCTTTCGTGTTTAATTTTTCTTCTTCCAATTCCCTTTTCACACAGCGTCACTTTGTATGGTAAAGACACGAAACACTTAACATCCTCTCAGTCACATTACCACCATGTTGCAGCTGATCTAAGGTACCTGAAGTGTATCTGGGTATTCTCTGTCCTTATAGAAGATCACTTGTCCTCTCTTTCATTAAATATTACATGAAAACTGATTAGCTCAGGCCTTCCCTTCTTTTCCACTCAAAACCTCCTATTTTAGGTTCTGTGATCTTGTATCTTAAATCTTTTAGAAATAATCATTCCCTGCAAAAACAGTCAGAACACTTATTTATTCCAAATTTTCATACTTCGTTGGCAGTCTGGTTGGTTATAGATGAAGGTAAGTGTTCACTCTGATTAACCTGTTTTTAGAGAGACAAGAGACATGGTTTTCCTACATCTTCTTAACTTTATTTTTCTTTTATTGAATAGGATCAGAGATGGATATAAACCTGCTCTATTCACAGCTAGGGAAATAAACACAAAGGCAGGTACTAAACATGAGAAAATTCATTAACATATAAAGACTTTTCAAGCAAAATTGAAAAAAAAATAATATAAACCAGGTCCAGATAACAATTTAAATGTTATAATTGTTATATACAAAGTAAAATATGCAATTATTGGAAATATTTATGCAACTATTTTGAAATCTTACTATCATCAGTAGTAACATGTTCTAGATTGCAGTAAGTAATTATTCATTTACTGCCAGAAAATGACAAGGCAATATATAATCTGTGACTTTTCTCTTATGAGAACATAAGTCATGTTTGGTTTTTGCGTGTCAGTGGCTTTATCTTGCAGGATACAAAAAGAGATCAGCTAGTAAATGTGCTAAGTCATAGCACAAGGGGCATCCATGCACTCAAGAGGAACATGCCCAGAGCTCAGCCTGAATGTGATGTAAGTGGGACTGACAGGACTGGGTGCCGTGTCAAAGTGTGAAAAGGCAAGATTTAGAAAAAAGTGACACTGGTCAAGCACATTGTATTATTGATCACTAAGCTCAGAGCTGCAAAATCCAGTCTTTATAACTTGTTGACAACTTAATACAGGTTTTTGTATTGATGTTGCTGAGGATTTTTTTGTAGGGGGTTGGAAGGAGATGGCACTTTATCACACCATGAGGTTGTGTTGGCTATTCATAGCTCCTATACTTAAGCACTTGGATATAGATGAATAATAAAAATATTTATAATTTATTCCTTTTTTTGTTGTTGCAGTATTTCTCATCTTCTGTCATTGTTTGCTGCTCCTCCCAGTTTGCTATTGTGGAGTTTCAAGTGCATGTATGATAACTCACTGTATTTTCCTTTCTTACTGATACACCACTTTCCTCCACTGCTGAGACAGTAGGAAGAAGTAATCATTGTAGTGTATAGGTATAATTAATTTGTGATTTCACATAGTACTCACAAATTGGTTTATTAAAGTGTTTGATAAGACCACAGAAACGGAAAGCAAAGAAAGGCTATTTTTTATGTTCATGAAGGATGATACTTTAGATCATATAAGATCAGGTAAGTGTGGACTTTTGAGTAGAGTTTATAGGATAATTTTTGTCACAGAATCATAAAATGGTTAGAGTTGGAAGGGACCTTAAAGATCATCTTGATCCAACCTCCCTGCCATGGGCAGGGACCCCACCCGCTAGACAACGTTGCTTAAAGCCCCATCCAGCCTGGCCTTGAACACTTCCAGGGATGGGGCCTCAACAACCTGTTCCAGTGTCTCACCACCCTCAGAATCAAGAATTTCTTCCTGACATAGCTTTAGAAGCTTTTCTTGTTGCCTTTGATGTCCCTGGCTACATGTTACTCTATCCGGGCATTATCCCATGGTTCTCTGCTGACTAAATCCTTGACGAAGCCAAAGTCTGCTCTCCTGAAGTCCAGGGTAGTGAGCTTGCTGTGCTCCCTCCTTGCTGCCCTAAGGATCTTGGACTCCACCATTTAATAGTCACTGCAGCCAAGGCTGCCCTTGAGCTTCACATTCCCCACTAGCCTCTCCTTATTGGTGAGAACGAGCTCAGGCATAGTACCTCTCCTCACTGTCTCCTCTATTACTTGAAGGAGGAAGTTATCATCAACACATTCCAGGAACCTCCTGGATTGCTTATGTCCTGCTGTGTTGTTCCTCCAACAGGTGTCAAGAACAGAGGACATTAAGGTTGGGGACACCCTAGGTTGTAGTGATCATGAAATTATAAAGTTCAGGATCATGGGTACCATGCACAAAACATCAAGAAGTAAAATTATAACCTTGGATTTCAGAAGGGCTAACTTTGACCTCTTCAAGAAACTGCTTGGAGAGATCCCGTGGGCTAGGGCCCTGGAAGGCAAAGGGACTCAAGAAAGCTGGTTGATATTCAAAGACCACTTCCTCCAAGCTCAGGATTGGTGCATCCCTAAGAGAAAGAAATCGGCCAAGGGACGCAGGAGACCTGCGTGGTTGAGCAGGGAGCTTCTGAAAAAGCTCAAGTGGAAGAAGGAAGTTTACAATAAGTGGAAGAAGGGACTGACCCCTTGGGAGGATTACGAGAATGCTGCCAGAGCGTGCAGGAATGAAACAAGGAAAGCCAAGGCCGCCTTGGAATTAAACCTGGCCAGGGATGTCAAGCTCAACAGGAAGGGCTTCTACAAACATATTGGAAGCAAAAGGAAGACCAGAGAAGTTGTGGGCCCACTGTTGAATGAGACAGGAGCCATGGTGACAGAGGATGAGGAGACGGCGGAGTTACTGAATGCCTTCTTTGCTTCGGTCTTTACCGCTCGGCCCAGCCCTCAGGAGTCCCAGGCATTGGGGGAAGTAACGGGGAAAGAAGATGACTTCCCTTGCGTTGAGGAGGATCAAGTGAGGGATCAATTAGATCAATTAGATATTCACAAGTCCATGGGCCCCGATGGGATGCACCCAAGAGTGCTGAGGGAGCTGGCGGAAGTCATTGCTGGGCCGCTCTCCATCATCTTTGAAAGGTCCTGGAGAACAGGCGAGGTGCCTCAGGACTGGAGGAAAGACAATGTCACTCCAGTCTTCAAAAAGGGCAAGAAGGAGGAGCCAGGGAACTACAGGCTGGTCAGCCTCACCTCCATCCCTAGAAAGATAATGGAACAGCTCATTCTGGGTGTCATCTCAAGGCATGTGGAGGAAAAGAAAGCTATCAGAAGTACTCAACCTGGATTCACCAAGGGGAAATCATGTCTGACTAATCTGATAGCCTTCTATGATGGCATGACTGGATGGATAGATGAGGGGAGGGCGGTAGATGTGGTCTACCTTGACTTAAGCAAGGCATACGACACGGTCTCCCACAGCATCCTCATGGGGAAGCTTAGGAAGAGTGGGTTAGATGAATGGACAGTAAGGTGGATAGATAATTGGTTGAAAGACAGACCTCAGCGGGTCGTGATTAGGGGCACAGAGTCTAGTTGGAGGTCAGTGACGAGTGGTCTTCCCCAGGGGTCAGTACTGGGTCCAGTGCTCTTCAATATATTCATCAATGACCTGGATGAGGGGATAGAGTGCACCCTCAGCAACTTTGCTGATGACACAAAGCTGGTGGGGGGTAGCTGACACACTGGAAGGCTGTGCCACCATACAGAGAGACCTGGACAGACTAGAGAGTTGGGCAAAGAGGAACCTTATGAAATTCAACAAGGGCAAGTGTAGGGTGCTGCACCTGGGGAGGAATAACCCCATGCACCAGTACAGGTTGGGGCACCTGCTGGAGAGCAGCTCTGTGGAAAGAGACCTGGGAGTCCTGGTGAACAACGGGATGACCATGAGCCAGCAATGTGCCCTCGTGGCCAAGAAGGCCAATGGCATCCTGGGGTGCATCAAGAAGAGTGTGGCAAGCAGGTCAAGGGAGGTCATCCTCCCCCTCTACTCTGCCTTGGTGAGGCCCCACCTGGAGTAGTGTGTCCAGGTCTGGGCTCCCCGGTTCAAGAAGGGCAGGGAACTGCTGGAGAGGGTACAGCAAAGGGCTACCAAGATGATTAGGGGACTGGAACACCTCTCTTATGAAGAAAGGCTGAGGGATTTGGGTCTTTTCAGTCTGGAAAAAAGACGACTGAGGGGGGATCTTACCAACACTTATAAATACTTAAAGGGTGGGTGTCAGGAGGATGGAGCCAGGCTCTTTTCAGTGGTGCCCGGCAACAGGACAAGAGGTAAAGGGCACAAACTTGAGCATAGGAAGTTTCACCTAAACATGAGGAGGAACTTCTTTACTTTGAGGGTGGCAGAGCACTGGAACAGGCTTCCCAGAGAGATGGTGGAGTCTCCTTCTCTGGAGACATTCAAAACCCGCCTGGACATCTTCCTGTGCAACCTGCTGTAGGTGACCCTGCTCTGGCAGTGGGGTTGAACTAGATGATCTCCAGGGGTCCCTTCCAACCCTATGATTCTATGATTCTATGATTCTATGATATCAGAGTGGTTGAAGTCCCCCATGAGGACCAAAGCTTGTGAGGGAAAGGCTGCTCCTGTCTGTCTATAGAGGGTCTCATCCAGTCAGTGCTCCTGTGGCAGACCCCCACTGTAACAGCACCTGTCCCTTCCCTCCCTTTAATACTGACCCATAAGCTCTTGGTCAGCTCTTCACCCATCCCCAGGTACAGCTCCATGCACTCCAGCTGATCACTGACATAAAGGGCAGCACCCTCTCCTTATCTCCCCTGACTGTCCTTCCTAAAGAACCTGTATCCTTCCATTCCAACACTCTAGTCATAGGAGCCATCCCTCCATGTCTCCATGATGCCAGAAAGATCATAGCCCACGTGCACGCATCTCTAACTCCTCATGTTTATTCCTAATACTACCTCCATTTGTATAGAGGCATTTAAGTTGGGCCCCTGATGAAGCTGACTTACTGGCTGGAGTGGCTGGAATGCCTTTGTGCTGCACTCCAGGTGCTCTGCTGCTGACCTGTGGTCCTTCTCCAGGCTCCGGGTGCTGGCATCAGATTGGTAGAGTGGGATGGACTGAGCAGCAAACTTTATTTTAAAGCCCTCTTCACAAGCTTGGCAAGCCTATGACTGAAGATGCTCTTCCCCTTCTCTGATAGAGACCTGGTTTCTCAAAGCAAGTCCCATTGTCTAAGTAGCCAAACCCCTGGCTGTGGCGCCAGTCTTATAACCGTTTGTTGACTCACCAGATTCAGCTGGCCCTTTCAAACCCCTTCCCTTTGACCAGGAGGATTGGTGAAAAAATTACCTGGCTCCAGAGTCCCTGACTGCTGCTCCCAGGGCTCTACAATCCTTGTTAGTCCTCAGGCTGCTCCTGGAGGTATCACTGGTGCCCACGTTAAACAACAGCAGTGGCTGATAGTGTCAGTGGATTGTAAGAGGCTTGGTAGTCTCTTGGCGGCACCCCTGATATGAGCCCCCAGTAAGCAGCACACGTCTCTAGAGCGTGCGTCAGGTGGGCAATGGGTGCCTTTGCACCTTTCAGAAGAGAGTTGCTCACTATTATCACCTGTCGCTTTTTCTTAGTTGTGCTGATGGTTATATGGGGAGCAGATCGGGCTCCCTTACTCGGCTCCAGCACCTATCCTGATGTGACTGGTCTTTCCTCTTCCTGTTTCTATTAACATGTGTTTTGCTTAAAAAAAATAATCTACATTTTCATACAAGTTTTTGGAAGTCTGGAATCAAATATTTTAGTAATCCACGGTGATTATTCTTAAACTTATTTTACATTAACCTCTGAGGTGCCAGTTTGTTGAACTGCCTAGTTTGGTGCTAACCAGTTTAGCACTAAACCCTGTACACAGATTTCAGGGTACGCCCCCAATAAGATGCAGCGATTTCATACTTAATTTTAAAAGATTAAGAATATTACTTATGACCATTTTTACAAGCAGGGAAGGATTAAGATGTGTTTATGTGCGTTGTTTATCATCTGGATTAGCCATTTGCTTTTTCAGCTAATGCTGACAAGTTTAGCGTGCAAGCTCTGGTGACACTCATGGACTTACTTCACCATACATAACAAGGCCCTGACAGCTTTAAGATCTGTCACAGAGACTTGCATTCCTAAACCCAGGGGACTCACAGTTATATTTCAGCGAGCAACATAATAGCAACACTTATGAGGATCATGGTAAACACCAAAATTCCATTTCTTAAAGGAGTCGAAAATTAAAATTTTTGAAGAAACGTATTTCTTCTGTGCATGAGCAGAAGCAATATCTGTCAAAGGCCACATGCATTCAGTTTTGATTAAAACATGCATCAAGCTAATTACTCTTCCACATAGGCACATCCCAAGCTTATCAGTGTTCTTGTTTAATACTCTCTACTTTCCTGACTAGACAGATTCAACGATCAAAATAATTAGCCAGCTTTGTGGCATATCAAATTTATACATCTGTGGAAATGAAACAGGTGTGACCTGAATGTATTCTTGGTTTGTCTTTTGTCATGGGACTGCAGTCTCATTTCTTATTTAAGAACCTTGCCAGTAGTTATACATCACAAGATAAGGCTATGATTTGTGTGTCAAGGAGAAAAAATAATGCTTTTTATGTACCACACCTGAACAATATCGTTGCACTGATAATGAAAGAAAGGTGCCAGAAGGACTAACTCATGTGCGTTGATGAAATCAGGAGGCATTAATTAGACACACACTATTTAAGACTATGTAGCAGCCTAACATGCCATAAAATTAAGGGCATGATAAATAGCAGGTTGATTGCACATCAGAAAAAAACTGCTGAAGTTATGCTCCATAATTAATAAATCCCTTCAGAGTACAACTTTCGTAGGCCTTATAAATATCACCTGAATTACTGAGGTAGCTTTGAAATCGTTTCACTGGGGAAATTAATTAAAATTGATGAAAGACATATAGCAGATATAGCTATCTTCAGTATTTCTAGGCTCTTTGCCTAGTTTCCAGCTGTTTGAGCTATATTTCAGACGGAGAATCCCTGGTCCTTGTAGGTAGAGCTGCAAAGCTGAAGAGGAACATAGTAGAAGTAATGTAGATTTATAATCTTTCATTAAGTAAACTTGCGCGGTTGCAATTTTGTGAACTTTTTTTGCTATGTAAAGATTAAAAAAAGAGGACACTGTGCAGATTACCCCCAAATCCTCTCAGTGAGGACATTGACATAGCTGCAAGGATGTGAACTCCTTCCAAGGAAAAAACACGGGTGCTCTTTCCTTTTCCAAGACTGGATTCAGCTTTGTTTTCACAGAGTCAAGAGGGGAACTGTTACTTCTCCAAAATGCTAGTTTCTGGCTGCAATAGCATTATGCTTTCAGTACAGAATAGAACTGAGCTCCATTTCCTCTCTTCACCATTCTCTCTTTTTCCCTCCGCTTGACTGACTTGTTGTGAGACACATAACAAGAATTGCAAATTAATGCATAAAAGATCAAACAGCATTTAATTATACAGAACAGTTTTGAAGAAATAAGTGACAAATAGTTGCTTTGTTAAAGTAGTATAAATAGAAACAGATTGTTACTAAGAGAGTAAAATAAAAGCACGTCTGAGGTATGTGCCCTATATCTTGCTGGAGTTAGAGAAAAGTTGTGAATGACGCGATTCAATGGGAGTGATTTGGGATAAAGCTTCCTCTGGTTCTGAGGTTGATCTTTAATCAGCTTGCTCTACCATTACCTTTGATCATTAAGAGTTTAGGTTCAAGCCCAGACATCACAGCCTCGGACAGTGTTCTATTTATATAGCCTACAACTGTGAGCCTCTCTGTAGAACATTTCAATAAGCTTTATTATTATTACTGGTGTTATACAAGTTAATAAGGACGACAGAAGAATTTCTCTAATTTCTAAAACTTTCATTCATCATTGGACAAATCCTTTAATATATCACACTGACTTTGCCGTGACAGCGTTAAATGGAAAGAAACATCACTAGTACCAACTGACTTGAGCATCTCCATCAAAAGACCACTAAATATTCTTTTTTAAAATCTTCACCTTGATAGGATGGTGTTAAATCCTTTGAACTTCAATACAGACATGAACTCTGTCATAAACCATTTTGTTCTCACCTCATATTTTCAAGAGCCCAGAGCACCGTGTTCATGCACTGTCGCATGAAGTGTTAAATGACATTAATGTCCTAATGTTTCTGAATAATTTGTGTTTAGAAAATTTATAATAAAACAGTGAGCAGTATGAGTGTATTCTGAATGGCTTACAGCTTCCTTTAAAAAACCACTTATGGCAGGGCTTATAAATTGTCTGTTTAATTTGCATTTGCTTGAAGCACAGTCAAATACTTGGTTATTAAAAAAAACCCCACATTTCTTTTTCTTTTACTAAATGCATTTTAAACTGATTTGGCTGATGGATTTTCAGAACTGAGAGAATGAAAATACATACACATGCTTTTCTACTGTTTTTCAATGCCCTTCTGACAAAAGACATACAAAACTGACGTGCCAAGTTTCTTTTACCTGTTAAGTGAAGAGAGACCAAACTGGGGAACAGATCTTTGAAGAGTCAGTGAATTCCCAGCAGTAACCCATGCCTCTTAAAAAGCATCAAACTTACGTACAGTACTTTCTTAAGACTTGACGGCATAATTTCCCAGAAAGGATTGTCTAAAATATTGTGTCTCATAATATACTATTTCAGTAATTCTTTTTTGCAATGAAACAAGTTGTCTGCCAACTAAGTAAATGCCACTTGGCTTCTGTGGCTGTCCATGTCAAGATACTTACATGGCCTAAATTAAGGGATCCACATGTGCTTTTGAGTATAAGATGCAGTTCTTCTGCCAACATCCCAACTCTCTGCTGGGGAGAGCTCCAGAGATATACTCACTTTTGCCCATTCTTAGACTCTGCTCTCCACAGAGGAAAACATGAAGTTGGATGGGACCATCATGTACTTACCTAACTTAAATCCTGGGGGAAAATGACTTCAGAAGTCAGTTTAAATGTTAGCTTAATGTGTATTTATATCTACATATATTAACAATAATAACCTGGAAGATTATTTGCATACAAAGTAGATCTTGGACTTTTTAAAAAGTCACAGGTAGGAAAATCAGATTACATGGAATACTGTTTTGATGGTGCAACACCTAAGTCTCTAATAACACCAAAACATTAATGCTTAATGGCTGTATGGTAGCTTGTGTGTAACAATAGCAGCTGCTTGTATTAATTTTTCTTAGAAAAACACTACAGCAAATGGTGGTAAATTGGACACTTTTATGGCAGCTTCAGCAGATGCTCCAACCGAGCAGTTGAAGAAACAGAATAAAAGGGCTTTTACTTATAAGACATTCCCTTCAAATCGGACTTAAATCCCAAAGGAAGGGCTCCTGGGGCATGCTACACGGCTGTTTTCTGTGAACGCAATGTGTAGGACAACATAACGACAATCACTCTTTTCTGAGCAATAAAGCCTTGATTCAACACTGTTTCAGTCAATGTGAATTTTGCCATTGATTTCGGTATTGCATGATCAAAACTTTAGATTCATATAAAAGTAATCAATAAAACAAAAAGAACACCGGGAGGAGATGTTCAAAGGCACAAAGTGCTGTTAAAATCCTGCTTGCTGGAACTGACTTTTGTCGGAGACTACTTGGCAAATTGTCACTGGACATTTTTCCCTTCTACTCTCTGATGCACGTCCTAAATTCTGCAGACAGACATGGATAGTGTATATCACTTACATGTAACCTGACTATGCACAGAATACCTTTGTTTTTGAACCACATTAAATGAGTCAGAAATAAGTTAGAATGGGGAATGATATATATCAGCCACTTCCCTTTAATTTTAAATTCTCAACATACAGCACTTGTTCATCATGTTCCTGGGTTATAAATTCCTGGCAGGAAGAATGTTACATAAGGGAAATGTAAACCTCTGCAAAAATTGTAATCCAGTTATATGCATGATTTCTCTTTTTTCCCCCCATTTATCTGCATTTCTGTTTATATACCTACAACTTAAGTAAAATTTTCTGTAGGCAGTTTATGTGCTTCAAGTTGCCTACTGGAGTTAGCATGATCTGTGGACAGTAGCTGGCCATATAGTAAAATATAGATAATTCTATAGCAGATCTCTTTTATTTGAATATGTGCAGTACATTCTGTGGAAGTAGGTTTTAAATTAAAATGTAAACGTGTTTTCCAACATTATTAATATCATTTTTGGCTAATAAAGGATTTTGAAAACTGAATTCTACTAAGCATTCTGAGCCAATGTAAAAATGTGCATATATATTCAGGCAAAGGTAAAAAAAGACGTAAATATGCATGCTAATATATTTTTATGAAACAGAGAAAAGAAATCAGACTTCATGGTAACTGCAGAAACATTTGCAGTGTGGAATGTAGTGTTCATGGGCAGGCCCATCCAACAGAACCTGCATTTCATGAGATATTCTCCTTCCTCATTTTTTAAAAAGACCCTGGTCAAAACATAAATCCATCTTTTTATAAGAAGGGAATATAAAAGATTTTGTGTTTACTTTTCAAAATCTTCCTAGCATTGCTATCACAATGTTAATTTGGAAAAAAGATTTTTCAATTAATCACTGAAGGGATTATTCTCACATACAGGAGATACTTCATAAAAGCACATGAATTAATATTCATGCCTCTGTAGACTAGAAATAATTTATTTTCTAGGCATTTTTTGTTCAAGTATAAGAAAAATATGTGTGAATAGCAGGAAAATATTTTCTTTTTGACAGAGATCAAAAAAAATACGAATGGGTTCATTTTGAACATGAGTGTTTACAACAGGTTGTGGCAATCAAGATTTACTAAAAATTTCCTCAAAAGATCTGTAACATACACAATAATTTCTGCAAACATGCTCAGAAAGCTTTTTATCCCAGATTTTATAAAAAATTACAAATCATCGCAGGTTCATGATTGCTCTCAAAGTGTTACAGAAGGCACTGGTGGTTGCATGTTACCTACTCATTGTATGCCTCTAGCTACTCATTAATGAACCTACTCTAAAGAAAACTTTTCTTCCCTACTTATGGCATCTACATCGGCTGATCCATGTCAAGTGCAACACAGTATGTGTGGTACATCACAAGTTACTTACATATCAAAATATACATTAGGGGGGGACTGTGACACTGTAGAAAGTTCTTCCTAGAAAGCTGATCAGCGAGTACCAAGGATGTAAGGACAATGGTAAAAAGCTTGACAGATTTTCTGCTCTCGTGAAGGGGATTAGTAGACAAAATATCTTAATGCTTGAATAATATTTTAATTCTAGGGAATATCAGAGTAAGGAAAAAAGTGCTGGGGCCAAATCCATACTGGTGTGACTCCATCTTTATAAGACTTAATCCTCATCAAATATGTTAAATGGAAGATATAAAATTATACCTAGTGGGAAGGCTAATCAAATCAGTACTTAGTGCATCAGAAATGCAATCATAATATATGTTGCTTTTTCTCAGGACAGGTATCCCATTTTGCAAGCAAACAGCACTAAATCACTGAGATTTTCTTTGGCTTTAGTTCAGCCCTGAGGGCAAACAGGAAAGTACCTCCCTAACCCTACCATTGTCTCCCTGATTATTTTTTTTTTTAAATGATAAATTTAAAAAAATAAAATGTTTTCCCTTCAGTAAAGATAGCTCATAAAATGGAAAGATGATTTTCAGAATAATAAGAAGACTGCTGAGTGTTGAGACTCTCTGGCATTAGGTTTCAGTTCTGTGCTGATTGCACACGTTGCCGTTACACTAACACAATAAAAATATAGCAAAAAAAAAAATAATGTTGCAAATAGCTGTGCAAAACCTTCAGTGAGTCCTAAGGAAATAATATCAGAATGCAAGCAGTAAAACCAGGCTAGAAGGTCATACCTAGACCCAGCTTTATGACAGACCTGGAGGTGAACCAAAATCGGCAATAGAATTGCCTTTGGAAGCTATTAATAAGACAGATACCAGCAATTTGGAGAACAATGGGTGTTGTAAAGAATTACAGTTGGATGATTTTCTAAGGCAATTTCTAACTCACAAGGGTCAAAAGAAAACTTATAATACAACATGTGTTCATTATTTATTTATTTATTTATATGTTTATATATTTTTGTTGAAAAGCAGCCCTAGGCAGACTTTATCTTGTGGGAAGTTCAAGAAAAAACAAACAGTAGTTTGTAGAGATCACTGCAGGCTTCTGCAAAAGACACGTGAGGAAGAGATGCCGCCTTAGATTTAAGTGGGGTCAGAAAAATCTATAGCCATAATCCACAGCATAAATTTACAAAGCACCCTATTTTTCAGAATGTTTAACACACTGATAACTGAAAAAAAAACCCAGAAGAAATGAGGTGGAACAAAGGCAAACAGAAATTTAAATCAAAAAATATGAGCTCTTCAAAACTACAAATGTGATGCTGAACCTTCGTAGACAGGAGCTGGAGTCTAAATATTGGTCAAATGTGCTCTCAGTCTTCATTGTAATGTCACTCTAATGTACCTGAGATCTCTGTCCCTTCTGGGCTGTGTACAGAGAAGGAGGGAGAATGTTTCCAAAGTACCATGCAGAAATCTTTCTGGATTTTACTTTCAAAGAACCTCAAAGATAAAACTGCTGAAAAAATGCTAGATTTTATGTAGCATTTAGGTCTTGGCTGATGCTTCACAACCAGTAAATACCCTTTAATGGTTTATCATCGTTTGGATAATAATTTGAGAGACATGAAAAATATTTTTCAAAACTTTATTATTTTTTTCCTTGCAAAGATGTCAATATGCACATCTTGTGCTTGATCTTATCACTGGTCTTTGAAACATTTCTTAGAAGTCCTCTGGTTTTTTTTAATTTCATATGTTTAATGGGATTTCTTGAGAAAAGATTGTACATATCAGAAAGACTGGGATTTCAGCCTGTCAATAGTTTTGATTATGGAAAGTGGCAGAGATACAAGCTTTGGCTGAAGTTAAGACCTGTACTGGAGGCAGGATGGAGGTCTTTCTTGCTCTGCTCCTACAGAGAAAGTACATGAAAGGGAACAGAAAAAAATCAGGTCGGCTATGGAAACAAAAAAGAGTGTGCTTAAAATCAGGGCTCGTACTTCTTTCATATGCAGTCATGCAGTTTGTTTGGTTTTTTTAAAAGTTTTTTATATGAAAATAAGCAAAAGCATATTTCCCTTAGGAGAATAGATCCTCTATGTTCTGAAACCCTCAAGGATTTTTCTCCTTTTTCTGAGTGGGCAGGTAGATGGCACTGCTACAGCAGCGTGCAGGGATTTTGACATAGGAAGGCTGGTGTCCCTTCAAGACTTCCAGAACTATATAGGTTTTAGGGGTTTTATGATGATAATACTCTTTTCAACTTGCACATATACTGTAAGGTTTGAATAGACACTTTGTAATCAGATCCATAGTACGTGTTTAAAAGACACTTCTAAAATAGATGGCAATCTGGATTCAAATCTAAGTGACAAAGAGGAGAAATTTTTTTTCTTTTAGTACTTTTAGTAAATTATGACTGATTACACTCAGAAAATGTATATCTTAACTTAGGCTGCAGTCATCTAACTTTAGGTTCTAACCACTGAACTTCCATTTGCTCAATTTAAAAGCCAGAATTGTCTTTCTATGTAGATTCTTTTAGACTATGATTATCTTCAACCTGTTGATTGTTATTTTAATACACTTTTTTTTTTTTCAAACTGTTATTGGTTTTCCCAGATCTCAGGTCATTACTGGAGTGCAGTCCCAAAACTTGTAAGTTTTGATTCCATGTAGAAGACTAGATGTTGACTAGATGATGTCTAGAGGTCCCTTCCAACTCTGAAGTTTCTGTGACTAAGCAACACAGAGCAAGTGCTGTTTCACTAAGGATAAATTGTGTTATTGATGAACATAGCAAATTTGCTGCCAGCCAGAGGAGGTCTGAGGACTGGAGTTCTATGTGTGCATGAAAGCCAGTATTACATTTATATTTCTGACACCTTCTTAATTTTCAGTGACCTTTCAAATACAAACTTTTAATGCTGTGGTACATTCATTTGCTAATTCCCCTAACGCACTTCAAATCACATAATCCAAATTACATGATTTGCATATGTCCATATTTTTTAATAATTCCCTTTTTATTATCCTTAACAATAGCTGATTTACTTTTATGACATCTCCCCAGCTTTCCAATTATTCTTTTTGTTGAAACATTGTATAATGTCCACTATTCTACTAACTTACTTTTGCAAAATAAAGAAACCCTTCCCAACATTAAAACCATAACCTTTTTAATGAAGCCAAAGCTATTATTAAGGTTTTTTGCTGCCCTAAATATCTCCTCTATAAAACTGAAATGACTGGCTGCATTTTTTTGTGATGTTCTCCCTTGCATTTCAGGTGTTCTGACTTCTGCTTGCAGACGATTTTTTTAGAGGTCACTTCTGAAGCTAGTACAGGTTCACTGTGTATTCCTTTCTCTCCCCTTTTCAGAATAGATTGTAAATTCTTGATTCCCCAAGCTTTCCTCCTCACTTTTAGTATTTCTTCCCTTTACTCTACAAGGACAAAAATTCTATTTTTCTTCCCAAAGCCGACCCCCACCAAGCAGTGGGGAGCATCACATGAGTTGTTCATGCAGGGTTTGGTCAGCCTATTGATGTTGCAAAAGATGCTATTAGAAACAGTTATCTTTCAATACTTTTGATTCACTTTACAGTCTAGAAGCAAAAAAACCATGTCTGCTTTAGAAGTCTATGCAGACTTTTGAAAAAATGTCAAAGAAAAAATTCTAGCTTATTTACCCTGCATGCTTCACTGAGGGACATACGTCTTAAGTTTTATGGTTTGGTAACATTGGGAAATGAATACTTTCAAAGAAGCCAACCTTCTGAGGTCACAGTGAATTCCCTTCAAAGCTGTGAGAAGAGCGCTTCTATCCCTGAAGCCTCTGACTTGTTGAGTAGCAATTAGATTTTTTTTTTGTATAAAGATGTTACCCATGTGATGTGAATGTTCAATGGCATTTGTATTCCTGCAGGTCATGAGTGTCTTCTTGCTCAGCCTTATTACTGATACACTTAATTGCGCTGAACTCTACTTCCTCAAAAGTTTTGCAGCAATAGGAATATCCTGGGGCTGTTCTAGGATAGCTTTACACGAGGAAAGCTGTCTCTATATCATGCTGAAAAGATATTCCCTTGTTGCCTGGGTCTCTGATGTTTTAAGGAAAGAGGCAGAGTTTTCTTACATGTATCTGGGTCAGTGACTACACTTGTTTTTCCCAGTGAGATTTCGTTTTCCGGTCACTTTAACTCCTAGCATACACTTTATGAAAGGCTGCTATTTTCTTTGAGCTGCAACAGCCTCAGTACTGGGGGCTCTTTATTGCCCTAAGAGGCAAAAAGAAGACGGAAGTAATCATGGGCCGATCAAACTGTAATATAACAAGACTCAACAGATGCCAACTCTATTTTTGAAAGCTGAAAGTGATTATGCTATCTGTAAAGGTGGACAAAGATGACGAGAACAGCAAACCCATGATGAAAAGATGGCAAGTGGGACTTTATCAATAAAAGAAAATGTAGCAGGCAATGCAATAGATCAAAGAATGCTGATAGGACAAAATACTCCTTCAAACTGGAATTTCACAGAATTTCTCATCAGATGTTATCAGTACAAACAAAATTATTCCTCCAACGAGACAAGGACACTTGAAAAACACACATCAGGTGACACCTGTGGGCAGCACATCTCTAAATACTGCACTGGTTTTAGCCAAAAGTATTAGGACCTCCTGTGACAGCCACATGCATTCTACATTTCAGCGGCTACCTGCATAACTTTTGAAAATCATTTATTTTACTTTCATTTTAGTAGTACTTATCTAATCCTTTAATAAATGCACACGTTACTTTCTACAGCATTCTGCATGCAGGGAAACCTAGGATTGGACAAGGAAAATTGGGGACTGAAGGCAAAGAATCATAATCCGTATGACAATTACAGCTAAAGTTATGACATATCGCCTATGAGGAGAGAAAATCGCCAGAATAAAAGGAAGTATGATGTCTCCTCTGTCCTTACTCTTTAAAAAAAAGCCCTGAAATATAACTAATCATCTGTTGGTTTTAAAAGAAGCAGAATCTTCACAAGATCTGGATCATACTTAAAAAAAAAAATACTGTTCACAGCATGTCAGCATAAAAAATAGCAATGAATATTTCAGCTAAGCAAACCGTAATATGCAATGGAAACAGATATTTTCCATAAAGCTGGTAGCCAAGCCATGGCATAAGTCATTAATGCATTTGGAGCACAATTTCAAGGCCATTTTTTGTTGACAGGATTTTTCATATTGTCATGAACAAATTTGGGATCAATGCCTTGGAATTAATCCCTTGAAAATGAGAGAATCTGTAGCTGTACTTATGATAACAATTGCCTTTGTCAGTGGTTCCTAATATTCAAAAGTAACTGCTCGTTGCCTCAACTGCCATTGTGTTCTGGTTGTCATTGCCGACATACATAAAATATCCCATGAAGCAACAAAACATGAACCCGCCTGGACACGTTCCTGTGCAACCTGCTCTAGGTGAACCTGCTCTGGCAAGGGACTTGGACTAGGTGATCTCCAGACGTCCCGTCCAACCCCTATCATTCTGTGATTCTCTGATAAATCCTATTTTTCCCCTTAATTTTTCCATCTTTGCCTTAACTTTCTGACCACCAGTTCAGGTATGTATCAGGGAAGTCCCACACCAGCCTCTGCACTCCAGGCATCTCTCTGCCATCTCCTCCTGGGTGCTGCTGCACACCCTCCTCAAAACACACCTGCCTGCCACACTGGCCATTACTGTCTCTTTCTCCTCTCGCATTTCTTATGAGTCAAATTTACAGTGTTAAACTGAAGCATCATTAAGGATCATCTTTTCTTCTTTTCATACGCGGCCCTCCACAAGGTAGTCCTGATTTAAGTTGTGAAGCTACACTAACCATGAAACAACAACAACAACAACAACAATAATAATAATGTGAATTTCTTAAAGTTCGTTTATAGGTAAGTCATTTTTTTCCAATGTTATTGTCTTCAAGGGCAGTAGCCTGCCTTGATTACTCTACAGAGAAGTCTATACAAGAAAGACCCCAGTGAAAAATGGATGCTTGCTACTTGCTTCATGAGAGGAGGCTTGGAGGCATGGCATTTCCAGAAGATGTGAATGGTTGCCTCACGGTGGAGAAGACCCATATGTGCACTACAGCCAGGGTAGTGCATCCTCCTCAGCAGCTACAGCCCCAAAGCAGGTCAGTCTAAGATTCAAGTCTTTTATTTCAGAAAAGCTTTACCACAAATGCTTATAAGATTGCATTTGTTACAATATTTTCCCCTCACTCAGTCATTAGGTCTGTCCAATAAAATGAGAATCCAGCCTATCAGCTAGATAACATCCTGAATTAAGGATAAAGCATGCTATAAATCTGGGTGTGCAGACAAATATATGCATGGAGACTATGTGTGTATGTGTAGGTAGGCACACGCAAGCACTCATACAGAAATAGCCTTAATGTGAATTTTGTTTATTTTGTGATGCAAATTTCATGATTTACTGTAATATTTATTTTTAATTCTCATTAGTTACAACCATGTATGGAATAAATAAAATATGCTAACTACTTACTATGAATGCCACTTTGACTAGAATCAAAACCTAAGGTACAATGAAATGGAAACATTAAGACTAGTTTTGAACTGAGCAGACTTATGTATGATGCTGCAGCTGAAAAAATATATAGGGAACCTTTATCCCATTCATACAGACAGGTAAGCAGACCCATTTTTTTGCATCTACTCTGCTAGCAACAGTTCTGTACCTGGGACAGAGACTGGAGATGGGGATTCCTTATATTTTATGTTAGAAAAATGTCATCATGTCTCTATTTTTACCATCCTTCTCTCTAATTTGATGTGCTTTTAAACTAAGTACAAAACACATTTACACCCTTCTTCAAAGATCAAAGAAAAATATGGGTTAGAAAAATAATGCTTATAATACTGTTCAGAGTATACCAAATTCAGAAGCAGAACTTCAATGAATAAGAAAAAGCCACAAAGCTCACTTTTCTTTTATGCCACATGTTCAAGAATTTTATTGAGAGGTAGCGAGGAGATATAAATGCCAGGGTTTACCCTACATATATTGGAAATTATATGCTAAATATCTTTTATCGTTGTTTATTAAGGGCCACCAAAAATGCCTTCAAGTTGGAAATAGAACATGTGTCAAATGTAATGGACAGAAAATGCACTACTTGTCTACTATTTAACTCAGCTGCTACCATTATCCCTTGTATTTCAGAATAACAATTGCTTAGATTAAATCTATCCTGCAAAAAGCCTTTGAGTGATATCAATAGGAGCAATATCATAATTACTCATATTTTTTTGTTTGTTAAGACTTCTGCAGTTGCTAATTAGTTACCAGGTATTAATGAAGCATCCATGTATACAGTATTGGTATCTAATATAGAGGGGATAGTTTTATTGAGATTTTTATTGATTGGGATCTTACAATTAGAGATAGTTTTAAAATCAAAAAGCATTTCAACAGCCACCCTCATAATTACAAATTTGATTCTAATTATGTTTCATTCTTTTTTTTTTTTTGCTTGTCAAATCACAGATTTTCCTTAAGGTCAACAGGGGTGGAGGGGAAGGCAGGTTCTCGTCATAAAAGCATTCTTAAAAGCATCTCATGCAGTTTTCAGGAATGACTATGTCCCTACAACAAAAAAACCTAACAACTCAGCTAACCAGTCACAAATTTTTTGTTCTACACCATAACCAGGCTTGAACAGGAGAGAATGCAAGAATGCAGCTGGCTATAGAAAGAGCTCCCGGTTTACATAATAAAAGTGAGAGTAATTAGGATGTTAAAATGAACTAGATTAATTATAATCTGCCTGTGTGTAAATAATTTTCCTTCACTGCTGCTACGGGAACAAAATTTATGATAATTTGTTTTATTGAATGTGAAGCAGATGATTGATTTCTGTTGCAGAGATTTTAGCAGAGATCTGTCCTGCAAACTTTCTACGTGCAGCACATCCATTTGTTTTGGGCAAGAAAAGCTGAAGGACGCCTGTACAGATTAAGCTGTAAGGACCAGAAACTGAGGTCAGTGATATAGCTGTATATATCCCTTCAACTCTGAACGGTAACAATGCTCCTGTCCAAATAAAGTCCAAACTTATCTTCTTTTGAATTGATATTCCTCTCCTCCTGCTCTCCTGAAAGCACACAGTCCCTACATGGCATTTTTCTTAGAGGAATGCCTTTTTTCTCAGCCTCAGACGTGCTCTCCATTTATAACTTGGCCTCTTGCCAGATTTCCTTACAGTAACACATACTTCATGACCTGACCCGCAGCACTTCGTTTTCACTTACCTCAGTCACCTTTCTGTAATGTTCTGGAGGACACAATATTGGTACTGAAATCCCCCCAGCTGATGCCATAGCAATTTAAAAAGTCAAACAGGTGCTTGACTGGAACCTCATGCATTTAGAAGCCAGTAAGTTTTCAGGGCTGAAGTGTCTTAAATACACAACAGACACAGGTATGCTTCCCTCCTTCCCAGTTTCTGTTTCTGTGGCTTAGGCAAACTAGTCAATTCTTCTAAAACTTGTAGAGAAGGAAAATAAAATAACTGCCCTTAAAGTTCTGGCATCGCTGGCTCCCTGAAGTGAACCACATTAAAAAGTCCACCAAGTGAAAACAAGTCAGCCCTGTCAAATCAAAGGCTACAGCTAGCCAGTCATTAAGCCCTGAATAAAGGATGCTGTTCTGAACTAAACTTATATTAGATCTCTATTTCTTTGTCGATATTATAAAGCAATCACTTACGGATGGTTTCCATAGTAACAAGTGAGATGATAATTTTTTATTTTAAAGCTCTTTCATGCACTTAACATACAGATACAGGGGGATAATTGGCAGGGAATACTGTTCCTGCTTTCCTGGTATTTAACTAGAGCAGGTTAAAGTAAAGCATGGTTTTCAATGAAACTGGAGATTTATTTTCCCTCCTCTGTAAGAACATTAAAAAAACTTTACAATTTACTTACATCTTTGGTTTCTGCGTTTGCTCTTGTACATAGTCATTCTGAAGAAATTCCACTTTCTAAGAAGTAATTGCCTTGAACACAGACAAAAGAGATGAGATCGTGCTTCTGCTTTGCAGTGAGACAGTTGCTCACTGACAGAAGGTAACCAGCAATCTCTCAGAGAAAGGCAGGGTAATACCATTCTCCTAAAATCCAGGGGAGATGCTACCGGCTCTAACTATTTTCTCTGTTACAAAGCTCAGAGAAAAAATATATTCATTTTCATATTTTTTCAAATGTGTTTGATACAAGCTAATAAAATCCAGAAAGCATATAGAGTCATGTAATGAGGCAGAGCAGGGCAATGTGTTATTCGATAGTCTGACATCAAGATTCCTCGAAAAAGCCCTGGTATAACCAAAATTGCATAAATGACCTCATAAACTAATAAAAATGAACTTTTCATTGAGAGGTCTTAGAATTAGGCGCATGAGGACATTAAAGTATTTTGGGCTTGATTTTCAAGCAAAATTGCTGTTAAAAAGAATCAACATATGTTGATCAATGAAATCCTCACTGCAGGTCTGAGCTCATGAATAGGTTTTTCAGGATATAACATATAAAATGCAATTGGTTTTTTTCATGCCTACGTTTACTTCTGCATTACCTTATAATGATTTAATTTGTGGAAAGCTATTTAAGCAACATTCTGCTGATTTCTCGTTTTTGTAGCTACTTCATTGCCCACCAGTCTGTTGAATCACGAGGTCACCAGACCAAAAGTGGCAGCATGGTATGATCTTCCACATACATGTATGTGTTACCATTTCAAAGAATACAGACATCTTCCTAAAGGGAGCAGGGGAAAGGGGAAGAAATTTTTGCCTTGTTGGGGAGATGAGGGCATGACGACATTCAAGAAAGAAGATGCCCATAGCGGCTATGGAGACAGAAAGAGGTGGAAATTCCAGTTCATTCAGCAATAAATCTGCCTTCAATGAAATTGTATGAAAGTATTTCTAAACGTTTTAAGGAGTTCATGTTTTGAGGTGCTCCTCGTCTTTTGAGATCTTGATCCCACATACCCCAAATACAGAAGTGTCAACGGATTAGAGATAGAGGGTGCAGTAATCAAAAAATAATAAGTATAGTGACTGAAATGTCTTGAAAACTAATAATAGTCTTATTGTTTAAAACACATAGATTGACAACAGCTCTCTAAACTACTCAAAGAAATCTAAAATGAATATCTTTAGCTGACATAAAAAAAATTAACATGTGGTGCCTATGGATCAATCATGTTTCAGAAAGTAAAAAAACAATCCTTTTCAAAGACAGGGACAGTTTGCAGCATCCATTATCTAAGAACATTGACCTGCATTTATTTTCTTCACTAAAAAAAATTAAAAGGAATGTCTCTCAAAGTGCCTACCCTTAAATTATACTTTTTCTGTCGTTTTTCCCACTCAGATATTTGTTTATATCTCCAATATAACCATTTTTAGCTCTGTGCATCATTTAATTTTCCTTTGAGTTGTTCAGTATTCACATAGCCTCACATTGGCACACCACTAGTTACTGGAGTGAAATCTTTTCTTTATATTGGCTCTATTCATCTACTTTTCCTCCCTCTGTCAAAACCTGACCACGTATCTTTTCATTTGCTTTGGATTTCTATCAGCATAGCTGAGGATAAAGTGTAGCCTGAAGAAAGTGAAAGGAATGGATACATTTTTTAGATTTATTTAGTATTTCAACTACAGTCGTCTCAAAATGCCACAGTTGAAATAACACCATCTCTGTTGTGGAGGTCAGCAGAAAGGTGGGAAATTGCAAAGCACATCAATAGTGACAGGAAGGAAAAAATTTGGCTAAGTCATTGCTAAGCATAGTGGCAGACAAAATGTCTGTACCGTATAGAAAGACCCTGCATGCCATGTACTCAAACAGCATTGTGCAGTTTATATCCATTGAAGTCAGTATTTTTGCAGTAATTTACGTGCACAGAGGATAACTCCCCAGTTTTCCTGCTTTATTTTTTTCTGTAAGTTAATTTTCAGCAGAATCAGGTCTGGGATCTGACTCAGACTACAGAGATCTGTGGTCTCCCTTTAGATTTGCTGCTTCACCTAGTAATCTTCGTTCCTTTTTCTTGCTCTTTTCCTACCTCTACCTGAAGGCTCTCATCTGTATTGTTCAGTTCAAATTTTACTTCTGTAATTGATTTGATAAAATGTCCTCAATCTTTTTCCTCAGCCCACATTAGGTCTTAACTATAGAACTCATTCCCTTTCCCTATCATTAATGGCTAATTTTTCGTAGTTTTTTCTCATGTGTTTAACCAAGGCATATATTACTAACTCTCCATATTATATTACACATAACACATGCAATGACATGTATATTTTCCCATTGTTCTGTTGCACATTATTCTCTTACTACAATGTATTTGTATGCAAATATCTTGGTAATGGTATAATATAAAAATATAAACGAAATGGAAATTTCATGGGACAGGAATTAATTTATTTTAAATTGGTGATCCCTGAAAACAGTCTATTGGTTTTACTCTGTGTTAATTGTGACTCTGATTACTTCTTCAGTACAGTGAAAGGCATTTACTAAAAATAATGTAAATACACTGTGTTTGGTGAATCATTTTTGGTCTGTTCATAAAAAAAAAAATTGCAAAAAAAGTTCTTGAATGTGCTGGCTAGCTTTGAGTGGGCACCTCAGCCTCCTGTTTCTCTGTGTTACTGTTTGCTGTTAGAGGAGTTTAAAATTCACTTTCACACTATTACCGCTTTTGAAAAGTCAGAATCTTGCATATGGCTGCTTAAATGCAGCTTCTTTTCAGCTTAGTCAGGTGGGAAGAAATGAATGGAACGTCTCTGCAACAAAAATCCCCTAGTCACATTAAGCTTATGACTTTTCTACAAAGATTTATCTTTTTAAATTATTATAAAAGTTTAAAATATTCTTAAAACACTCTGTTGGAATTAATTTTATCAGTTCATTATTGCTGGTGGTAAAAGAATTAATAATGTCCACGTCTGCACATCCCATATCACCTCTAGCCTTTCTCTCCTTCCCACCCTACAGGTCCCAATAAAGAGTTTTTCTTTGAATGCTGCAATAAATTTCTCAAACTGTTTCCTAAGCAGAGGGAAATAAAAAATAGAGATATTTTACAAATATAACTGCTGACTTGAATGTCACATATTACTCATCAATAAACACTTAGTCTGGGCTGTATCCTTGATTTTATTTTTAATGTGCAGATCTTAGACAAAAAAAAGGAAGGTGGGGGAGGCTTAAAGCATGTTCTGTCTCTCAGTGTTTAATTCAATACACCCAAAGAGTCTTAGATAATATCCTTCTAAGGCTTCCACTATGGTTATTTATGATGTCAACTAAGAAAATATTACATCTATGAATATGAATTGTTTTTCTTCTTGAAATACATGATATGTGTAGGGATTAACATTTAACCTCTTCCAAGTAACAAGCATTCCTTAATACAATTATTGATGCATTAAAATTATACACTTGACACGTGTGCACATTTTACTGGTAAAAATTTGGGCAATCATCTGACAATAATGCTTTTTAACATGGTGTTATATTAGATAAATATCACTTTACCAAGCAATGCCATTTAGCTATTAAGGCAGGTTTATGATAACATATTCCCTTTATGATATCATGAGGACAGAGCTTAAAATATTGGCCAAATCATACCCCTACACCGCTATGATACTACAACATGCTGTGGCAAGCAGAATAAGAAAGAGTAAAATTTGTACTTCTCATGCTTACAAGTATAAGTTAGAGTTTCATAAGTGCTTTTCAAGAGGCATGAAAGCTGGCTGGCCGTCCTGAAGTAGACCAGAAATAAAGACTGATGAGAGTGCCAAAGAAGGAAAATTTTATTAAAATGTTACCCGTACACTGAAGGGCTCGATTCACCTGTGTAAAATTTTATGTCTAGTAATCTATTGATGATTCATGGGATTTGAGACATCCACACAGTGACAGAAAATATGGCACAGGATCTGTATGAAATCTGCAACCTTCTGGAGTACTCTACTGAAGCCATAACCAGCTTAAATGGCTTTAGGCAAATATTTAGGCAATGGAATCAGGCCCAAAGAGTTTATATTTTGACCTCTCTGATAACTTGCATTATTGTCTGATGTTTTTATACTTTCGGTCATTGTTTCAAAGTGGTCCTGACCTGAACTCTCAGGCCTTGACCCTGCACAAGTCAGTGGATACATGTGGAGGAGAACCCCTACAGATTCTCCAAAATCCAGGTGGGGAAGAGGAGAAAATCCTGTCTGTCACAGGCCTGTGATTGATTGCAATAGGAATTATATGGAAAGAGATAATTATAAGATGTATGACTGAGAATTTTTAAATATCCTCGAAGAGGCAACTATTTGTTAGTACACAATCCACAGCTGATTGTGTGTAATAAAAAATTATGTGTATAAAGAGAAATAATGTAGCATGATACTTTCAAATCAGTAGTACATCCTTTTACTCAAGCCAAAATGACTGTCAAAATGTTTTAGAAGTCTTCCTTTCCTTCAGCCAGTTTTTACTCTGCCTAAGTATTCCTATCCAGAAGGATATACAATTTGCAAGATTTCATGAAAAAGTCAAGTATTCATCAAAAGTTCAATTAGACTGAAATTTGTTACGTTCACAACATTCCCATCATCTACTAACTTAGAAAAAACATCAGAATAAATTATTTTTTTCTGGAGAAGTTTGACTTTTAGAAAACTATTTGGCTTTTCTTGTCTCTATTATCTCCTATATTTCTGCTGAACTGTTTTACTTGTCTTCAGCTTTCTCAGACAGTAATGACACTTCGCCACAAAGATTCTTTTTTAGATAGTACGAGAAAGCCCACAAGGTACTGGTCCTACTTTCACCATAGGCAATTTTCTCTTTTTCAGTGAAGCTTCCTCACTAGAACATCATTTGTCTCATTGTTATACCAGCATTTATCTTTAATCTTTAAGGAATTCACTGTCAAGCCTCCCTCGTTAGACTAAGATCTTTTTATCAGATGTCTCTATTATCATTTAGCGGTATGACCGCAGAGGGATGAAACAAAGCCTGCCACCTTCTTTCTCAGGTGGGCGTCCATACCGGTTCTTTGTTGCGTCCCTTGCCCTGTTCACAGCACGTTCACATTGGTCCAATATGAGCATTAAAAAAGCATTTGGGTATTTTTCTGTGACTAACAATTTCCAAAGTTTACAGTGCTATTTCCTACAAATGTAAGGTTAGAATCAACATCCACTTGTCTGAAAGTAAAATCTTTAACTATTTGTAAAGATAGGAATTGCAAAGAATCACAAAAGATTATGAGGACAAGAACCACAACTAAGTAGAGGTATTTCATGACAGTTCTTAAATACATGAAAGGCTGACACAAACACACACACAAAACCAACCAAACAAAACAAGCAAACAAACAAACAAACAAATAAATGAAAAAAAAGAGAGAAAGAAAAGGGAAGAATTTGTGAATAAGCCATTTTCTCTGTCTGGAGGTCAGAACAGTCATGGACATAGACAGTAGCAACAGAGATTTAAATTAATTGTTTGGAAAATAACTTTGTTATTGTAGGGGTAGCTCTACATTGCCTAAGAAGTGTTAAAAACTGTATCACTGGAGGATTTTAGAATAGGTTAGATATCTCAGAGGATCCTGCCTAGGAGATGGATAAGATGAAAACTTCTAGTTTCTTCCAAGCCTTACTTATGATCCCATACGTTCAGATAAAATAGAAATCATCTTAAGGTCCAATACTATCCAAGATTCAGTCTATATTTTTCCTTCAGCCTACCTGATATTGGTGGAGGATGCTAGAGGAACACTAGCATGACACGGTGAGAATTTACACCAACCAGTGTGAAGCACCTAATGTCCAATACCTACTTTTAGGGAATCCTGTCAGACCAACTTTTGCTCTTGACACTGGAGTGGCTTCTTCAACTGGAAATGAATGAGGTCACCTATGGTGGAACCCTGCTCTAATTCATTCAAGTAGCAGACATTGGTCTGCTAACTCAGGGACCTCTGAATACACATTATGGATACCCTTCAGAATTGCACTGTGTCCTCAATTACATTTGGGTAAGTGACATATGATTCAGAGGAGCTATAATACATGGATATGCTGGAAGCCTGAACCTTCCACTTTGCAATTCAGAATGATGTTTTTACACAAATAAACTCTCCACAACTTTCTCCCCAGTCCCAAAGACTGACAGGGTGTCTAGAGAGGTTTGATACTTTCCCAGCTCTACCTCTCTCCTAACTATTCACACTGTCTGATATAGCCCTTGAGTGAATCTTGGACAATTCTATTCTGTTCCCAGTTTCAAAATGAATAATGAAGTTATGAATGCCTGATAGCTCTTTCTTTTTTTAAAAAGTACTGTGCACAGTAAGTACAGGTCCCTTTAGACTGGTAGCAATAACATCAGGCTTTCTGTTCCTCCATCTGAGGCATATTTAGCTATTATTTTAAACCAGGTATACTAAGATATTCCTCTCTGAAATGTCTGAAAAAACAGTTTAACTTCAGGCTCAGAGTTAGATATTCTATATGATAGATTCTACAGTGGAAAAACAGATCTTCCCTTCTGCTTTGGCAAGTGGAAAAATGGTGAATCAATCTCAGATGAATGCCATTCTGACTCCTTTAACTTGCTTTACACACTCCGTAAGGTCCAAGTTTGTTCCTCCTATCTTAGATCAGTTTCTTTCTTAACCCATCTCAGTTCTTCACAAGTTTGTTCTTGACTAGTTTCCTCTCTGTTTTGAGAAATTTTAACGTTGTGGGGTTTTCATTTTGGTTTGGTTTGGTTTGGTTTGTTTCCCGCCTGGCTTCTTCTCACTAAATCCTAGCTTCTTTTAATCTCATCTTTAATTTGATTTCAGCCAGGTTTTATCTAGCCCTGACAAGTTTTCATTTGTTCTGCTACGTGCTTGGTTGCTAGTTTGGCTAGGAGTTTGCATCATCTTTTATTTCATCTTGATGATGTTGTCACTATCCAACAACAGTACTTCTTAGTTACTTTCATGCTATTTCTCAACACTTGTTTAACAACTGAGAGTGTCTTAAAAGATGTTCTTCAGACTTCTCTGATTATGAGACTAAAACACACTTCCCTTCCATTAAAAGGCATTCAAAGGTTTGTGTCCCAAATTATTTTCCAAATATAAACCAAAATTCCACTCAGAAACATGTTTTCTTCAGGATTTGCATTAATATAACTCAAAATGAAAATGATGTATAAAGAGGTGGTCTGCATTTTTCTAATAATTAAACTATTTCTTAGTAATTCAATTTATCAGCCATATTACTAGAAAAGCTTCCCTATATATCAGCTTACAGTAATCCTTTCAATGATCATGATCTTTAATATTTTGCACAGCATACTAAAGTTACAGTTCACAGATTTTCCTAAATACAACACAAACACAATCATGTACTTGGAAACATATTCTTTTAATATAAACCTCTAGAAAAATGACTATCACATTTAGGGTAACAACTTTTATCTGCATTGGTTAGTAGCACATTAAGAATTTCATTAGCCTAGGTCATGAGTCTAGATTTAGCATTTCGAAATGTGATAGTTTTTACCCAGTCGGTAAATTTTTAATCCTAGTGGAAAACTGCCAGAAAGTCATGAAGCAACAGAAACTTTTTCTTCCTTGTTGATGCTAACTCTGAAATAATTTGTGATCCCTGTAGCAGGCACCCGTTTCTATCATCTCAGAGTTGGTAGATCTTATATGATACTGCAAATATAAAAGGGTGGACAAATACCAGATGTGAAGCAAAAGCAGCTCTATTGAATTAAAAAAATATATTTAAGCTTTTAATAAACTAGCAAGTGCTCAATTGTGGATTTAATAAAAAATGTTCATACATATCATTTCTAGAGAAACAAAGTTCTGAATGTTGGTCAGCTTTCATGAGAGATTTAAGACAGCTTTTTCTATCACTCTATCTTGATTCTGCTTAAGTAACAAAATCAGTCCACTTCAATATAAAGAGTTGTTTTTAATGGAAATTACACTCACTGTGTCATATTCTGCAAACAGATGATATCCGTTTCAATTTGATTAGAGTGACGTGCAATTCAATGCTGCCCTGTTTTCCTTTTCACATTCCTTTTAATTATCACACTGATGAGACACTTCAGCATGCTAAATTTAATGGGACAAACCTTCAGAACAGAATCCATTCTTGCATAACCCAAGAACATTGCAAAAATACACCTCAAAATCATGTATCTTGATTCCACTTAAGGGCTCAGAAGTACTCAAACATCTCAAACAGGTTTTTCAGAGATAGCCATTTGAAGGAACCATTTGCTATCATCACCATTGCACTGAGACCCTATTTTAAAGTTTTTTGTATTTTTATTGAAACAGCATTAATACACACTCAAAATGCATTTTCAGTTCTTCAGTCTAGTGAACGTTGCCTCACTTTGTCTACAAAGCAGAACAGGGAGAGCTTGAGAAAGAATCTCTTGTGAACAAATGAGGCACTTAAAATGTCAATTTAGGGCTCACAGCAATGCAAACTGATGATGTTTTATGGTACAGCCAATGAACAGCTGCTGCTTCAACCTTTCACTTCAGACTAATGCTTTTATAACAACAATCAAGAGAAAGCTGAAAATGTTCTACTTTCTTTTCTCATTACATGGGGTCTTTCTTTCTCAGTGTGTAGGACTCAAGACAATTTTACTCATAATCAATCAGCGTAATGGCTGGCTTGAGAGGGAGAATAAGGCCTATAACAGAGATGAGAAGTAGAAGCAGAAGATTGATTTTTGGAGTGATGGAAAAAGCTGTATTATATCAATTCACCACCAGACCATGCTGAAGGGTGTAATGCTATCAGCACACATACAAAAACATCCTTTGAACTAACTCTGTTAACTCTGTGCAAAATACTAGTGTGACTCCAACTTCACTATTGCTCCTACTTTGGGGTTTGTTGGGTTTTTTGGGGGGGGCTCCTGTGCATGTGCCTATGTGGTGTGGCAAGGTGGGGAAAGTGCTAACAAGAAGTTACTAAATTAAGATTATTAATGCATCTGATGTAGTGTCTTAATTAGACTGGTGGATGGATGGGGAGGAGGCACCTTTTCCCTAGTCTAAACAAGGCTGCATGCCTATGGTAGGATTACAGATGTTTTGAGCCAACTGAATTCATAGATCCAGTTTTTAGAGTATATCAGCTATACAGCAACTTCTCTAAACATTACAACTGCATAAAAGCCAATTTCTGAGTCAATGGTATCCTGTATAGAAACGGTATATTTTCACTATGATTGCAGGAAGACAAATTCTGTGGTTTTGTTTTAAGTTAAAAATTAGTTTTTAATCAAGACTGGTATTATAGCAAAATAGCTATATCAGAATCTCTGTTTTTCCATTGAAAAGCTTTGAATATGTTGTTTACCCATTTTAGAAAAGGATATCAAACCTTTGAAACACATTTTGCATTTAAAAAGTTATTGCTAATAGCTAGAAACCTAACAATTTATAGAAATGCAAGAATCATTGTTAGTAATAAAGGGCATCAGAATACACTTTTGCATGATAAAGTACTTCCAAATCAAATTTCTCTATTCAGGGATGTTTCAAAACCACAAGAATTGAGAGGAGCTTGGGAAGGCTAGCACTTCTTACCTTTATGTTTTATTACTAAATATCAGATCATACTGTGAATTAACTTAATTACTGAAAAAGCAAGTAGCAACTCTTTTAATGAGACACTGAAAGCCAGACAACAGAAGTGTGTTCTCAATGACCTGAAGACAAACTGAAATGTCAGTACAGTAGAGGAGATAGCCTAAAATCATAGCGATTGAAGAATTTACATGCAAAGTTTTCTATTCTTTGTTCTATGGCACCTTGAAAGGGTAAACCAATTTCAGATAGGATGAGAATAGCAGCTTCTGGAGATTGTCTGTTCAGAGAAGATACCAAAACCATAGGGACATCCAAAGTAATTTTTGAAAAATCTGTCCCCAGATCACTTCCATTCTTGAAAATTTCGTTTCTTGGTTCAGCTAGACCAGACAAAAGATGCTTATATTTTTAAATGAATCTTGGCTTTACAGATAAGAAAAATCCTCTGTGATGCTGCAGCAAAATAGGAGAAGGATTCAAGAAAGGCAGCGTTATTACTCACCATTTATCTTTAGACTGAAATCCCTGCTCATGTCTTAGAATATAAAAAGAATATAAAATATAAAAAAAGTTATTTTAAAATAAATATTCATAGGATCCAGATTAAATAGTGTTTCACTGGACACATAGCTCCCCCATGTCTTTACTGAAACAGTAAGGTAGCTTCAGAAGCGTGCACGAGATTCGTCATAAGTGTTGACTACATTGACTTCTAAAAGAGAAAAATAAGAACAATTCCTCTCAAAAAGGGTTTCTTTCCTCCCTCAGAACAACGATTTACAGAAAGGAGAATTACAATTAGACTACACTAAAATGAGAACATTTGCTCTGAAGTATGACAAGAACATTAAACTTTGTGGGAGGCTAATTAAAATCAGACAAAACCTTAATCCTCAGGGTTTTTTTACACACAATAAGAAAATGCTCTGTATGGTCCAGATTTTACAGTAAGTCAAAATCTCTCATGTAAGGCCACCTCCACATTATTGTTTGGAATGCAGACTCAAGCCAGTCTGGATTCAGTTTATGTTTTGACAAATGAAAACCTGTACCTTGCAATTTTACTATCTTATAAATCCCAAACTGACTATTCCCCTCACAAAACAAAGACTTGAGCCCTGAAAATTATTTATTTTGTAGGAATACAGTACTGATGACCCAAATATTTAAGAAAATGGGATTTGGAGAAGAAAGGTCCTGCTGAACTTGGAATCAAATGCTAGAAGAAATGAACACAAGAAGATTTTGGTTTGTTTTTCTGATTGGCATTGAGCTTAGCCTCAGTCACCTTTCCTGGTGGTTTGACACTTTCGCTGTGATTTAAGGGCTTCATCTGAGATTGGCAAAAGACTAAATGAAAAAGCAATTACGCTGTCAGATTTTCCCATGGAGCAAGCAGACTGATTTTATCTGGCAAACATTCCTGGGTGCTTGGAAAAGGCAAAGCAGAAGAAATGCAAGATCATGTCACATATACGATGAAATCAATTTGGTGCAACTTTAAACTGAAACACACACAATGAAAACGATGACTGACATTTTCAGTGACTTTTAGTAAATGCAAAAATAAATTGATGTGAAAAACTGAGGTAAGGTTAGCTGATATAAAAATAATTGCAGAAAACATTACACTTTATCCAAGCTATGCTGTGGACCAGAAAACCAAAATACAGTGAAATATTTCTCTTCAGAGTTTCATATGGCTTTTGACAACGCTCTATAGCTGAATACTTTGAACAGCAGTCAAAATCTAGTGGATGTGACCAAATGAGAAGGTGAGGTGTTGGAAATCAATACACTGGATGGAAGGGTCCAGTGTAGAAATACAATCCTAGCAAGTGGATTTTTGAAAATTTTTCCCACAGTTAAATCCCTCCCTGCGGAACAGTGCCACAAACGCACGCTGTTCTGACAGCAGCAGAACATGTGACAATTATTTTGAGAGATTAACATTTTTAAAGAGTCTAGGAAGACAAAGGTCTATTGAGCAGTCCTCATTCAGACTAATAAATGTTAGTGAAATTATTTTTCAAATGTTAATAGAGGAATCACTTCTGAATAACAACAAATTAATAACCTTTAGAACACCTAACTTGTGGAAGGGGAAATAGGATTATGTTTCTTATATATATACAGAAAACACACAGTGAGGTTCAAGAAAGCAGCATTTTTTATAAATGGGTTCAAGATGAAGAAAATTGTCAAAATTTCAGTTGTTGTAAATTTGATGTTATTATATAACTTAGTCACCTGCATCCATGGATGGTGGGTTCTACACTATGCAGCATAAATCCAAGAAAGTCATCAAAATTATTTTAATTTAAATTAACTGAACATTTGGCTCACAATTCTTAATTTCCAATTCAGTGAACTTAATACCCTAATCCTATAAATCAAGGGATAAATTTGATCTGTAAATGGTATCTCTGGCTAAACATATGTCTAATGATGCCATTTCACTGTCCAATATTTTATCTTTTGGTAGAAGCATCTTATTGGAAGCAGTCTTGAATTTTCAATGGGGTCAGTATTTCCAAGGATGACTGCACTAGAATAGAATAGTGTGCAGCCCTTTAGAAAACTGCTGAAAAATAGATGTCTAAATTTAAATGAAGAAGCATTTAGGAGTCCCCTCAGTAATTGTACCTATAAAGGGACATACCCTTAAAACAAGATCTAGGATCTGTCTTGAGACACTGGCAAATGTTGAGCATCACATGTTAAGCAAAATAAAATATTGCAAGGGAAAGTAGAATTAAATTGACATAATGACAAATACAGCTTTAAAAGCTCCTTTCATAATGCAAGCATATTTTCTTGTTTTGCAAAGTTATAGATCATTAAAAAAAAGGTTTTTAGCATTTTAAAGGAAATGACACCTATTGAAACATTTTAATCAGAGCTTATTATACATTGAGGTCCATCCATTCCACCTCAACAAAAACGTCATTGCATTTTAATGTCTTACCTCACTAGAAGTCTTGGCAGCATTTCATAATAATCCAACTTAAAAATATAGCAATTTAAAACAAATATATGAATTTGTCTTCAAAGGCACCATTAACATCGAAAAACATCCCAACCACCTGAACAAGAAAAGTGCTCAGTCTCTCCCAATACATGTTAAGTAATTTAAATAAATGGATACTTTACTAATTATCTTCTTTTTTGTATGCAATATTACTTGTATCAGACCAATGTCAGAGCCAGATGCTATATAAAAAAGTATACTTCTTCCAAGCTCCAAGCACCACCTTGATTCTATATGTTACTTGTACCTAATCTGTAAAAAACTGGAAGGCACAGACAGTTAGCCCGTGCTAAATTTGGACCATCCTATCTTTTGTGTAAGATATCTGTATGATAACTTACACAAAGAAACTGATAGAACATAGGTGGAATAGGCCCACCTAACCATTATTTTAAAGTGATCAATGTGGATGAGCGAACAAACTCCTTTGTTCAAATGGATGTAAAAGTCAAAAGACGATTTAATATTTATCTGAAAAATGGAAATGTATTTGAAATGGAGACATGAATTGCAAATTTAAGATATTCTAAATCAAAACCCAGTCGTGACCAAGAAGGTAACGTTCTTACTTAAATTTCAAGTTCTTTACATTGACAGATTGCAGATCATTATAGAGACTTATTACCAAGGTATTCATAATGTCCTACCCAGATTAGCAATGCATTGCACTTCAGTAAGCTTCAAAGTCTGGAATATGAGGCATTTGTACTCTGAACATGATAATAAGAACCTAAGGCAAATCAACCAAAAAGAAAGTAAGGTGGAAGGTGATTTCCCTCTAAACTACATGCAATTGACCATTGGCTATTTTGTTTGTACTTGTGTGATGTCTTTTTTAAGCTGTGGCTCGTGGCCTGTTGTACAAAATCACCCAGGCATTTTCAATGCTCAGTGCTCTACAGCAGATTATTTTGCACATTTGGCCTTCTCTTCCTAGAGATGGTATGTTGTGTTCATTCTTCTGCCAGTTGAGGCTGCTTTTCAACCCGAGCACCAAAAAATTTCTTCCTTCTTTACCTTAAGCTGTCATTTCTATCTGTTACACAGATGTGCCAGAATGGCCAAGATAGATAGGACCACTTGTGGTCACGAAGTGAGTTCATTTTTTTCCCGGTTTTGACTGTGAAATGTCATTCATATTCATGCATATTCTTTCAGTGATTAGATACTTATTTCTATTATCAAAATTGATACAAAATACTATTTTGTCAGTTTGTTTCTCACAGAAAATTCTTCTTATGTAGCTTTAAGTATTTGTCTGGCAGCTGCACAGCCACCAGCAAACTTGGCTTTTTTTTCCCTCTCACTAATATTTTGCAAATCTATTGCTTTTCTTATACATACCATGTTTCGATCATTACAGTTGCAATAAGAAATTCCTAGTCTCTGTCTTTCATTTGTTCTGTTACTGTTGCTCCTTTCTTGTCTAACAACTTGGACTGGGAAATATTTTATATAGCCAAACATGTAAAACTTGAATCTTCTGTAATATTTTTCCTCAATTTTCTATGGTCCATTATAAAAATGAAAAAAAAAAAATAATCATAAGTTTGCTCCAAGCTGGGAAATATGCATGGAATGGGATTTCCACGTGCAGATTCAATATCCATAAAGAATCAAATAAACCAGCATGCTCGAGAAAACTCTACATAACAGTAGTCTCAAGTACCAAATGTTAAAATATAAGCATGAGATCCTATGGAGAATCAGAGAAACTATGTGAATGCAAGGGGAAACTGTTGAAAGTGATGATCCAGAGAGAAAGAGAGGAGCACTGGTAACATCCTGGAGAAGATGGCATGAGGCAGAACATCTGTTTTGGTTATCAAAGTTTAGTTAAATTTTGCCGAAAGGCAAATGCCCAAGGCATTTTGCCTTCAGCAGTTCAGATCAACAGGGAGTACTGCTTTGAGAAAGTCTATTTCAGTTAATCATAATTCACTGCTGCCTGTACAACTCCTCAAATGCAGGTGGTATCTTCCTTGGGGTGTATTCCTACAGTTTAGTTTCTTTTGCTTATTGTCTCTGAGGCCCTGAAGGTGCAGGGACTCCCAGATTCTGTGTAGACTCAAATGGTCCAGAGGACCTGGACATTACATGAACTCCAGGCTAAGACCTGAGCTTGAGGGTGCTCAAAAAACCAACAAACGCTCAGTGTCTCAGCCAAGTATCTCCAGGAAAATCAACCCAGCTTTCAGCTTGTTATGCAGGTTCCCCAGTCAGACTTTCTAAATTTCTCCTGCTGACACTTCTGTGGCTTTGTTAAATAACAGTCAGTCTCCCCAGCAATATTTCTTCCTGATTTCCCTTCCTTCCCCCTCATGAAACACCTTTTTTTTTATTATTTGTTTTTGAAGGAAATGTCTTTATTTCACAAATAGCACACTTCAACAAATCAAAATGTGACAAAACAAAGTTTGCTTTTGTAATCTGCTTGAATTTCACCTTTGGAAAAGAGAGCATGAAACTACATCGGTAACACACAAGTGATGGGACAGACCCCGTATCACAAGGGTTTTTAATACAAGATGGAGGGAGTGACTTTTAGCTATGGCACTTTAAGGAAAAACTTAAAAAGAATAAAATATTTAAATTTAAATCTCCAGACTCTTGCTCTGAGGACCACTTCAGTCTCACAGCCACGTCTCCTGTGCCATATGCTGACACAGGCTTCCACCGCAACTCCCAAAGTAATAAGTTCCTCCAGAAGCAAGTTCTTCTGAGCTTTGTGCCTGTGGTTCTCGATGTAATCAGAAATTGCTTGTTGGAATTATAACTGTGATTAATTCCACTTGCTTTTTAAAACTTTGTGTTGTTCTTTGTGGGCATGGAGGGTTTTTCAGTAGAGCTACTTGTTTGTATTGCTGTCATACATTACAAATGAAGATGCTTAGAGAACGGTGGTTCTTAGTGCATTCAAATGAGAAAAAAAGCTGCTATATGAAAATCTTTGAGTTATATTATAAACTAAAGTAGGCATTTAATATATAGTAGGGAAAAAGTAATTCTCTATAGTAGCCAGCTGGGGATTCAGTATGACAAGGTTGCTTAAGGTCAAATGAATATGCTCAAATTATGCCCTGGGGTTGTAATTTGACATTACAGTTGTTTACTCTGACCTGATGGTTTTGAGTTGAAAACCCTTTACATCTAAGGAAGATCTTGGCTTTTAATCACACTACAGTTGAAAAGGTCTATCATCTTAAGGTGGCACCTCAATGTGGGAAGGTGTAAAATGCAAACATTGCATTTTCCAGTATCAAAAAATTGGACAACACATACTGGAAAAAAAAGAGATGTACAGAGCAGTTGCCTGTCAAGCATTAGGACAAAACCAGCAAAGATATATTTTTTATTGTTGTTCAAACTCTGAGGCAGCTCACCAGAATTTTTAAACAGATCTGGCATGGTCAGATTTCTATGCAATCATTTCAGAGGAACCCCAAGAAACAGAGAACTCCTTCTCTTCTTCCCATCTCATACAGAGTAGAGGTAAAATTCCCATTACTAGTACTTTTTCTTTTTCTTTAGAAGTCATAGTTGAAAAAAGTGTTAGAAGCAGGGAAATAAAAACTTGTGATAGAAACAGTTAAACGTAAAGAAAAATTAATTGATTATTGGAGTGGAGAATTTCAGACAACTGTGAGCCTGGTAATAGCCCTGGGAGATGCTTAAATTTGCTCAGATTTACAGCTTGTCCGAGAGACTTAGCATGATGTGTAGGAAATATATTGGTTCTGATGATAACAGCAAGTTCCCCTGCTAATCTTGGGAAGAACAATTACACTGGTATCCCAGAACACTCCCTGATTCGGGGGACAAAAAGCAAGTTCAATATTCTGTTGAAGATAAGAGGAATAGGCAACTCGGTTGTATTTTGAACTGAAAACATAAGCATTTGCACAGAGAGACTTGAACAAGACTGAAATATCACAGCAACTGCACTGACGGGTACACTTTCGTGAAATGGAAGATAATGTCTCTCAGGAAACAAATGGAAAAGGCAAAGACAGTTGGTGACAAGTGCAGGTCTTTCAAAGCATGTTTTCACTACAAAGTGAAATCCTTGCTGCCTTTAAAGAGCAGTTCTGAATCTCAAGACAGTAAGATATGTTCTTGATCTGCAGTTACCTAGTTATGCGCAAGAAACACCGCTGGGATGTCTTTTCAGTGGAGCATTGTGGGCATTTTCATGAGAGGTACTATGGCAGATGTGGGGAAAGTTCAAAAATGCTTACAAGGTGAAATAGTGGGAAAGAGAGAGACCAGTACAGAAGTTACCTCCTAAGGGGTCTGAAAAACAGATCAGTCAGGGCTGAAGACCAGATTTTAGACTCCATCTTTAAAACATATTTATCTTCCTGTATCCCCCCACATCACATGTTGATTTCCACAGAAACTGTACATGAATGCTTGAAATCAGAGCCCATTCAACCAATCTTACTTACAGCAGGTGATTTGTAGAATAATTACAGTAGACCAGAAAAAATTGCCTCATTTGAGGCAAGACTTCTTTCTCGAGGATACAGGGTTACCAGCAATAGGCAAATGTATCATTAAATTAAAAGCCTGAAAGAATAGCACAGCCTTATGTACTAAGCTCCAGGTGCATATCCCATTGATACAAGCGTGAGTTTTTGAATGAGCTTCACTTAGCTTTGCATCAAGCTGTTTATCAGGGAGTTCAAGGTAAATATCTCCTTGGTGAGAGCTTGATGTGAAAACTAAGTTTTCTTTAAAATGCTGAAGAAACCAAGCACACTGGAAAGTTTAATATGCTTTAAATAAATATTCTTTAATAAATATTCTTAAAATATTCTGTAATAAATATTCTTTATTACTTTTACAGGGACTCTATCTGAACCTTTGGCCTTTTTTTTTGATAGCATCAGTTCTAAAAGCCAGTTTATAACTTAACACTTTTTAATTTACAGTAACCACAAGTTAACAAAACTGAGACACAACAGATACCTGTAACATACTTCAAGAGATGTGCAGAAAAAAAAAGGGGGAAAGTTAATTTCCCTCTCCACAGTATTTTTATCTTTTTTATCTTTTCTAGTTTTTCCACTGTGCTTCCATTGCTTCTCAGACTTTTGAGTGCAATGACACAGATTTTTAGATTAATGTCCACCCTACATGATAGCACTGTGCACTGGAGGGGAACCTTCTCCATCTCTCCGAGTGCATTACTGAGATCAGTGACCACCTCTATTAATGCAGAGTTCAGAGCGTGCAGTAGTGAGCGTGGATCTTGTGAAGAGGGAGGCACTGAACAAAACTGGCTGGCCTCTAGCGGCAGCAGAACTGTCTGCTCCTAGGCTTGATTGGTGAACAGGCTGGAGCTATTAATTGCTATTTCATAAATGAGAATCAATAAAATATATAAAAGTTTAAGTGTTTCTTTAGCAAATGTTCTGAAAAGCAGTGGTGGTGGGAAACAGGGACACATTTCACTGCATGAGCTGCGTCAGTGGAGTCTTAATGGCATATCATAATTCTGTTCCCAAAGGAAACCACACAAAACTATAATCTGTCTTTCAGAGGAAAAAATATCAGTATACCTTCCCATGGTTATGGATTTTTGCAAAGAAAAATAGCTAATCAATGGGTAGTATAGACAACATACGAGAGAATGAATTTTAAAAATGAAGAATTAAATCTGAGTGAAGTGCAAAGGAAAAGTCCCTGTAACTGTGACATAGCAAGAGAGAATTTAAGATAAACTCCTTGATGACTGCTACCTACACAGTTTGTGTCAGTTACTAGTCAAATCACAAATCTTAGGGTAGAAAAATATATTTTGGAAACGATTCAACAGTTTCTAAATGATCCCATCATGAAAGGATCTCAAAATCAATGAAAAAGTTGTTTAAATTAATGACATTCTTCACCATTTTCTTTCCAGCCAAGAACATGCTAGATTCAACTGTTATACTCTTAAATATTAATAAAAAATAGATACGTAATAGGAAAAAAAAGAAGGATCAAGGAGTTATCAACCCCTCCCTACATTTTAAGGTAAAAATAAAAAAAAATAATATTTTTGTAGAATCCCAGAGCTGCAAAGCCTCCCTCCTTCTCTCATTGATTTTGCAATCAATTGATCACTTGTTTCTGTGCAAACCAAAGGAACTCTTGTTGCTGAAATGCAATGTATACATTGTATGAATCTTACATATGTGTAGCTCCAAAGAGTCTGTTATTATTGTCTTAGCACTTCTATTCTAAGAACTGATTAAATTTGAATAAAAACTTAGCATCTGTTAAGAGCAATGTGTGTACTATTTTTTTTGTGATGTTCACAAATTCTTGTCAGTAAAATAAATGTCATCATGTAATTTCATCATTAATAAAGCCATTATATTTCTCTGCTCACTCACGAGACTGGAAATCCGGGTGTAGCAAGAGGAGTTATGTGTATTTCCTCCTTTCATCCGTTCTCAGTTTGTTGCATTCCTTCCCGTTTTCCTAAAACAGGTTTCTCATCACAGAAAAGTGAAGAAACCTTGCCATCTTGTGGTCAACGGTTGTTATAATGCTATCAAACAAAAACACAGCAAAACCAGGCTGCAAATGCTGTGGTGGTCACGGTGTTGTAAACTGCAACTTCAATGAAATTAACAAACAGACAGAACAAAGTTTTTAAGTATTAAAGAAGGTGTTATACACTTTTACCAGTGCTGCAGAAATAACAAGGATAGAAATGGCTCAGAGCAAGAAAGAATGAAATAGGGTGGGCTGTAAATTTTTTTTTTATTCAGCTGAACAAACTCTGTTAACTGCTGCAGGAAATATTATCCTTTGGCAAATAGCTGACATTCGCCAAGGAATTCTGTGGTCAAATTGGCAAGCTGTCTATAAAACATTTAGACTTAGGTGTGTGGGGAAAACCTCTTAAGGCTGTTACAGATCAGCGAAGTAGCTGGTTTTCTTATTGCCTGAGACCCCAAACATGTGAAATATTGAAGGATTACAACTCTCACAATGAACACAGAAGAAAAAGGCAGCAGATTTTGCTGCAAGGTGCTTCTCACAAGGATGTGGACAAACTGTTGTGTCCACCTCCCTGCCTGAAGGGAGGTCCCCAAGGAGAGGAAATCTCCAGGTGGTATACATGTGGCAAAGCAGCCCCTCTGTCAGCCTTTTCACTTGTCATCGTGGATAGACAAAAAGGTCATATCTATGTTCTGGTGATTTGTGGCTGCTAAACCAGTCCACAGTCAAAATAATATTCCTAATTTATGCAGGCAGCCAGCCCTATCCTTCCCTGGCCACCTGACCAGACCTCCCACAATATGAGAGACATAGATTCAGATGGATTTGGCTTATACAAAGACTTGACCGACTGATGCAATTTGAAGGAACAGCTAATTCTTCTTTCCCTTGAAGAAGTTTGGTTTGTCTCCACTGCTATGATCTTGGAATTTTTTCTAAGTCTTGCAACGAATTCACTGGGCCTTTTTGCATACCATTCCATGCAGTTAGCGTCACTGTTCTGTTAAGGAAGAACAATTCTCAAAAAAATTTATGCCATTATTTTTGTGCACTTCAAATGACAAGCTTTCATCTAAGCCCCCAGAGCAGCGATGCTTACTAACACAGATATGTCTTTAAGAATTTCTAGGTGTTGAAAACCCCTTAAGAACCCTTAGAGGGTACTTGAAAATGAAACCCACCTAGGACTTTTCTCTTGTACCAAAGGCTAACTACCATGGAATAGCCCATGTGTATATAATTAAACACTTTTATTCCAAGACAAGGTGGCTGCATCCAGAGTACCTGTTAAAATGGTCCTTGGCTCAAGCTACATCCAAAACCATGCCTTGGTGTTGCCAGGTAAGTTTGGCTCAAGACAAAATCATCCCAGGGACCGTTCTAACAATTTATGCCGTAGAGATGGTTGAGGTCCTGAGCCCGAGAACATTCCCTGGTCCAGTTTAATGACTATTAGGTGTAGCAAACAGTTTTGCCCCCAGCTTTATGGCAATGGCAGTGGAAAACTGTTTTAGAAAATTTTTAGCTCTGAATTCTGAAGGTAAACAATGAGTTATTCTGTTATTCATAAAAAGGGCATTATGCTCCGGTCTGAAAAAAAAAATAAATTATCATTTTTCACCTTACTCTTGGTTTTCTACTTGAAGAAGAGAGAAAGGCTGAGGGGAATTCTGTTGAATGAGGAAAAGAAACGTATATGGAGTATGGCTCAAACAGTACTGGAAAGTTTTTTTCTTTTTCCATTATTGTTTTAATGTCTATCATAGCACTACAGCTAAAATTAGGACATGAAAGCCTACAGATGCTACTCTGTATTTGACTTCTTCTCAGGTGAATTAGAAAAAAATTAAAACTGCATATTTGTTAAGGACAGAGAACTTCTACATTGTTAACAAAAGAAAAGACACATTGCCAGTAAAGTGTTCCAACAGTTTAGCTCCAGGGTGCCTTTTGATTACATACCTGTACACAATTACTCTGGTCAAGGAGTTAAGTGAACTCTCTATTTTCACCAGTCTCAAAGTTTTAAGAAACTTTTGTTCAAAGACCAGTTTCAGTAACTAAAAAAACTATGCTACCACATGAGTAATTTAACAGTTCTTTAACCAGAATCATATCTGTCTTTTAGGTTAGTACGAGTTTCCTTCGCTGCTAAGAGAAAAAGTCTCCTAAAATAAATGCGTTTTATGAAAGCTCAGAAAGTTTTCCTGACTATTACAAAGGACACAGTTGCTTGAGCACAGGGAAAGTAAAAGCTGATTTCAGATTGACTAGAAAGTACCATACATGTTGCTTACTATTAAAATATCCAGCAAAATTCCTTACCACTTTTTATATAGTATATACTGCAGAATGCTAGCAGAATATTAAAGTCTTTGCAGCACACTGTCTTGGAGTAGTACATGAAATTTGAGCAAAACATGACTAATACAAACTTGTTTTGATTTAGCCTGTATATCTTCTCCTGCTATAAAGTAAACATATAATGTAGTTAAAACACCTGATCACTGAGAAGAAGTCAATTGGGTAACGAACAGGGAAGCAATCTAAAATACAATCGCCAGCCTGAACAACCAGTAACATAGTTTGTTCCTTCTTCGCCTGTTTCCTCATAGCACTCTTAAATATTTTGCTGTTGCACATATCTATGTACACTTCAGAGTTCTTCTGTACCTAGATCTCAAAAATGCTCTCCAAGTCCCTTGCTGCAATGCTGCAGGGTGAATGTCTCCCACAGTAATTAACATTTTGTATGTTCATGCACAAAGCCAGACCAAGCACACAGAACTGCAAGCTTCTGTACAAAATAACTACGTTTGTGGCTGGCTGGAGAGAAAAAATTACATGACTGAAAGAGATTCAGCCGTAGGGCAGTCAGGAAGCAGGACTGTTGAAATGTTTTTCGGATGTTCATGTTTCTATCCATGCCATTCTCTGTGAACCAACAGCTCTGCCTCAGGAAGAGTAACCACGTAACCAACAAAGCTACCTGAAGGATTTAATTTCTAAGGCATCATGAGTGAAGAACTTCTCTTTTGGGGTTTATGGCATTTGGACTATGATGCTGAGGTGCTTCCCAATGAAATGTCCTTTGCTGTGAAGCCTCCACTCCTCTGAAAGAGGTAAAACTCCAGAACAAAGCAAAAGGCTCACTTGTTTTATCATGTTTTGAAGGATGGAGACAGTGGATTACATGCGGGCAGAAATTGTCAAAGTTATAAATTCTGCTGAGCTGATGGAAATTAAGTCATCTGTTCTTCCTTGTAGGAGATATCCTACGTATATTTTACACATCATTCTTAAAGAACCTGAGAAAAGAATGCAAAGGAGCCTTAGTGAAGCTACTGTGTGTCACTGTGCTTCAGCAAACCTGTCACACCCGGAGCACTGGGGGAAAAGATGATAAGAAAAGAGGATCCCAAATAACCAATGACTGGAGAGGGTTGTCAGCAGTGTCTGAAAAAGAAGTACTTCTTCTCTTCTCCCGGCTTTATAAATATCATAATTAAGACCTCACACATGCCGTGACTGGAGTTTGCTACTGAATTCACCCTGTCACAGAAAAGTGCTCCGGAATGTCAACTCTGTTTTTGAAAAGAAGTTGTCTGGCTCATCTAACTGCAAAGGGCTAACTAATAATACTCAGCTGACTTTTCAGAGAGCTTGAAACAATGGCTCTGATAGGGGCTAATTGCCTCGATCACCACATTCAGGGCTCTCTGAACCTGCTGCTCTAGAAGTTAATTATTTTTCAGCTTAAGAAAAATACAGAATTCAGTGTGGAGAGAGTTCATTCCACCGTGGCCAGATGCCAAGCATCTGTTTCATTGCTCTGCTTCATCCTCTCATTTTCTCAGTTCCTTTTTCTTTCCTTCACAAGAAGTATTGCTTGAATTTTGTTTCCTCTTTTGCTTTTCACAATTATGAACAAAAAGAAGGGTTCAAAAAAGAGCCGGGACAAATATCCATTTTGAAATCAGGGTGTAAATAGAACCAGAAGTTCAGATTTGGCCTCTGCATGGCTCAGGGGATAGAGGAGCTGCCAGAATGGAGCTGGCTGCGATGCTGAACCAATGAAGGTCAATATAAACTTTCTGCTTCCATGTCACATACGTGTCATGTAAGGAAGGACACATCATTTAGGGGGAAAGCAGTCTATCCCATAATAGTAAGACTGAGTTGATGTTTTAAAGTTACAAAGAAAGAAAATTATTCGCACTTGGAAATTAAAAAAGCAAACTCTGTTGTGGAATGTATGACCTTTCCTCGGGTGTTATACTTGAGTGCTGCAGAGTAAACTCAGAGGATAACTGTTTCCTACCATGGGACATCTTAGGTGTCCAATATACCTGAAAACCCTAGACAATAATTCAAGTGCTTACTTTTAACTCTGACTTTTAAAGATCACAGACTATATTAAAAGATGTGACTTGAAGAGGTGACGGAGCAGCTGGAGTTTGTCCTTGAAACTTGAACACAGATTACATAAATAGTCTCAACCAATGCCATAATGCCCTGGTGCAATTTGGCCCATGGGACCTCATTCTTTCCTGACATGCCCCACCTTCTGGAAAATGTCTAACTTCTTCCAGTCATTTCAGAGAGGTGGAGCACCTCTCCTATGAGGACAGACTGAGAGAGTTGGGGTTGTTCAGTCTGGAGAAAAGAAGGCTCCGAGGAGATCTTACAGTGGCCTACCAGTATCTTAAGGGGGCCTACAAGACAGCTGGTGAGGGACTTCTTAGGATGTCAGGTAATGGTAGGACTAGAGGGAATGGATTAAAACTAGAGGTGGGTCGATTCAGACTGGATGTTAAGAAGAAGTTCTTCACCATGAGGGTGGTGAGACACTGGAACAGGTTGCCCAGAGAGGTGGTGGAAGCCCCATCCCTGGAAGTTTTTAAGGCCAGGCTGGATGGGTCTCTGAGCAACTTGATCTAGTGGGAGGTGTCCCTGCCCATGGCAGGGAGGTCAGAACTAGATGATCTTGAAGATCCCTTCCAACCCTAACAATTCTATGATTCTATGATTTATTTCAGGGGAAACTGAGGCAATTGCTTGTGCACAAAGACACGTCTCAATGCAGAAGCTGTTTCAGGATCCGAAGCACAAGGTCTGAGCGGCATCTAAGATGGAAATTGGGATCCTTCCTCCAGTGTCTTTTCTTGGTTACCCTCCATTAGGGTACTGGGGGTGTGTGCCTCCCTTTCTGACAAACCGGGCTATTCATTGTAAAGGGATCTAACTTGGGAATTATGTTATCACGAATTTAATCTTTAAGTATTTCTTCCAGATACATTTGTAATAAGAGATCATCCGCAGATTACCTTCATAGATCAGGGCTTTCTTAACCCATGTAAATTCTCAGGACTAGGTTAATATATGAGCAAATGTAATTGAAAATTGTACCAGATGGTGGCAGCAAAGGACCTTCCAATGTTTGGACTTCAGCCGTGTGTATCCGGCATACTTACTGCTCATCCTGTATTTTGTTTTCAAGTACCACCTATGATTAGGAGTAAACATAACACCGCATTTGCTTCAGCAAGAGGAAAACAACAAGGACATGGTTTAATACTTGTTTCTCAGAAAAAAAAAAAAACAACAAAAAACCACAACTTGTTGAAAATGGATGTAACTCTCATAGCAGTCAAATAAAATAGAAGAAAAAAAAATAAATCGGTAAATAAAAGCAGACAAAACACACAAGTAAATAAAGGAATGATGAAATAACTCCATAATCCCCAGACAGTGAGAAATTCCTTGGATATTTTTGTCTAGGTGTTATAAGAAATTCTAACGTAGACTGACATAATAAGCCTTTTTTTCATAACTAACCTTGTTCTCAGTATCATTGACATAAAAAAGATTACACTGACAAAGCAGGCAGATCTCTTTTTGTGCACTTGCTAGGTCTCAGCTGCAAGTAAAGAATCAAATCTGAATCTAGAACCTGTAGGGCATAGAAGAATTTCATTATTTGTAGATGAGATTTCATAATTTAAGAGGCTGAAGATGGATGGCCCTGTTCGGTACTATTGCTCTGCATTATGTTACAGCTCCATTAGCACAATTGTGGGCAAATAATTAACAGCAAGGTCAGATATTGCCTAGAAGAGGCTTGAAAATGGATGCAGGAAAAGAGAAAAGCAAAAGAAAAATAGTATTAAATTAGAGTTGAAAAATTAATAGAAAAAAAAAAGAGAAGGAAAATAGCACTGAAAGCTGCTAGCTACCCTGAAAACTGAATAGAGTTCATATCAAACTGCACTCACTTGCACCAAACTAGTTTTGAGTGTTCCTTTTCAGTTACTATCCAGATCACTGGCTTACCATTAGCCGAGTTTAGTTGAATGCCTATTGGGGATTTATACTTCAGAAAAAAGCCCTGATTCTGCAAACAGCTTTCCTGTGGCTGGACATACGTGCTGGCACAGAGCTTTAGGGACTTCAAGGGGAGCATGTGAGATCCCCACCAGTCATGCAGAAGAAGCTGGATGACTGAGTCGGTACATCCTAGTCAATCAAGAAATTGTGTATATCCTTTCCCAATTACACCATCTCTTTACCTGCATTCAGTAAATTCCACTCAGTTATCAATAAAGGGTCAAAAAGATATTGTCAGCTCCATAGGCTGAACTCACTGGATCCATCAGGGGTTGCCTGCATCCCTCTGACTGCTAATTTTTCATCCCAAACACACACGGTACCTCCTACGTGCCTCTCATCCTCTGCATTTTAAGGATGCACTGATAGTCTCCACACACTCTTGATGAAGGCTCTGTGCTGTCTCATTCCCAAGACCTCTGCTACTCTAATACTACCAGTACCCACTTCTAGGACCACGATTTGCCTCACTTTCCTTTCTCTACCTCATGCATATTTCTGCCGGTCCGTTCCTGCCATAATAATGTCCCTATCACCTCCAGGATTTTAGGGGGTATTTGCAATTCCTAGTGTTTTGGGTTTGTTTGGTTTGGTTTGGTTTGGTTTCTTCCAGTGGAAAATGTCTTATAAGGTATCAGTACAAACAGCAGTTCTGAGAGCAGTGAGATGATGGAAAAAGCTTATTATCCTTATGTTGGACTTGCACAACTGCCATTAGTTCATTTCTTGGTCTATGGGCAATGACACCAAAACAGCTAATTACAGTAGTTGCTGGGTCTCAAAACAAAAATCTTTCCTTCTGGTCCTCTCTTCTGTATTTCAGATTTTTTTCCAGATCATCAGGGTCCTTCCAATTGTAGCTCAGGTCACTCCCATACACGTTGGAGTTGTGAGGCATGCAAATATTCATAAATGGCACCCAAACAGGGACATGCATTCAAATTGTCAAAAACTGACTTTGGTTGTCTAGTGATGCAACTGTCCTAAGTCTGAAAGTCTGCTAGAGGTGTTTACATAGATCCATTCAATTAAATAGAACCAAGTATTATCTCTCTGTAGCTTATAGGTGGGAAACTTTAAACTGCCACCATGCAGTCCCCTCCATGAAAAGTGCTACCTTGAGTTCTGACTCAGACACTCTGTTTTCTTTGAGCTCTAAGCAGTCTATTCAAACCCTTTTGTTATTCCCTTTAAGCTGGTGCGGCTTTAATAACGTCTACACCGTGACTTCAAATAGCCAATATGTTGAGAGGAAATATCCCCATCCGCCATCTCCCCATTTCCCCACCCCCACTTCCCCACTGCTTCTCCATCTGCACAGAGAGCAGCCGTGCTCCCTGCACCGCCACCTTTGATATGCTAGGACATCTGGGGTAGCTTCCACCTAAACTTAGTATAAGGCAACAAACTAGTGAGAAAAAAAGCTGCTCTGAACACAAATGGCAAGCTTAAAACCACAGAAAGGAAATGTGCCAATCTTTCTTTTGTTATCAGCACGCTTAACTGCCAAACTAACATTTGAAAATCAAGCAAAAAACATTCTCATCTACCCTACTGATTTACCAAAGACCTCAGCAAACCTAAAGAAATCTTCCCGAATAACAGTGGCACAGGACATTTCATGTGATTTTATTAAGAAAATATAGATGAACAGTGTTATCTAGCATTATATTATATCCAGACTTGATGAAAATCTATAAATGCTACAGACAATACACCTTTATGTTTCTTATTTCACCAGCTTATTTCCTTTTTATTTTGCATATGCTACTAGATTGCTCTGTGCAAGCAATCATACATTTTCTTAAATTCTAAAAGTAGGCTACGCATATGTAGTTCATACCATGAAAAAAAAAAAAAGATTAAAAAATATTGTAAAGGAGCTATGAGGAAATGATAACGGCACTAAAAATAAGATATGCATGTATTTTTAAATATCATGGACAGAAAATAATACTAAAGTATAGTAAACAGAAACCAGAAATGGAAGTTTGTAGCACACTCAGTCAATACCTGGAACAACTCAGAAAGAAAAGCACCAAAGTGTTTCAGATAGCTACAGTTAAACCACTTCAGATACCCTGGAGAAATTGCGGAACACAGCCACAACTAACGGAGCCCAATGATGCAATTTTACATGGTTCAAAAAAATGTCGCATTTGGGGATCTCTGAAGTCTTGCAGCTGGAAGATGCAGCGTAACCCATTACTGTATTGGCTGGTTTATGTACCGGGCGTGGGGGGAAGAGAACACTTAAAGTCTGACAGATACCTAAAAATAGAACTAAACTAGAGTCTCTAAATTAGGCCATATGGCTCTAGAAATAATTAGGTTAAATAGTGTCATAAAACACCATGCAAAACATACAATTCTGCATGTCACCAAGAATTATCAACAGAAATTGGCAAAGATTTGCAAGGCAATAATTATATTCCAACCTGAGAATGACCTAAGAGTCATTAAACTCTCTGCAGCAATAGCCGCTACTGAGAGCCTTGGCAGATAGTGACTAATAGGGGTAAAAAATCTTTGCAAGAACCTAGGATGATTTCAAGCTGCCCTCAATGGGAAAGAACGTCAGGGAGGAAGAGAACAGCATCCTTTTTTCTTTGTGAAAGATGCTGTGGTCTCAGAAAACAGGGGCTTTTTTTTTTTCCTTGCTGCTGCATGTTCCGTCTTTCTTAAACTTAGCATCATTGCAGAGACAATGCAAGAATTGTCAATTGCAGTTGCAATTAGCGTTTCCTACAGAAGAAAGTCAAGATTAGTTTTCTGTGGGCAAAGGCAGACAACTCAGTGGTGGGGCATAATTATGAGCATTCTGTTTTTGAAGATCTGAAGGAAATTTCAGATTTTTCATATTTAAGGAGCAGAGTCTGCAATAGGACTGTGACAAATTTCCCACAGCTGCAACGAGAAAAATATGCATAGCTCTGAAGTATTACAGACCAAATCTTGTGCACAATTTCAAGGTCATATTCTGACTGAGTTCTCAGTTCTAACTGAAACTTTTCTTTTGTCTTTGATACAACATGTATGTGTATGTGTATGTGTATGTATATGTATATGTGTATGTGTATGTATATGTATATGTATATGTATAAGTATATGTACAAAGTAAGAGAATTTTAAGCTGCATTACCACAGTGGCAAATTTATATGAAACATTTTTGATCAATAAACTTTAAAACTGTTAAAAGAGGGATTATTAAAATTGTTAGAGCATGGTGCTTTCTGCCAAGACGTTGAAATGACCACTACTTCTTTCAGCCTTTGCAATTAGCTCTTACCAAAAATAAGTCAAGTCCTCCTTATTTTATTAACAAAATCTTAACACGGGTAACTTGAAGTTTGAATGGGAAGATTATTTATCTATTTAATTATCTATTTTTTAAACCAAAACTTCAGGAGTTATCGGCTACAGGCTATCAGCAAGGTAAGCTTAAAAAAGATATTACAGAAGGTTTGGCAGTGTAAATCCTGAAGACCCTAAAACCTGTGTTGTGAAGAAACAGAACACACATCTGTCTGCTATTTTCAAACCAAAGTGGCAACTTATGATTCACAGAGCTGTATTAATGATATTTATTCCTCTGAGACTGGAGGGCTTTTTACTTCTCTGCTTATTCCCGAAGAGAGTGCCAAGGACTCACTTGTCGGTCATGAGTGGGACATACATGAGGCATTATTTTCAACAAGTGTAAATAACACCGCATCTAATAGCAGCCTTCTAAGCTTTACAGAAAGTCATTTTCTGTCATCTACATGATACACAGTTAAGTCTATTATACCTTTATAAATTCAGAAAGGTTTCTGTAGAGGTGTTCATGATTTTAAACTTGATTCAGTTCTGCTCTGGGAAATAATGAGCCCTCTCTGTCCTCATCAGAATAGCAAAGAGCCCAGAGTGGCACTGAAAATGAGTCTCCCCTATATAGCATGGATACCGCAACCTTGATCTTGTAGATAAAAGGACATTGCTTCCTCCAACAATGCTCTGAGACAGACACTGACCTTTATCCAGTTCAAACAGAAAAAAGCGGGGTGCAGAAGGACAGAGTTCTTGCTGGAGGAAATGCCTCTGAATGAAGTACCAGATCTACCGGGAAGGGCAGATTTAATATCTGTGCCTCTCCTTAATATTAACAGTGGGTTACTTAGACATTCCCCAGCACAGGATGCCGGCTGCTATAAATCCCTTTGCAATGCACTTAACTTTATCTCTAAGTTGTAGAGGAACGTTAGGTGCCCAGGTCAGCACTAGAGAGTCCCCATGGGAGTCAGCTGAAGTGCAGGTATTAAAACTTTCCTTGTTGCCCCGACTCTCCCAGTGAATCTGGCTCCTATGCCATCTATGTCCAATTAATCCATTTTTGAAGGCAGCTGCATTCCTGTTTCCCCAAATAAGAAACTAAACACACTGTTTTGCAGAATATTTGAGTGAATATTTGCAGAATATTTGAGTGCCAGAGTAATGCAGGGTCCTATAAGTGCTTTGGCTAGAAAGAAAGAAAAGGCAGGGAAAAGCAACTAGTTCCTGACGCAAACAGTGCCCATCAAATGTGTTATAAGATACGTAGTGCTTTATGCTAAACAATTCAGCAGGAGAAAGTGTGGGGCAAGAAACCATGGGGATAGTCTCCTAATTAGTGAGTAATTAATTCAGAGTGTAGTCCGCTCCCACTGAGAACAATGTACTTGTCTCAGCAGGACTTTTAGAAAAATAGGAAATAATAGACTCTCATAATTGCAATAGGTGGGTATCCACCTTGGTGCTCAAATGCTTAATTACTTTGCTGCTTTCCTGGTATTAAATCCATACCTAGGCAGCTCAGAAACTTCCTCCAGTCTGAAGCCATCACAGCTCCTGGTCAGTACTCAATAGGCAGTTCTGAAGTAAGCTCTCCGCACGCCTGACGTCTGCCTTGCATCATGAAGGGGGCCATCCCTTGAGCCAAAAACTTCTCTTTTAATGGGAAGAGAGCAGCTTGGAAAGGTTTCTTCATTGAGAGGGAGAAAGAATAGCCAGCAGCAGTGGTAGGAATCAGTGCTGCTCTGCCTGCCTGTTCTTTCAGGAAGAAGTAGAGACTGTGGGGAAGGATGACTATTCACAGCTGGATGGCAAATATACCTGGTACCTGGTATATATACATAAATACGTTGGGCCTCTCTGGACAAAATATGTTTGGAAACACAGGAGTTTACTAGCAAGACAACAATAGCAAGTGGGATCACACAAAAACACACTGAAATCATATTATTAGTAAGTCTCAGCCAATTATTCTGCAGATTTCTAATCATATCAGTGTGTACGTAGGTCCCAGGCTTGCAAATTTGTTTCCTTCCAGAATGTAAACATTCCCAGGAAGCTCTCACATCTCCTCCAAGTTTGGAAGGACAACGGTATGGCTATGATCCATGACTATGAAAAATGTCACTTTTTTTTCCTGTAAAAATTGTGTAATAATTTACATCGATAGAAAATTATGAAACCATATATTTGGAGGCCATGTATTATATGATATGATAGAACTACACATTAGCTACCTGTGAGCTTTTCCACCTTGCACTTCATTTTTCCTCCCTGAATATATTGTAGTGGTAACACTGCAATATTTTCACAATAACACAAATTCCATCTGGAATTATTACACATCCATTAAAAACATCTGAGCTTGTAGGTCATGGAGTGACCTTCCCACTGGATGGGAGGCTTTGCATATAGCTGTTATATGGGGGCTCTCAGAATCATAATGTGAAGAAAAATAATCTCCTTGGAAAAACGAGTATATGCACACGATGCTGAGCAATACAGATTATCTGATACTAAGGATATGAACAACTGGGAAAAGTTGTTTTGGGTTTTCCAGGGAAAGGTAAGCTCGTTAAATGGTAGCCTAGTTTGTTGGCTTTTCTGAAGGAAAATTCTCCAATTCTCCGGTTTCTACAGAAATTCTACAATTTCTCCAGTGTGCCTCACAGAGCTGCTTCAGAAGCACTTAACCGGATTCCTGCTGAGTTGTGGCTTTGAAATGCCCTAAATGTAAAAGCTCTTTATGAGTCACAAAAAACACCTTGATAAGAAAGGAGGTCAGACTGAGACAACCTGGCAAAAGGTTTCATCAGACGTAGCTGAAATACATTATTGCACTTTTAATAGGCTGTGTTTTATTTCTGCCCTTCTGGTTCAGGTTAAGTGTAAACGCTCCTATAAGTAAAGTCAGTAAAGGTCATCTTGGAGTTATCATCCTTGAGGAAAAAGTACAAGCTGTGAGAGTGCATCTGGGCTTGCTAAGTCTAAAGTATCACCATAACACTTTTGGTGAATCTTGGTATTTGGGCCTACCAAACATTTCTGACTACTAATCCATAGGTATCTTGCTGGAAACCATTTTAGACCATTGAGAATTGATTTTCCCGTGTTAACTGTGGCACTTGTCAGAGTTGAACTCGTTTCTAATACACCATTCCATGCAGCTGGTTGAGTTGCAACCTGTAGTATAAATGAAGCCTTTTGACCATTACTCCTGAAAGATAGCATTGCAAAAGACTAGCTGTCATAAGGAACTAATGTTTTCTATTGTAAATGACGCATCTTGCACTGATAGCACTGATCATGTGGGATTTGCACTTGAAAAGGTAAATTCTAGGCAATAATAAGTTTGAGAAGTTGAGAAACACATTTAAAAGATGTCCCAACTACATCGAATATTGTTTCTTTAAATTTCACATGTGAAGACAAAATTTCTGAGGAAGTTTGTACATATTATTCCTTTGTAGTAGCCAGCAGTCTGGCATCCACTAGGATAGCATCCACTTTTGGGGTACTATAAGAAAACCAGACAGGGAAGAACATGAAGATGATCCCAAGTTCATAAAACATGATGTACTGAGAAATACCAAAAGATCCAGTGTCTTTAGTTTAGAAAAAGAAAGAAGGGGATATTAAGAACTCTAAATATTAAAAATGTAAATGATTGATTGTAATTTAAGTCTTCATAGAATATAAAAAGAATTCATCATTTTAATGCACACAAAAAAATTTGTTTTAATTACATATTTAGGTCTGTTTATTGTTAAATGCATTTCCTAGAGAGATTATGGAATTCCTCTTATTGGAAGTTTGAGACATGAACTGGACAGCTGCCAAGGATGAACCAAAATTACTGACCCAGACTCAGAGCAGGAAAATGGACCTCCTGAAAATCTTTCCAGGACCAGATGTGTGATCACAGCAGTTAGGAGAATCCATTTAAACTGGGACACTTCTCCTCCTCCTTTTCCTATGGTCTTGGATTCCCTCTGGGACCTACGCATCTGTAACACATTAGAGCTCTGGTCTGCTTCAGCCTTTTTCTTGAGAAAGGGGCTATCTTCTTCAGGCATTAATAAAGAAAAGAAGGGTGCACAGCTTGTCTCCATCCCATCAGTCTCCCACCTGCTAGAGAAGCTGGTGATAAAGATGGTGGAATCAAACTGCATTATATACTTTGAAAAAAAAAAGACACCATATAAGAATATGTGATATTTCTGTAACTGGGCAGTGTATCACTTCCCAACCAAATTATTCATGTGGCATTTCATCCTGCCTGTCTTTGAATCCTGTTTCCCATTGAATGAATATACCAGGCCTAATCTGATAACCTTTGAATTTAAAATGATGTGATAAACGTCACGTAGAAGCACTGAAGATCAAATAGGGATAGGCTAATTACCCAACAAGTAATTGGGATAGACTCTTCCTTTTGGACACAGGAAGGGTCATTCTCATGTTCAAGGTATTGAATGGCTTTGGAACTGGAGCAGCTGAATGATTGTCTATAACGCCAGCATGGGGACTTGGAGTTTTAGACTAATTTTCAGTTTTGGACAATGAAACTCTTCCTTATAAATGTAAGATTTGTTTCTGTAAAAGGCAGATTTCTCAAAGATCACTCTTTCTCCATGGAAAACTTCCATAACAACTCAGGATAAACAGAAATTTCATAGATTTCCCTTCCAAGTACAAAAAGTTACTGTTTTCAGTAATAGCAAACTAAGGCAGTATGTTTATAAAGAAACTAACAGCTCTCAAAACATGGTACACTGCTTGCACATTCAGTTTTCCTTTAAGAAGGTGAGATTAGAAAGAGGGGACCACATGGAACAGAAATTAGCCACAGTACTTACTGCTGTCCTGGAAGGTGCTTTAACAGTACAGCGATGTGCTGTGAAATGTAGGCACTAAAATCGAATTATTCACAGTGAGCCCAAACTTCGAAGTGACAGGTACTGATGGTTTAATTGTTATTGATTTCAGCTGGAATTATTGGACTAACCACCTACTAGAAAAGGTTGACTTTGAAGCAGGAAAGCATAGATTAAAATAAGATCCTCATTTTGAAAGAAATTACCTTTTCTGTTGAGAACTACAACCTCATAGCAAAATCAATGAGGAAATAATGACATCCCTGGTACACTGTACACTCAAATGTACAAGAATTTAGGGAAAAATATAATGAAAGGTTGTGAGGTCTCTTTCACATGCTTGTTAACACGGCCTCATCATCAGGATGTTATTGCCTTGAACACACAAGAACTGAATTTGCCTGGTTGTGACCCTGAAAGTAAATGTAATGGTCTTGTTATTACTGTATCCTTCAACTCATTGTGGAGTTGTAAGTGAACATTATTTCAATTATTTTGTTCTTCACAAACACCTTTTTTTTCCCTCTGAAATAATTTAGACTTTTTTCAAACACAGGGAGACTGATAAAATTTTCTCTCTCTTTCTCCCACTGCTATGTATGTTAACATGCAGGAAACAGATATCATAACGATTATTGCTCAGTCTTCTAGCTCAAAGTGTCCTTTAAACACCCAGGTTAATAAAAAATTGTTCCTGTAAGATCACATTCCAAACAATACCATTTCCTCCTATTTGGAAATTTAGTTTTAATTATTTACTTTTACTTGAATGAAATATATCATTTACAGTCTGTAGATTTGGATCTGGAGTCAGACTAGAAACTTGCATAATTAGCCAGAAGGCTAATTCTTCAGTGTGACCTGGAATCCTTATCAGTGCCACATTTACTTGATTAAATTGGTGTCTGTGACAGGCCTGGAGATGTGTGGTTTTGGTCACAGTGTTTTTATTGTCTTCACTTTCAAACTCTATACAATTTTGCCAATTGATTTCTGCTGCTAATGTGCATTGCCATGCGATAAACAGGCATAAAAAAAGAGATCTTGGAGGCACTAAGTAATTCAATATTAAATAAAAATTACTGCTCTGGAAAGCCAAGTTTTCATATACCCGTTAAGTTTAATGGAAAGCTTCAGCAATTTGGCTATGCTATGGCTAAAATGTCTATCAATCGGTTGACTACATACAAATACATATGCACATTAGACAAGGACCATATTTATGAAGTATATAATACAGTATTACATGATGCACCTGTTTTGGATAACCTTAGATAGATGTATACAGAAGGTGATATAATTACAGATTTAAAGACTGCATCAGAAAAAGGTTAGTTAAGGTTATACATTTTTTCTTAATGATGATGCAAACAGGTTTAAGTATTCATTACATTGCAATATTACATTGCTATAGTTGAGCTGCTATAGGAAAAAGAGTTTCCTATTTCATAACCAACAGTTGTTAACCAGCCATGGTCAAGCCACTGAAATTAAATGGTTTCGTGTTTGGTTTTTATTTTATTTTTTTCTTTCTTTTTTTCCTAAACAAAACTGCTTTTGCGATGTACTGACAAATTCAGCAGAGAGCATTACAGGCCTGAATAACACACACATTTTGTGTGAGCAGTTTTAAAAAGTCACAGTCATTCTTAAGTGGAAAGGTTTCAGATCTTATTAAATTGAAACTCTTCCAACTCTCCAGATTTTTTGGCATTGACAGATTCATGTTTCATGCCTAGAAGCACTTCAGTATCTGCTTGGAGAAAACTGTCCCATGAAAGGGTCCCTTGCTGCACTGCGTGGTGGCATCATTTAATCTCTTTTGTAAACTAATGAAACCGCTGTTCAGAAACTTACTGGGTAACTTTGGAAATACAAAGATTAAGTACTGAAGGTCAATGTAACTGATGACTGATCATAAAAACATGGTATGAGTCCTGGATAAAGAAACCTCAATACTGAAGCTTCTGTTTGAACCGAGGGTAATGGATTTGCAAAATGACACCCTTTGGTGATTTATGTTTTTTGAGGTTGCTTTTTTTAAAATTTCAGTTTAAGATTCATACTCTACTTTTCCCAGGACAATCCACATAGCAAATCCTATGTGTATCCTCTGCAACCAAAAAAATACTTTAAGGTCAGGGTAATTTTCTTTGTTTGTTTGTTTGTTTGTTTGTTTTTGTTTTCAGATAGGATGCATTATTGCGTACTTGGCCTCCTGACTAGGTTCACGTCAACCAAAAAACAGTTCTGCTTTTAAACATGAAGAGTTATAGTGCAAATCCACTTATTAGCACCAGGGAGCTACGCCGCCTTTTTGTGATCTTTTGTTTAATCAGGAGGATTCACCACAGACATCAATTTTGTTTCTGTAATAAAACAGCAAATGAGTACAAGGGTTTTTTTATCTCATGGGATAGCAGCTCTTCTTTAGTTCGTCCTTGCACAGATTTCGGTATCAGAAAACACATGCTATTTTAAAATAAGCTCTATAGATAAGTTATTCACTGCCTATAGTCTTTTATATGTCTATTCTCTGATGTGACACTTAAAAAATAACCACACTCTTTAATGAAGACTCTGAAGCACAAAAACCTCTAAGATATATCAGGTGAAACTACAAAAACCAGAAGTGAGTGTTTCTTCATGTACTCTGAACTGAATATTGCTGAGCTTTGCAGTTTAAAAAGAATTAATGTAGACACATTGCAACATCTTATATTTTGAAAGTAACACATCAGCAAAGCAGCAGTATACTAATGAGCATTACACAGCTGCGGTATTATAACTGAAGAGGCAAGAAATACATTAGAAAGACACATGGCTGAATAAGGATGTCTCTGTAAGGAGACATTCAGTTATATGAAGGTCCAGTTCCCCTATACCTAATATATACAGGTTTTGAAAAAGTTGAGGAAGAGAAATTAGGGGATATTAAAATTCTATTTATTACTTATAGTCTAAATGTCTTTTGAAACATGCATACATGGACAAATGTCTAAAAAGAAAAATTCCCTGAAATTTAAAGGCAAATCTGTAATAGCAGTCAGATGACAACAGCTGCGTATTTGATGTGAGTATCTTTTAATTTCCTCTCTTCTGAAAGTTATTTCTTTTTGCAGGGCAGGGTCTAAAGCATCAGAAGACTTGAAACCATATTGAATGGCAGTGAGGAGGTGGGGGTGGGAGGAGAAAGACGAAAAAAGATAGGGATGGCACCGCTGTAGAATCATAGAATCATAGAATTGCCTAGGTTGGAAGGGACCTTTCAGATCATTGAGTCCAACCATCAACCTAACTCTGACAAAAACCATCACTAAACCATATCTCTAAGCACTGTGTCTACCCGTCTTTTAAATACCTCCAAGGATGGCAACTCAACCACTTCCCTGGGCAGCCTGCTCCAATGCTTAATAACCCTTTCAGCGTAAAAATTTTTCCTAATATCCAATCTAAACCTCCCCTGGTGCAACTTGAGGCTGTTTCCTCTTGTCCTATCGCCTGTTACTTCGGAGAAGAGACCGACCCCCACCTCTCTCCAGTCTCCTTCCAGGTAGTTGTAGGGAGTGACAAGGTCTCCCCTCAGCCTCCTCTTCTCCAGGCTGAACAACACCAGCTCCCTCAGCCACTCCTCCTAACACTTGTTCTCCAGACCCTTCACCAGTTTCGTTGCCCTTCTCTGGACATGCTCCAGCACCTCAGTGTCTTTCTTGCAGTGAGGGGCCAAAAACTGAACACTGTACTGGAGGTGGGGCCTCACCAGTGCCGAGTACAGGGGGATGATCCTTTCCCTAGTCCTACTCACCACACTACGATGTAACATAATAAATGCTATGACAGTTCTGACAGGCTATGGACCAACCAACAAGTTCACAGCTGAAGATATATGAGCCTTATCAGGTTTTCCAAGACCTAGATTATGTCTGGCCCAGGTGCTTAGGCTCAGGTTCTTGCTTAGCTGCATTCTTACTCCAGATTAAAGTGAGACCAAGGCGCTTACTTTAAAGCATTTCTGTAGTCCTCCTTCTCTGGAAAAAGTGATGAGTTTGGAGAGGAAAAATCACTGGAATCCATCCTAAAGAGAATCCTGCTGGTGTGTTCCAAGGATATTGTGATGGAGTGAAAATTGCAGGTAACCTGAGAACTGCAGTGAGCATGATAACAACATGTCCAGTCTGCCATCTATAACTGGAAGTAGTGTCCTAGAGGCATCCTTCTCAAGTGCTATCCTTTGCTCCAGCTGAAGCAGCGCAGATAAATTCGTGCTCCAAAACTGGCTTGTCCACTTCAGACACACAGGGCCCCATCCTCCAGCCCATCATGCACAGGTACATCCCGCACCTGACACAAGGCATCTGGTGGTCCCTCAGGAAAGGTACCGTATGAGTTTTCATGACAGGCCACATCTAAGTGCTACGGGCTGATCAAAACCTTTGCTCATTATGAACAGTCTTTCCCGAGGCTTTTTCATTTTTTCCCACCCGTTCTCCCACACTCACCCCTGTTCCTAGGAAAGAAATATTCTCCAAATCCCATGGAGAATGTTCCCTCAAAAACTCATAAGTTACCAAATACCAGACCATCACTGGTTCAACATTAGACTCAGTTCCTGGATGCGAATTCTCCTATTTGTAGCTGACCGTTCCAAATCGTTTACCTTTAAAACATTCCATGAAGAGATACTATTCGGCACAAAACTGACGAGCAGCAATCAATAAAGATCATTGCCACAGAATCACTGTCGAATGACAACAAGCAAGAGTTTCAGAAATTTTTTTTTCAAACAACATCCTGGAATGTAGATGTTTATTTCTGTTACATAGTTAAACCTACAAAGCGTCATTAATCTGCAGTTGAAACACACACTCCAGTCTGGTCTGTAGTCTTTCAGCTTTTCACATCTTGCAGAAAACTTTTATAGTATGTAATTTAGTATGACCTTATTATTAAGGTTGTTTACTTGCTTTTTTTCTAAATTTCTGAATTCAGCACAGCATTAAATACATTGAGGAGCGATGTAAAGTCACAAACTAATTCTGAAAAATACATATAGAAATACAAGTATTTTGTAAAGCACTCTTTTGGGTTTTTTTCTTGGTTGCTTACTCACGCAGCTGGACAGCGTGCTAACAGTTGTATCTCTGTTACTCTGCTTTCTTCCCCTCTGTTTTCACTCAAGTGTCTCTGCCCATTGCACCCCATTAGAAAACAAGTCCTTTATTCTTTCGCATGGTACTGTGTTATCTTACCACCCAAGCAGACTGAAAAAGTCAGAATCCTAAACATAATAATTGGCATTACTTTTAACAACAGTAGTTATCTTGTTATAACTACTGACATATGAAAGAGTTTATATTTTGCAACATTTTTAGAAGTAGCTCACTTTCTCATGTAGCGGGCAAGCAATATAGTGCATAGTCATTTGCTATAGAGCTGTTAGATAGTTTACAAAAATACCTAGGTAAGAGGCATTTACCTTCCTATTTTTAACCTTTGTCTGCTTTTCTGCTGCCACATTATTAGGGATGAAAAATAAATTATCTGTCCTGGATAATTCAGAGAAATTCACATAAGCTGATTCCAAGTTGCTTAATATTTTTAACCTTTTCCTGCTTTTCCAGTGCCATTTTATTAAGAATAAAAAAATTAATGACCTGACCTTTTCTCAAAGTCATGAATGTAGAAAGGCATGTGTACAAATGAAGAGAAGAAGTTTCCAAACCAGAGAAATGTATAATATTAATAATAATCTATAGCTTTTGGAGCCAAAGCTTTTATGCTGCATGCCCTCTTCATTTCTCCATGTGATTAGATTCTCTCATTAGAACGAAAACCATTTATCAGTCTCAATGTACAGATAATACGATGATTGATGGCTTTGCAACCAGCTGTATAATATGCAAATATGTGACTTTTTAATATTTTATGAAACATGGCATGCATGCTTGGTTGTTTTAATCCCTTTAACACTCGCATTATAAGCGTGCCGTGTAACATTATCACAGTAGGGCCACTGGACCCTCTCTTATCAAAACAGACGTGGTTTCAATAACAATCCAGCATAAAGGTTTTTTTTTTTTTCTGTTGGCATTTTTATAGCACATTTGGGTAGCAGTTCTATAAATGTAATTATTTTGTCTCAAGCACAGATGCAAAACATCGTCTTTACTATGAGTATGTTCATTAAAATGTTCCATGTTGTTGAGAACGTACATATTTACATTTACTAAAGACTAGAAGAATCCTGCCACCAGCTAGGGGATATATTTCCTTCTCACCCTCACTTGTGCTGATGGTTTTTATCACCTATAGCAATGTGATGAACAGATGAAAGGGCTGTATGGAGACAGTGAAGTGAAGTCTGCAGCTCGTGGTACCCACCCACTGCCCGTAGCCAAGGAGGGGGGGCGTTATAGATAATGCTTGCTTCACTCTGAAGAAGGGTAAGATGAGGATGATGATTTTATAGAGCTCAGCACTTAAGGAACTTGGAGATTTTTGTTTGGATCAGGCACCGGTGAGAAAAAAGTTGGAAAGCTCTCTTTCACATTTGTCACATCTTTGAGGTCCAATAGAGGAGTCCCAGAGATAAATGGTCTAGTCACAAGGAAGTGTCTCTTATGACAGCCAAAAACATGTGCCATAGCCTAGCAGATGTTCAGCTTTGGGGAAAGAAGTCAGGATATTCGTCCTGGTTTCGTCCCATTTTACGCAGCGTGGCACTTTCAAGACTTTCCAAGAGCAAAATTAAGAAGAAAAAATTAGCACTGTACCCTAGATGTAAACATGGCTGCTGATGAATTACTCCCTTCCCCTCTTTTCCCTCCTTCTATTTTTTTGATTCAAACTCAGCAGCACCTGACCTGCACAGTCAGAGTGATTTTGTTTCGTGGAAATAACAGGAGTTGTATAGATTGATTTTATTGAGGTTTACTGCAGACCTCCCTCTGAGGCTTCAAGATTCTCTATGTATTTTTAAGGTTTTTAGACTTGCCTTTTCTCCAAGGACTTCTTTATGACTTCTAGCTTTCTCTCTAAGAGGGAAAGATTAGTCTCTCTTACAAGATGGTGAACGCTGCTTTTTAAACAGTTGGACATTTTGCCATTGACTGACACCATAAACTTCACTGTGACATTTTCTACTATTTCTTGCAATGGATATGGACTTGGAGTTACAAGGGAGCAGGGATTGGTGGGGGTCCCATGTGATTGAGCAGTCTCAATGGCCTGTACCCTTGCTGCAGCAAGATTTGCTTGAAGTGATATTTTCACACAAATATATCCCCAAATGTATATGTTGTACAAGAACACCTTCAAATTCTTTCGGCTTGGTATGAATATGACTTTCAAAACTGTCAGTTATGCCCTCAAAAAAATATCTGCCTCACATCCCCTGTTGCTCCTGTCAGAGAACACACTGGGGAGACAGGAAGACAGTATACTCAAGATCATTTTATCCCTCACAGTGGTGGCTCAACCACCCTGTTTTTCTGTCCAGTGGCAATACAGCTACACTCAACCAAACATTTGAAAAGTTATTGTCCAGAGTGCTCCAGATAAGGTCTGGCTAGAGCCTTCTCTTAAAAGAAGACTAGGTAAAGAGCTGCCTGTCACCAGAGGTTGGGTTGAGATGGGTCTTACCACCTCCAGGCACTGAGAAATTCTTAGTCCCTGCATGCGCTTGATGAATAGCTAGATTTGATATCAAAGGACTACTCATTGGCACTGCGTACTTTGTGAAGATTGTGATGGACAGTTAGCATGTCTGTAAAATGATCAGCCAGCTCTGTGTCTTGCAGTTCAGATGAGGGTCTGCGTACCTGGGCCTGTGACTCTGGTCACTTACCCCATTGTCCAGATCCGTTCTTATTTCTCACCAACAATGTCTTGATCTGCTACTTTCTGGAGAAGATGAAAATAGTGAATAGGAAAGAAAGGAGGAACGAGAGGATCTACTATTTTTCCAAATGAAATGCCAATTTATCACTATCAGGACAGTGACATTGCAGGACTGTCCATCTTTCCCTATCAATTTCTGCAATAAGTGTGTTTATGCTTCAGCTTTCCTACAATGGTTTGCAGGGTCACGTACTGAAGGCTTATGTTTGGTTTGCTCTCCAGACCTAATATTTAATACTATGTCTTTTTCTTAGAAGTCTAACGTGGTCTTCTTGAAGAAGGAAAAAAAAAAAAAAGGAAAGAAGAACAAAAAAAGACTCATACACAGGCAAAATAACTTAGGATTGAACATTTTAACTGATCGTTTCTTCTTCTTCTGGAAGATATTCAGCAATTCTGATTTGTCTATGTTGCAAGGAAAGGCTGCTCTACACATCCCTTTCACTTTCTAAAATAACATCTATTCTGTATACTACACTTACAGTCTGGGAATTATATCATCCAAAAGCTCCTTCTTCTATGCTGATTTTGTACTAGATTGTGTCATTCTAAAAACAAGAACAGCACTGTGACATCTTTATACATTTCTTGTTCTTCTCATTGACCTTGTGATAGTGGTGGTCAATTTGTATAATTTTGAAATATTAATATTTTACTTAGCACTACCACCTATAGTCTTACAGGTCATCAGAATGTCATTCTTTTACTCTCCTTTTTCTTCATAAGAACTAATGACTGTATATATGCTTACTTAAAAAAACCCAACCTATCAACCAAACAATGAAATAATAAATGGGGAAAAAAACCCAAACAACAAAACACCAACCCTCTCATGTTTTTTTAACTGGAACATTTATGAATGCAGTAATACTGAATGCAGTAGCATGCTACTGTACCCTTATATTTTAGAGGCCTTCATCCTTTGAATCAAGGCTTATGAGGTGAAACACCTGCACAACAATTCACCAAGCACTGCCTAAAGGATTGTACACTGAAATAATACTGATGAGATTGTCCCTACCAAGCAGATAGATTTACTGGAAAGTAACAGAAAAATGGCCATGTGTTTTCTCTCTTTTTTACTATAAAACAGAGATGTAGCTTTAGTTGTAAAATACACTGAGGCAAAGCATTGTATAAACACTATTTTCTTATAGAGGTATCACTACTAATTAATCTGATTTCAGGATCAGAGACCTGATGAGATGCATCTGTGGGTCCTGAGGGAACTGGTGGATGAAGTTGCTAAGCCACTATCCATCATATTTGAGAAGTTGTGGCAGTCTGGTAAAGTTCTTGCTGACTGGAAAAGGGGAAACATAACTCCCATCCTTAAAAAGGGAAAAAAGGAAGACCTGGGGAACTACAGGCCAATCAGTCTCACCTTTGTGCCCGGCAAGATCATGGAGCAGATCCTCCTGGAAACCATCCTAAGGCACATGGAAAATAAAGAGGTGATTGGTGACAGCTAACATGGCTTCACTAAGGGTAAATTGTGTCTGACAAATTTGGTGGCCTTCTACGATGGCCTTACAGTGTTGGCGGATAAGGGAAGAGCAACTGACATCATCTACCTGGACTTGAAGCAAAGCATTTGACGCTATCCCACACGACATCTTTGTCTCTAAATTGGAAAGACATGTATTTGATGGATGGACCATCAAAAGGTGGATAAGGAATTGGCTGGATTGTTGCACTCAAAGGGTTACAGTCAACGGCTTGTTGTCCAAGTGGAGGCCAGTGATAAGTGGTGTTCCTCAGCAGTCAGTACTGGGATTGGTGCTGTTTAACATCTTTGTCAGTGACATGGACTGGGGGATTGAGTGCACCCTCAGCAAATACAGGCTGGGCGGACAAAGGATTGAGAGCAGCCCTGAGGAAAAAGACTTGGGTGTGTTGGTTGTTGAGAAGCTCAACGTGACCCAGCAATGTGCACTTGCAGCCCACAAACCCAACTGCATCCTGGGCTACATCAAAAGAAGTGTGGCCAGCAGGACAAGGGAGGGGATTCTGCCCCTCTATTGTGCCCTCATTAGAGCCTAGAGTACCTGGAGTACTCCGTCCAGCTCTGGGGCTCCCAACATTAGAAGGACATGGACCTGTTGGAGCAGGTCCAGAGGAGGACCATGAAGATGACCAGAGGGCTGGAGCACCTCTCCTATGAAAACAGGCTGAGAGAATTGGGGTTGTTCAGCCTGAAGAAGAGAAGGCTCTGGGGAGACCTTATAGCAGCCTTCCAGTACCCAAAGGGGACCTACAGGGAAGATGGGGAGGGACTCTTTATCAGGGAGTGTAGTGACAGGATGAGGGGTAATGGTTTTAAACTGAAAGAGGGAAGATTTTGATTAGGAAGAAATTCTTTACTGTGGGGGTGGTGAAACACAGGACCAGGTCGCCCAGAGGGCTTGTGGGTGCCCCATTCCTGGAATTGTTCAAGGTCAGGTTGGATGGGGCTTTGAGCAACCTGATCAAGTGGGAGGTGTCCCTGCCCATGGCAGGGGGGTTGGAACACGATGATCTTTAAAGTCCCTTCCAAGCCAAACCATTCTATGATATGATATGTTGTTTTCACAGTAAAGTCTTTTCGCTAGTTTATGATACAAAATCACAAACAGCATTTACTTGAATTGCAACAGTTTTCTGCTCACTGGAAGAGCACAATTACTTCCCTTCTCCAAGAAATATGCTTATAATATATATCTACGATGGTGTTTTCCCAGAATAAAATTTTTAGAATACTGAACATTAATTGGCATACTTTTTTTTAGCTGCCAGCTCTAAACTTATAGAAATAGTTATAGTGAGGGTGACAGCACAATGCGAGGTATAAATTATCAGGATGAGACAAACCTACAGAATCTTCCGTCAAGAGAGCAGAGTCCTGAAGACAGTGAGGAAAGGCTGGACTCCAAACTCATAGCCCTGCAGCTGGGAAACAGATGGGTTTTTTTGGTCCCTGTGTGCAGGAGAGGGAAGACAGCAGCAGCACCAAGGTACTTAAAATAAGATCAGAAGTTGGAAGAGGAAAACAATTTTAAGGCAAGCAAGACTGGGCAGAGGACAGCATTAGCTCATGTTCTGCAAGTGCCACAACCTACCTGGAAGTCTTACCTAGATGAAAAACTCTCATATGGAAGAGATATAAAAATTTTTGTTAAAAACATTGATTAAAAAAAAAAAAATCAAACTCAAACCATATAATGACTTAAAGTATTATTAAATGACAGAGGTAAATGCACAATTTTTCTTCCTTCTAGCCCAAATTAAATATATGATTAATTAATGATATACTAACAGCATATCTGTAATACCATAATCATTCAAAGCTTGACAAAGATCTGAATCTCAGAGAAGGATGAGTTCGCCCTTACAAGTCATTAACATTACAGAACCCTGTCACCCTCCTCCCGTATCTTCCCCACATACTCCATCTTCTTGATTTTCAACACAAGCTAAAAGTAACTACTACTCTGACCAAACTAAAATAAAAAGGTAAAATATGCAGAAATATGTGTAAACTGAGATTTTTATAGACATCATTTTATTCTGTGAACTCTAAGTCATGAAAATGAAAAATATTTAAATATTATGGCTCAAACAAACATTTTCTTTACTAATATTAATGTGATAAAAGGGTTTTTCCTACTTGACCTGAGGTAAGTGACAATTACAATAAGTGCATTTCACCTTTGTCCATGGTTTGAAATCATTCATTAATCTATACACACTGGCCACTCTCAGCTGAGATTAGATTTTAAATTCAATTATTGTTTCAATATATATAACATTTACATTTCCTTCAGAATTCTGTTATTTAATAGCTACTAACACAAGCTTTTTATCTCCCACTTGAGCCTCAGACTACTCAGTTTCATAATTCAGTATTATTTCTAATTGTAGCTATTAAGTTAATAACTGATGGGCTTTCTTAAATTCTCCCACTATCTTCTGTATATCTTTTCTTATGGGTAGCATAGACTGCTGGGACTTCTTTCCTTTTCCTATCAGCTTACAGTGTAAAATACTAGATGTTAAAAAGAACATATTTAATTTTTGGTTAAACTAGAATCCTGAACTTAACATACGCAATGCTTACTTTTTAAGCAGCTCCCACTCTTTCCCTGCTTCCCAAAGTGCATAAATTCACTTTCAGCGCCAAGAGTCCTGATGAAGTATTAGTGGTCAAAATATCTGCACGTAGAATAGGGAGAGACCTTCAGGAAACACGTTCAGCATGGTTGTGTTTGGAGCTCATCAAATATTCATTTAAAATTCTTACCTTTACTTTTAAATATATATTATTCTATTAGGTCTGACTCTGTATATACTTGTATTAGTACGTCACTCTCATTAATGATGAGAAACCAGCATAACAATACAAAAACTGGCCTGCAAGGGAACTTGTTCAGATCGGATTAGGCTACCTAAAATATACAATTTAAGGACAAGCCAGTAATTCAGACCATTTCTACCTTTAGCTAGATGCAGCCATGATTTGTATTTAGCATAATAATAAACCTTCACTTTTTCTCTATAGAATTTAAATTCCATGGGCATTTAACATGCTTTAGTTAATCCATAATAAAACAATGAAAGAGATAAAAACAAAGGTAATTTTTTTTAAAAGTACATCTTATGAAATCTAATTAACAGGTAAAGCTGTGACTTCTCAGAAAATTGATTTTAAATTCCAACTGCAAATGGAACTTCTTTGGGGAATGATAACCAGCGGAATTCCTCACTCTTGTCTTAAAGTTCAATAGTGAGCCAAGTATTAGATATTCACACTGTCACAAAGCTGGTGAAGGGCCTGGAGAATAAATCTTATGAGGAGCAATTGAAGGAGCTGGGACTGTTTAGTTTGAGGAAGAGGAGGCTGAGGGGAGACCTCATCACTCTCTACAACTACTTGAAAGGACATTGTAGAGAGGTTGGTGCTGGTCTCTTCTCACAGGTAATTAGTGATAGGACAAGAGGGAATGGGTTCACGCTGCAACAGGGTAGGTTTAGGCTGGACATTAGGAAAAAATTCTTCACAGAAAGAGTGGTCAGACACTGGAATAGGCTGCCCAGGGAGGTGGTGGAGTCACCATCCCTGAATGTGTTTAAGAGTCGTTTAGATGTGGTGTTGGGGGATATGGTGTATGGGAGAACTCTGTAGAGTGGGGTTGATGGTTGGACTCGATGATCCCAAGGGTCTTTTCCAACATAAATGATTCTATGATTCTATGATTAAGTGAAGTGCTGCTGTTCTCCATCCCAGAAACCACACTACCAATTTAAAACCCTTCAAATTGTGTCTTATCTCAAATTGTAGGATTATACCATACTTTCAAGGTTTGATACTACCATCTCCTGCTCCTAGTTAAAATCACTGAAATTCATGGGATTATTATAATGAGTAAGGTTTATTCTTTTAAGGACCAAATCTCTAAATTATTAATCGTACAGGTGTTAATTTCTTATTTTAATTTTTACCCTTTTCTTATTGTTACGTTTAATATAAACACTTTTTCAACCTAAAGAACAGCTCAATAAATTATATGAAAATATTTGAAAATAATACTAATGCAACTGTTACAGGAGTGTGGATAAAAATTAAAACCTGAAAATGAAATAAGAAAGAAAGGGTATTTGTGTTCCAATTACTAGGGCTGTTGATATTGGCACCAACGCTTCTGCTTAAAGCTTCTGAGAACCAGCCCAACAACTTACATTACAATCATAAAACACCTCTGTTAAGCATTGAAATCTCTTAAAGTGTCTAGGTACACTTTTAATGCCAAGACGCATATGCCTATGGGCATACCGAGCCTGAGGGAAACCATTTCCCTGATGTGTTTGTCTTTCTATTGAAATTAAGAGAAAACCAGATTGCCGTTTCAGCTTTGATCACGTCAATTAAAAATATCTGTGATGCTGTTATCCTCCTCCCAGTAGTATGGAGAAAGTACCCAGAGATTTACCTCACTCCTTTCTCCAACCCACAGACACAGCAAACACAAGCAGTAGGAAAGCAGACGGCTTGTCCCAACGCAAATTCCTAGGTACCTACAGTTCAGTGATGAGCTTTTGTAAAGCATGTGCTCTTCACTGAAAAGCAATCTGCTGGGCAAATCTTCCCTCATTTTCCCTAAAATTATCCTGTACAAAGGAAAAGAATTACTGGAACTCTAAACTTTTTTAGATTTCATCTAACTGTACTTGCACCTTAGACTGAGGATGTTTTCTGCTACTATAGCATTGATCTTCTGCTTTTATATGTGTATATTTTAACTGTAGACATTCTCATGGAAATTGAAGCTGTCCTTGAAGCTGTCCTTTGCTGCACTGGAAATAACTCAAAGTTCTGAAAGATGGAAGTTTTGTGGTGGTTTTTTTTTGTTGTTTGTTTTTGTTTTTTTTTTTTCTTTAGAGATTAGTGAAACAAAGGAAATGTCTTTAATATTTTAAAGAATTTTTCCTATTCTCCTAATGAATTCTTCCTTATCTTTTGTCACCACTTTTGATGGTTATATAAACTCTTGGAATAATTAAGGCTAAAAGGAACCTCTTGAGGTTATCTAGTCCTTTACTCTAGTTAAAGAAAGGAAAACTAGTTTAGGTTGCTTGCGGCCTTGTTCAGTCAAGTTTTGAATATCTCCAAAGAAGTAGAACTCACATCTCTCTGGACAACCTATTCCATGGTTGTTTTTTACTTTCATGGTGTTTTTCCCTGATATCTGGTCATGATTTCTGATGTGGAAACTTGTGTCCATTGCCTCTCCTCTGTGTGAGTCTCTGGGAAGAGAATGGCTTTGTCTTCTCTGTCTGCCCTCCCATTAGGTAGCTGAATAAGATCTCCCTGAACTTTCTTTTCAGGCTGAACAAATACAGCTTTCTCCATCTGTTTTTGTACGCTTTGTGCTGTCAGGTATGTTATGTGCCCGTGACTTTCCTGGTGGCCTTTCACTAGGCACTCTTCAGTACGTCAATATCTTTCTTGTACCAGAAAGCAACAAACTGGACCCAAACAGTACTCCAGATGCCATCTCATAAATGCCAGATAGAAAGGAAAAAGACCTTCCTTCTGCCTGCTGCCTACACTTTCCCTAGTACAGCCCAGTACGCCACCAGCCACCTTTGCCACAGAGGCACAATTTAGTCATGAGGACCTCTTAAATCATTTCTCTGGAAGCTGTTCTCTATCCAGTTGGCCTGTGCTATTGTGTAGATATATACAGGTACAGGATACAGGATTTCATTGTCCCTTTTGTTGAATGTCATGAGGTTCCTGCCAGGTCATGTCTCTATGATGTCAAGGTCCATCAGAATAGCAGCCCTGGCCACCAGTATATCAACCACCCCAGATCACCAGTTTGGTGCCATCTGCAAGCTTGCTGAGAGAGCACTCCACTCCATCATCTGGGTCAAAAATAAAAGCATGAACACTATTGATTCCTGAGATACACCACCAAGCCCTAGCTGGACGACTTTGTACCACTTTGAACCTGGCAGTTTAGGCAATTTTCCACCTACTTTATATTTCTATGCAGATGTCACCAATTTGGGTATGTAAGTGTACTGTGGGAGATTGAGCAGTAAGATTTGTGAATATATCACATCCTTTATGCATTTTCCTGCATACTGCTATAAGATGTGGCCCACTCATGCAGTTAGTTTTCTTCTAACACTGAACTGCCGTTGAAATCACCTTTCCTTAGTTTAAAAAAGGCTGAAAAAACTTCAGTAGGGGAGAACCAATTTTATAGGTCCTATTCTGTAACAGTTCAAAAAGTTCTTAATGCTTTTAATAAAATTCAACACTGTTAATAATAGCAGTTAATTTAATGGCTGATTTTAAAAGCAGTACTGATTAAAGCTAGTATCTTTTTTTTTTTAAAAATAACCCTTTGCAGCACTATCGCCATCCTGCTTTCTGCTGCTCATCATTCCGCTGTTATTCTGCATTCCAGACTTCACTTGTCTGCCAGGCTCTTCCAGAGCCACCGCAAAGAGGCTGACATTTAGCCTTTTATGTTTAGCTTTTGTCAGTCAACCCCATTCCTTGTCTGAACTCCCCGAATGCACTTTGCAAATAGTTGGGTAGTGTCAGGCAGACTACAATTGTGAGATTGACTGTTTCTTTCCCTCCAGAAAGCCTGCAATTGTGCCAAGTGTAACTGTTTGCCTACTTGTCTTATAGCCTATCTATCAGTCGCTTGGTACAGGAAGACCTGAAAACTGTCAGATAATGCCTGAGCCAGGGCATTTTTATTACCCCTGGGAAAACACCTGTCAGCTGTTATGTACAGCCCAAAGTTCAGTAAGCAAGACGACAAGGAAGGCTACAGAATCAAGAGAAGAAAACTAGTTTGTGGCTGTCAGAAAGCAGGTTGGGCAGAAATCGTTGCTCGCTGTGCCAATCAGTGCCTCAATTGGCAGTTGTTTAGTGTTTGGACGGTTCAGATGCATCTCACTGGTAGACCGGGGTATGTTCTGTGAGTCGAGTGACTTCAATCACATTTTTGCTGCTGTACTGTCATTTGTAGGAAGACCGTTTCCAAGAATGGAAGGGTGAGAAATGACAAAACATTACTGGTCAGTTTGGAAATCCTAACAAGCAGATGGGTATTTTACTACCTGTATAACTGAACATTCTATCTACTTTATTAAAAAAAAAGGAGAAATGGCTTTAAATGAGAACAAAAGATAGGTTAAATTATAGTAAATAGATGTAGGAAAGGATATGTATTCACAGAATCCAGAAAATTAGGATAATGTTTTACTGGAATGAAAAAAAATGTTCAAAATTTACACAATGCTTTTATCTAATTTGCATTTAAAAGATAAATCTAAATCAATGATATGGAATTGATATCCAGAAGTCCTGGGAAACTTTTTTTCTGGAATTAAACTTTGGGCATGGTCCTAATTCTGCAGAAGATTTTCTACAAGAGAAAGTTATTTGCCAACCACGGCATGCATGAAGAACACACACTGATGAATAAAAACTTTCCAGTTCATTACAAGATCATCTAAGGCACTACAAAACCACTTACGCAGAGACAATAGTTCAGAAAGGGACAACTATATGGCTGAGTAGTTCTTACAACAATTAATATTCATCTGAGGTTGACTACCCACTCAGCTAGACTACAGGAATAAATAAAATGATGGTTCTTACTCAGAGTAGTTCAGAGTCTATTAAGGGCGTACAAAAGGTAGAAGAGAGACAGTGCTCTTCCCCAGAATCACCCCACTGAAAAGACGCAGAGGGAGGATTATAAGCATGACTTAAACACCCTTTTCAAGTCGCTGAAACTACTTCCCAGAACAGCCGCAATCTGGAGTACAATACTTAGCCAGATGTTGTGGAAGCATGGATAATGACCGTAAAAATGGGCTGCTAATAAGCTGAGCATGAGCTTTTCTGACAAATGAGCTGTTAGGAAGCAGTAAGCTTGCAGCAGGTGAAGCTTTCTTGAACTGAATGTTTAGGTAGCCTAAGTCCTCTGCACCAGCACAGGATGCTGCTTGGGGAGCCTCAGAGAACATCACCCCAACTTCCCTATACCCTATTAAAAAAAAAATAAATAAATAAAAATCAAGTGACCGAACATTAGGATGGTGAAAATACACTTTTGGTTCTGCTTTAAAATTTAGGCCTTGTTATCGTCTACAGTGCAGAGCATTTCTGGCCACAGCTACATTCGGTAGAGTGATATGGTTTCAGCGTGAAAGCCCTGAGTGTCCCCACTTACCATGTGCTGGCTCAGTTAACAGACTGTTTTTTCGTTCATGATAACCAGGTCTCTTTTGGACTAAGCTAAAATAGGAACTCTGCTCCAAGCATGCACCAAATGTTCTCCCATACCTAATGAGGACAGAACCTGAACCAGAGAGGTACTTCAGACGTCTTCAATCATGCGTTGCCAATGCCAAACTAAATCTTGGCTGGAATACGTCCCCAAATCACATACAGGGAAAATATAGGAATTACAGTGCCAACTGCTTTGATTACTGGTCAATTTCTGTTTTGCCAAACTGCATCCTGATATAGACAAAATTTCAATATCCCAAAAAAGATCCCTTTTCTAAAGTCTCCTAAATTTGGAGACAGGGGTAAGAGACAGTGGGGTACAGCGTGATGTGGAAAAGCCTTCTGAAATTTGGGAAATGTTTTTCCTCCTGCCTACCAAAATAAGACTTCCTTATAATGCCGTTAGCAAAATGATATCAGTTGACACTTCCTTAAATATTACTTTTAAGATTAAAAAATACATAGGTTTTATGATTGGAACTTTACATGCATTAATAGGCCATGCAGTTACTTGTGCCTGTAAGAAGCTTTCTGTGCATGGCTTAGATTCATTTTAACACTTCCCCAGTAGCAACATACAAAATCCGGCTTGCTCCACCAGGCAAAAAGAATGCAGCTTCCATGCCTAAGGCTGTTGTGGGCAGAGTCGCTCTGCCAAGAGGGAGCTTATTATGATGAAAAGTGAGTACGTGATTAAATTCTTAGTAGACTCCTTTAGAGCATCAGCATACAGAAAGGTTGCTTACCTTAAATAACACTTCTTTGAGATTTGTTGTCCATGCATATATTTATGTTCTGGTTTGCGCACAGTCATGCCCTGAAAGAGTTTTGGTTTGGGCATGGACATGTCCCTCCCTCCGTTCCAAATGCATATTTTATAAGAGAACAAATGAAATCCCTTCCTTTAAGCCTTCAGTTCCAGTGTGTCTTTAGTAGGACTCAACTCTAGACAGTAACACAGGAGAGTGGACTGTAAATTATAACCTCCTTGACAGCAAAAGAGAAGAAAAGGTAGTATTTCTGTATATTCCCAAATTCCACATGATTTGTAATAAAAATTTTAATTTGAAGGTACTGAGGTTTTTTTACTTTTGTTTATTTTTATATTGTAGGACTACAGTTTTATACAGTTGTGGGTAAGAAGTAGTTACTCTGTGTAGAATGAGATACCTAGGACTCAAATGTAATGATGCAGCATCAGTAAATTTAGGCCTGATATGATAACAGAGGCTTTGAGAAGTGAAGGCATAGGAAGCCATGCAGAATATAGGCATGGGATGGTAAGAGATAGGGTGCAGGCTCACCATTGGTCAGGGAAATAGATGCAGATCTAGAGCTGGACAAATCTGCCTTTAGGAGTGCCAAAGAGAACAACAAATTAGTGTCTATTGTATTTGAAAGGCATTATATGCAGTACATCTGGATCTAACATGGAGTTTTTAGTCAAAGACCATTTCCCTCTGTACGCTTCCTCAGAAGTATCAGCATCAGTGCTAGAGAAGTAGCACTTCAGACTGTGCGCTGTCATCAGCCAAGTTAAAAAACAACATTCCTCCCACCCCAGTGGGAATGTGACCATAAATGGGAGAATCCTCACAGGCTTCTCTGGACTTTAAATTTAGTAGGTTTCAGTGGAAACCCACTGGTTTTTGGCTATCCCCATAAACAATAAATGCTATGATGAAGACAAACCAGAAAACTTCAAATCAAATACCACCACCCCCACGTCTAACAGTGAATAAAAAGCAGCAAATTACATGTCTCCTCGGTTTTTATACCTTCTATAGCCCTGGGAAAAAAAACAAACGTGAGTATCCTTTCTCTGGAAACCACTTCAGGTGAACTGATTCCACCTGAACACGCTGTAAATCTGTATAACCCCCTGCATGTCCAAATATACTTATGGACAATCACAAAAAGGAGAGAAACCTGTAGCAGTCATAGCTTTGCTATCTGAGGACTCCTAGGACTTTATACTGCACCATACTCCCCTTTAAAGTACACCAAATGCACAATGTATGTGCCTTATACAATGCACTCTAAGAAAATAGCTCTGAGAAACTTTGGCAAGCAACGAAAGTCAACTGGAAGTGACTGAGGAAATTCACATTATAAACTGGTGGGCAGAGTTTCAAACCTCTGTTTCCTAGACAGTGCTGGTATTTGCCTTGGGGAACAGCCTCACCTCCAAACAGAACTATTAGAAGTTGCTGAAAACCTTGAAACTGGAAACATTTGAAGATATCCCCGTATTTTCTTTCCCTGCATCTATCAAAGAATTTGGTGTATTTCTCTCTCTCTCTCTCTTTCTGAAACAGAGTCAGCATATTTCAGGCTGCAGAACTCACTTTCACCTTCCCTCAACCATCAACTGGCCTGTCACAAATTTCCCTATCAGTCCCCCTGACTGATTAATGGGAAGGAGCAGATGTCCAAGTCTGTATCTATCATGGCAGACAGCTCGCTCTGTTATTTACCTGCATGACAAGCGCGGCCCTTCCTCGCGCTGGAGAGCCCAGCACTCAAAGGGAGAGCCTGGTATTGACCGAGCTGTCCGTCTACATCTGCGTACTGAAAGTGCACATCCATTGCTGCAGCTGCAAGGAAGTAACTAATTATAGACTGGCACTAGCTCCAGGAACAGCACAGAAAAACTGCCACTCTGATAAAGGATGATGGGTTCTTGTGGAAAGAAATTCAAGTTTCCCTTTCTTTTCAGAAATACTACATATCTTGTATAGATATTTACATGTGTTTCAATCTAAATTGAGCAGGAAGTCCCTTGTACATAGTTTCCACAGACCTTTAAACATTCAGAAACTGAAAATTTACTGTAAATTGGTGATGGTAGATATGGAGAAAAAGAGGCAGTACCAACCATTTACAGCTTAAGGAGAGGAAAGCAAAAAGAAGAAAATTATATGGTGGAAAAAAATATGTTGGATTATTCTTCCAGAAGCTCTAATGATTAACTTGCAATAACTGTTGGCAGAAATCAGGTTTTGCCCTTTCCTTTTCTGGCTACTCAGGGTCAACAGAGCTCAGGAGATGTTGAAGAAGAGGTATTCTTCTAGTTCTAATTGGCTTAAATCCTCTTGTTCAGCAATGTCTGGAAAATATTTTACTTAACAACAAAAATATCTCAAGAGCTTGTTTTCAAGATTTTGTATTTATACATGTTAGAACAACTCCCGCTAGTATAAAAACAAGTGCAAGTGACCCAAGAAACTGCTGCAGTCAAATAAGATAAACACTGCTGTAGAAAGTGTTATTTAATCCAAATACATTTTTGATTGAGAATATTTTTCGTGATTTATTTAAAGGGAGTTTTTAGTTACACGGTCTCAGAGAAAGTGCATCTGCAGATCTGAAAGGTTCAAGGACTGGTCTGCTTTTTTCTCTGAGCCTTGTTTAGACTGATTAAAGATCAAATCTTAGAATCACAGAATCATAGAGTAGTTTGGGTTGGAAGGGACTTTAAAGGTCATCTAGTCAACCTCACTGCAATGAGCAGGGACATCTTTAACCAGACCAGGCTGCTCAGAGCACTTAAGAGCCTTGTCTTTCACCCAAAAGAAGCAGAAATTTGAACTAGGATCTGCCAGTATCTTTTGTACTGAAAGTTCTAAACTTTTTGTACTGAACAAAAGTAAAATTTTAAAACCTGGCATCACATTTGCAATTGTTTTCTGGTGAATTCTGGTCTGAGGCTTGTTTTAAGGCTGTTGTAAGCAATGTTTACTTCTAGGCTTTCAAATATGTATTTAGTTTGATAAGTGAACACTAGTTCAATCTATTTTTCCAATCTGTTTTTGAAAAGATTTAAGACATTTGAGCAACCTCCTTAGTTATGTGCACCGAACTGATAAACTTTCATGAAGGACATAATACACTTATTCTTGAGCTCAGACTGGAGGTGACTGGTTGAAATCATCAACAAGTTGCTACCGTAATAGTCTTCTGGCTACAGTAGCATAACCAGCACGACTGAAGCTTGCAAAGTGGTAATTTCTGAACGTTTTGCAGTTGGGGTTGTGAGAAATGCTCCTTATGTAATAACAACAGCTCAGGCAGTGAACGATACGAAGCGAAGCACATGTTATTTGAACATTCTTGCAAGAGCGGGTGACCTAGCAAGTAGGCACACTTTTGGTTCTTGAAACACACCTTTTTATTTCCTAATCCCCGGCTGAATTTTCCCGCCCCTGTTTCCCATTGGTTAGGTACTCCAGGGTTCACAGTCTGTCCAGAATGCCTAAAATCCTTCCCGGATGTCCTGCCTCTGTTTACTTCTCCTTATGCTACACCTAAAGGGATTATCTGACTAGTTTATTTCTTTCCTTTTTGGTAAAATTGCTCAATGTCATTAGCCCTGGTTAAATGTTTGACTACCCTTCTAGTCACTAATCCAGTATGAATCAGTTTGTCCTTTTGTCTGTGTGATAAGAGATGTTCTACAAGCCTTTGCTGGAGCCTCTTTGTCTTAGTCATTCCCTTATCATGTCACCTCTGATGGAAATGGCTTTTATCCATTGCAAAAACAATACCTGCCTTTCTTACAGGGTCTATGTGTGAAAATGAACAGGTTGAGTACATACGTTCTTCTTCTAAAGGGCAAGGACAGACCTAGCCCCCAAGGAAGTGAAGTTTGAGATTGTAGGGAGCATCATTAACAGAATATCTCTGCTTTCCTACTAGGGAGAATATTGGTTGATTGATAGGCTAGAAGAAAACAGTTTCATACATGAAAAATAAACTGATGTCCTGTTTTCAAAGGACAAAGCCTTCCAAAGCTGTTGGCTGACCAAGGGAAGCAGAACTCTATTGCGTCACACCTCATCCAACTATAAGCTCATAGGATATTGACTTAAGATATGGTAGTTTTTTTGAGAATCTGGTGAACAGAGCCTGATTTTTAATCAATAACTGGCTTTTCTTTGTGTTCTAGACACTTTACAGGTGGAGAATGGAATTGGTGCTTTGGGAGACTTATCATGCATAGGGAAGGGAAGGTAGTTCATACTCAAATCAACTCTTGCTGAGAAAACATGACTATATCAGGAAAAAAACCCTGTCCACTCTAAAGAGAAAATTAAGAAAAGGATAATAACAGGCATCAAACAGCAGAGGGCTGTTGCAGAGAAAAGTGTTTTTTGTTTTCTTTGTCCATGGTAGACAGGAAAAGAAGTCATGAGTTCAAATCACAGACAAGAAGATTCAGAGTCGTCTGCTGCCCACCCTTAACTCTGTCAAATCGTTAAAGATATTTAAGACTATGTTAGAATGACCTAAAAGTAACTCTCATGAATAATCCAGTATTACAAATCTTGCCTTAGGACTGAAAGGGTAACTAGACAAGCTCTTGTGATGCTTTCCCACCTTACAATATCCTTAGGCTAGATAACACTGTATCTTCAGATTCTCTGTTTTTCTAATAACTATTAGCAAATAACTATTAGCTAATAACTATTAGCTAATAACTATTGGCATAATCCAATGGTGAAGATGTGGCCTGCTACGTGACTTAAGAAGAAACAGTCTGTCATTTGGAAAAACACCTAAAAGTTCACTAATTATATAGTTTCTCAATTCTGACCAGGTGAATTTTTTGTGTTACAGAAAACTTACTTCTAAGTGTACGAATCCTTCTAAAAGTTAAAAGGATTTGCTTATTTGCTTTTTCCAAATCAGGAAATGCAGAAGACTATTTTATCCTTGTCTGTGTTCTAATGCATTTACGGAGGAGTTTCAGTTAACCAGAGGAGCTGGATGAGGCAAAGACAGCCTTGCTTGCTAACTGTTACACCCTTGGCCAAAAATATAGGACATATCAACTTGAGTAGAAGCCCATGCTATCAGGTATTAAAACTTTGAGCCAGAAAATGTCTTCTGCTCTGTTGGACATACTTTCCCTGTTACTTTTCAGTGCTAGACACAATATGTTTTGTACCACATGCTGTACATCTGTGGTATCATGCAGACAGCAGAGCACTGTTACAAGATCTTCAAGAGAAGACTTGGTGATATTTGAGTCAAGAAGTTCCCTGGACACAGCAGGATCAGTGACCTGAGCAGCAGACCCTCCCCCTGTCAGGAAAGGAAAGCACTCATCCAGCTCTAATGTAAGAATATCCTGCGTGTGAAATATTTAATGTAATAGCTTAGCAGGACACCTATGATACATATGCTGTTGATGAGGCCTGAAAGAGGTAACTGAGTTTTTAAAGTGACCTTTCTCAATAAATTGGTTTGCCGCTCATTTGGCCAGACATTTAGTATCTAATTCATTTGGCTTTCAGTCACTTGTTAATGAGCCTACTCTTCTTTAGATGTTACAGTGTAATTCAGAATTAGTTAATAGGCACAGTGATATTACCTTAGTTTGGAAACATTCTAAAATAGGTGGCTGGTCATCATGAATTCATGTGGTTTTCACTATAACATTAATCATGATAAATTAATTCACTTTACAATTATGTATGATATGTAACTTAATTTACAAGAGTTAGTAATTCTGCAATTAAAATGTCATTATCTTAAAATGTTACCTATTATCTAATCTCTATTTTTTAAAAACTTTATTAGAATATTTTTTGCGTAAATATAAAGAGATCAGCAAAATTCTGAGTTAAAAATGCCACGTAAGCAGAAGCAGTTGTGCTAGGGAATGCTAATCAAGTTCTAAGGGTAGTAGCCAGGGCAACACTTTTGCAAAGGCAACTCAATAGTCAAGCAAGTATAGAAGCATATAAAGAAACTATTCCACCGATAATGCTCATCCAATGCACCATTAGCATATGTTTCCACCATACAGTTCTGCTATTCTGGGGTGCAGGAGGAAGCTGAGAACAACATACAACTGAAGACGTAGCAAAACATTTATTGCAAATATTTCAGTTAAGGTGAAGTTAAATATGAAGCTTTTGATTAACCTCCATAGCTGCCAAAGTCCTGTCTGTAGTCATTTTTAACAACTTAACATTTCATCTTAGTAAAAATAAATTAACACCACTTAAAACATGATCTGAATTAATATCCTTTATACTACCAGGGTACGGCTGGGACATTTTTCTTATTTCCTCTCATACATTCGTATTTCATGTTTCATGAGTCTTTCCTCTAGCCACCTAGGTTTGCAATTGAAGTAATGGAATTAGAAGTAATAGAATTATGTAAGTAATACATACAATGTATTGTACAGACATGTACATACATACAATGTATGTACAGACATACATACAAAGTAATACAGACAACGTACATACTAATTGTATATCTGTGTAATTTGGTTATCTTCATATCTAGATATAAGAAATCTTAAGCAACAAAGAACAGTAACATGACAAGAAGGAATTTTAGCAAAGTCAATTTCATAAGAAGGAAAAAGTATGTTTGTTTTTTTTTTTTGTAAGTGATATTACACTCCCTCTGTATTTAGCAACCAAGAAAAGATGGAAAGTAACTTATTCACTGATAAAATGAGTAAGAGACCAGCATAAGAGAGCCAATAAGACCTGTATTGCTTAATTTCCTGGTGACAGCTGTTATTAGTCCTCCAAAAGAACTTACTTTTTTTTCTCTCAGAGCTGCAGTTACTTTTTATAAAGAAGTTAAAAATGATGGACTTATACATGCCTATACATAAATGATGGAAAGAAGCACTGTCCCTCCTCACCTGCCCATCAAACCTGTTGCTTCAGAGAGACAAGGAACACTAACAAGTCTTCAGCTTACACTTACCCTGAGTAGAGAACTTAGTTCAGATCCTCACCCAAAAAAATAATTAAATTCCTCCTTGTACAAAAGACCCTTGAACATCTGGTTTGTAAGTTCTACTTAAAATTAGTAATTCACTTTGAACTGTGATTGTTTATATTTCTATACTAATACTACTGGCTTCAACTGTTTATTAATGTTTAGACCGTTAATATGAAAGACTATATACTGGAGTCAAAACTGGGGTACAGAAAAGAAGACATAACAATCCCCCTCCCAAGCCCTAAATATGTACCTCAATTTTGCTTCCTTCTGTTCACTAAAAAAAAAAAAAAAAAGGAAAAAAAAGGAAGCCTTAGAGTCCCACAAGGTAGAAATCAGGAAAAACCAAGATTCAGAAGAGATGAAACAGGGATAAAGACTTTCCTTCATGGGAATAGGTAAATATAATCCCTGACTAGAAAAGCAGGTAAGAAGATGGACACACCAAAGTCAAATGCATGATTAAGTAACAAAATATTTCTCCCCCAAGCCTTTATAATGTCATTTTTAGGGAACTAAAAGAACACAATGTCTTCCAAATGCAAGGCATGAGTATTTAAAAATCTGTCTGGGCTCAGGTGACTTTTCTATCCTTTCCAGGAGCAGTGTGAGCGGGAATTACGGTGGTCTTCAGGTGTACTATAATTGTCTATACAGATTCATTCTCTGACTATGGCAAAATGTCTTATGTACAAGATTCTCTTCTGTCCCACTACTGCAGTTTGTTATTATAAACCAGTAAAAGATGCTTTTTTTCAGGACCATCTCTTGGTGCAAAAACAAGGTCTCATGGGTCTCAGTGTCTGTTTGCAAATCAACCTGGAGACATGAAATCCTCAAACACACAGACACCATCTTGATGTAATAATTATTCACCAGGTGCTACTGAACTCAACAGAAAAACTAATGACTTGAATCTCATACTATTTGTTTCAATGCATCCCTCATTTAAACTAATTTATTTCATTTATAAGGTGTAGAATATAGCACTGGAAGTACCCAAAGAGGAGTCAGTAGATGCACTTGGACCAGAGAAAGTTTCTATAGCAGAGCAGTTGGTTTCTTCCCCTTAACATTTCTAAATGGAGTCTTTCTATATTTATATATGGATATAATAATATATAACAAGAAGGCATTGCAACCAAACACACAATAAGATCCAGCAGCTGAAGTTGAAGTTGACACTGCACAAAACTCAGGCTTGAGAAACACGTTTTAACTGCAGTAAAAGATAATTCCTTTTTACATTCTTTTCCTCCTTTCCAGTTTAACACCTGACGATTTCTATCTGTTTCTGATACCCTACATCTTCAAGATCCTGACTGATCTATTGCAAGAAATGGAAGTTCAAAACAGGATAGTATTTTAATGGTCCTTGATTTAAATGCTGAACTGGAATACAAAACAAACACACACACACGCAAAAGCAAAACAAAACAAAAAGTACCCTTAAAACCTTCTAATTAATTATATTGAAATGTCATGGTAGAAAAGGTAACCAAGTAATTTTGTTCGCTACCTTTCTGTCATATTTGATGTTGTGGGGTTTTGTTGGTTTTTTTTCTTTTTTTTTTTCTTTCCTATTGACTGAAAATCAACATGTCATTCCATTTCAATATTGCAAAAAATGTTTGCATTTCAAAATTTATAATGGGAATCTGACACTTTCTTTAACAAAACAGAGTGATTCTGACTGCAGAGAAGCTAACAGCCTTGTAATTAGGGCATTCACTTGAAAATTGAGAAAGCCAGATTCAGGTCTCTCTTGTATCAGCCAGATTGGGGACTTCAATCCAGGTCAGTGCCCTAAATAGCAGACTTTTTTGCTTTGCAGCATAAGTCTCTTTTTCTTCCCCAAAATGGGTGCATCTCCGGTTTCAGGGGGAATGGGGATGATGGCAGAGAACGTGTCTAGATCCAAGAAGACCTTTAAAGGGAAGGTTTCATTGCAGGTGTTTCAATTTTGCAGAAAAACCTCAGCTTTAATGACAGTGTTTTACAATTTAAAAAACCACAAAAAACATTTCTTATCGTAGCTTCTCTTCTCAGAGGAAGCTTTCTGCAGTGTCTTCTGGGTTAATGTTTGTGTGGAGGTATAACCTAAAAAAATGATGTGATATTAGAACTACAGATTTTGGTATAAAGCACACTGAGTCCACGCATACTACTTTTTTGTTCAAGTGTGGTTCCTGCACAGGTAAAATCACTTCTGTGTAAACTTTTAGCAATGCAAAAATACATAAAGTAGGTCTCTTGCTCCATATTCTGTAAATCCATGTTTAAACATTTAGATGAAAAAGTAGTACCCCAGACAAATACAACTTTACCTGTAAAGTTCTCCTCCTTCTACCCCACAAACGTGCAAACGAGTTACCTACTAAAATATTTGACAAATTCCAAATCAACTGCTACAGTAAAAACAGCCTGTAAGAAGCTTGGTTGGCAACTCCTTTTCCTGCTTCCCAGGAAACAGCTCTTTAGCACCCTTTAAATACAAGCCCTGCAGAGTCATAGCTTTTAGTATAGAAGAAATATGCTGAGCAGTAGTCAATTTTCAGACCAAATGAGATATAAAGGTCACGAAGAATGAAAAAATCTGAAACTGCTTTTATCTAAATAAAGATCTGAATCGAGTACAGTCAAATGACACAGTTGGCAGTAGAGGTGCATTAAGATATTTCACCAGGAATTACTTTGGCAAATATTCATTTTAACTCTTATGGATGGCCTAATTACACTTATTTTGGCCTAATCACATCAGAAAACCTTTTGAAAGTTACATTGCCCTATTTAAGTGCAACTGCATCCTTCAAGATTGCCTCTACCCGACAGTGGCATCCTTTCACGTATGAGGAGCGATGAGGCTGTGCACAGCAGCTGGGCTCCTGGCTTCAGACATTTTTCAGGGAAGCTTCAAGGAGTACATTTGGGGTTTTTTTGTGTGTGCTTTCCTTACTGCTACCTTAAAGAAGTACATTGTGTAACTATTCCAAGGCTGAAAAGCCACAAAGGTGTGCAAAAGGGATTATAGTTCCTGTGTGATTTCAAACACTTATTTTTTCATTTGTGGGGTAAAATGACACAATACTTGGGAGTGCTTGGCGTAATCAGGTTTGTTATTGAACTTCCTGAAATCAAATGTGGTTTGCTAAGGGGATTGACTTCATAACGCTAAAACACATTCACAGATTCTGTGGACGTGAAAGGAAGCTTGATCTTCTTGTGAATGAGTTTTGGGATCTAGAGATGCCTTCTATTACAAATTTTTTTTTAAGAAAGCCCACGTACTAAAATGCAGAAAATAAACATAATTCATCACCAGCTCTAGCTGTACTTTAAAAGAACATTAATTATCTAGAACAAGTAGCAGATTTTGTGTTTTTTTCCCAGTTGAAATGATTCACCAGTCAAGCAATGCTACAGACCTCTTTGCTTTGATTCCTGTAGCAGGTATTTCAAATAAGACCTGGAGTTGATTAATTTTGATAGAAACTTTGAACTATTCTTTACTCAGAGTCAGTGGCTGAGATTTTCAAAATACCCAGAAAATATATTTCATTTTCTATATTATTTGCCACCATTAAAAGAATAGCCAAAGGAATTACCTTACCTGTATTATGGAGTAAAGACATAACTGATAGAATCAATCTTCCTTTTTCCAAGTAACTCCAAGTTCCTGTCTCCTCCTCCCTAAAAAGCAATTATTTGGAAGGCATGCTTGAACACAGGGGTTGGACTATGTGATGTCAGAACAATTTTGTGATCCTGTTATTCCATGGGATACTCTGACCAAGATGCGATATTTGCATTTTGCTCTGTCGGAGAATCACTGCCATGCAGATCTCCCCTCCAACTAGGTTCCTAAGCTAATCTTTGAAACACCCACCTCCTAAACACATGCACATCACTTGAACCAATCATCCTGTTGCTTCAGCAAGTTCTAACATTTGCAGGAGGATCCAATTACTTAAAAAAAGAAAATGGTGATAAAGAAGGCCCTGATGAGGACAAAGCCTCCTCTCTGTGAGGAACATGCAGAGAGAGCAGACCCACACTGTGATGGGCTCTTCATGAACTCTGAACGAGCTAGAGCACTTATTTTTACATGGTGATTTCATTCATAGGTGCAGCATGTAATCATGCCTGCAGGTCATAGAGGTGTGCATCACCGTGGACAAGCTTAAATCTAATGTGACAAGGTAGAGCACCCTTCCAAGCGTAGTGGGGAATAAGTGCTTTTTGAATCCCTGCCTATTTCAGTGTCCGAAAGCAACAGTAACTCTCAAAGCAGCAGAAGTTCAGCAAAATAGCAAGGCTGTTGAGTGTCTCTATCATTTAAAGGCAGATGTGTTCAGTGGAGAATGAAATCTCAAGGTTATGAATTTTTAAAGTCTTTCCTTTTTGCTCACGTCAACCTTCTCTTCACTGTTAAAAAGTTTATCTTCACTCACTTGCTGATATTTCATAAGACCTTGAACTGAGGAGCAAGATTATTTAGTGCAATTTGTGAGCAATATTGAGCACAGTAACACCAGACATTGGCCATATACTTTTTGGTGGTACTCTCCTTCAGCAATATCACCGGACTGCATATAGAATAGAGAAGGAGGTCAGGTCCACTCTCTGTGAAAGCAGAGAGTTTTTTGGAAGAAGTTATCATGTTTTAATAAGACAAGGAGTGTTCAAACGGATCTTAGCAACCTTGTGAATCCTTAACATCTCTCTGAGAGTGAAGTATCCCTAGATTGAAAGGGTTTAAGTGTTTTCTATCATTATTCAGCTTTAAGTCTGTTGTCCTGGATCCCAACAATTGCCTGAAACTCAACAAAGAAGGGCAGATAACAACACTATTGAGATGTAGTTAAAGCCTGCCAGATGTTCAATTACCTTTCCTAAAGCATACCATATCCAAATTATTTCCCCCTCATTTTCATCATAGGTCTAATATTTGCTACTTCATGCCTGTTTTCAGCAATATCCTCTAGTTCCTTTTGCGGCTACCTCCCAGTGATCAATGCAATCCACCACTTCCTTGAGGACAGTCTTGCTTTTCTCCATTTCCCATTCTGGAAAGAAACCAAGATTTGAGATCCCTGTACTTTTGCCACCAGTCTCCCACTGCATTCACATCTCTCTCTCAGTGCCCCAGGCTCCCAGTTTCTTCAGTTTCTCTTTGCTCCACTCTTCTCCAAGCACGGCTGCCCATCTTCCCCAGCCCACACACCTCACTCCCCTGCAATCCACATACCTCCTGTCTCTTCCTCGCCTCCCAGGCTGCCTGAAACTCTGCTTCCCTCCTAGCTTTCCTCCAGCTTCTCCAAGACACGGCCACAGGAGGGAAAGGATCAATTTTCAGATATGATCTGCCAGCAGCTCCCCACATTGTGTTTGGTGTCTTACTGCTTTTCTTGGAAGCCATGTCTGGTTTCCACACAAAGCAAGAATCTCAGGGAAGCCTCCAGCAGCCAGCAAGGCTTCCTCTGCTTCTGCCTTACAAGAGAAACAGAGAAACAATAGACAGGCCTCTTCAGCTAGAAACACTTTTTTTTTTTTTTTTTTTTGTCCTACTGTGTCTCAGTTTGTAGATCATCTATTTCAGCATCATCAACTGGATGTGATCCACAAGCCACATACTGAACAAGCCAGATTTTAAATATTGTTTATAGGCAAAGCTGTACTCTACAGAAATCTCCTACAATTAAGTGAAATAAGTTTCCTGGAGGGGAATCTAGGGGAAATAAAAGATCAGTTTATATTGTTGCGATTCAAGGGTAGATACGACTTAAGTTGTTTTTCCTTCTTAAAATAAGAAGGACCATCACTGATGCTGGAGTGGACCACACAGAGAAGAAAAGGGGAAACAGATTCTTAATACAGCTCTTAATACAGCTCTGAATACTATCTAGTTGCAAAACAATGAAACAGTACTTGATGAATCAGAAAAAAAAAGTATTATTTTTTCTGAAAATGAAAATAAGCAATCAATTTTCTGTGAAAGGTGCAGATTTAGCAAAATCAGTAACTGAGCTGCACAATATTAATGGAGCTGAACACCTGGATTTTCATATATACATTTCAGGTGTCTGTTTTTATGACAGTGTGTAAGGAGTAAAGAGAGATAAAGAAGAGGCAGAGTACCAAGCTAAGGCAGAAAAATATTTGTTCTCACCCATCCCCATCAGACTGTGTTGCCTATAGTTTTTAGTATATACTTTCACTGCGCTTTAAAAATAACTCCATGGTCTGCCCTGGCTGTGCAAGTCACAGCCAAACATCGCCCTCTTCCTGTTGTGCTGCATGAGGATCCATGGAAGAAATATGCATCTCTCAGTGAGGGACAGAGGAAGGCTTTGAAGGTGCTGATTCAGCCCTGGGGGCGTAAGGACAATGCAACAGTGATAGGTCGCAGCTAATAAAAAACTTAGTTAAGCTACCTTTTTTAAAGCTTGAGTTTATAGTCACAAGGGGACACTTGGCAGGCCTACCCTTCTTATGTCAGAACAAACACAAATGGGTATAAATATTCAACATATAAAGAGTGTTTCGGGGAAAATGTAGGTATATTCCCCCTGCAAACTTAAAATCCGTAACTACTTTATGGCAAGCACATTTTAAATTTAATGAACAGAACTGAAGGATGATGTACTGTGCACTTAAAGGGGTCTAGAAATGCTATACAAGTAATGGATGCCATACAGAAGGATTTAAACTTGTTCTAGAAGCTAAGTAAAGAGGAAGGACAGAAGAAAAATGTTAAATATTTCAGTTAGGATAGCATGCTGCTCCTTGGTGTATTGACCTTACTCAGCCAAGAGGTGCCCTGGGAAAGAAGCCATAGTTTCAGTTCCCCGCTACACCTTTCCTGCAACCATGAGCTTGACCTTTGTACTGATAGTAAAGGAAAAAGGAAAATCTTTGGAAAGCCTCCCCTTTCCTGCAAACCTCATTGAATAAGATTGCCAGCTCAAATTTGTAATCTAGTCCAAGAGTATTCTGATAAACATGTGACATGAACATCTGCTTTCCCCCAAGTGCAAAGGGTGTAGTTTCACATAGACTATAAACAATAAAGAAAGAAATAAATAAACAAGACAATTCTCTAAGAGGTTGGTGCAAAATAGCCAGGAATTCCTTATGCACTATTTTTGTCCAGCAGTCACTTATGTTCTGCATTTTGTGTATATCCTTTCACCCTCTCCTCACATTTTCGTTCCCTACACTTAAGCAAGTGCCATCCAACCCGAACCAATGTCTGGATTTTGGTCTGAATGTGTGGATCACTTGAGACCGACTGGAGTTCTTGCTCTCAAGTGTGACTGCAGCTGGGCCTGTGGGATGTGGGGAAGTGGATCAAGCTGAAAAGTTAAGATTCTCCCACCTTTTCTGAGCGTGAAGTCAATGGGCTGCTCTCACAACACCTTCAGTATGTAGCACTGTCAGAGCCCAAACTTTTGGACCAAATGTGCTGGGATCAGGAGCAAAATAACACCAAAACCAAATGAATACATGTCAATACCAGCAACGTGGGAGCATTTCTATTCAGTTCACAAAAAGGGATGGGAGAAAAGGAAAAGGGACAAAAAATGAATTGCGCTACCCTCCCCTCCCAGCTCTCGGACAGACAGCAGTATGGCTGCTGAGGTTTTACCCTGCCATCCCCAAAACTTCAGACCTTGATGGGGTGCAGCAGGGAGCTCCTACAGCTCTCTGCTGACTGGCAAAATTGCTCAGAGGCCTCTTAAGCTACGGGTAAAGAAGAGGGTGTGTTTTCAACCAGATGTGGGGCTGGGAGAGGTGCAAAGCTGTCTGGAGGGCACAAAATGATTGATGTGGGGCTGGGAAGCATATAATTAATTTATGTTGCTATACTAAGAATGCATAATAAATTGCTGTAGGTCTGGAGGGACACAGATTAATTAATTGGGGCTTAGGGAGAAACTGGTGCTCTTAGTACAACTGGGCAATATTTTATGCAAATATGTGTAATGTTATGCAAATTACAAACCTACTGGGGTTTTTGTGCCATAAGATATTGGCAGAGATGTGCCTGCATTGTAAAACAAATTCCCTCTGCAGCTACCGCTTGACTGGAATTGGGTGAGGAAGGTAAAAATTATATATTTTCAAATATTATACTGTTTGTAAAATTCCATATTAAAAATATTTTTTACTCAGATGCGTACAAAAGCATCTCATTTTCCACATATGCTTTTATAAACATGTATTGGGCTGAATAACTAACTGAAAAAAATACAGTAACGAAACTTTTCAAATTATTCGAAGACCTCTGTGTGGCTGAGCTCTCATCCAGCAAGATGTGCTGCTTGGGAAGAGAAATTACAGGATGCCCATGAGGGGAACAGCATTTCAGGGTAATGTGAGAGGACTGTAATTGCTACACTCTGATATAAGAGAAAGAGAAAGAATCCTGGCTGCAGCTACTAAAATAAGGACCTGAAATATGAGGGCAGTAAAACTCTAATCTTTTCTGACCTGGTGTCGGTCCAGACACACAATAAAGAACCATCAGGGATTAATCATTTGAGGAAGGAATTCGAGAAGAGTTATTGTATTCTCCGCTAAATTTTGCAAGACTTCTCTGAAGAGAAAACATTCGGGAATGTGGTGGATGCGTGGTCATCATTTGACGTACTGCGGTAATTTAAAGTAGAACATAGCTACAGAAGAAGAATGAGATCACTAATGGAAGTTTCAAAAAGCAGTGATTCTAGCAAGAACAGCGCACTTTCTCCAAATGAGTTTGATTGTAGCACCGGGGTTAATTTCATCCTAAGAAAAAAACACTTAAGACATTAAGATGGTATTAAGCTAATGGCATTATTATGTTGTCTGTCCTTTTTTGTCCTAAGGACAAATAACTTTATGGCTACAATGGTCAGAAAATCGGGTCCAAATATATCTCTGCTTGTCTGGAATGAAAAAGTAGGTTGCAATAAAATAGAAGTTATGGGCCTGGTGGGAAAATCTTTTGGTTCTGTGGTGCAGAAAGCTAAAACAAGATTGATCTTTTTCACAATTTTTTCATTTTCTTACAGATTATTACCAGTCTTGTTAATAGCTACCTAAATATAAAAAAAGACCTCGTAACCAATATATAAAAAAAAGACGTTTTCTGGTGTCGAAAACTCAGTTCTCTAAATCCCATTCACCTCCTCATTTATTTAATTGCAAATGTCGCTAGGAAAAAGCTAAATTAAGACAAGCTTGTCGTTAGGTGGATATTGCTAATCTAATTTCCAAAGGTGCTGATACAACAAGACCATTTGTGTAATTTCTATGGATTTGTTATTAATATCAGGCATAAATCACTAGAGACCTTAATAAAATCAAAAGCCTTTATTTTTTTCTTGATTTATTGTACTTAACCAAAGAGACAGTAGAATGTTTGTCTTTGGAGGTTTCCAAGTCTGGTCCAGAGAAAAATATTCCAGTCTGGTTTGGTATGACAGACCACAGAACTTCCTTGAATTAATTCTGGGCTGAACTAGGGCATATCCTTTATAATAACATCCAATACTTACTTCAAAAATTTTGACTGAAACTTTTGGTTAACTGTTTCTAATGGCCTCACTGTTAAAAATGTGCTCTATTTTGAGTTTTGCTTTTTCTCACTTCAGCTTCCAGCCTTCAGATTTTGTTACACCTTTCTCTCCTATGCTAAAGAGTTGATCATCAACATGTTAGATTTTATACTTAGCGCAGTCACACTTTTACTCTGACTCCCTATTTTGGTATTTACTTTCTATTTTGATATTAACGTCCTGTTTTCTTCACCATTCATGAGTCCAAGCATCTTTGTGCTATCTAAAAAATTTATCAGTGATTTTTGTTGACTTTCAGATTGGGTAAAAGAAGGATTAAAAAAACACAAAAGACGTACACCTGCCCTACAATAATTTCCCATTTACCAGTCTTTTGAGACTAGTTTTCAATCTATTTGGCATGCGCCATACAAATTAAATTTCCACTTGGAATGAATCAAGTGCCTTGCAGAAATATGTTACATAAGTTCAACCTTACTATATGGTGTTAAAAGGTAAAAAAGAATACATATATAATTTCTCAAGCCCTATTTTCAGTAAAGTCATGCTGACATTAGTAACATTATCCCCATATTCACTCTTGATCAGTCAAGCCCTGTGCCAGCGATTTCACCATTTTTTCCTGCAATTTGAAACCATTATGACAGGACTACTATTACGCAGCCTGGATCTTTTACCATTTTAAATTATTTACATAATGTTTTTTTTTTTTTTCTAGTGGTGTGCTCATAAGGACCACCCTCGGCAAATAGGCCACCATAACAGTGACCGACAAGACAGGAGTGAGCGTAAGGATGTAGCTGAGTGGGATGTCCAAACTGCCTAAGATGGTGTTTGCCCAAAATTGATCTAGGTAAAGAGGAAGAAAACTACTGTCCAGATTAAACAGTAACTGGGGAAAACCCAGGACACTTCTGCAAAAAAAAAAAAAAAGACAGCTAAACAGAAATGCAAGTGAAACACAAAGATTTGTAGCAGGTGGGAGAAGAGGGGAGCAAGGCAGAGGGGGAATGGGATGACTCTTCTAGGCGTAGTCCCATGCCCAGGGGCTCTGTCCAATTCTGGCAGCATGGCCTCACCATGGGCACCCCCAGCTGCTGCCTCCAGCTCTCACACAACCAGCACAGGGGCACCCAGGGACCTGCACCCTGGGGGTGCTGGATCACCTCCTAAGGGCTGCCACCCATCCCTGAGGGATGTGGGGGTCAGACAGGGCACACATCTCCCACAGCAGGGGTGTGCTTTGTTGGGATTAATTCTAGAACAGGATTTAAAAATTTTGGAAGCATTTCATTAAAATTTTGCAAGTGCTTAGCATTGATCTTCTGTTATCGTTACGGGTCACGACTTCCAATGAATTCTGTGTCATTAATAAATCAATAAACGGCTTCAATCCTGATTTGGTTTAAACTGTGTGAACTGAGCAATTTCTCCCTGTGAAAGTTCTACCCATCTGAAATTCTCACTCCAGTTCAAGACTTAGTGAAGTTAACCCCCCCAAACATTAGCAACTGAGACCCTCCCTGGAGAACATCCCTGCTAGTTCTTTAGAAACTCCGGGATGAAAACTAATTTTCAGGATTTAAAAATAACTTATTTTATAGCTCTGAAATAAATTCTGGAATGGAAACCATATCATCATCATCATTCTGTGATTGGAATGTATCTATCAATTTCCAAATACAGGAGAAAATAACTCTTAGAGAACTATTTTGAAACCATAACAACAACCCTCCCCACATTTCTTCCCAGCAATGTATTGATACCCTTCCTTCAAATTCTCTTTGTTCTTTATACTTAACATCTACTCATAAATCTAATCTAATTTAATCTTTCTACATATTCTGTTGTTTGAGTTACCTACAGCTTTCTCAGATTGTGAGGTTTTTATGGTGTGATTTTAAGCAGAATAGCTTCTTTTCATGATTATTTGTGTTTTGGCAACAATTAAAATAGTTTAATCATTCCCGATCAGATTAATATTTGCCCATTTCAGCTCTTTCTCCAAATTGAGTTTGCTTATGTCTGCTTTCAAGATTTATAAAATTGGCCTTTATGAGCAGCAAGTATACTACATAAGCGCAACTTGTGACCATTTGTACCTAAGCAACCACTGTATTTTTGTTCCATAATTGGTTCTTCTCTATCTATCAATACTGATTTCTTCTGCAACAGGTTCTGGAAACAGGAATTAGCATTTTGTTATAGATAGACATTTGGCTTGATTTCAAATTAAGCACAAGAGGACTCAGTGAAGAATCTATTTTCTGTCCTTTTACATGGATTTGATACCCTTCTCTTTTTCCCATTACTTTATCTACTTTATTAAAAAAATAAAAATCCAAGTTACTCTCCCAGATTCTTGAAAGTCACTGAGACATTCTTTTCTTACCAAGATGCCAAGAGCATAATGGTACACAGTCTGAAGGAAGCTTTATTGAAGTGAATAAATAAACTGGGAGCTGAATGCCATACAATGGAACTTGCTGTATTTTTTTCCTTGCTGGTCTCATTCTAGATATATTAGGATGGATGCCAAGCAATCATTAGTAAGCATTTCCCATGTCTTTGTATTTTAGAAAACGCTGACTCCGTGAAAGGTTAGGTGACTAGCCTTCATTTCTGTAGACATAAAGAAATCATACGCCAAAATGAGTACAATATATGGTAGCCATCATTTCTTCGGGATTTTCATTGTCTCAGCTCATGAATTTTATACCTTCTTATAAATTCTAAGAACAATTTGACATTTTCTGCTAGTATCACCAAGCCAGAGGATTTCTGTGAATACTAATGAACTTTTACCAGAATAAATATATTTTGTACAGTGGTGATGCAGTTCACTGTCAAAGTATCTCACTACAGATATATTGCATACCATCAAAATTTAAAGCAGATGGCTTGGAGTACAACTGGTAATTTTACATAGTCACAAAAAAAAAAAAAAGATAGATTACATTCCCGGTGAATTGCTGTCCCTGGCCTGCCCTTTCACAGAATTCATGGAGCACATGGACCAGGACCAGGGGCATACTTAACCCTTGCAGGAGCTGAAGCTGCTGTCTTGCTCCCGAGACTGTGGTTAAATCCATTAGTACCTGCGACACCAGGCCAGACCCTGAGCCTATTTGCCTTCAGGCGTTGCTTCCAAGGCAGCGTACAATTGCAGAGAGAAAACACGTGAAGTTACAACAGATTATGATGCTTCACCTTTCTGCTCTGTGCACTATTCCGGTTAACTGAATGTGAATCATGGGGAGACAAACTCCTGTAGTTCAGGTTTTTACAAAACATTCCTGTCCAGTAGCTTATGTGCTTTAGTCAGATTGTCTGAACACAACCAAATGAATCACATTTTTGCTTTTGTGAAATGATAGCACTTATGACACTATAAGAAAATAGGATTTAATGTGTCTTTTGTCATGCTTTGGGTAAGTAACTCAATGAGAAACTGCCAACCTTTTTCTCAGCAAAGTGTGCCATGGGATCCTGCATCAGATCTTTTGCCATACCAGGTATGACCATGCATCCTGCACCTCCACCCTTACTGGGATGTTGATCCCTCTGTGGGAACTGAAAATGCACAGAATTGCCAAAGCTGCCCACTAGAAGCTGAAGGGTATAGCTCTGAGGATCAAGGCAATTAGCAAGGGGGCAAGAACTGTTGATTAAATAGACACTTAACAGTGTAATAAAGTAGATTTTTCTGGGAAAGATAAATGAAAAACTGAAAATGGAGAAATTTATTGAAAAGGTCTAAATATGTTTTTGTACTGAGTGAATGTATGATGATGAGAAAAGTGATGATAGCAGTGTAAGGAATAAAGTTATTCTGCATAAGTATGGCAAGTGTTAATAAAAATCAAGGATGTCAGGATGAAAAGGAAAGAAAAAGGAGAAAAAGTGATATAATGGATAATGGAAACATTCTGTTGATAAATTAGCTTTGTGGTTATTAATGCATTTCTGTTCTACTCTTAGCAGAAAAAAAAAAGCAAGATTTTGTGGTGAAGTTGTTGTTATTGTCCACTATGTTACGGTCAATATGTTCTCTATGGAAATACTTTCTTTCTTTTTCTTTCTTTCTTTCTTTCTTTCTTTCTTTCTTTCTTTCTTTCTTTCTTTCTTTCTTTCTTTCTTTCTTTCTTTCTTTCTTTCTTTCTTTCTTTCTTTCTTTCTTTCTTTCTTTCTTTCTTTCTTTCTTTCTTTCTTTCTTTCTTTCTTTCTTTCTTTCTTTCTTTCTCTCTTTCTCTCTTTCTCTCTTTCTCTCTTTCTCTCTTCCTTCCTTCCTTCCTTCCTTCCTTCCTTCCTTCCTTCCTTCCTTCCTTCCTTCCTTCCTTCCTTCCTTTCTTTCTTTCTTTCTTTTTCTTTCTTTCTTTCTTTCTTTCTTTCTTTTTCTTTCTTTCTTTCTTTCTTTCTTTCTTTCTTTCTTTCTTTCTTTCTTTCTTTCTTTCTTTCTTTCTTTCTTTCTTTCTTTCTTTCTTTCTTTCTCTCTTTCTCTCTTTCTTTCTCTCTTTCTCTCTTTCTTTCTTTCTTTCTCTCTTTCTTTCTCTCTTTCTCTCTTTCTTTCTTTCTCTCTTTCTCTCTTTCTTTCTTTTTCTTTCTTTCTTTCTTTCTTTCTTTCTTTCTTTCTTTCTTTCTTTCTTTCTTTCTTTCTTTCTTTCTTTCTTTCTTTCTTTCTTTCTTTCTTTCTTTCTTTCTTTCTTTCTTTCTTTCTTTTTCTTTCTTTCTTTTTCTTCCTTCCTTCCTTCCTTCCTTCCTTCCTTCCTTCCTTCCTTCCTTCCTTCCTTCCTTCCTTCCTTCCTTCCTTCCTTTCATTCTATCTTCCTTCCCTCCTTTCATTCTATCTTCCTTCCCTCCTTTCATTCTATCTTCCTTTCTTTCTGTCTTTTTGAGTTTTTTTGAAGACATTCTTATGCACAAGGACTTAAGGACTTCATCTAGAATCAAACTAGTTTTAAAATTCCAGCAAATTAGACTGAAACTGCTACTTCATTTTGCTCAATGCAAGACCAAAACCAAAAAAGTCATAACTACTTTGATTAGTTACATCTAAAAAATCCCAGTTTTTTTCTGCCTTTTCTTCCTTGCCTGACTGTGGATTTAAATACACTAAAACCAAAACTTAAGACTAGGAAACAAATAAAGCAGCAGTAAATGCCAATTAACAGAAAATAAAGACCTCTAAAGTCAGGCTGTAAAAATTCACGACTGCTTTTCCAGCTGCTGCAATGCTAGTATGAGTGTTGATTTTATCTTGCTGTAATTTGATTGTTTGCATTTAACTTTCCTCCAATAATTTTGAATGAAACCTGGCCAAGAAACAAAATGAATTATCAAAAAGCAAAAAACTAGAACAGCAATCATCCTCTTATCCACACAGCTAGCCTGTCTTCCACGAAAGTGTTGGCATGTAAGTGTTGCCAAAACCTCAGTTTTCATGGTCTTTTGAAAACAACATTAGAATTTCATTTTTATTGAGGTCGGGATGGCTAAACATTAAGGTTTTTGTGTAGACGGCTTATCCCAGGCTCTGGTGTCACAGAAAGGTAGTAACTTGAAGGTGACAAAACATTGCAGATTCGAAAAACAAGGGTGGGGTGGTATGAATTTAACAGGATAATCTCTTATAAAATACCAAATCTCTTATAAATACCAAATAAATTTGGAAAATTAACAAAGCCAGGAAATATGGGTTAGGGGTAGACAAGGACAGTCTTTTTTAGGAAGAAATAAGGTGGTAAAGGGGTAGAACTTCGGAAAGGTTGAAGGATAAAAAGGGAATATAAGGAGAAGAAAATCATGTCCTTGAGCTTTTTTTGGAGATCCATATTCAGGAGCCTTGTGCCTGATCTATGCAGCTTGATGCAGGAAAATAACTGTGTTGCTGCTCCAACACATATGTATCATCTAACTTACTTCTGTGGTGAGGATGTACTTTAGTATTGAAGGGACACCAACCAGCCAAGACAGACTGAGTAACCACAAGCAAATCATCCTGGGAGTCATTTCCAGCCTCATGAAAGACAAAATGACTAGGAGCAGCCAGCAGATTTACTGAAGCAAATTATGCCTGACAAAACCAATGAATTTTCTAAAATGAAATGAATGGCTTACTGGATGGGGGAAGAGGTGGTGTAAGTGTTCTTCACCTTGACTTTAGCAAGGTTTTTGACACAATCTCCCATATCATCATTGCAGCCAAAGATTGGGAGGTATGGACTGCATGGGTGGATTACAAAGTGGCTGAAAACCAATCTGGACTGTCATTGCTTCGAGTCCACCCTGTCTTGAGCAGGAAGTTGGACTAGATGAACTTTAGAGGTCCCTTACAACCTAAATTATTCTAAAATTCAACAATTGTATGACAGTATCAAACCAAGGGATAAAGTTTAGCTGAAGAAATATTTTTATATGTCTCTTTAAAATTAAAGATGTTGAATTATCACATAGCGTACAGCTGACAAGTGAATCTTATCCTGAAATGGCTTCAGATTTTGCTAAGCACTGGTTTTCCTGTCATTCAGTATCTATTTTTTTGTTATCTACTGTTTGTTTCAAATGTTGTTTTCAGTCAAATTTTGTGTTCCTCATCTGAAAGACTAATTAAACAGACAGATTTCACAAAGTGAGCAGTGGCCTTGAGTACAGAAAACTTAAGGTAGTAGAACTAGAAAATATTATACACTTCCCAAATTAATTTCAAGACTTGAAAGTTACCACCACACTTCAAACTCATTACGTTCTGTTCCTCTCTCTTTCATATTTGTATGAAGCATCAGGAGCACACTGAAAGAGAGCACAAGAGACTTAAAATTTGCCATTTAACTGCAAACAGTAGGAGAGGTGGCACAGATGTCTACAACAAATTACCACAGCAGTCAATTGGAAATGCTCTCTTTTCAATGAGATTTTAACAACACTTAGGAATGACTGTGATCGTAAGAAAAGTGTTTGGATAGCATCAAACCAGTGAACACTTCTGTCAGAGAGAAGACTAGATAAACAAGCAACAGGAGTAGATTGAAAAAAGAAAAAGTATTAAAATACTGAGATTGATACAAACAGAAATGAAGTAGTTTAAATGTTTAAGCACACCATCTTACACCTCAAAAAAAAGAAAGAACAAGAACTGAGATCTTACTCATGGTAGCAGAGACATTCAAGCAAGTTCTGTCCAGCTTTCATAGATACATACAGTAAAATGTGTCCTTTTTAATTTTTTTTTTTTAAAGTGTAATAAAAGGTGTCTGTGCTGTGCAACAAAGGAGGCATAAAGGAAGCTAACTGTCATCAGGCTGGTTAAGAAACATGAAGCGGGACAGCTTCATTGGTAGCTGGGAGACAAGTCTGAGCAAGTTCCAGTGTGGATTAGTTGTGGAAATGATTGTACTTCTTTCTGGAAAAAGTTAGTGTATGTTCTCAGCTTTCTGCTGTCTGGCTGTTACCATCTGCTGGGCTAAAGCTCAGGACTCATGTATTTAAGCTTGCATATATGTCACATAAGAAATTCCAGGCTGGGTTGGAACATGATCAGTGTCTTCTTATAAATACATTATCATTTTTTAAGTATTATGAGGTATTCTGCAAGGCATAGAGGGACTTTACACAACTTAAAATAGAGGTGGAAATATCCAGCTTTATACTTAAAACCAGACTAATCTTTTTGCAGTATGCCTTTTGAAAATGATAAGTCTTGACATGAAAAAAATGGTCTGATTCAGCTGCCATGAATTTTCTAGATGAGACTAAAGTCAGTCACTTAAACAGTTGTAAAGATCAAGAACATGAACTGTGCTCAGTTCTGAGTCACTAAAATACCTAGAGAATGACTTTTACTCAAACCTTCATTAGCATCGTGGAGCTCAGTATAATAAATTTTCTTTTGGGGGAAGGAAGAGTAGTAGTATAGAATTTGAGTACCACATTTGTCAAATCTTCCTTTTTTTACCAGTGAATTTCACTTTGTCTGTATGAAGTGTTGAAAAATAATTGAGTTATTAATAAGGTGTCAGTATTATTTTTTTCCCCATATACATGATTTACACAGTTTTGCTGATGAGGTTGTCTATCCTTGAAGGAACTGTAGAATTAAGTGTGAAACCTGAGGTAGACCCGTGATGAGAAGGAAACAGATTTCCTCTGCTGTATTTTCCTTAGGTGTGAAATGAAGGTAGGCTTAAGACATGAAGTCAAATCTGAGATAGCAAATTTGCCTTCACAAGCATTTTTTGTCTCAGTTAAGTTAAACAACAAAAAAAGAACATTTGCATTTTAGTTGACCTTGCTGTTAAGAAGGGAAAGAAAGAGAGGAGGAGTGATCCTAAATGTTCATCACTTTAAAGAGCTGCCTTCGTGAACTGAGACTATGATGGGGTGAAAGATTTTTGTCTGCTACATCAGTATTCTGGTAGGAGGAATATTTGCTACACTTTCTCCTCCTCCTCCAAACAGCTGAGTGATGTCTTAGAAGGGAAAGTTATTTCATGGATTTAACAGTCATAGTCCAAAAGACAAATAGCAGGGCTAGGGTTTGCCTGGATTCTGCAATACACTAAAATATTAGTCTGTCCTGTCACCCATTCAGTGCTGAATACCTGGCAAAAAAAAAACCCTATACTTATAATTACAGATTAGAAAAATAAATATTGACAAGTCAGATTTGGACAAGGAATCATATGACCTGTGCACTTTCCATACACCCTGGAGCAGATACAAATTTCTCCATATGCCTTTTGGAACAAGATCAGCAAGCAAAATGTTCTAACAAAAGAATGAGAAAACACGGAGATATGGCAGGCACACATACAAAACCAAATGACATGATATTAGCAGCACAATGCCAGCAGTACATGATGAGATAGTGAAGAAAGTGTTGTCAAATGGTCAAAAACAAAATATCAAACTCAGTCCAGATAAGACTGAAGTGAAAGAAGCCAAATGCATGGAAGACAGTCTATCAAATTGAGGCCACTTAGATCAAGCAAATTGAAGCTGTAGACAGCATGAGACCTCCTGGAACAACAAAACAAAAAGCTGCACAACATCCTAGAGATAATTCTTCTTTTTATACAGTACATCCCACATAAGACACTGAGACAAATTTTATGAGAGAACCTATAAAAAAAAAATTAACGATCCCAGTAGTCACCAATCAAAGCAAGTATACTTAAAAAAAGGTACAGGATTTTGTCTGCCACAAACGAAAACAATTTTTGTAACTTGTTAGAGAGCTGCAACAGAAATAAAGCATAGTTACGTTCAAATCGAGAAGGAAGTACTGGATATTGTTTGCTAAAAAAATAATCTCATCAAGATAGGCATGGAATAAAAGCTGAAGTACTGAGAACTTTGAAGTAACATTGTCTGAAGGTTTTGAAAAGCACTTACAAAATTACAATGTCTATATCAGACCCATGAACGTAAATATTTGTTGCAAGCAGATCTGAGTGACTTTAAGTGTAGCGCTTTATGAAACTGAAAGATGAAAAGGTGAGTGAAGTAGAATTTAATGCAGATGAGAACCTATGCTATATACAGACATGTCAAGCAGCAGAGAAGGACACAGAAAGATCACATAATAACACCTTGTCCATTTTTTTAAAGATGAGCTGGCCATGCAGAAGACTATGTGAATCTTAATATGCATCTGTATACAGCCTTGAAGGAAAGTTTTTCTTAAAATAACACTTGCTGATGGCAAGCAGTCAGATAATTTTTCTTGGCATTACGATGGAGAAAATACTTAACATTCTCATGAGCTGACATAAGGCTGTTTTGAGTACAAAAACTTGTGCCAGGCACAACTTGCAAATTTTAGTTTACCATTATTTAGGAATATAAGAATAATTTCATAAGAGGAGACCCCAAGCCATCAAAAGCTAAAGCTTTACTCTCATGAGTTCACCTCATAGACAAACTATTTCCTAAATATACACTTTGTACTTTTCTGAACATGAAAAAATTTTAGTTCTGCCAGAAAGTCGGATCTAAATTGTAGTTTCAGATTTCATGATGAGTTAGAATGACCAAGTCCCACTAAGAAGGAAATAGAACATTTTGTAAGATATAAGGAGTAAAACTCACTCATTCTTCTTCCAGGTATTTTCAATCTAATGAAATGGCTGATTCCATAAAAATACGTGTGTTTGTTACACAATGAAACATTCAGCTTGCTCTTCTGGAACAGGCATGCACCAATTGTGCAATGGTGTCCTGCCCTGAACTGTGGGCAGAGGGGTGATTGTTAAAAATAACCCTTCCTTCCTTTATGAGAGTTGCTTTATATGTATGGATAGCACTTGAAATGATTCATGTCAATGTGACTATAGCATGAGAAAACACTGATTAAAAAAAACCCGCAACGACCAGCACTATGGAGTGACAACCAGAGTTAATCATGTTTTCGAGTTCAAGAGCGTAAGGAAAGACAACTGGGTTATACTGCTGTAGCATAGTCTGCTGCTATGGCTGTAGACTATAGCCACAATGAACCTTACTGATGAAACAACAGAAGCTATAAAAGTATTGGGAGACACTAAAGTGTGCAATGGGAATGGACATATGGAAAAAGATTCCCATGAGCAATGATCAGCGGTTGTGTCCAAGGTTCCCTACAGTGAGACTTGACACTGTTGTCTGCTGCTACACAGGCTGCACCAAGACCACAAGGGCATGGTTAGGCATCACAGCAGAGACCTACGTGATAGATTTAGGTAGGGTCTCTGTTCCTGCATGTAGGAGTAGGCTGAGACAGGATTACATTGGTTCCCAAATATAGCAATAGATTGAAATAGGATTAAAGAGTCGGTTCTAGTGGGTAAAATTTAATAACCTCTGAACTGAGCTGTGGAAGGTTAATTAATAATTTTTCAGAAGTTCTGTAATATTCTATTCATGCCTAAGGGCTGGATGATGAGGACATTGACCAAGATGTGATTTAGTGGGAAAGACTTTAATAAAAACAGCACAAGTTGATATCCTTACTTTCACTCTAGGGTCCTGACACATCAAAGGCATTACTTTCATCATGACTACACATACACACTTCTTGTAGGTTGGTTTGTTTGTTTGCTTGCTTGCTTGCTTTTGTAAGAAGACCGTTTAGTATTTAATTTTATTCTTTATCATCACTTTATGTTTTGTTCAACATAAAAGATACCGGATCAAATAAACTTTCTCGAAACCTGGCCCTGATGTTGGCAGCTATTTTACAATTGTAATTGATCTCGATTGGGGAGGTATTCAGCAAATAGTTATATGAGTTCAGCAAATTTAAAAGTCATCCCCACAATAATCCAACATTTATGGCATCTCATTGGTTTTATAGGTTTGTGGATAGGTTTATGGATAAAGAATTTCTGCTGATTCAAGTATTTGCTTATTTAAACAAGATTTTTGTTCAAACTTACATGATAAAGATAATTCCTTATACAGCATTTCCCATTTCGCTTTTGCTTAAACACTGTTCAGAAAAAAATGGATTATTACATCAGAAGAATACAATATTCTTTGAGGTACAACATTTAAGTGTTGAAAACCATACAATATATAGTTATTACAACTCATCAAGACTTAAATACCTTGCTGTCTAAGGCTCACTTGGATTGATAATGAAATACATACTACTGACTTACAGCTCTCACGGTGCAATGCTGACAAGTACAATGCATTAGAATGTACATCTGCAAAAGTTACAACGGGCCACAGAATTTTCTATGAAGTGTATTGCCCTTTGTGGCCCAGTAACATGAAAAAGTATGAGACTTGAAATATAGCTTGAATATATAATTAATTATTATACGTATGTAATATACAATATTTTTCATATCTCATTAAAATACATGTTAAAATATCAAAACATTCCCACTTTTTCATTGTATCAATATAATCTCTGGGGTTTCTCTAAGGCATTGTCCTTGTCTGGAATGTTTTGCCCCACATTAAAACTCCAGTCTTTACGGATTTGCAAGAAGCAAAATAAGAAACCTTTCCAGTTGCTTATCCACTATACACTTAAACACAAGACAACATTGCTATCCTGTTATCCTGCACAGGTCTATCTTGCTATTATGGTAGCTGAGGTAGGTGGGTAAGAGTAACAGGGTTGCTTCAATAAGTCATGAGTTACGCTCCTTCAAATGAATGTCTTCTAGGATTATTGTACTTGCCTCGAAGGCTGATAGCAAAGTTAAAACTGAACAATCACTAATTCAGTTTTGAATTTCCTTTCTTAGTGTACCACTGATTTAAAGTCATCAACAAAATTTGTATAGGTGTCATTTTTCAAGCCAAAGTGCATTTTTCACAAATGAGTTCGCTAAAGCAGCATAAATATTTATTCTTTTTAAATACAAACATTCCTGACATAATTAATGTTGTCTGGTTTTCAGATTGAGGTGAAGAATTGACTCACTTTGGAAAGTCCTAGTTCTACAAATACGTTAGTACAAATAGTTAAGCCTCTCAGTGTTGTTAGAGATTACAGATATAAAATAGAGGAGATCTGTTTTGAGTAGAGGCAAGGGAAACAAAAGGAAAACCAGCCCTATTGTCACATCAATTCAATTTACAACAAAGGTATATGTTGAGTCTCTCTAAAGGCTCTCTTTATTACCTGCTCTTCTCCTTGGATGTTTTCTACAGGGTAGTCATCATTTAGAAAGACCCTGCAGGGCTTCTGTGCTTCTCAAAAGGATGTGCAATAGAATATGTCACCCAAAATAATTATCTGCAGCTGCCATCTTACCTTAGGCTACATGTCAATATGCACTGACTTGGTACTCAGAGACTGCATCCAATTTAGACCTGAAGGCAGACAAACGTGAATAATACTTACAGCAACAAAACAGGATTGAAGCTACAGTGGAACTAATGTATTAGTTAAAAAGGGCAGCAACTGAAGAACTACAGTGTCTTTTATACTCTTGGTACTGTAATCTTTTTCCTTTTTCTCAGCATCCAAGAGAGAAAGTCCATGGTGTCTTAAAGAAAGCAACAGAAGAGACCAAAAGTACTAGCCTTGCAGCATTTAACTTGCTTTCTCAAGGTGCCTGTGAGGTAGCTCTGCTCGTATTCTGGTACAAATTAAAACGTATTCTGTGGTTAAAGGAATTATGCTGGTTTGAAAACATGCATGACAGAGGGAAAAAAAAAGGTCACATAATTATAAAATATAAGGCTATGAACTATTAAACAAGCAAATCAAAGGGACATTATGATGTAGATGTTGCTATGGTAGTTATACCAGAATTTTAGATGTAAGCTGTAACATATATTTGCCAAATGTGTAAGGTAAACAGGCATATATAAAATAAAGTTACGGAATGTTAAATGCCTTTTACCTGGTATTTGGTTATACAGAATTCATGTGTGTTGGAAGAGATAAAAAAGTTAAATAGTGTTGCTGTGACCCTTGTGAAGAACTAAAAAGGCAGAAGAAAACATCAGGTGAAGAACTGTATTCTCCATCATGTACCCAAAATTTTCATTGCTGCAGCTGACTCCTCAGTCCACAACTGCAATGAGGGAGTTGCACAATTTTGTTTGGAACAAGCAGGTCCCTAGTCCTCCTCTCACCACAGAGCGGGGAAATCACCCTTGGTATTTCCTCAGAATAATTCCTATGAGCTCCAACTCTTTGCCATATGTGGCAAGGAGCCAAATATGGGCAAATGTTCTCTAATTGTAGATGTGTTTAAATGGATGAAAAACTTTTGAGGTGATACAGCAGAGGGAATGATGTGCGTGTTGCCACAACTGGGAACATAACTTGCAGTTTTGTCGTAGACCAACTTGATTTTCTTGACTCCAGCCTGAAGCAATTCACAAAATAATCATTGTGAAGCAGACTCCTGTGCTCAATACTGGCCAGCCCCTGCGCTGCTGTGGGTCAGGAAAACGTACTATATATAGCATCACTTTGAGAAACTACATTGAACTTTACAATAACACCAATAAATTTCTGAAGTATGTTTTTCTGTGTTCTTTACGATCTCTTCCACTCAGCTTTTCAGAGAATGTTGCACTCCATGGAACAGAAAACTGGGAAATAACCACACAGATCATGAAATCCACTTCCCTGAAGTTACAATACCCATGGCATAGCCATTACACGTCGCTGGCCACTAAACATATTGGTAGGAGCTTGAGGGTTGTCTGAGGAGACCAGCAGGCCAATTGTAATGACCCACAGGAAGCTGGCAAGACTGAGGGCACTACCAATGCCTTAGATTTGTACTTCTGAGGAATCTGTTAAACAAAATGTCTTATTATGCACCTGTGGAGCCTAACACTTTGGGACTCTACCTCAGAAGCAACATTTAGACAGGACTCTAATGCACACCATTAATGCAATTCCATTGGCTACAACTGGATGGGAATTGTGGCAGTATCTTCAGTGAATTGTGCAGCACTGTATACAGCTATAGGAATTTGCATGTTCGGTTTTTAATTTCAGTTACCTACCTGCAAACAGTTTCTGACTCACAGGTAAAGCTGCTGTAGAGGATATAATAATTTTGAATGGCAGGACTCCATAGAAGATTAACCCTGCAGTCTGAATTAAATTATTTCTTCTTTTCATAGAATCATAGAACGGTTTGGGTTGTAAAGGACCTTAAAGATCATCTAGTTCCAACCTCCCTGCCATGGGCAGGGACACCTCCCACTGGACCAGGTTGCTCAAAGCCCCATCCAGCCTGGTCTTGAACATTTCCAGGGGTGAGGCATCCACAATTTTCTGGGTAACCGGTTCCAGTGTCTCACCACCCTCACAGTAAAGAATTTCTTCCCAATATGTAAACTGAATCTACCAATCTACCCTCTTTCAGTTTAAAACTGTTATCCCTTGTCCTGTCACTACACTCCCTGATAAAGAGTCCCTCCCCATCTTTCATGCAGGCCCCCTTTAGGTACTGGAAGGCTGCTATAAGGTCTCCCTGGAGCCTCCTCTTCTCCAGGCTGAACAACCCCAACTCTCTCAGCCTGTCTTCATAGGAAAGGTGCTCCAGCCCTCTGATCATCTTCATGGCCCTCCTCTGGACCTGCTCCAACAGTCCTTCCTGTGCTGAGGACTCCAAAGCTGGACACAGTACTCCAGGTGGGGTCTCACCAGAGCAGAGTAGAGGGGTAGGTACTGAGTACTGTAGAGTGTATAGTAGTATCAGGCATATATTATGGGTTAAAGTTTTTCAAATATTCCTTTGTTCAAACAGCTTTCCAAAACTGATTACCATCCAGCCCTCATTATATTACTAATATATTCTATTTCCATTTAAAATAAAATTCCGCTATGCTAAGGAAATTTATTTGTACAACTGTAAAACGCTTTTCTTGTCCCTTTTCCATACCTTGACTGTTGATATAAAATCATGTGTTTTGTTTATTTCAGAATGCAAGGCTCTCAGGACAGAGAACAAAGTCTTTTTTCATCAAGTAGTTTCACAGTAATGAGTATACCTGTTACTTCCTTCCATTTGAATGCAGAATTTTCACATAAGTTATTCTTCTGGGTCATAATGCGAAGCAAATTTTATCTATCAGCTCCTCACTATTTTGAGGCGACTGTTAACGTCTATTGCTAATGAAAAGAATTCATAGAAACGATTTGTCTAACAAGAAGTACCACTTTTACAAAGTCGTTTTCTTTGTCAAACAATACTGATGACAACTGTATTTCATATACAGAAAGAATAAATAAGGTTTGGAACACCTAAAAGAAAATTTCACCTTGCTTATTCTTTATATTTCTTGATACATTAGGAACTGAGGCATGAGTTACAACATCACAAGAATTTGCAGGATGATCAAAGTATTTTAAGTTGGAACTTAGTACTGAATAAACAGAATATTGAATAGACTTTTTGTTATTATTAAAAGATTTGAACAATTCAAGTAATTATTGGTCCTTTTATTTCTTTTATAACAACTTTAATTATTTTCTGTATAAAGCATAAAAGTACTCCGAGTAGAGCAAGGGCATCTCCTTGTACAAAGCACTTGGCATATTATAGATACTATAAGAAATACTAAAAGAGACTAGCAACGGTAGTCATAGTAATAACAGATCTATTGCCTTAGGAAAACACAGTTTAAAAAATCTGGTCAGACCAGTGTGCAAGGAGCTGTAAATAATGCACTGATGGCATTACATGGCCTATTGCTCGGAGACCACCGCTCCAGGAAATATCTTCTAATAATGCCATCCCACAGACTGACTTCGCTGCCTTGCTTTATCACTTGAGTTCTTTTATTTCACTCATACATATAACTTTTCCTAAAAAAGTTGTAATCTCCCCTAAAATGTAATTGGATTTCTTTAATCTGTTTTTCTTTTGAACCTAAAATACAGGGGTTATAAAACTTAAAATTACTGTTGAGCAACTGTGACAAAACAACAACCCATCTAACACAAATACCTCAATTTCTACAACTAATCAGAAAAACAGATTTCCAGAGCCTGAGAAACTGAAAATGAATAAGCTATATCCATTCTTTATGATTTGTTACAGTCAAAGCACTAGCTATGCTTCACCCTTTCCTGACATAGCCATCACAGACATGGGTTTGGATTTGAGCAGTATAGTTCAGAGGTGTAGTGAAAGATCTCTGGCTCCTACCAAACATCTTGGTGTAATGCCCATCATTACCATATATATATGACAAGTGGGGTTAGTACTGTATTCCAGATGGTTTCATCATTAACAGCCTCAATATCAAATTGCAAATAGCTTTCAGAGGTAACACTCGCAATAAGAAATAACCAGATCTTACATAAGTGTTCATGACATAGCACTAGAAAACAAGATATTTACTTTTTTTTTAATTTGGAGTTCAGATGAACATTGTCTACAACACTATGTGGGAATAACTTCCCTCTAAGTTTTTTAGTAATAAACTTCTCTAAATGAATAACAGCTTTACAGTTACATTTGGTACAAATTCAAGGACTAATAAAACTCATTCTTTTGCTTCTGTATAAAATCTGACACACCACTGGGCTGGATATTATTTTAGATTCATTAAATGCAACCGCTTCTATATATATAACAAGATGAGCCTTGTTATATGACATTAAGTTTAGTAACTAGAGTCTAAGAGAAAGTACTTGTGTTTTCCCCACATGAGTAACCATGTTCACTGCAATGGGGTTACACACAAAGAAGTATAAAGCAGTCAGAAGCGATGTATTTAAGAAACCATCAATTTATAGCACTAAATATTTCCTAACATCTAGGTAACACATAATATTTTGAAAATTCTGCCAGATGCAACATCCTGGAAAGATGATTAGACGGAACAATGGCAAAACAAACTTACTAGTCCCCAAGGCACCACCAGCAGATGATACTACAAATAGAAAGGAAAGAGAGAAAAATATTTCAATAATATGAACAAGCCCTTACCTAGTGGCTGCCCTGCGATGATCCTGGCATTCTCTCCTGCCACTGCAGCCCTCGCGTGCCTCTCGCTCATGTACTGTACAAACGCATAACCTTTGTGCACTGAGCAGCCAACTATTTTCCCATACTTTGCAAAGATTGCTTCGATGTCGCCTTTTTTGACAATAGCTGTGTTCAGATTGCCGATGAAGACTCTGGAGTTGATGGACTTTGGGTCGTTCTTATTGGTGACGTTGCTGGTCTGTGTTTTGCCAGTCATGGTTGGATCACTTGGCTTTAAGCCTTAAATAAAGAACAAAGGGAATTATGTTTCAAAGCACACAGTTATCCCTGACTTTGGATGATTTTTCCAGCACTTTTCATTTTTCACTTGGGGTTAATCTAGACTCAGAAGAGTTATACTTTCTGAAAATGATTATCAATAAAACCAAAGTAGCACATTTTAAAATACTGTTGATAAGTCAAATTAAAAATTCCTATTTTTGTAGATATAAAATATACCAATACATCTCTTAATACAATGTTGTGATAGTGGAGCTTTACTGTAACTATATGTGGATTTCTGCTTAGAAATTCACTATTGACTTTTTAAGAACCTAGCTGTCTAGAAACTGCAAAGCAAGAGAATGAATCATTATCTTGTGTCAAAGAAATGAACATTCAAGGCCATGTAGAGAACAAACTGTAACAATGAAAGACAACTCTGCTTTTGTTTAGTAAGTGGCAGCCAGAGCACATTTCTCACCAGTTAAATATCATTGACCATTGTGAGTAGTGCAGGGCAGGTAGCATACAGTTCTTTACTGCAATCAATATGTTTCTATCAGAACAATTTTCCCTATTAATACAGTACAAAAAAGAAAAGAGAATAGACGGGAAGCACAAGTGGCTTATGTTCCTCGAATTAAAAAGTATGAAAACAAACTTCCTTAATTATAGGAACAGAGATCTTCTTGCTGCTTTACTTTTTCCTCCGAGGTCACAAGTCTAAATGTATCCTGGTGTATCTCGAACGGAAATATCCACATTACAACTGGGAAAGATTTGGCAAAAGAAGAAAACCACTTTTTGTGTTCATCTAGCCTCTCACTTCCGAAGTGCACCTGATTTTGTTAATATGTATGCAAATTCCACCTGCCAGCAGGTCCCTCCATTTACATCAATTTGCTTAGATGGAGGTAAAATGAAAGAATTTGCCCATGTGGCTGCTGGGTTTTCTTCAGCTATAGACAGAAATGTCAGAAATATGTATACTTGAAAATTGTGAAAACTTTTTTTGTAAGAATGAGGTCATTTACACAGCATTCAAATTCAGGCCATCTCTTACAGCTAAGAATTATGTTACTATTTTTTAACCTGTTCATACTTTTGATCATATCAGAATAACAGCTCAGGCAAGCAGAGAATCCAGTTAAATACTTCTCACAGTTAAGGTCAGTTCATTTCTCAAGATGAAAAGGAGTAATAACCTCTATTCTGGACCCCCAAAGCTTGACAGTAACTAGCAGAAGCTTCATATTTTAAATCAATAGCTACCATATATTAAGCTAGACTGACGAAAAAAGAAACCATTGCTATTGAACGCCTCACAGTTCCTGGTGAACAAAACGTCCATGGCCACAGTCATCAGCACTTTGAGTGCCTCCTTCACACAGGATCCAAACCCCACCCTTCAGGTAAGAATGCACAATGGAGACATTTGGGCAGTCCCCCCAAGTCCTAACAAATGGTCTGCTTTATTAAAAGAAGGCATGCAGTGGAGCAGTCAAATAGCTTTCACTTGCTTAACAACTTAATATGGTAGTTTCCTTTGTATTACAACATTTAGAGAAAACACTGCAGAAAATAGGAAATAAATGCTTTCTTCTAAGTTCATCGCTTTTCAATACATTCTGGAAACATAAGATGCTATATATATATGCACAAATTTCATCATGGAAAAACAGGAAAACTGCCTTGACCAAAACCCCCTGAGCTTTATCATATGATGAACTCAGTACTGTATATTTCTAGATTGCTGTGCATGTTGAAGTCATGTCTATATATAGTTAACCTGAATATTATGAGCAGTCATAATAGTACACTCGGTGCCATAATAGTTTGAAGACAAACCACCTACAAAGCATAAATAGAATGCACATTGAGCTCCATGTTGGCATAAAGTAGACTGCTTATATTATCTGAGAACTAGCAAGTTTAAACCCATCTTAGATATACCTGCATTTACACAGGAGTCAGTGACAATCACACAGCCATGTTAGCGTAAAGAGCCCTAATGACCCAAGATGAAGAGGTAACATGGCAGAGTGTCTAGGCATAAAGATAAAAGTTAATGCAGGCAAGTAGCTGGTGAACAGGGATCCACTGGTATCTCCTGCTGCTCCCCAAAACGCACACCGCTTCAGTGTGCAAATACCACTTCTGTTGGGAAAAATAAACCTGGTTAGTATTGTGTTCATCTCTGTGGAGATCCAGCAAAAGAGCTGTATCCGTCCTTACATAATTCTTAGCATCTTGTTAATGTTGTCTGTGTACATCTATCAGCTGTGTAGCTGAGCTGATTTTACTAAACTCATAGAGGTGGCATCTCACAAGTAAGACCACTGCTCTAGAAAGCAGTAGACTTGGCAGGAAGACCTGTGTCTTCCATTAGTCGCTGTTTGACTCTGAGTAGGACACTTTTTTGTGCCTCTGTTTCCACTTTTTAGGCTTCAGACTTGCTTTTTTTTTGACTTAGAGCCGTCTCTCAATGCATTTTTATATAGCTTCTAACAAAATAATGTGATCTCAGCTAGGACTTTGGGGCACAACAGACACACTAATAATAAAAATGACAACAGGACAAAATCTACATAAAATCTTCTGCCATACAAGACCTGCATGAAAATTATATACAACAAACCTCTTTAATTATTATCATAACAACTGTTTTCAAAACACCAGAGTACTACACTCTGTATTTCCTCTATTGTTTGGCCATTTAACACGGGATTTAGTGAACTATTCCTTTTCTATTTTGTAAAAATCCTCATTTTACTTTTGCCCAGTTTTGCGATGCAGTAATTCAAATAGACTTTGAATAGGACATTGAATGTTTCTCTCTTGTAGTTGTTCTTTGCAATGCAGATTTCCAATATTTTTATAACACAAAGAAAAGTAGTTGTCTGCTGGGTTCTCATATGCAAATGAGCAGTCAGGAAAACGTGCTGCAGAAATTCAAAGGGTGAGAATAATATTAACATGTGAATAATTGAGATTCGATTGCCTTGCTGGTCGAAGTACAATACTATTGTGAATATTTCATAAAAATCAAAGATACATGGGATCTTCATTACAATGGGAAAGAACTTATGGTAAGTTTTACACCTCGCTTACAATATGCATCTGTGAATACTGAATTATAGCTATCTTCTCTGAGCTATCAGTAAGATCACAATCATTGTAACTCATACAATCACAGAAATAAATGAAACAGTGAGAGAAACATATCTGAAATCATCTCATTTCCTTGCAGCCTTTAATAAGGTATCTTGCTAATTTCCTATTAATGCAGTGACGCTTTCCGGTAATAAACATCCTCTATATGCCAAACATATCTTTTAAGAAATGCTTTTGCATAGCATTTATCTGTCAATACACTTCATTATATTTATTTATTCAATACACTTCATTATATATAGAATTGTTTCATGTTGTAGTTGATTTAATTATTCTACCTAGAACTAACTAGTATAAGTCTTGGAATACTTGAACATAACATTTATAAATTGGACCATTTCCATTACAGTATAGATCTCTGGTTCAAATAGTACAGTTTGCAACTCTGTTTTTAACATTAAAACTTACAACACGTTAAACAGGAGTAAAAATGTAAATGACTAAAATGATATTCCTATTGTCCAGTGGATAAGTCTAAACCAGTCAATTTGAAATGCTGAGGAGGGGGGCAGATTTTAAGCCCTGGCTTCCTTCACATTTCCAGCATTTTCTGACAAAGTTAAGTTAAGCACCATCACGAAAAAGCATTACTTTGTGACTCTGAAGCTCATCTTCAATCCATAAGATGAACGTTTGAGCCCACATCTCCCATTTCCTCCTAGGGCTCTCTGGTTTACACCAGAATAGTGAAGACAACAATCCCTTTTAGAGTTTCAGGAGCTCCTACATATTTATGTGCTTTTTTCTGGGAACTATTTGCTTTCCTTTTGTAAATAAAACATTTAGTTCTTTTAAGCAAATAGAAAAAGTCTGTATTATTTGAATGAACTAAATATTACTTGCAGTGACTTCAGAAAGAATTAAAGTCTACTGTGGAAAACCGAAAATATTTAAAGAAAAGTGAACGGCATTCTGAAAATAGATTAGGACTGTATTAGGTTATATATAGAGAGATTTACTATCACACTTTTATTTACTTATTAATTTTACAAAGAAAATCTTAGGAAAAATGAAACATGCTTTCATTTCCCTCCCAAAACAAAAATCGGTTTGAGATCATGTCTAGAGCTGAGCCAGGAAATAATCAACATGCTGTATTAGAACTATGTGATAACAAAAGACTAATTCTGTGGAGAGAGATTTTTAAATATGAAAATTCACATCATTGGCAGGTTATTCTAAGCACCATTTTAAGCTCCATTCTAAGCACCGTCTAATTTTTATTTTTATTATTTATTTTAATCTTGATTTTTAATATTTACAATAATACAGTTTGCACAGTAAGATGCATAGCGCACATCTGATAATTACAAATTCTTCCAAGAAAGATAGAGAAAGACCTAAACAGACACGTGGTTGGACAGTGAAGTCTGTCTCCACAATGAAAACCACAGTAAAAAATACAGCCTGTAAAAAATACAGCCTGTAAAAAATTAATTGCTAGGATGTTTGGGTGTTGAGCTGAACATGATCATTCTGGCAAATATCAAACATCATGGTATTGGTCCTTAGACGGACATAACGCAGCACTGTAACATGTGGTCAGTCTCTGACATAAGACACATGGTGCTCTCTTTGACATTTCCAAGTAATTTATCTCTGCCCTTCTGTTATCCAGCCCCAGTTAACAGCTGAACTTTTGTAAATATCAAGATTCAATCCTTGCTTTAATAGTTGAGCTCTTCTGAAACTTAGTGTCTTTAAGGTTCAAGAATTGATAAATATGAAAATGTTTATCAAGAAAAAAAAGTTAAGGCCATAATATATTTTCTTTTCTCATGAATTAATTTTTAGCAATGGTGACTTTAATATCTTTGTAGTGTTCTGTACAAATTTAAGACGTTTAAACATTTGAAGTGTCCTTCTGTGGGTGAAATGTCCTACAGCATAGATTTATCTTGCATTGGTACTAATATTTTATGGAGGAAATTCAATATTCATGTTAATTCCTTTAATCAGCAGTCATTAAAAACTATTTTATTACAGTGGTCGTTGACAAACTCCTATAAAATTTTACATACCCATTGGAAGTAAGAATGTTGGATATAACATGGGGGGAGGGAGGGCAGGGGGCAAGAGAGAGAACAGAAAGCTATCAGGTAAAATATATTTTGTCTTGGAAAATCCTTTCTTCTTTATATTTTAAATTTATTTTTAATGAATTACTATATCTAGGTCACACAAATAAAGAAAAAAGTTATTCATAAGATGGTTAGTTAAATCCACATCAATACATTCTGGGCTTTTCCAGACCTCATTAAAGTCAAAGAATCTGCTTCTCCTCTCTCCCCCCAAGATATCCTGCCTTTTACGTTCATTTTTATTTTATTTTTTATGGTTTAGCTTTAAGTTTTCCTTTCAATTATTTTTAAGAAGGGGTTGACACATCATGTCTATAACACAGACAATGCCCCTTTCAAGTTGGCATTTCTGGAACCATATAAATGACAAAATGCATCAATACTTGCTATGCCATATCTTGTAGAAAATGAGGACTAAAAAATAAAATGATGTATCAGATCGCACTTCATCTCCTGTTGCCACTCTTCTCAAAGAGACAAATACTCTCTCTTTGTGGAAGGTGAAGAAAATGTGTCTACTTTAGAAAAAAAAAAACAACAAACACCACGAAAAACCAACATAGATATTAATAATACCATACAGACAAATACCATAAAACACTTTTAGGAATACATTATTTTGAGTTAGTTGTTTAAACATTTGAAAGAGTAAGGGGTAGATGAGCACCCGGCGTCAGGAGCAGCACCTCCTGAGGGAGAGGAAAAGGGAGGAGCTCTGAGATCTGACAGGTGGACAGAAGCTACAGCCTCTTATTGCCCTGCACTAGCTGACGGTGCTGGGACCTTCACCCACCCAAATGGGCAGAAGAAAAAGAAATCTGTCAGCAGAGAGTTACAGGGGTTTTCCCTCCCATTCATATGCTTTGTGTTCTCAGGATATAGAAGATAACCCTATATCATCAGGTAAAGAAATACAGATCCCTAATATGATTTTTTGATGAGCACTCAAATACGGATCCCTTTCTCCCTTTATGCTTAGTCCCTGTTAAATACAAGGCTTTCTCTATTTATCAATTGTAAAATCAAAACATAATCCTATTGGTTAGGATAAGAAAATAATTATGATAATACATACTATAATAGCTGTTTAATTAATACAGTGAGTTCAGTAGAAAAATTTTAAAACCGAATCTAAAAAAATAAAATTAGACATTTTTTGGATTCTAAGTAAGTGGAGTGTGAAATAGGGTGAAGATTTATATTACCTGACTGTCTAATCCCATAAAGAGATAAGCCCTTCCAGGGAATACCCAAGAGACCTGGAAACTGAGGTCACTTAAATTCCAGAATGGGACCTTCGGTATTATCCCTCAGGTAATGCCTCGCTTATTAAAATTCCTCCAGGAGAGAGTGTACAATTGGGATATTTTGACACTAATGCAAGACAGGCAAATAAAGGGTTAACTTTCAAACTTTTCATCTTGCAATCTATGCATTGGATATGTCTATCCAGGAAACTAATAATGGAAACTTTTTTGGGGTGTGCTGCTTTTATGTGCTATCAGTCAGGCTCTTGGAGATAGAACTGCACAAGATTGGGGGGGGGAGGTTGTTTGTTTGTTTGTTTATTTCAAGAAAAAGGCAAACAAAAGTTGGTGACTTTACCCTTCACTTCCAATATTTTGACCATTTGACTATTTGTAGCCAGCCATCTCATCTCCTCCGAGTCATCATTTATCATTTATACAGCAAGCTATTTTAATCTTCTCTCATCAGTCATTCTTGCTGGCTTCTTAATAATTTCTAATGTGTTTCTGACTTTCTACAGTTTCTGTGGCCTAAATCTGCTTTCAATCTTCAGTTTTAGGTATAGTGACAGTAAAAGATGAAGGACTGCTGTCTTTCTCTTCACTTGGTGACTTAGTGATACTATGGATTGCCTAAAAACAATCTTGGCTATATTTGCTGTCATATGACATTTGAAGCTAATCTCATGTTCACTTGGATTGCTTGGTCTCATTTGGCAGTGTTGCTTCCTCAGTGTTTTTGCTTTCTCTTCAGCTTCATATCACTGCGAGGATTAAATGAGCCTTGGCAAGTAAGACAGTCTCCTACTATCATTTTTATATTTCTAACCTTCCTAATAGACTTCCCCAGTTTCCTCTACTCTCAAGGGAGTTTACAGTCTCAAAGTACAAAGTTTTCTGAAAGTTTAATCAGTGAATTGTTTTAATGCTTTAGAATTTAAAGCCGTTATTTTAAAGCAGGTCTAATAAAGGTATATGTGGCACAATTAGACGTTTCCCCTACAACACAATTCTCATTCTAAACCTTCCCTGTTATGTACTAAGCTGTTTTTTTCAACACATGACATTAAACATAGCTAGGCTGACATAAATTAATCGTTCAAATGATTCTTAGAGGAAGAAGATTCTTTGGCAAATTTGTCATGCTTTTTTTAAAGCAGCATCTGATTTTTATTGCTTGTGGAATCACTACAAGCGACTCATGGGTGGAATATTTCATCCAATTTCTTTCTACCAAAGCCTCTGAGAAAACCTTCAATAACATTATTTCAGTTAGAATTTTGCTCCCTTATGTTTCCTCTATTATTTTATAAGTTTGAAATTGGATTTGAGGTATGTCATGATCTAGGCTGCTGAATACCAAACAAGAAGTCAAAAGCTTCCAAATTGTAATCCTAGCTCTGGTACAGACTTGATAAGAGGCCTTATGGAAGTCACTTAATATCTTCACCTTGTCCTCTTTCTTCAGAAACTGGCAATAATACTGATGATATTCCCGCGCAGTGGGTTGTTGCATGAATGAAATGAAAGAATGCAGAACACTACAAAAATGCTGTAGCACTAGGAAGTTTAATAGAAAATATGCAGTTTAATAGAAAACATAGGACTTTGCTTTGAGGATTAGTGATATTTTTGTTTCTCCTGTCCATACCACTTACACCTGTGTATTTCTAAGTATTTTTCTATATTTGCTGTTCATTAATATTTTTTACAATTTATCTCACATATTAGTTGATCAAAATCATTATTTGATCTTTCATAATAGAGAGACATATTTAAGAGTACTTGACTTCCATAATCAGAAGGAAATTAGAATCGCATTCACTCCATAATGTCACTGTCAGATGTCTGTCTTGCGGATTTATGCCAGATGACCATATTGTGCATTTGACTTACAGGAAGAGAAGCTTGTACTGACAAACAAGTAATCCTGATATCTGACTCTAGCTCTGCCAGTAACTTTCGCAAAATGATGCAGTAAATCACTGGCATATTGTGCTTTTGGTTTATCCATCCCATTCTTTTACCCCATTTATTCAGCCTGGATAGATTTCTGTATCGATCATGCATGAACAGCATCTTTAAAACCCAAGCTCAACTGCAGGCAACATGTGATAGACTACATGCTGCTACAACGCTGCAAAGCCTTGGGTTTATTCCTTAGCCTATACAGTACATCCCGAGTCAGGAACCCAAGGTAATGGGCTATCATTCATCACAGAACACCTGAATGCCTTTCTAGTCTATCTAAAAAGTCTAGTCTATCTTTTCCCACGCTAGTCAAGAAACAGTAGTCAAGAAACAACAGATACTCTCACCACTGAGGGTATGCAACAAGACATCTGAAAATCCTTTCTTTGATAAACCTTACAGTTCGTTGTGTTCACAATGTGGTAGTGGAATTTTCCACATGGGATTATGAAAGTTGCGATCATCTACATATATATATATACAGGCATCTGATGAAGAAAAACATAAAGAAAATTTGAATGTGGATCTAATGATGATGTTGTTAAGAGTCTTAAAATCAGTCTTGTATTTCGGTCTTATTTTTCTACCACAATCACGCAACCATGAGGAAGGTCCTTATAAATTAGATCCCTAGATTCTCCTGGGCTTCTACCAGTTCATAAACACAAATCCAAAGCTATCTGTGGAACTCTTCTTCCTCTGTCATCTCATCCTGAAGGCATCTGAAGTTTAATTGCGCTTCAGTTTCTGACATAAAAGCTTACAAGTAGCCTAAAGTTCTGCAGAAACCTCTAAAATTTTTCAACACTGAGTGGCTCGATATATTACCATGTTTAACACTGCCCGAATTCACATTCATTGACCTGTCTTGCCTGCAGATACTATTTCAGTAATTTTCCTCTATCGTGACTATTAAGGACACAAAACTCAGTTGTGGTGCCTTTCCCAGTGTTTTAACAGATAGTTCAACATTTAGGACATTCTCTGGGACAACGGAAAGCTTCATTCAATTCTCTACTGTTGAAATGCAGGATGTGTGTTCTTGGCCTCTGAGCATGTGCTCTCTTAGCAATCACTGTAGTGTGGATGCTTCAGGGTCTTACCCCTACATCTCCCTTCCTAGACTATCTTCAAAAGCATTTGACATTTACTTCATAGTTAAAACTATGGGAATTTTCACGCCCAAGCCTTAGTAGGCACTTACCTTTTAATGCAAAAATAATTTTAATATCATGCAGTTTGTTTTTCAGTTCTGTGCTGAGCCATGGGAATTAATGAAACAGCATAGTAACATTTTCATACTCACTGAGAGATCACAAAACCTGCAGTTCCTACACTATGCCCCATACCATATAACAAATCTGTTAGATTTCAGAAATGTGTGAAAAGCAAGGTGTTCAAATACTGTATCACTGAGAACCCCTGAGATGATACTCTACTTTAATTTTTCTCATTAAAATGCATTGTATATGCACAGAAAAAGTCTTATCTGCTCCTTTTTTACTGTTTTGTGAAAAGCCAAAGACTTTTTTCCAATATTTCTCAATTTTTGTAGTCTCAGCAGTAACTTTTTGCTGCTGCAAGTAGATACAAGTGGGATTTTAATTTAGTCTGCGATACTAGTAAGTCTTAGTGAAGCTGTGATTTTACTCTTGCAGACATCTGATGACCAAACATAATGATAATAGTCCCTACTCAGACAGTTGTTTTATTTATTTAATGCTCTTTTAGAGACTCATTTAAGCAAACACAAAATAATAATATGCCAACGATTTTTTCCTAAAAACATTATCTGAACATTAATCAACCACATTAATACAAACTTTTTGATGCAAACCATGCAAAACCTGTTGTCAACATATCTTTCCTAGCAGTATGTTATTTGAGCAAATGGTGATTTTCCAGGACCTTCCAGGTGATTTTCCAGGACAGCACCTAATAATTTAATGCCAGCAGGTAACTCAGGCCCTGGGATCCAAATCTGTGTATATTTGAAGAGTCTAAAAATTGCTGTTGGCTGCATATTTCTGGTTTTGGTTAATCCTTTGCAAAGAGACAGCTGGGGAAAAAATCAGTTTCTATTCAGGTATAAGTTTAAAGTGTCATTCATTCTTTTTTCTGGTACTGACTTCTTGTATCATAAATGTCATATTTTCATCACATTGCTCCTATATAATCTGTCTCATATATTCTTTGCTACTTCTCATTTCTGCCTTACTCTGCTCAAGTCCATTGACATTATTTCTCCCCCAAGACCACTTTCTTTCTTCCATTCTCCCGAGTCCTTCCTACAGATTTTTCTCCTCCTCAACCTTAGAAGAGTGACACTGGTATGAAGGTTGTCACACTGCTTTTGTTTTCTTTTCCTATGGGCCTATCCAGTGACTGGCTAATTTATTTTTATCAGAAGATTTTTTTTTTTGCTTGTTGTTACTTTATATTGTACCTAAGACAGTGTGGTCTTGTAAGCACTGGGACTAGCAGCTCCTAAAGTGAAAGTAATCTGTCATTCTCTATCAGGAGCCAACTGTATTATCACTCTGTGTGAAACTGCGGCCCTGCCAAAGGCACTGGCAAAAAAGTAGGAATTTAACTGCAATTAAACTGAATTTTTGCCTCTTAATGTGCTTCAGAAGGAAAAGCACTAGATCTTTAAGCTGCACATCATTTTAAAAGACTATAAAATAAAGATTCTAGTAATACTGAGAATGCAGTACATTGCTTCTCTTTCTTTCCACACTCTAGATACATATGGAACAGGACAAAAAAAAAAAAAAAAGAAAACATTTCCCCTAAATTTTCAAAATGCAAAGTGGATTATGATTTATTTTTAAGCCAAAAAATACAAGCTTGCAAAGAAAATTTTTAGAAACCTCAGTAGAAATCATTAAAATCCAGAATGTTTAACATAAATATACTTCATATTTTCTCTCCTGTATCACAGGAGATTGGACAATTTTGAGTGTAAAGAAACCTCCCTATGAATCTTACATGTAAATAATTTATTCCATTGATTATACTCAATCTCCGACATCATGCTGTAGAGCTGTAAAGCATTTGATAGGAGAGCAGTAAAAACTGGTTAGAGCAAATAATTTACAATGAATAATTTATCCCTCAAATTTTCTACCCTGTAAAGATTTTTCTATAGCTCTTGCTGTCATAATATCTAACCTCTGGTCTAATGGATGATATTATTAGAAGGATTCATTATTAAAGTAACCCTGCTTTAAACCACAGCGCAGCTTTCATTGACTTAACTGGGACAGGAAAGGGTATAAATTGGAAGGAGAAGGGTTTTGCTATTGTTTTTATGTTATCCCCCCAAGTAAATCTGAACAGATGCACTTTAAGTTTTGTTATTCTACAGCTTGCAATGAGTAAGGATTTTTTTCTTGTAAATATAGATCAGTTACAAACAGCTCTTTGATAATACTTGAATGTCAATATTAAGTGTTCTAAATATTCTTTAGTTTTATCTAGTTTACCTAGATTTAACTTGATCTAGTATGTCCAACATTATCGTTTGTTTTCAAATTACTTTTAGTGTGTTTCTTCCACAAAATTTGTTCAGGAAGCTCTCAAATAAATGTTCAAAAACATTCACACCAATGAAATTTGGCTACTTAGAGCTGAAATATAAAAAAAACCACAGAAGCAGGCAAAGCTATTATAAGTGTGTGTGAAATCTATGAAAGTAAGTTGCTTGTGTTTTTTTACTTGGCTTAAGTGAACAGCTCTGGCAGCTCAAATTGATTATTTTCAGTCTATATTATCTTATCATCCCAACTAATTACAACACATGTGATGCTGCATGCGCTTAACTTGGTCTTGTCAACAAATATTAATTATGTGACAGAGCTAATTATTTTGAAACTAAAACATACTCAGCAGGGACCACACTGGTCTTTTAACATGCAAGTCTCAGTTCCCCAACCACGCTGCATGCAACATACAGTCTTTGATTTCCATTAGTATTATTAGTTATTCTCCTAATGTGATTATGTGTTCTTATAAATCCTTTTAGAAAAAAACCCAACATCCTACTAAAGAGCATCTTACACCTTTTCAAAAGTGTATAGCTGCTTTGTTAACGGTACAACACCAATTCCTACATATCTCATTTATGTAAGTGATGAGAACTGTCATGTAAGGGAAAAAATGCCTGTCAATTCTTGCACGTGTTACATCAATCCCTTTGAAAAAAAACATCACTGGAATTATTTTGAATTCTAAGAGTAAGCTGTTGCTGAGTAACATCATTGTCGTCATCATTAAATTGTGCCACTTTTATAATTTTTATCCGTCCTTGACATGTTTTCTCTAAAACTGATTACACGTTGATTACAGATGTTCTGACAAGTTATTCAACTCCTGATTATTGGGAAAATTTAACAGAAAAGAAACCAGAATGGCAGATCAATAGGTACAGGTAACATTCATCACAAAACACCTGAATGCCTTTGTAGTCTATCTAGAAAGTCTAGTCTATCTTTTCACATGCTGAATATCACGCACATATATATCAAAGTTTAAGATTACAAAGGTAGTCAAGAAACAAGAGATACTCTCACCACTGAGGATATGCAACAAGACATCTGAAAATCCTTTCTTTGATAAACCTTACAGTTCTTTGTGTTCACAATGCGATAGTGGAATTTTCCACATGGGATTATGAAAGTTGCCATCATCTACATATATGATATGCAGGCATCTGATGAAGAAAAACGTAAAGAAAATTTGAATGTGGATCTAATGATGATGTTGTTAAGAGTCTTAAAGTCAGCCTTGTATTTGGGTCTTATTTTTCCACCACAATCATGCAGTCATTTTGAAGAGGAATTGTGATGCAACTACTTCTGTAAATTAAATATTTTAAGATAGCCCACCTTCAGTTTATGTAAGAATTTGCTTATAAAATTATCTGCATCTTTAAAGCAAAAAGGTATTGATTTAATGCTTTTTCTGTTTTTGTTGTTGTAGAAAGAGCTGGGATCCCTAAGAAGAAAAGCTGTTTGAGGAAATGGTTACTAGTCCCTTATTTCTTTCACTTTAATGAGTATGTGACTTTGTGCTGGTTTGGGCTGGGCCAGGTGCATCACCACCGCTGTTATCAAAATATTCCCAGGCACAGTAGAGTAAAATGATAAGCAGTACAGCAGTACAGCAAGCAGTGAAAGCAAAAAGCAGCCACTAGCGAGCATAAGACTCTAATATGCAGGAAGGCAAGAAAGCCCTATGGTAGGCACAGGAGCCTGTGAATTAATAGCTAAACAGCAATAACAGCTACGAATTCAATCTAGCGCATTCCAATCAAATCTATTGTTATCTCAAACCCTTTGAGCCCCATGTTGAGTGTCAAAAAGGATTGTGGTAGTTTAACACCAGATGGCAACTAAACACCACACAGGCACTCGTTCACCCCTTCCCCCACCCCACTCCCACAGTGGGATGGGGAGGAGAATGGGAAAAAAAGCAAAACTCATGGGTTGAGGTAAAGACAGTTTAATAGGACAGCAAAGGAAAAGATGATGATGATGATGATGATGATAATGATGATGATAATAACAGAATATACAAAACAAGTGATGTACAAAGCAATTGCTCAGCACCCTCTGACCGATGTCCAGCCTGTCCCTGAGCAGTGATCACCCACCCTGGCCAACTGACCCCATTTTTTATACTGAGCCTGATGTCATATGGTATGGAATTATCCCTTGGTCAGTTAGGGTCAGCTGTCCCAGCTGTACCCCTTCCCAACTTCTTCTGCACGCCGAGCCTACTCGTTGGTGGGGCGGTGTGAGGAACAGAAAAGGTCTTGACTCTGTGTAAGCATTGCTCAGCAATCAGGAAAACATCCTTAGCTCCATATTAGCTACTGTGAAGAATATTAACTCTATCCCAGCCAAAAGGTAGGTCTACCCCAGCACAGACTTTAATCTCTATCTTTAATATTTACATAAAGGAAAGTTAGGTGCTATCAGCTTCTATAAAAGCAAAGTACCTTCACCACAAAAATATTTGTCATGGTTACAGGAAGGATCTGGATGAAATTTCACCACATAAGTATTTCTCAAAAGTGATCTCCTTAGATGTTTCCAGTAGCTTTTATTGAGGTTTTTTTTTCCTTGTCTGTCAACTGCTCTAAAGGGTATAATAAAAAAGACTGTAAAGAAATGCATTTAAGAAAGAGTGGAAAATTGCAGCCACCTCTGGTTTTTATATGTTGGTAATCTAAAAATAACAACTGACTGTTTGATGCTTTTTCCTGTCTTCTGAATATTTGGAAAACGCTCTGAACAAGCTACTCATTCTGAAATGATGAAGTTCTTTTGGAAATTGAGGTCTTTACTACCAGTCCAAGATGTATTAGATGTGTGTGCACACATCTTCAGAACAGCAGAAAATTATGTAGATCTGCGCTAATTCTTGCTTTCCGTGCTGCAGCAGTATACCAGAGACCCATGAAATGCTGTGGCTAATACCAAAGGTAAAGTGCAGACTGTAGGATCTAAGGACACTAAAATGTCTGACAGAGTCAATAACCTTATTCTTATTTTGTTTGTTGCTGTCTGACCTATAAATCCTCAGGTGTGTAACTTACACGTTTGGACGGCTTGACATGAGTATGAAGGGATACATTAATCTACATGAAAGCATGAATAATACAGGCAGCCTAGTTACAATAGCTAAAGCAGAGATTTGAAATAACCTTGTCCAGAAGAACAATTGCTTTGCAAAGCATAAACATTTAGAAGTGTTTCTGCACGGTTCAGTCCCTCAAGACAATCCCTCCAAGAAGTTCCATAGAAAAATGGGAAAATATCTAATGTAACATTGTCAATCTGTTCATGTGTTGGATGTATAAAATTATCTCCCTCCCTCAGATCTCGTCTTGGAAAGAGAACCACAGCATAAAATCTTGAGACAAGTCCTATTCTTTACAGGAGGCAGAACTTGGCAGATCTCCCCAAAAGGAGAAAATACTATCTTCTCGCTCTAAAACTACCCTGCTAAATTATAGCTTTAAAAATATAATGCCCTGAATCTCCTATAATGAAATTTATTCCCTGACCACCAGCACTCTGTGCAAGTGTATCACACTTTTTTTTTTTTTTTTTTTTTAATGTCTCTGTATCTTTGTTCCCCACCTAAACTTAACAGGACTGAGAACTGACAATAAATAGCTTCAAAACAGTAGATGCTATGTCTTTAGTTGTGTCCTTGGTTCAGGAAGAAGGGCAGTTTTAAGTATGTAGAAACAATTCATATTCTAATCTCCTTGATACGAAATCCTGAAATATTGAAGGATTTGGAAGAGCAAAATATAGTGGGATTAAGTAGAAAGTACTGTTACTGACAACAGTGGCATTTTGGAAAACGAAGCTTTTTCCTCACTTACTGAAGACTTAAAGGACACCTCATTTCTACATACCTATTCCCAATAAGATTTTATTTTGGGGAAATACGGTAGGAAAAAGAAATTGAAAATAATAATAAATAACAGAGAAATAACCCCTAACAATTTAAAGGGTGATAACTACAACACAGCGTGGGAGTGTAAGGTGTAATCATCTTTCTTATCTCAATATGTACTGCTCTATCTTTTAAAAATATGCAGCAGTAATTCTTTCTATTTAACTTGCAGGGTTCGGTTTTTTTTTAAGATATTTTTATTCTGTAAAGTTTAGGATAAATATGATGGGATTATTAGACTTCTTATTTTAAAACATATTTCTAAATAAGTTTCCGTCAATATTTAATGAAGTGATGTTGGCATCCTAAAATATCCTGTCATGATCTATGTCTAATACACATAAATAGACATTTACACATTTTTTTCATCCAGGGTGGTACAATTCACCTCTGCAAGTGAAAGCCATACTGCTTTTTCAGGTAAAGGAACTCTAACTGAAAGGGAAAGCAGGTCTTTAATTCTGGGGTAGTAGCAGTTTTTAACTGCACATTTTATATAGAAAAATGTGTTGTAGCACAAAGTCAAGCAGATGTTTGCATCCTAGTTGTTGGTACATTCCAAATTTGAAACAGAACCTGAAATAAATCCTGGAAATAGAAGCATACCACCCACCATGAGCAAAGCACAACTCTGTGGTTGTTAAAGTAGTCTATACAGATTCAAAAAATAAAGAATAGGATTAAAACAAATGAGATGCCCTTATTACATTTGTGTTTGAGAGTGCTGAATGAATCTCACAAGATTTTATAACTCGCAGGATTCCTAATGCTGCTGAGAAGAAAGCTGTAGGCATCGTCTGTTTGTATAAGTGTCGGTCTCAGACAAAGGACTTCCCTCAGCTCTCGGTAAGCCAGGCTGATGCATCTAGCAGCATATGCAATGCAAGCCTGAAGTTATTATGAGGAATTCAGGCTCCATTTAACCAAAGTTTATGAAACATTTTATAGAATTCAAAACGATTCTTTCTAAAGTGTATTTTCATTGCAGTCACTAAGCTATTATATTATACTCTATTTTTACCTTTAGCCTTGGATTTTAACATTAGTAAAAAGAACGTAGGTTTTATTCAGATAGATTTTGCACTAATTTCAAACGTGTTTAATAATTTACTCCGATTTTTTAAAATAATACTGTATATCTTCTACTGCTAAGAATGCAACATTTGGCCTACAGTTAAGGTAACTTATCAAATGGCCATTTACATACTTTTATAGATTTACCTAGGTCTATATTGTATTTGATTTCTCAGGAATCAGGGTATTTCTACTAACTTCTCTGCCTGAAATATCATAGATGCCAGAAAAAACCATTTACCTCTGTATATCTGTTTGTAAGAAAAGTTCTACTTTATAAAAGTTATCATAAGTTAAGTTTTGATTAAGGAATTTGTTATGAATTATAAAATGAACTTTTTCACAAAGTATGATTGACAAAAGCATGCCATATATGTATAAGAATCATCTCCTGATTCTCGGTGTTAGCCTTGGTGTTGGTCTTGCTACCATAAATACTTTCACGGCTTTTGGCTTCATCCTACACTTCAGTAAGTAAAGAACGAAGAAATAGATCCACATGCAGTCATAATTTTCTGTAATCCAAACTCTGTACAAAAATAGAAAAGAAAAACATATTTCCATGCCACCTATCTGAACAGCTATCTACCTATTCAGAAAGATCTCAAGACTTTTTTTTTCCTCCTCTGTGCTACAAATACACTAAAACTTTAGGGTAAATAGCAGAAAAATTCTGCTCAGAGTCTGAAAATATTAGCACTCTCTCAGATAACTCAACTGTACGGATTATAAATCAACTGCTATGAGCTTGGTTAATGATCCTCTAAATTCAAATATACATTCTACTTCTCTCTCTCAATATATAGTTTATGAAGTCAAATATATACACTTCAAAGAGTTTACTATACAAATGTTGAAGAGATATATAACAAACCTTTTTCCAGCTAGTAAGATCTAAAGAATATTTAGAAACTAACAATTTACGAATTGAGATACATCTTTAATAAGTCTGTAATTATAGAATCAACTAAATGACATAAAAGGTGCCAGAGGATACCTGTTCCACCTGTTCTTAACAGAATCTGCTCCAGAAAAAAGCTGTGGAGAGTAAAGTTTTCAATTTGCTCTTGATTGAAGTGAAAAAATAAATGTTTAAGCTCAACTTAAAACAACAATATTTTCTGCCTTAAGCAAACTGAAAAACTGGGGGAAATATCTTGTTTTGGGTAAAAGCTGGAAAACAAAAAAAAACAGGCAGAGAGACATTTTAAAATATAAGTATATTGCAAATTTCAAGGCTATTTTAGGAAGTGTCCATCTAAAATGCTTTGATTTTTACTCTCTCTCCATTTTTCATGCTGAAATAATATTTTAAATTTGACATAATGTTAAGTGGAACTGCTTGAAAATCTTGCAGTTTTTCAGTAGCTCCACATTTGCCAAGTGGCATCACCCCACAAACATTAACAAATTTGCTGTCACAATGTCTCCTGCTGGGAAGGAATTTCTCTATCCCAGCATAACAACAAACCAGCCAAGTTCTAAAATTTAAATAATTTTCTCAAAATATCTTTATAGACACATGGGCTCAGCCTTAAGTCCTGATCGAGTACTTATACACAAAGGTAATTCCATTTGATACATAGCCAAAGTCATTAACAGAAAGACTTAGATGGGAATAGGGAGCGCAAGAATGACATTATTCCATTACATCTTCTCACAAAACCGCTCTTATGAATGTTTTGTTTTACTCCATTTTAATACCTGTTAGCTAAAGTTGTCACCAAGATTTTTTATATTATTATTTTTCCAAGAACAAGAATGTCCACAATGATAGGGCAATTTTAAAAGGATGCACACAATGTCACCTGCACTTGGATGAACCTTATTCTGTTCTGACCTTGCTTCTTCTACGTGTTTCAACAAATTATTTTTTTTTCAGATGAGTCTGTTGAATCCTCCTCAAGATTTATATAGTTTATGGTTGCACAGTATGTACTGTGGGTATTTCCAGGTGCTGTGAGGTTATATAGCATTTCAAAATAAATACTGCAGGCACCATACCAACTGGAAGCTTACAGATGGCTGATTGTGAAAAGCCATTAGAAAGTCTAGGTCCATGTGGCAGCAATTTCTGACTGAAATAGTGTAATGAATTGTAGCCCCTGCTTATTTCATTTTGGATTTTTTTTCCTTCTAACAGCACTCGGTACAGCAAACAGCCTTCCCGTTGCCCATCACAACCTTTCATGACAGACCAGTGGGGAAAACCTAAAATGTAGAAATCATATCTACATGAGTTTCCTCATTGTCCATCCGCTCCCAAGTTCCAAGTGCATTATTTTCCCAATGATGTTTCCAGTAATGTTTTCAGAAAATCTTTGTGATTGCATGAGGCCGATATTGCCAAATATGTCATTTAGGGGATATAAGATACAGAAAACACTGAAAATGAGTCCACTGGAGCATGTAGGTACAGTGCAGAAGGAAGCTCTAGCATAATTGCTCTACAGGCTCTCACCACTGATATTTTGGGCTCTCAATCCCTCTTTTCATTCCCCTTGCCTGTCCTGACAGTGAAGAGCGGAGCAGGAGCTCTTTGTAAGAGCACGGTGTCAGCCCTGGGCACCCAGAGGAAAAAGGTTGTTCTTTAAAGTCATGGTGAGGCAGTCTCCTCATACCCAAAGCTCCTATGATTTCTGTGAAAGTTTAGGATGCTGCCTGGTAAGTGTTAAAGAATTGAAATAAACACAAAGAACCATCAATATATTTGAAAAAAACCATTTTGTTTAACAATATTTCTGGAAGTGAAATAAGATTAAACTTTTTGATCTCTCAGTGTCACCTCCTACCTTCCCTCCTCAAGTTTTTAACAGATGTAATAGCTTATTTCTCTAATTTTCCTTTAGGATCTCTGTTCTTCCATTGAAAACAGGCAGAACCTCTTTATCTAAAGCTGGTTTTGCCCTCTGTTGACTGCCACCCTGAGACTCGAGGAAACAAAGTAGTTAACTAGCAAGGGAATTTTCTGCAGCCCAGCAACTGTTCTTACTAAATAATAGAAAGATGTTACTGTGTTGTCCACAAGACTATGAAAGCAGCCTGAGACTCAGCAGACCCCACCAGAAACTTCTCTAGTTTCTATTGTGTAATGTCACCAGCAAAAGCTCTGGGCCTCCAGCAAGTAACTGCAAAAACATGATATACTGAATTCAAGCTTTGAAACACTAGGGGTCTAACTTTGAAAGGAAACAGAATGCTCAATACAGGGAGTATCAAAATAGTTAAAAAGTACAGTGGAAAAACAAGTTGAATTCAGGAAAAAGCATTTATAGATGGAGTAATTTTTCTCTCAGGAGTGTGAAAACAAGATATGCCTCTCACAAGATTCTTAGGCGTTCTCTCCCTTCCCAAGAAAAAGTTATTTTAATAGATTCAAAAGCTTCACTTTACATCTATGGTGAGAAATATTACCCATTTGTAAACATTCATTATGTGCACACAAAATCCTAAGTTAGAAAATCAGTAAAGATACTAAAACCACTGCTTCATTTGCATGGAGTGCATTGTATTCATTTGTGGTTGAGTGAATCAGGTTTTACAATAAAAATCATTGCTTTTATGATTCTTTTCTCCTCTGCTGCAGCCAGAAAAGTAAATAAGAGGCTGCAGCATGAGTGTGGACACTCAAAATAAAAGTAATGTCACTCCAGAAAATCTGTATCTTCCCCCTCTTCCTGTTTCTTTGTGATGCAAAATGTGGTACTTAAGCCAAATTTCTCTTGGAACATAATCTCCATTTCTCTGCTTCTCATTTCAAATACAGTAAAGTTTAGGCTTGTCCTAATTTGCTGGTGAGCTGATGAGGTTTTGTGTTGAAGAGTTTTTCCTCCTTGTTTGGGTCAAACACATTGACAAAACCAACATCTCTTAGAACATACAAAACTGGATAATATTACATACTTTGAAGAATCTAGTCCTAAGTGCCTAAAATTTTGACTCAAAATCAGCAGATGGTTCTGATCTGTAATACTTCTGCAACTCTGTTTCCTTAGGAAAATAGAATAATGTCTTCCCCCAGAAATATAGCATGAGAACTCAGATAATATAGTGGCCAGTGCCATAGGAAAGCTCATGAAGAAATGAAAAATTCTGTACGCAAAACACGTTTTGAATGCAAAAGAGACACTTTGTGAACAAATTAGAAAAAGCTATTGACTACTGATTATTAGGTGAACGTTGCAATCTATCCTGGGAACTGAATGAAACAGTGATCCTGTGGAAAAAAGACTGTATGTAACAATTTGATCCAAAGTCTGCTTGACGACACACAGCCCAAAGCAGGGCAAATCAGAATTAAAAGAGTACAGTGAAAAAGCTGTCATTTCCCAATTTCTGAGGGTGACTTTGCATACTAAGCAAAAAAACCCCAAACCAACAAACCCCACCCACCCAAACTTTTGTTTGACAAAGCAAAAGGAACATCAATGAAAAAAAGCAATTCATGCCCCTGCACCCCTCCAAAAAAAAAAATCTATTAATCACACGGCCACCTGTATGTGTACTCAACAAGTATAAAACTGTCACACATGCCAGGAACATTTTGTGGCATGGTCCTCTTCTCTGATAGGTCTCTGAAGACACAATTACTTCAAGCAATAGCACTGAAGCACTGATACCAATTCTCTACAAAATATTGATGTTCTCTCAGCTTCTCACTGGCAGCTGTACTTAACAATTTATTCTAGATATTTTCATATATGATTTGTAAACATAAACAAACATGTTTTGATTTTTTCTTAAGACTGAAGTTGGGCAGGATTGCTTAAAAGTGACCCTGTTTAAACCTTTTTCTAGATACCACCAGCGCTGGTACCCAAAGATGAGTAATATAAACACGTTTTGCATATACAGATCCTGACCAATATTTACAGTACAACATCTCTACAAGAAACATTTTGTATTTCTGAAGTAAATTTATTTTTGGGGGGTCTATAGTAATGGTTTTGGATGAAACTGCTTATTCCAACAGGGTTTAATAGTTATGAAAACTGCAAGAATCCAAGTTTTCTGACCTGTTTGCTAAAAGGAAATTATTTAAATAGGAAAGTTCTTTAAACATTTCAGAATCCCTTGCATGTGTCTCTCAGAGTTTGAAACTTTACAATTTGCAATTTAAATTTTGGCTGGTTTTGATGTTTTGGGGTTTTTTTGTTGGTTGGTTTGTTGGTTTTTGTTTTTGGTTTTTTTGGTTGGGTTGGTTTTGGGATTGTTTTTTTGTTTGGCATAATATGTAGGGCTGGAAACCTAGATTAAGGGAAAAAACAGTCAAAAGAAAAAAAATAACAGTATTTTCACATAATCATATTATACAAAGAAAAAAAGAAGTCTTTAAGAACATATAATTAATCTTTTGACAAAGTTTGTATTTATCAGCAATAAAAGGCAAACATAGAAAGAAATACAGTAACTAAATGTTCCAGGTCTTGGCTTATGTATGTTATCGAGCATCAAAATAAACCTTTTTAGTTTGAAAAAGCTATGTAGTGGACTTTGACCTTTCTCTGGTAATTAATAAAAGCTAAGTAAATTTAGCATTCATGATAGATGTCAAAAAGAAAATCTTCAAAATTTATAATACTTTCACAGAGGACAGAAGAGCTGCACTGCTGCAAGTTGGAGATTTGAGGAATTAAGTTACATAGTAAAGGAATTGTTTTTAATCTTCACTTATCTACCTAAACCTCCCTGACATTCCTTTCAGAAGCTCAGCCTATAACTCCTTCCGTGTTCCTACCTCTCCTACCTCTTTTTCCACAGAGAAATAAAACAAAAGATGTACAAGAAATCTGGCCAGCACTAACAAAGCAGTGTCCCTGAAATACTTTTAGTTTAGTTATATATTGGCAGCAGGAGGAGGTGTTCCAGGGACCGGAGCAGAGATTCCCCTGGCAGGACCTCTGAATCCACAGAGAGTGGAGCCCATGAGAGAAGCCCACGCAGGAGAAGGTTTGCTGGTAGGACTTGTGACCCCACGGGGGACCCAGGCTGGAACAGTATGTTCCTGAAGGACTGCACCCCATGGAAAGGACCCATGCTGGAGTAGTTAATGAAGAACTGTAGCCCGTGGGAAGGATTAATGTTGGAGAAATTTGTGGAGTACTGTGTCCCATGGGAAGGATCCCATGCTGGAGCAGGGGAAGAGTGTGAGGAGGAAGAAGCAGAGACAACGTGTGATGAACTGACCGCAACCCCTATTCCACATCCTCCTGCGCCGCTTGGAGGGAGGAGGTAGAGAAAATCAGGAGTGAAGTTGATTCTGGAAAGAAGTGAGGGGTGGGGGAAAGATGTTTTAAGATCTGATTTTATTTCCTATTTACCTACTCTGATTTTGATTGGTAATAAATTAAATTAATTTCCCCAAGTTGATTCTGTTTTGCCTGGAACAGTAATTGTTGAGTGATCACACTGTCCTTATTTTGGTCCATGAGCCTTTAACTGTATTTTCTCCCCAAGGCCAGCTGAGGAGCGGAGTGACAGAGTAGCTTTGCTCAGGTCCAGCCAGGGTTAACCCACCACATTATATTTTAATTTTTAGTTCATATCACTGGAAAATGAGACTGAGCTGGAAAGATATTCTTAGGATATTGTATATGAGTGCATTGAGAAGAAGGATGTGTTCATGAAAACATCGAAAAAATTTTCACCATAAAGGTAGACGTTTTACAAGTACCTGTGTGTGATTTTTGACTATAGGTCCCTCAAATCTTGATAATATTCAAAATTCCTTTCTCCGGAAAAAAGCATCCTTGATTTGTGCTCTAGACTCCAGCTTCTATCAGTTGCATCACTGAAAGAGCAGTAAACTACAGAAAAAACTGTTTAAAACTGTACAAAAAGCATATATAGTTCCAGAGTTTATTCTTCTGAGAATGGCCAGTAGAAGTAAAGCACAATCGGAAAATAATCTGCAGTGTGGCTTTTACATCTTTTGACTTCATAAGGCATCAGACAGCTTATTATGTGTACAAATTCACAATACTGAAAAAAGTCGTATTCCGAGGAGGAAAATCAAGACTAAAATGGGTGATTACATTGAAATGTATATGACAGAATGAAATACCCCTTGTTGATCTGCACCTCTTTAAAATGAGTCCCAGCCTAGCTACTTGGACCTGGGCAGAGCATGCCCTGCCAGTCCAAGGATGTCAGGGTAACCAAGGTCAGTTAGCAGGGCAGGCAGCTTGGCCTCCTAGGCTAGATCACACAGTTCAGGACAGGCAATTGCTTCTTCGCAAACTGCATTTTCGTACCGCGGATTAGAATGATTACATAGGCAGCTTAAGTTCTATTTTAGGTTGAACTTTCAAATGGCACCTTCTGGGAAGTTGAAAACAGTCCACAATTTGACTTCAGGCCCCAGTCAGTCATACTCATACTCTCAGTCGCATAAAAATCACTTGCACAATTATTCTTACTGATTTTGTAACTTTGGTGTTCACTACAATTTTAGCGATAACAGAATTGGGTTCAAAAATTAATACACAGTTTAGATTTCAGGCATGAGTATTAATGAATTTCTCCATATTTCAGAATAATCCCTATTATTGGGAAACTTACCCTTCACATACAGGAAAGTGGGAATTGGGAAAGCATAAAGTGCATACCCTCCTTAAGGCATTTGTAGGAACTAGATAAAGCTACACATCCATAATTGGAAGAAAGACCATTTACTCTTAATGTGCTTTTGCCTCTGTATCTGAAGTTATGTCAAATTTACATATACATACCTTTATGATAAAATAAGACTGCTTAGGTATTCCCCAAAATCATAGAAGTCATCACAGAAAGTACTCTCTTTGCTGTTCTTCTGTGCTAATTTTATACTCCAAAAAGAAAAGAATGAAATTCCCTTCTCCCAGCTTCACTGTTTACATCAGAAAAATAAGGGGAAAAGGAATAATTTGTTTTTTAGAGTGTTAAGAAAGTGAAGTAATGGGGACACACACATATCTATGTAGTGAACAGAATGGTAGCTGTAGAAGAGCTATTACAATGCTTTTATAAAAACAGAATGGAGACAAGTTACAAAAACACAGCTCTGCAGCCACAAACAAGTAATGTCCTAGACCTGCCAGCAGTGCCCGCTCTGGAGAGACGGGTGCCCATCTCATGCTGTGACCACAGGGCAGCTACAACGGGACAAGAGCTGAAACCACCTGACAGGATACTGCTGGTGCCACCAGTCCTTTGAGCAACAGGGTGTGGATTAAAGCTCTCCTCCAAGACATCCAGTTTCTAGTCTCTCTTCAGCCTGGGGGTGACAATGCCAGAATAGTTGCCCAGTGCCCTAATCCTTACCTGGGTGATGGCAATACCACCCTCCCCTACCTTAAACTCTGTCTCAGTTTCAGGTTAAGCGTCCCAAACAGATATTGCAAGTACCAAATTCTACCTGCAAGCAGCAAGGGATAATAATAACTTCTATAGGCTATCACTAAATTTGCCTTTCCCACAAAAACTAGGGGATCAGTTCTGCTACTTTCAGTGAAGCTGAATCAGAGCTTACTGCACAAGTAATCCCTGTTATTTCAATGGGACCACAGAGTATGATGGTACTTAAACTGGGTACAAGCTGCAGGATCTAGCTAAACTACTTAAGTCTAAGAATTGGGGCTGGGTAGTGGAGGATAAAAGGAAGGTGAAAGAATATTTCTTTTGGTTAAAACATACAAGATCCTAAGGCACTATTCAGAGGTATGATAACAGAAAATACAGAACAGCCACAACATAACCGCCTAGAATTTCACGAAATTTGCAAAAATCAAGTTGTTCTTTCATAAAGATGTATTAATATTATTTTGATTTTTCAAAACTGGATGAAAAACAATTTTCTTATGGGGATCACTGTCCACCAAAAAAACTTCATGAATATATGTACGAATGTGCGCTGGTCTGAGGATCTGTGCTGGCAGTGTACAGCACCCTGCTCAGAAATTGCTCAGGGATCTGGGGGATAGTCAGCAGCAAACACAACATGATGTGACTACAGTAACCCTTTCAAAAAGCAAACAGTCAGTTACAAACAGCAAACTTCAAGTTGCAGAGGGAGGATTTCCACAGTCATTCACAAACCGCAATAAATAATTTGGACAGTTCTGTATCATACGTGAACACCGAGATCACAGCAAAAGGCAAAATGGTACTTTTGACGTTGATAACTTCCAAAGACAAAGGCAGAGATTAAATCATTACATTTATTCTACTGACACTATTCAATTAATGGTATTGGATCTATAAATATGAAAATTAAAAACTTCAAATCCAAAGCAAATATGTTATTTGTAGCAAATGGGACATCTAGTTTACACATGGATCTGAAAAGAACTGCAATCCAGTATAACATTCTGTTCTGCACTGCTTTTATTAGGAGGCTACTTGTGGTAGGAACCTTCTGTTGCTTACTTTTAAGCAGCCATTTAAATCACATTTAATCATAATTATACAACTAGCAGTGCTAATTATTCCGGATAACGCATTTTAACACATCTTATCACATAAGCAGCTCAATTCCTTGGTTCTTGGCACCCACAAAGACTGGAGAAATACAGCCCACCTACTCCCATACAGAGCAGAAAAGTCAAAGTGTCTGAGCAGAAGAAAGACTAACTTGTTTCAGACATGTCTAGGTGCAAATATATGAAAACTGTTACCATAATAGAAATAATAATAAAAAATAATCTCAGAGTCCTGGCTCAACCTGGCTAGTTTAATGAATTAGCATATTTTCAACCCCCCATAGTGTCAGTTAAATTGCTGTTGGATTACTGCATTGAAGAAAACTAGACTATATGGATACATATAATCTAAGGCAATTTATGAATTATGATCTGCTACATATGAAAGTAAGATGATACCACACGGCAGGGCATTTGAGTTTCAAAGTTTAGCATTGCACTGGGTACATATCCTAGTTTTGGGGTTTATTTTTTGTAAACAGTAAAGACTGTGAGCCGGTTGGCACAGCCATGCAAACAAAAAGACAGGAGATATGGCATAGTCTGTGCAATTACCTTACGTTTGCTTTCTCACTGGCAAAATTCTTAACAGACAGTGTAGAAGATATTTCATGTATTACTCCTGTTATCTGATTTGTTCTATCAATGACAGCATTATTCTAGTGCTTATTGGTAAACCCTACTTAAAACAAGACTTTGCTTTCAGCTCCATTTTCACTATCCAGAGATGCTGGCTTTCTATTCATAACTTCATTCCCAGAAAAACTCCACCCACTCATCTTTATACTATACTGGAATTAATTATTTTTATTATTAAAATATTTTAATAAACTTTCTCTTTTAAATATAATCTGGAATAACCCAAGGAAATATTTCTAATGCTAGAGCTACTGATGTAGCTTGCTGCGCTGATCCTCAACCTACATTACAGGCATCATCTTAAAATGAAAATGTTGTTGAAAAATCAGTATCCAAAAATTTATATTACTTCCAAAACTGCAACACAAGAGTGTATTTCAAAAAAAATACAGATAATCATTTTTATCGTTCTGACACTTTCTCTAACACCGTACAGTTTATTTTTCCATGCTTCAGTAATCCTAGATTTGTGCACAATCAAACCAAGGAACCCGTGGGTCATGGCTACAGGCAGTCCTCTCTCTGAGATCTATTTCTGCTTTCTAATTATGTCATCATTAGAATATAACCAGTAGCATGTCTTCCAGAGGGGTAACCATTCATTAATGCAGACAGATAAGACTGTGGTCCATTGAAAGTAATGAAGTGGAAACATCTACATTAGTTCTAAAGCCCTTGAGACCATGCCCGTGATATCCTCTGTGGACCACAAAGCACCGTCAGGCACCTTCTATTGTAGCTGTGCGAGTGAAACAATTACCCACACAGTTTGTGGCTCTGGAGCTTGCCGGGTCAGAAGGAAAATTTCTGTGTCTCTACTATCTTTATACTTCCTAGCCTGAACTTCTTTACCTCTCCTAACAGGCTTTTTTGCCCCCCCCCCCCGCTTTTTTTTAACCATTGAGTTTTTATTATTTGCTATTTGCACTTAATTCACAGCCAAATGAAGACCACCAAGTGGGAAGATGGTCGGACTTCAAATACATAAAAGGTTTCTGCTATAAAAGGAAATAATGTACTTTCCTTATCCTTGATGGAAAGGACAAAAGATGCTTAGTTAAACAATGAGTGCAGGTAAAAACAGTAGCAAAATGTGTATAGTAAAGACAATGTAAATGTACAGTAAAGCCCCTGAATATACCTGTCTTGTGAGGTTGTGGGATCTCTGTCACTGGAGGTCTTCAAGGTTGGATATATATCAATATTATTCCTGACAAATATATTTTAACCTTGTTTCAGAGCAGGGAACAGATTATATGGTCTCAAAATCCCTTCTGGATCTATTTTCCATACTTCGGTGATTATTTGCTATGTTATGGCAAGATCAGAAAACTCCATTAAAGTTCAGCACCCCAAAGTGCTAATCGCCGTAGAAGTGCTATTTTAAGAGACAAATTGAAGAATTTATGATCTCATTTGAGGTAAGACACAAGGAGAGGTTATCGCAGTTGAAGCAATGGCGGATGGCACAACAGTGACAGACAATAACTTTACAGTTTGTTATTTTCAAAGTGCAATTTGTGCTTTCAATCATGTAAAAGCTCTTAAAAAAAGATGGTTTCATGAAATAGACAGCCATTGATCTGCCAACCATGTACTTCTGAGCGATGAGTTACTCTGGCAAAATCCGTGCAAGTAGCACCTATTCTGACAAATAGACCCGTTAGCTTGAGGAGTGTGGAGCACCAGGAGGGAATAATTTCCACCCAGTCTCTGTTGTAGTATCACAATAGGCAGAAATATGCCTGCTCTTCCTTCCCAATCATCTGGCACCTTACATACCTAGCTGGTTTTGCTGACATCCTTACCCAGTTCTGGGGGAAGCTCGGGTCAAAAGCTCTGTTCTAAATGCTCCAAATTGCTCTCTGGAGGGGACCGTCCCACTCCATAGAGAAGCCAGGGAGACTAATGGGATAAACTAAGAGAACGACAATGAAATTTTCAGTGTTTGTTAAAGTTCCACCTCAAGAAGGTTGGTCTTTCCCAGGTTGCAATTAAAGCTGTGAACTGTGTATTTTGTTAAAAAGTGCATTTTTTGCTAAGTAAAGGTTTGTTCCTTTGCAAAATTTCCTTCTGTTACATAAGACTTGCCACCATGACTCACAATTCTCATGTAGAAAGGATTCTGCAGCATGCACTGTACAAAAAGAAGCCTGATTCCAGAAAGCTTGCCCAAAACACATTCCACCACCTAAACATCCACAACAAAACGTGTAATTTGGGAACAGCTTGCTTGCTTCTGATAGGCTTGTGGGTTTTGTTTTTATAAAGCTAAAGCTAATAATTTTACCTGGTAGGAAAATCTTTTTCAAAAAATGTCCCCAAATCAAGACTAGAAAGAGCCTTTTGTATGTTTATAGGCAGTGATTTTCAACAATTTGCTACAAACAACCTTTTCCTCCTTGAATATCTTCATGCTCTTGACTGTAAAGATACAGGTACTGTTAGCTTTCTTTTCCCAGCTGATCTAACCTTTCCCACTGAAATTCTCTTTGGCTAAGAACTCATTTCATTGTCAAATCTCCATTTTTTAAAGCTCCAATTCTTTTAGTCATCTTTGTGGTTACACTGGTAGAATGGGTAATAATCCAATTAGCCAGGAAGCCAATAGAGCAATCCTTCACGCTGCTACGACAACTTACAATAAAACTTTTCTATGATATAACCCATAATATCAGAACCTTTAATTTCCCAAAATAGGTTAGTCACCTGCAATGACAGTAACAAGAATTTCTTGTGACAAGATCCAATTCTTTTCACATCCTATTTTACAACAAGCCTTTGCTTTTATTTTTTTCTTAATATAAAAGCCTGAAAACTTTCCTGGGAAAAGGACTGTTTTGCATAATATGCAGATTATTTCAGTTGCTTGATCAGTGTAATAAATCCCAGAAAAGATAAACAAGCACTCATTGCAAATGAAGCATTGCATGCAAATTTCATTTTTATTCGAATGACACTTGGTGACCTATTCTGGAACCTTAAATTGATGAGATTTTCCTAACCAGGCATGGTTTCTAATATTCAGTTAATGAACATATAAAAAAAACCCTCCATGATTTTTATTTAAAAAATACATATATAAGAAACCTCATTAAAAACTTGGGTTGGAGAATTTCACATGGAAAATGCTTGAATAGACAGAGATTATTACAAAGCACAGAAGAGCAACGTTTCATGAATAAATGAAAGGGATTAAATAAACATGTAAAGTTTGAAAATTAAAGGAGGTCAATTAATGAAAGCAACAAATTAATTCAATTTTCATTTTAGTACTTGACATTAAACTTGCTGCTGTACAAATAAACTCGATTTCAAGGTGTTTGATGCAGAAACCCATGTTGCAAGAAGGTCAGAATTCGTCTCAAAATTTCAGTTCCCTGATTGCTGAGGTAAGACAAGGTATACCTTTGTCCTGATTGGTATGAGGATGCTGGATTGAAATTACATTATATTCAAATCACCCCTCATTTCAGATCAAATAAAACAAGATGGATAGAGAAATGACATGCTTATTGCAAGTGGAAAAGCAGCTATTTGTGTCATGGAGGACTTTTTTATAGACACCTATGTGAGTATTACACCATATCTGAAATGAAAGGAAGGTGTACTTCTGATGCTCAATACTGTAAAGACTAATCTGAAAGCATATAAACTCTGTGAATCAACAGAAAGATGTTTATGTGCATTGTACTGTGCCACTGTATTGAGACAAAAGTCCCCGAACCATGTATGTAATATGGCCGGAATGTGGATTTCATCAGTAAGGCCTCTGTGACTGACAACTGTGATTAATTAAAACTTCCTAAAGAATTACATTGATTTGAACAATATTTTGGAGAATGGCCAGTAAGAACACAGAATGACTGCTCTGGAAATCCAATTTACCTTAGGCTTCACTACGTTTTGTGCTAAGTGAATGATGTCTCTGAAATTCTAAGTGCCAAAGGAGATAATCATGAGAATTTAAATTTTTCCCATTCTTCTAGCAGAGATGCCACCTGCTAGAAAATGTGTCTAGACAATAACGAAAAGATACATCTAAGTCTAGATGTCAGTTCAAATCTCTTTGCCCACTCAAACTAAGCAGTAGTCTCTAGGGAATGATACACAAAAGATTCGCAGAATCACAGAATCACAGAATGATAGGGGTTGGAAGGGACCTCTGGAGATCATCTAGTCCAACCCCCCTGCCAGAGCAGGGTCACCTACAGCAGGTTGCACAGGAACGCATCCAGGAGGGCTTTGAATGTCTCCAGAGATGGAGACTCCACCACCTCTCTGGGCAGCCTCTTCCAGTGCTCTGCCACCCTCAAAGTAAAGAAGTTCCTCCTCATGTTTAGGTGGAACTTCCTATGCTTAAGTTTGTGCCCATTACCTCTTGTCCTGTTGCCGGGCACCACTGAAAAGAGCCTGGCCCCATCCTCCTGACACCCACCCTTTAAGTATTTATAAGCGTTGATAAGATCCCCTCCTCAGTCGTCTTTTTTCCAGGCTGAAGAGACTCAAATCCCTCAGCCTTTCTTCATAAGAGAGGTGTTCCAATCCCCTAATCACCATGGTAGCCCTTTGCTGTATATCTCTCCAGCAGTTCCCTGTCCCTCTTGAACCGGGGAGCCCAGAATTGGACACAGTACTCCAGGTGGGGCCTCACCAGGGCAGAGTAGAGGGGGAGGATGACCTCCCTCGACCTGCTTGCCACACTCTTCTTGATGCACCCCAGGATGCCATTGGCCGCCTTGGCCACAAGGGCACATGGCTGGCTCATGGTCATCCCATTGTCCACCAGGACTCCCAGGTCCCTTTCAGCTGAGCTGCTCTCCAGCAGGTCAGCCCCCAACCTGTACTGGTGCATGGGGTTATTCCTCCCCAGGTGCAGTACCCTACACTTGCCCTTGTTGAATTTCATAAGGTTCCTGTCTGCCCAAATCTCCAGCCTGTCCAGGTCTTGCTGTATTGTGGTACAGCCTTCTGGTGTGTCAGCCACCTCCCTCAGTTTTGTATCAATCAGCAAAGTTGCTGAGGGTGCACTCTATCCCCTCATCCAGGTCATTGATGAATATATTCAGGTGGTAGAAGGAAACTGAGCATGGGCAGAGACTAGTTGCCTCTTAGCAAAATATGTGTCAAAAAGAATATAGGACTCCAACTTTTTTTCTGAAATTCTGATTTGATAAACCCATATTTCTCCATGAAAGGGCATCTATGTAGACAAAACAATAACAACCTTGCTACAAGCTAAGGAGCAAAGCCTTATTCCTTTCACAAACAAAACTTCTCCTGCCACCGCCTAATACATGGTTGAGTCTTCAAGTAGAGATGTCTGCATGACTGTACTCCTCAGTGAAGCATCCCCCATTCACAGCACCCTGGGAGGTATAGGGAGCAGATGATCACACACTCTGGAAGCGCTGGAATACACGTACCCTGATCTCTGAGCTCTTAACTCATGCATACTCATGAAAAGTCAAGCACAGTTAGCTCCAGTTAAATAATAAATTCTTCATTCAATAACTGTTTGGGGTTTTTTTGTTTGTTGTTTTTTTTTTTTGTATCACCCAGAGTTTATCTAAAATATTTGATTTTTTTCAAAGTTGCAACTCAATACCCAAAGATATCTTCTGAATGAGGCATTTTTAAACTTTCTTTTACTGATCGGGAAGCTTTTGAAAGGAGACAGAGTGACAGACAAGGATATACTGAGTCTATGAAGCAGCAAGAATCTTTGTCTTCTGTCTTTTGCTCACATCGCTGCATCCTGGCCTTTTAGAGTATCCTTTGCTACAGTGTAAGAATTCAACTTCTCTTCACGTAACCATTTTAAGCCTTTGCAAAACACATGTTTTTGAAGAAATACAGGATTTCATAAAGTGGATTGTCATATTGTATCAAGCATTTCATCATTCTTATTAAAAATCCTTGCTTAGGGGCTCGGCACTGATGGTATGATTTGTTCTACTCTTTGATATACAGTATTTGAGTTTTATTTAGGTCAGTAGCACTTGAAAAAATAGTTACCTGTTTATTTTATGGCATGCTGAATATCACCAGACTCAATAAACACGGGACCTTTCAAAGTACCATTACGGAGCAAGCTTGTCAAGGTTTTCAGAAGTCAACTATGTACATATTTTAACTTACTTACTAGTTTTAATCAAACTTCCTGTTCATATTGTTTGTTTTTTTTTTCTTTGACAGGCTTCCTTTTTGTATTCATTTGGGGTTGTACAGTTAAATTCTTCATTTTCAGTGGGAAAAAAATTATGCATTTTTATTTGCATGAGCTGCTACAGCTGTACAGTATTCATGTGTTCATCCCAAGTGTCTGAGAGGGTATCAAACTCAGCAGATACTGCTCAGCGTTACAGAAGAGAAGCAGTATTGAAAAGCATAACAAAGTCCTCTCTGGGATACATCAACAATGTCTGAGTTGGGTAGCTTGAAATGCTAACAACATGCCATCTGTGTTTTAGTGAGGGTTAGCTACTGCTTAAATGATTGTGATTAACAGCCAGAGCTTTATACACTAACAAGCCAAGTTTGATTGTAATTCTTTGGAGAGTAATCATCCCTCTACCCTGCAATTATACACAATGTGTGTTGAATTAGAAGCAAAGAAAAAAAAACATGAAATAACTTTCAAACTTGGAAAAGCAGGCTATTGAACACAAGCCAAAGGTGAGATGATTGGTGAGAACTGTGATTTGTTGTAATATTGCTGATATACCATAAAAAGGAAGTGACAATTTGAAGAGTTACTGGGAAAAAATTAGGAAACATGCCAGGAACAGAACTTACATTAAATAGGCATACAAGCAGCTTATCATTTCAGAAAAAAAAAAAAAACCAAACCAAACATAAACATTTGATTTTACAACAGAATTGTACATATAGAAAAAAGTTTTGACTTTACCTCATTCCTTCTTTCTTTTGCTGATAGCTAACTGTTGAATGACTAGTTTCGCTTGTGCCCACTCACAACAGATGTGCTGTTGCCTTCACTTTCAACTTGATTTAAAGCTGCAATAAGCAAGGCTTAAAAAGTATATACAATTCCACTGACAACTTTAAGCACAGGTTAATTTTGTTGAGAAAGGAGGAAGAAGAATACTAATGGCCAAAAAGCAGGTTTCTCAGCAGAAAATTAGCCTTGCTTATAATGAAGACATAAGGGGATGTTTTTTAAAAGGTGTGAATCAGCAAAAAAATTAACCATAGAATCACAGAATGGTAGGGGTTGGAAGGGACCTCTGGAGATCATCTAGTCCAACCCCACTGCCAGAGCAGGCTCACCTACAGCAGGTTGCACAGGAACGCATCCAGGTGGGTTTTGAATGTCTCCAGAGATGGAGACTCCACCACATCTCTGGGCAGCCTGTTCCAGTGCTCTGCCACCCTCAAAGTAAAGAAGTTCCTCCTCATGTTTAGGTGGAACTTCCTATGCTTAAGTTTGTGCCCGTTACCTCTTGTCCTGTTGCCGGGCACCACTGAAAAGAGCCTGGCCCCATCCTCCTGACACCCACCCTTTAAGTATTTATAAGCGTTGATAAGATCCCCTCCTCAGTCGTCTTTTTTCCAGACTGAAGAGACCCAAATCCCCCAGCCTTTCTTCATAAGAAAGGTGTTCCAATCCCCTAATTATCTTGGTAGCCCTTTGCTGTACCCTCTCCAGCAGTTCCCTGGCCTTCTTGAACCAGGGAGCCCAGAATTGGACACAGTACTCCAGGTGGGGCCTCACCAAGGCAGAGTAGAGGAGGAGGATGACCTCCCTTGACCTGCTTGCCACACTCTTCTTGATGCACTCCAGGATGCCATTGGCCGCCTTGGCCACAAGGGCACATGGCTGGCTCATGGTCATCCCGTTGTCCACCAGGACTCCCAGGCCTCTTTCAGCTGAGCTGCTCTCCAGCAGGTCAGCCCCCAACCTGTACTGGTGCATGGGGTTATTCCTCCCCAGGTGCAGCACCCTACACTTGCCCTTGTTGAATTTCATAAGGTTCCTCTTTGTCCAACTCTCTAGTCTGTCCAGGTCTCTCTGTATGGTGGCACAGCCTTCTGGTGTGTCAGCCACCCCCCACCAGCTTTGTGTCATCAGCAAAGTTGCTGAGGGTGCACTCTATCCCCTCATCCAGGTCACTGATGAATATATTGAAGAGGACTGGACCCAGTACTGACCCCTGGGGAACACCACTCATCACTGGCCTCCAACTAGACTCTGTGCCCCTAATCATGACCCTCTGAGCTCTGTCTTTCAACCAGTTATCTATCCACCTTACTGTCCATTCATCTAACCCACTCTTCCTAAGCTTCCCCATGAGGATGCTGTGGGATACCGTGTCGTACGCTTTGCTTAAGTCAAGGTAGACCACATCTACCGCCCTCCCCTCATCTATCCATCCAGTCATGCCATCATAGAAGGCTATCAGATTAGTCAGACATGATTTCCCCTTGGTGAGTCCATGTTGAGTACTTCTGATAGCTTTCTTTTCCTCCACATGCCTTGAGATGACGCCCAGAATGAGCTGTTCCATCATCTTTCCAGGGATGGAGGTAAGGCTGACTGGCCTGCTATTACATTAATTATTACATTAAAACACTTTATTAATCTGTTTAAAGACTGTTTAAGAAACGGACATCAGTATCTCATAATTGTTAATAATTCCTATTCCTTTGTGACAAGCAGTCTGTAACTGGGGTCACACCACACACAAACTAGAAACCATACATGTGACTCCTGGAGGTGATATGGAATCATCAAAGGACTAGTAAAATATGTTTATCAATTTCCTTCTGAGCTTTCAAAGCAAACAGTGCAGTCAAACTTGCATTTGAAGGAATTAAGGAAAAGAGTGGAATATTTAGCCTAGGAAAGTGAAATTGTTCCTCCTGAAGTGTACTTTTCTTCTGGGTCCCAAAGTAGATTTGTCCGTGATTCTATCTCCAGTCTTCAGTCTTACAGGTCTCTTTTCAACCCTTTCCCATTCTATATCTTGCACCAAATATGTTTTTCCCCCCAACTCTTTCATTCTGCAAGACCCCGATCAAGGCAACGTTGAATTTTTCTGCCTCAGTGCCACTGTCCTTGAGAAAGAAAAGCAGATGAAGATGCAGCAAGGCAGAAGAGTATGGTGCAAGACGTGGAGTCTGGTTTGCTACACCCACTGCTAGCAGAGTAGGTGGGACAGGGAGGAATCTCCCTCCCAGATTTGCAACCTCCTCTGCGTTTCCTGCCTCTGAGAGAAAAATTGTCACCAGGCTGCCTTGGCATGGCTCTGACGCAGGAAAGAGAGACAGCTCGGCCAAAGCTGCTGCTTTTTGCAGAATGTTACTCAAAGCAGCTCCCCGCTCCACACAGGCCTGAGGCATCCCCCACCTTCAATCCCTCCAGCAGCACCCGGCTCCCTTCTCTCCTGCAGCCATTTTACGCTCGCACCATCGTGACTTGCTCTGCTATCCAGTGCCCCTGCAGCCTCGCTGCTTTGTGTCATATAGGAGGGCTAAAGAAGTGGCCACTTATAGGCCACATCTGCTCTCTAGCCCCCTTCTTCAGCAACATAAGCAGCTTTTGCCTAGGTCCCTAATCATCCATAATCTTCTCCTTCCTGGCTGTCTAGCTTCTATTCTGCCAGTTTGATGCTTTTCTTGAACACCCACTCCATCACTCCCTGCTTCTCTAACAGCCTGTGGCGAAAGAAATACTTTTCCATTTTTTTCATTTCTATTTTTTTTCCCCTTTAATCTTTCTTGCTAACTCATACTTCTTACCCCAAAATACACATTCTTATTTAGAATATCTATTAACTTCAGGAAAGTGAGTTAAATCTCTGAAGAGTTTTTTTCTTTCTTTTTTTTTTTTTTTTAAGTTGCAAAAATACTGTCCCTAAAACAGTAAAGTTTCCCAGCACCACCATATACACACACATATCAAAAGGAAAAGCTTTCCAGAGCCATCTGAAATAAGCATATCAGATCACCACCTATTTCCCTTATCTTGGAATAACTACCTGTTTAATTCTGCTGATACATAACTCCAGTGACAAGACAGAGATTTTGCAGTACTGTTGTCTTAGAGGCACGTAGCATTAACTTGAATTTACATGTGGCAACCATTACCAAAGTCGACTTTGAAAGGCAAAGCAAAAAAAAATCAACTAACTTTACATATCTGTCAACTACCTCATTTTTAAAATCCAAAGCTTTGTCTAATTGATAAGTGTCATTCCTTTATAAAATGAATATGTTGGAACTAGAAGGTTATCTTTATCTGTTTTCATCTATTGTTATGACTAAGATATTTTTCTTACTATATGAAAAATCATTGCTTTTTCACTGCCTTTTTCACAATCTCTCTGGTAGCTGGCATGGTGGTATCTCAGCAGCTCTGATCCCTGTACTGGTCCTGAGGTTTATGAGATACGTTGTTCATCTTCAGCACACTTTACTGTACATTATTCTTTCTATTTAGGATTATTCTCTGCAAAAATCATATGGACTACTCCAGGGTCAGGATCACACTTCGAAATGTAACAGTACAAACACGTTGAGGAAACAGGGAGTTTAACTACTATTTCAAAAAGAGGGATGAAAGCTCATGTTTTGACGAATGTTTTCTCTAGTCATGCTCATATTTAGTAGCATGGCCACAGCAGTTCTGATTCTGAACCAGGGACCAGGCTCCCATCAAGCTCTGCACACTTGGCAAGAGAGCTAGGGAGCCCCCGTGAGCCATGAGACACTGCCCAGTGCTGTAGACAGCCCTGTCAGCTACCTTCTGCCAGAGCAGTATTACCCTTGTCGCTAGATTGGATATAGAGATGCCTTCCAAAGTGTCCACGTGTTGACACACACACTCAAAAAATGCCCGTATAAGGATCAAAACCAATATGAGATAGATAACTCAGATTGTCCCAGAGGACAGGCAAACTCAGAAGGAAAATGCCTTTCTTTGAGCATAACAGTGGTCCCATGGGGTGAACCAGAAAACCGCCAGTTTATTTACTCAAATTGCTTAGACAAATCAGAGAAAAAACGCCAAGAAGAGTGAACCATGAATATGTAGCAGAGAAGGAAAAGCATTTTGCCTTTTTAACACCTTGCTCTCCCTCAAGTGCAGCTACATAGGGGAGCTTCACCTGGGTCACCAGACCAAGTGGGTAGATGCAAGCATGCAGTCGTATTTCCATAAAAAAGCGAGAGTTCTGGTATTATGAAGTCTTTAGAGCCGCCATGCTAAAATATTAGTCTTTTCCAAAGGTGTTCTCCAAAGTAAAGAGGGTTTCCTAAATTACCACAACTAAAATATTATAACCAACAAAGTTTGGTTATATATATATATATACACAATAAATAGATATGTTAAATATATACATTTAGTTAAATTTACATATATGCATATACTAAAATACTATAACCAACAAAGTTTTTGCAATCTATGTTTGCTAGATAATTTGACGGTTAGTTTCTCTTTTATATAAAAACTGGTCTGTCCCAAGCTTCAAATTCTATTTTTATAAAGAATGGTATCACCTTTTCAGGTATAGCTATAAGGTCTACAGGCTTCAACTGATTTCATTATTGTCAAATTTGATAATAAAAGACCACCCAGCAGATAAGAACACAATTGTTCTTAAGCCTACGTAGTCTGAATTGTAGGATGGATCTATGTCTTTGATACATGTAATTCATACATGTGGACTATTTGGACTTGCGTTTTTAAGATATTCGGGTTGGTTTGGCCCAGCAGCAGAAAAGAGAGAGATATTTGTAAGTTCAAAGTAGAAATGTATGATCTGTATAAATAAACTGTGAAATTAATTTGAAAATAAAAAAATTATAGCAATTTGTATTAAAAGCTTTACTTTCAAACAGAGTTTTTCATAACCTATTTAGAGCAAAGATAATCCATGTTCATTTTCCAATTAAGGGTACAGAGTTGAGTGCACCGGACATAATTTTTCTTTAATTCATTCAGAACAATGTCTACACATGCAATCAGCAGAATAAATTCTTTTTACAGTGTAGGAAAGGGAGAACAATGGTTATATATCTGTATCTCTGGGGTTCCCATAACTAATGGTAGGAGCTATTTGAAAGACTGTTATTGATTCTCTATGTCGATACCTTTTGACAAGTTAGATGCCTTAGAGAAGGGTTAATTAGAACAAAAGAAAGAAAGTGCTGTAAAAAAGAGTAAAAAAGACACATTTTATTTTTAAGATTACTCATTACCGTCACATCTGAGTCTCTAGGGAAAGGAAAACAGTGAGAAAATGGCCACTGTGAGTTTCATTTAGTATTTGACATATTTTACTTTCAATTTTGGTAAAGATGATACCCCCTAACCAGAAGAATTGGGATATAAAGAAAATTACTCCACACAGGAAGACTCAGCTGTTTATAAACTTTAATGGAAGAAGATGCAACCCAAGCCCCAGGGTGACATTTTGTGCAATGGACCTGTACGAGCAGGAGAATGACATGTTGTACAACTAAAATGATGGACAAAGTACGAGAGTAGCAGGGCTATTGCTGCAACTGGTATGTAGTACTAACGAGGAGGCAACCTTTAAACTCTCCAGAACAAGTTTACTTAAATACGAAGGTGGAGGAAAATATTCTATTTGACTGCTAACATGAATACATGCATTTGCTACTAATTTATTTTATATTGTAAAATTAACTTAAAAGAAAACTTTGTTTTAAGCTGGAAGTAACCATAATTTTCAGAGAGACTAATCCAGACTTTTAACCATTTTCTCCAGAATTTTGTCTCGGTATGATACAGATAAAATAGCAAAGCCAACACAAAATAGTCAAAATATCAGAAGTCAAACCACAGAAATGATAAATCATCTTAAAAGCTCCAGGAGTATTTTAGAAGATATTTATTTTATATACTTTCTGTATTGGGTCACAAGGTCACATGTTCAAGTTTGTTTTTTCTGCACATAGAATGAAAGTGGTTGGACTTTTATTTTCCTGTTGGCTTGTTTGAAATTGACGGTTAATTTCTAGTGTAGTAAGCCATGTGTGCATGTGTGCACATGCATTTTTATTTTTATATATATATAGATATAGATAGATGCATATAACAATAAATCAGAAGGTATATCAGAAAATTAGAAACGCTTGTAATGTCAGAAGTATTAACTGAAAATGTCTTTGACTCTCACAAAGTCTGAAATACTTTTGATTTAGTGTCCAAAGAATTATATCCAAAAGCAATAAGCAGTACAAATTCTGCCTGAAATTCTGCATTAAATTAAGACAAAACCACAGAGTTAGAAGATCTATAACTTATGGGGAGAGGTGATGTAGGTGAACCCCTCTTAAATACCATCTATAACTCTACTCGAATTAATCAATTAACATTGCATTCCATGTATCTATTTTTATACATTGTTCATCTTAAAGCCATCAGTTAAATTCCAGACTGGCTTGTTTAAGTTTACATTGAAAACGTCCCATCGTTATTAGCTTAGAAACTGGCAGTTAATGTGCAGTAATCAATGTCCAAAGAGCCTTGCTACAAATAATGTTATGCCTACATTTTTCACAGCCCTTTATATCAATATTTTGAGATGAATACAAGTGTGTGGATTTTTCTAATAAGAAACCTGTCTTCATGTCTTTGCTTTGGGAATATATTTGCAGAAATTAAACTCTGCTCTTTTGGGAGCTTCAGAAATAAAAGATGCATAAGATTAAATGCACCTACACAGGCAGAATTCTGCTTTCTTGTGGAGAGACGTTTGATAAGCGAATGCATTTTTTTTTGTATGCCACCTTTGAAGGGGATAGCATTGTCTTTTAACGTGTGAATTAAGGAACAAAGCATGTAAAAACTTTCCCAGGATCAGATTCCACCATCTTATTCTTCATTGCTAATTGGAAACTTGTGGAAAGAAGTAGAGCCACTCAAACTCCTTGCCTGAAGATTGTCGAGAGATATTACCGTTTAAAATCCAATCACGGTCTCAGAGCAATCCTCAGTCCTGTATCAGAACCTTATGCCAATGGAAACTGGAGGGCAGAGATATTGACCATCAATCAGATCAGATGAAAAAAATGTCCATTCACAGGAGTCTTCAGACATTAAATTAAATTTGCTGATGATTAAATGGAAAGTACATAACAACCATCTTCTAACATGCTTCAGAATAGAAATCCACTAGACTTGAAGCTGGCAACAGAGAAGGCCCAGCTTTGCCCTGCTTGTCTTAGTACAATGAGCTCAGGTGAAGGGCATCACCGGTATCCATAGTTCAGCAGGTTGGTCTCTTCTGAACCATTTACTGCATAAAATACAGTTTAAGTGTTCCCACTCTGGGTCATTAAACCCCCTCCAAATGAAAGAATGGGCACTACAATTATTGCATAAAGAGAAACTTAAAAGTGGGGTGGTACAGACTTTGGCTTTCTGGAATCACTGTATTTAAGGTGAGCATCAAGGGCATAGGATCACATCAAGTACAGATATATCCACAGCACGTGATATAAAACCTGTATCATGAATGCTCTCAGTCACTTGACAGAAGAACTATGCAGAAGGACTGCAGCTGGGAACACATCCTTCACTTGGGCTTCAGAGGAAAAGTATTTTAAATTTAGCGTAAACTCCCTAACTTTTGTCCAGGTTCTCTCCATGTGACTGGCACCCTTTCTACAGACTAGGCGATCATCAGCTTCTGATTGAAGTTCCTTTGTACTACCGCTTGCTTTACCTCTACCATGAAATATAATAAATAGTGACTTTACTGACATTTTTCTTTCTTTATTTATTACATTACTTTAATTTTTTGCCAGGTCTCTCCTTTTGCTCCCTTCCACAATGTGGACGAAGAGAGAACAAACAGTTCTAATTCCCAAAATCAAATGTCAGAACAAAATATGCTCCCAGCTGAATTCACTCTAATTGCTAGTAATTTAAAATAATTCCAGTTTAGTTAAATTCCAAACCATTTCTCCCTTTTTGTGTTTTTAAAATGCTTTTAACAAAATGTCACTGCACAGTAGTTTCTCTCTCTCTCTCTCTCTCACACACACACACATGAATATCACTGGCTATAAACTGTGTGCAATAAAGATCTAATAAAGATAAATGTAGATTCTCTTTCCACTGCACCTTTCATTTTTCCAAAAGACTGGTCTGCTGACAGACTGACTTACTAAGAGATTTTATTTGAAATCATAAATAATTTCTATCCAGTGGTCTAAATTAAATGAATATTGTAGAGATAGTGCTACAAGTAAAAATCTAGTGAAGAATAATGCAGGTTGAACAAAAGCAAGTTTGAAATATTCATCATATAAAGGAATTATCATTCCATTTTACATTCTTAGAGTAATTGACATTGAAAAACAAATGCCCTTAAGAGCTGTGCTTAGAAAATAAAATCTTCGAATCAATGTTAAAACCACTCAGTGATTACATGATATGCAGAAAGTGTATTCTGTTATGGATGTAACAGCAGCATCAATTAATTTCACATGTTTCTTTTCATTGCCTTTTACACAATCCTGAAACACTCACTAAACCAGCCCTGTCTGATTCCCAAGAAGAGCTGAGACAGCACGAAAGGCTGGATGACTCCATTATCCACTGGTGAAACCAAAAATGCACTGATAGCCTGGATCTCAGAAGCCTTCCCTGTCATCAGCTCTTTCCAACTATTTTCAGCACATTAAGGAACAAAGTCCTGCAAATGCAGTCTTTTGAGATCATGAAGAGAACAATTTAGCTGAGCAAAGAGGGCTGCATACATTAATTCCGTTTCAAAGAGATGTAAGCGGGCATCTTAGGTCTCTGAGGTTGAAGCATCCCCGTTCTGTAGGTTTACACAGAACGGTCATTTTTTCTTACACCTCTCTCTTACCCTTATTCCTGACCTGATTCCTCCTCAGGCCCTGATCCTTCAGCTTAATTGGTCTTCCCTACTCCCTGATGAGCCACTGGGGTGAGAAGCTCTCCGTGTGCTGAGTAGGGCCACAAAAGCAGTTCTGGTGCCGCTGCGGCATGACAGTGGGCACTCACAACGGCAAGGGAAGCAACGCAAGGCTCCCAGCTGTAATCCTTTTAGAGCCCTCTCCTTGGGGCTTGTTTATTATCCACAAAACAACAGCAAGTCAACCGTAAAACACATGGCAATGGTCCCCAGAGGCTTGCTGAGCTCCAGTCAGCCAGGACAGAGTCACACTCCCCCCTCTGATCCCAGGCTTGTTTTTCGCTCCTGCTCCTGCAGCCATATGACCAGCCAGGATCACTTTAACACCTTACTGTCTGTGTTTACCTTTGACTGCAATGTTTGCATCTGAACTCAACAGAAGGAAATTGAAATTCAGTGGAATTTCTGATTGAGAAAGGAATTTCTCAGCACTAAAAGTTCATGGGAAACATTTTAATGGCCATAAAATTAGGGCTTTTGTTGCCATAGCTAAAAGACAACAGAGTATCTATACAAAGGTTTCTCCCAAGGCAATAACTGAAAACATTTTCAACCTAGGTATTCTGTGTGCTGGCAGATTTATTATGGTACTTTACACAATCCTTGGCAATGTTTATCTGATTGGGCCACTGACAAAAAATAAAACAATTTGGAATTCAGCATAGGTTACTCAGAACCACCCACTTTGGTATATATCAGTATGCAACCTCCTACTATAATCATGACAAAAGAAAAAAAGAACAGAATTTTGGAGCCTGTCTGTATCACACTACTTCCCCTCCCACCCTGCCCCCGCCCCGCCTTTAATTTGCTTCTTTTTTTAAAAGCAGTCAGCAATTTAGGGCCACCCTTTGGATCTGGCCCAGAGACACGTGACACTGGAAACAGGATTTACAAATGATATATGAGTTTCAGCAAAAAACTGCAGCAGAGAAATCCCATCCCACATTCTAAAAAGGTTCTCTCTTTGGCTTGAAAGGCTATGCCTATATTAGCTCAGCAACACAGTCTTGAGAAAGCTTTCTTACTTGTGTCTACTCTAGAATAACATAAGCAGACAAATTACAAAGCAACCAATTCCTTTGTGCTGCAGGACTCCTATAGAACCCTGTCAGAAGGCACTGAGAGCACACAGTAAAGAGAGTGCTTAGCTTAAATGAAGGGGTAGGTGGTGCTTATTTCTATACCAACCTAGCTATGATCCAGAGTTCACACAAAACTGGCACCATGAAGCAAGCCCACGCTCAGAAGTGTACGCAAGGCAAGTATAACAATACAGACATAGTCAATCATGCATCCAAATTATAATCGAGCCTCAAGGGCAGTACACTAAACCCTACAATCATGTAAGTTGTAGGCTACAGAAATATCTCACAGACTAATAATTAATTCTTGCATTCATACAAATACAGACAAATCAAAGACTTGTTATTAGTCCAGTTAGAGGGACTTCTAATCTAATTATTACGGTTTATTCCTTATAATGACAGAATTGAAACTGGTATGCACAAAGTTATCCATTTCTCTGGTGTTTTATTCTGACTTCCTCTGTGTTGGTATGGTTCATGTGTTATTGAACCTGCTGCTTGCACCTGTATATCAGGGATTCAAGCAGGCATCATTTACGACCGTGCTTTGATCTTTCCAACAGCAGGGCAGGAATCTCAAGCATGTTCAATAGGGTGCCTCTGAATCTATCACAAGCCTATGTTATCTAAACACAGATGTTCTACTTGTAAGGTATACAAGACTAAACAAAATTAAGTATGATATATGTGGTTTTTTGACACCCTGGCTGCAAGTCACTTGACTGTGTTTACAATCCTCCTTGACAATCTTCCATTATTTTCCCACAATGTCCAACCAAAATCTACCCATATCATGTTTCCCAAGCTTCTTTTGCCCACAGCATCCTCAGAATGCAGAACCGGTCTAGTTGTTTTAACTTCTCCCTCCCTGTTGCAGAAAATATGCAGCGGATGTAGTTTTGCAACAAGCTATTTGGGTGCTGTCATCTGGCAATGTGGCACCAACACAAGGAAAATTCCAATTGCACTACTTGTGTATACATGTCTTCTCATGCAATATTCATTGCTAGCAGCAGACAGCTAACAGAAAGAGCAGACAGATAGGCTCTTACGATCCTGGAAGTGGAAATCTCTGCCAGGTAGAAAGAATTTAAACTGTCGCTCCAAACAAAGTTGGAAAGGTCAAGCTGATGCTGAGACAGCTTGCCTTACAGGGAACAGCCCCTTCTTTGTGCAACTGGTAATGGAGAAGAGTCACTACATTCAGTCTGTAGGGAACCACTTATTAAATGGGTCAGAGAATACATATTTCAAAAGTTAGACTGCTGGCTATAAAGGGTGTAGTTTCATTCTATAATAAACATGAGCTCGATGTTCACAGAAATAACGCTGTCAGAGTTGCCCTTTAGAACATTGATCCAGTGCTGGTAAACATCAGGAAGAGTACAGAAAGCTTACTGCAAGTACAAGCCACAGACATTATGTTATCGAATTGCAGTGGAAACAAAATAATATGAATAAAGCAAGCTTGATAAACTCATAATGCCAAATAGTTTTCTCAGTAATACAGTACCTGCAAACAATCTGCACTGCTGCCCATAAGGAAAAACTCATTTTGATAATCTAAATATTTGCCTGCTAGTCCCAACTGATTTGTCAGTAACAGTGTTAATGTGCTAGGAATGGTAATGCAACGACTTTGAACACACTTTTATGCTTCCTTTGATATTCCAAGTATCTCAGTTGCTGTCCCTGAACAAGAAAATCACATAATTACTTCTGCAAAAAGGCTTGTCATAATCCAACGTTTAGTACGGACCTCTTCTTTCTCTAGAATGTGAACTCTCAAATGCTAAACTCAATAGGAAACAACCAACAAACGTACATATTTTTCAATAAAAATGGTCTTGTACTGAAAAAATCATAACCTGCCAATGCACCTCTTAGACTGATAAATGTGAATGTGAATGCTGAACAATGCGAGTTTCATGTCAAGTTTTTCATTTGCATAGGTTACCTCAAGGTCTCCTTTCAAATTGTTTGGTCTCTTATACGAAATCAACAAACATGAACCACTCCATATCTCAGCACCAATTTCCCCTTGTTTCACTACTTTCTCCTTCCAAGCTGTTCATCTCCTGCATAGCACTGAACCTCGAGAAACAAAAATGTGATGCAGCAAGGGAACTTTCCCATTACATAATAAAGGTGAAGAAAGGGATTCACATGACAGATAAAAGGCCAAACAAGAAAAAAGAGCTTGAGATGACATAAAATTAATTTGTTTATAACCACTTTTTTTTTTCATAATAAGAAAAACCAAGACACAGAATAGTATAGCTTCATGGGATGCACCAGCCATGGCAAAGCAGGAGTGAGAAGCAAAGACTTAAAAGGAGCAAGTATCCCAAGATAAGAAAGAATATACTCTGTGCACAAAAAAAAAATTATAAAAAATTCACTGACAAATCCTGTGAGGGCCCATGTTTTTGCCAGATTTGCCTGACACTTGAAGAATTGCTGGTAAGACCCATATTAAAATTACAGGTTGGCAAGGCCTGCCTTCTGACCTGGGGGGTGAGAGGCACTGCACAGCTCTCATTCATGTAGCTAAAGCCAGCCCTTCCCTTCCCTTCCCTTCCCTTCCCTTCCCTTCCCTTCCCTTCCCTTCCCTTCCCTTCCCTTCCCTTCCCTTCCCTTCCCTTCCCTTCCCTTCCCTTCCCTTCCCTTCCCTTCCCTTCCCTTCCCTTCCCTTCCCTTCCCTTCCCTGGGACACAGCAGGACACAGCACAGGAAGGCACATGCTGTTGACTGTTTTGTGGCTGTGCTTGAGACTTTGACATGTCCCTGTGTTTGGCTCCTTGGGCATCGTGGGAAGAAAACTCAAAAAGCAGTGCTGTCTTTGAGAAGTAGGAGCTTACAGGTCAAGTTCAAGGATATCTTTCCCAAATGGCCTCTGAAGGTTAACCAAAATTGCTCTGTGCAGAAAGCTGTTCTTCAAAAGGCGAGAGCTGGCCCCGAATCTCCCTCTGAAGGACAACAAAATGCCATTTAAATATAACATCAGTGGGGACAAGAAAAGCTTTGCTGATTTCCTCTGAGGCTGGGAGAAGCATACAAATTGTTGCACCCTTTGAAAAGAGAAGAGGTGCATCCTACAGAGCCATCTTTCCTTTCTGTGTACACCCATTCCATAGCTAACACAGAGATTAATAGGAAATTTAAGAGCAAACTTGCTTGGTTCCATCTGGTTCTCTTGGTAGAGAAAGAAAAATGGTCACTGGAAAAAAGAGAGATATACAGGAGGAAAAGCAGGAAATACCGTGTCTGCTGAAGGGAAGCAGCAGCAGTTTACTTACAACTAAGATGACCGCAATAACAGAGGGAACAACAGCAACAAAAGATTGCTGAGATCTCAGAAAAAGCTGAGATTTTAGCCACGCAAAGCCTTATGTGGTTTTGAGTAGATTTTCTTGGCCGTTTTGGTTGGCTGTTTGCTCCCTTCCTCCATTTACTCCACGTGTTACCCACACAACCTTTGCTGCTGCTGCGTTACATACACCCAGTTGGACAAGTCATGCAGCTTCCCCATTACTCAGTTACTGCCCCTTCCACACCTGAAAACTGATCTTGTACTTACCTACTCTATTTAGATTGAAGGTGTCTTGGGTAAACTACCTGTTACTTTATGAACTGCCCTACACAGGATAGACTCATTTTAACTAGTCCCTAGGCACTACTAGAGGATGTCTTTCCAAAGACACAAGGAAAAAGAGTCTAGAAAGCTTTTTTTTTTTTGGAAAAAAAAAAAAAGAGGGGGAAAAAAATAAAGGATCAGACAGTGTCCTGTCTATATGAATGATTTTATTGTCTATATGAAAGATTTTATTGTACTTTTTGAAATCTGAACAAAATAAAGCTATGGATAATAAGTGATGGCGTGAATCAAACACAGGTAAGTCTGTTCTTAAGAAGGGAGGAAATAGTCCCATGAATTACAAAGTCACATACAGACAAAATGGAAGTATTTTGGTTAAACCAGCAAAGTGAGACTGAGGTTTAAAACATTTTGCAAATAATTAAAATATGACCTTGATCCTCAGTGGTAACTAGATAAGCATCTTCCATTGCCAGTCCAAATTGCCATGTGATAGCTTCATTAGAAAAACAACACAGCTCAGAAATTACCAAGCATGTATCTCTGAATACCTTTTAGAATTAGCTTTCATGCTTGAGTAAGCTAAGAAGTAGTTGATTTTATAAGAAATATAAAGCTATTCCTGAAAACTGCTGAACCTTTTAAATCCCACCAAGCAGTAGCAAGAAGGAGCACTCTAAATGTCACTGACTGCAGTCTGTACCTTCCTTATGTAGAAGAATCAATCCCTGTAAGCAAAATAATAGGGGAGTGCAGAAATATCTGTGCAATTTCAAAAACAATGCAAAAAATAAACTTACTTATCCCAAGGGGCTAATCTTGGAAACAGTCATACACAGGGGTAGCTTTATTCTAGTCTGAGCAGAGACAATAACTTTACGACAGCAAATTTTCCTGTGCAAGTGTTTCCAGGATCATTTCCCAAATCTGTAAAGTAAACCACGTTAAGAGCTCAGGTAAAGTTGTTTTCTACATTTATATAGTTTACCTTTGAATAAAATTACATAAAAATACATAATTTAACATTAAAGCTATGCTAGGAAATGGAAAGGATTGGTTGTTTTTTCCCCTCCATCGGCTATCAAAAAAGCAATTTGAAATTGAATAAAAAGGGAGATATTATCTGAACTGTAGGTGTTGTGAAAACTGTGCAGTGAAAATCAAAATACTAGTTTGTGCTGCAGCCATAAATTACTAAACTAATTATCTAGTAGCAGGCATAACTGAATCATTCAAAGGGGTAATTAGCAATCAGACATAATGAGTACTGCTACTATTTCTTGTCATACTGTATTTAGCTTCTGTGCAGTCTAGAGGAACTGAATTATTTCCTACCCTTCTCGGAGGGCATTACTGCTATATTGAGTGCATCAGCCCATATTATTACTCCCAGTAGTTTAATTCTTCACTGGACTGCACAATTCTGATTTCTCCTGTCAAAGTTTTGCCTGGTCTCCTGGGTCCTTTTTAGCAGGTATCATCTTCACAGTTTCCTCCTTGGCCTTAGCATAAATGTAAACTGCAACGTAATCAAATTACATGGCTCTTTTATTATTTTTATTGTATTCCTGTCCATGAACGTACACTGCATTTTATAGATTTTTCATGTTTTCTATAGTAGGAGGACATTATACACAATGTAAAGTGGAGAACTTGCATAAAGCTGTATACCCAGAAACCATAGAGGGGAGTTAGACTGTTGACTTTCCAGATAAGAAAGTGCAAACCCACATATGTTGTTGATCAAATGTTTGGAGAAAACCCATTTTTCCCCATCAGTTGAACGCCCATAGTTCACAACGTGGAACAAAAACTACAAAAAACAAGCAGGTGTTGTTTTTATTTGGGAAAAAGATAGCACATAGAATCCAGATTCCTTGGTTAATACATTCTGTTTGGGGTCCATTTTAATTTTATCTTTGAATACAAAATTTTATTTTCAGCTTGACAGTATCTTATTGTCCTAAGCTTTGCATTACTGATGGTCTCTCATTTTGCTCAATGTTTTTGTAGATGCACATACTCAAAAACATACCTATCACAGAGTTCAGTAGGACATCTCTTTATGAAAGCTAGATTTCACCAATATCCTTGCATTTTTACCGCACAGTTCAAGGACCGTCCGGTATTATATATCAGTAGAGAAGCAGATCACCTATGAAAACTGGTGGAAGCAGAATGCTGTAGTGAAGGAAATACTACTGTGGTATGAAAACGATAGAGTTTTAAATAGTATCCATTTATTATATTATGTTAATATTGCATGTAATGATAAATAATATTCACTAATAAGTGATTAGGTATCAATGTTCAAATTTTCTTTCATCATTTCAATCTTCAGGCAAAGTTTTCCTCTGCTCTCTACTAACTCTCAAAGGCGCTGGCTGTGTATCAAGTTTTTATGGAGTGACCAAGTCTTTACATGTGGGGATCTGGGCTAATACCAAGCTACCAAAGCTGAACTCCTTGCATTGTGTTGACAAAATATGGCAACAATGCAGAAATTGTTGGAACTATTTTCAAGAAAATATCTCTCACTAAATAGAGTATAATATTCATGTCAGCATGAGTAGAGCCCTCTTACCCCCACACCAAATTTTTGCTTTTCAAATTTGCAGTGACCCTAATGTTTGCTGTTGTATTGGAAGGAAAGGAGGAATTGCAGTGCAGGGTAATCAACCGGCCTGCCTGTGGATGGGCTCTTCATCGCACCATTTGCTTGCTTACTTTTGTACTTCTAAGAAGGCCAGGATTTGGCACCTAATAGTTTGGCCCACAGCCCCAAAACCAAATTAATATAATTTAGTGCCAAATTAGCATTCGTGGCTGAGCAAACACTGACTGCAATACCAGGGCGTCTCCATTTAAAAAGCAGAACAGAGATTTTGAGTTGCATCTATTTTTCAGTCAGCATTCATGTGCCAGTGGTAGTCCCTCCCTGAATAGACTGGCAAAGCATCTACTTAAGCCAAAGACCAGTCTGTTCCATTAGTTTGAAGAAGCTGTTACTTTTACTCGAAAAAAATCACACCCTCAAACATTTAAATGTGCATATTTATATGGTAGGCTGAAAAGATTTTATTGCATTTTCTTTTTTTGTCAAGTACTCTTGCAGATGCACCACGTTCAAATAAAAGTCTTCAGGAGTTAAGACAGTGACTTCCTTGCATTGTTATTACCAGTTTCATGGCTTTTGACTGCAGATTTACGTTGGTCTTTACATCTAGATAGTATCTAAGATGCTAGTGCCCGAGTCATGAATACATTAATTGAAGCTAAGCAGATGCATACACAGAGTTCAAAATAAACTGTATTATCATCTGTCTTTATGAAACAAATACATTACATATCAGAAAGCACATAGATTTAACTGGGTTGTTATTAGTCATAGAAAGAAGGAACTTAGAATTCACATATTTTTTCTTCCACCTCATTAAAAAAAAAATAATGTGACTTTTATCAGGTTACTGAAATTTCTTTTTAGTGAGATGCTGCAAATAATAAACCAAGTTTAGGATTGCCTGACTACTATATCATTTTTATGTGGGATAATTATGACCTCCATATTGCCATGCACATCTTCAGGGAATATTACAGATTCAATCTCATTTGTATAATTTTGCTTATTGCATTTTCCAAGCATACAAATTTTGCTCTCTATTTAAAAAACACATTAAAAAGGTGTAATTAGTAAGTGATTATATTAAAGCAGGTGTCCAGAAACAAGTTTCAAATAGATCACAGATTATATTTGTGACTACACTTGTACCAGTTCTCCTTGCTGGGCAATTTTTTTGAATTTGTGCAGACATGAAAGTCAAGCCTTTATTCTCACTGCAATTTCATCTTTATGTATTCCTTCAATGGAACGATTTATAGCATTCTTCTTTGATGACAAGTGGTCACTATGAAAGCTAATATTCTTTCAATAAATATGAAGCTCCCTGTTTTCTTTTTGCTTCACATCCTCACTTCATCCTGCCTTTTCTTTTTGTTATCAAAAGGAGAATTAGGGCATTTTGATTCAAAATGCACATCACACAGATGGGTTAAAGCTTTTCCACTTTGATCTCCTAAAAACCTCTCAAACCTCTTGATCAAAGAACTGCTTCCTAAGATCTGAGTCATGCAGCCATTGGCTGTTTCACTGAAATTAGTGAGAATAGGACCATTCCCAGGAGCACATTCTTCAAGGCTGGTCTTGAACAAATGGAGGTAGAATGCTGACATTCACTAGCTGCATTCAGATTACCTCTTTCTTGGCTGCTGATGCTTCCTTATTGCCAGCTCTTTCATATCTCTGGCAACTGATCTATTTCTACTATGTAAAATGTAAAAGTTTTCACATTCTGCAAGTATGAACCTCTAATCAGTCTGTATCTTCATTTATTCTGCACATTTTCTATTAAAATTCTTTTCATTCCAATCAAGTGATAGTAGATTTCATACCTGACAGCTATCTCACAACATATTTCTAATCAATAGCTATTTTTCCCCACTTGAATTTTATTTTTTTAAAAGGTCAGTCTTGGTCTCATTAAGAAGAAACACTGACTTGCAACTTAAATTTAGACAAATAGTATCCTGAAAAAAGTTTGAAAACGTATTATATGCACACTTATTTACAAAATGTGTACACACAAACAAAAATACACAGAACTTAAGGAAGTTTTTATATTTTCACCATCTTAGCAGAACTAAGTGAATATAGAAATACTCTGGAGTATGAAAATGTAGTTCTGGTTCTACTCCTGTGACTTCAATAGAACTGCGTGAGGCTTGACCGACGCTTCTGCATCACGTCTGGTCTTGCCAGCAAGATACTGTTTTCCTTAATTGTTCTGTTGCCTGTGGCCTCTCTTAATCTTGGAAAGCATCAAATTACTATGGTTTATTGCACTCTAGATGCGTCTTTGTATAAAGCAGACAGAGAGGGCATAAAAGGAAGTAAATGTTTCTTCTTAAATATTGTTCCTAAGTGTGAACTTCATTTTATACACTATCATTTAAAGCACAGCCGTAACCTTTATTCAAATATCAAATTGAACTTTGAGATTTTCACTAAGGCTGAACAAGATAAATGTTTCTTGCTTTCCATTTCCGCACACTGCTAGCAGTTGTTGGTTCTAACCTGACAGAGAATTGGGCTAAATTTCATGTTGAACCCAGAGGGTCTCTTACCCACATCTTTATGCCAGCGCAATTATAGCAAAATATCGCTGTGAGAAAATCAGCTGTCTCGATTCCCAAGATTATTATCTATCAGTCTTTAAACGTTATTCCAATCACTGACCACACAGGTCTGTTCGTAACCATTTTCTTATCTCTTTCCGTGCGTTTAACCACTTTTTACATAAATATTTAAACCTCAGGTAATAAGGTACTCAGCCTTTCATTGAGAACAAATCTGATCTTTTCAGTTGTTTTGACACCCAAGAGCTTTGGGTACAGGAAACCGGTGATTACTTTGCTCAAAGAGCAACATACAATAACTTATTGGAGCAGTCTTGGAAGTGTAATTCCTACTATGTGAAGTTTGCACTGGGTTTTAATTCTTTGTGTGGAAAAAAAAGAAAAAGAAAAAGCAGAATAGATGTCTTTTTGGATGCAGCTTGTTCTGTCCCGTTGCTTTCTGGGAGAAAGAAGTGGAAAGGAAGAAAATCTTTTTCCTCCTCTGAAGGGGATGGACGTGTTTTGGAGGTATAGACCTTGACTTATCCTGTACTGAGTCTTGAAATAATACATCATACGTGGTTACAAAGAAAAAGTTCTTATACAACTGAAGTCAGATAAAAGGACCAAAAATTTAACTTTTTGAGATTAAAATAACTGTCAGAGAAAAATGTTAGCTTAGAAAATTTAACATGACTACTTTGATGGCAGATTTTAAGACATATTTTCAGAGGCCCAAAGTTTCTGTAGAAATCTTTCCTAAATGTCATCGAGTTTTAGTTTTTGTCTAAAACTGGTACATGTCACATCTAGTTTATCTCCCAGCACAGCAAAATAATGAAAAGAACAACAAAAGGCACTTTTAGAAGAACACTTTTAAAAAGCATCTGTATTCCTAAAGTCTCCTCCTGGACTAAACTTAGCTACATGATTGCAACTGAAAGTAGAATTCCTCCCAGGTTTTCAATATGTAGTTCCAATGGCAAACACTTAAGGCAGAAATTATGTCCTCAGATAGTCTTCAGCAGCTGGAGTTTGATACATATTTTTAAGACAGAATTTGCCCTTAAGAAGTAAAATAAAAGACATAACTTTCAAAGGGGTCACACTTAACTGTGATGCCAAGGGGGCACAGTACCAAAGCTATCAAAGCAGCAGCTGCACCTACTAGATTGGAATTCACCTTGTTAAAGTAAAATATTTTTAATATAAATGTATATCGCATATAACCTAAAATTCAACAAAAGCTTTTCTCCAGTTCTCTAGATAAAGCTGATAACTTTCCTTTCCTATATTGGAGGTAAATAGCAGTTTTTTTGCCATTCTGCACTGCTTATACTTTTTAAGTTAGTAAGGACAGAGAATTTTCAGCTATGAAGCGTACTAGCTTTTGAATCTATAGTTAGATTGCTCTTCATGCTATCTTTGCTTTGTAAAAGTATAAACAGATTAAAATATCTTTCTTTTTTTCACAATGATTTGTTTTGAAATAATTTAAGGAGAGTATTCTCACTAAAAGGTCTAGAAATTACCACGATGCCACAAAGCTTTCATGTTCTCAGCATCACAACACAATATTCGTTATGCAAAAACTCTGAAGTCTCTAACTTTGGGTTCCTTCCAGCACTGTCACTGTGCCTTTTTCGCATCTGGCTTTAAAATGTTAATAGATTAAAATATATTATATTTAGAAATGAAGATTAACACATATTCCATATAAAACCTCATTTCATTTGATTTCAAGCACTGCTTAAACAAAATACACCTATTCATCTGCTATTCATATTTTAATTATCAGAAAGAAACAGAAAAGCTTGCATGAAGATTTCATGCAAAAGATATTTTATGATGGACACTACATTTGCGTTAGAACACACCACAATCCAACTCTGAACTCAATTACTGTTATTATTCCAAACATCACGATGGCAGCATTGCTTCAAAGATTGACATCTACTTTTTCAAGTTCAACATTTGACTGCACATTCATTTGGTTGAACAACTATCCTTCAAAAGTTGTAACATATCCATTTTCTAATGATAACATGCAGAAGCATCAGGCTCTGCAGGAAAGCTCAGTACGCTTTGAAATGTTTTCTTTCGGCGCCATTTCCAACTTCAAAATACTTCAAAGAAAATGTCTTTGTGTACCTGCTGCATTTCAAAATGGACAATCACAATAAAAATATGGACACAAGTACTTTAAACTCTTAGATTGAAGTCTGATTAGAGTCTGATTTCACAGCATTCTTTTTTCAGGTTTTAGAAGGTAAATATTCACTTCATATATATTTGTAGTCAATACAGAGCAACGACACAGAAACAAAGTTAGTGAGGTTTCTAAATACAAATAATTATTCTATATTTATTCATTACAACCTCAGATTCCTATTGTGCTAGTAAAAACATTGTAAGCAAAATAATATGGTGAAATCTAGATGGAAATAACATTTGTTTTATTATGTGTTTGGGGTTGTGGGTTCATTTGTTTGTTGTTTTTCGGGTTTTTTTGAGTATATTCTGTAAAAGAGAAGACTGAATTGCAGTTAAAGTCTGCAGGTAAAGCAGGTAAAAGAGCACATACCCCTAACGGGAGAACTGTTCTCAGTTAACTTTACTAGTTTATGAAGTTTTCACTTATTACTAGACCAGAACTATCAAATTCCCTGTGATAGGGAGTTTTGTTAAAATCTTATTTCAAAGGACAAAACCAGCACAATATTCATAGAAGGAACATTGAATAGCTTTGAGCTACTGACATGCACATGACTTTAGCAGTTCAGCATACTGCTGTACCTATGTGTTTCAGTGGCCACTTAGCTCTATGGGATCTATGGCTTCCCTGTTTATTTTTAGCATATACTTAGCTGAAATTTGCAACATTAACATTACCACTATACAGTTTCTTCCCATATCTCTGCCTTCTTTTTGTATCAAGAGCATTCCAGAGAGGATCAAAGTTTCCACAAGCAAGCTATTTTCAGAGAAGCCAGTTCGGCATAAATCAAGGAATCAGTCTCCAAGACAGTAAGGCTTGCTGACAGAGATAGCAGTCTCATATCTAGGATAACATGTCTAGCATGGACAAACATCATGGTGTTAAAGCTTCTGGAGACAAGTGTTGCAATGGCTATCTGCAGCACTGACTGCTGACAAAAAAAACCCCAAAAAAAACCTAAAGGAAGAAAAATCCAAATGTTTTCCTAACTAAGTAATCAAAGTCAAAGATGAACAGGGGGTAATTATGTTTTTATTAATGGAGTTAGATTATCCTGAAAGCACCAGACAACTTCCCTGGTAAGGGGAAAAATGTTCAGATGTCTTCCCCAAATGAAAAAAGCATTTGTATACAACTTGACCTATCAGAAGTTCTAAAAATTATGCGTTGTCTGCTTGTCCTTGACCATAACCTCAGAATCCTGTCTCCAGTGGGCACTTCAACACTCATGACAATAGCTCTTACAGTAGATTTCAAAAAGAATAACTAGTGAGTAGCTATTATTAGAACTTGAGTTTAATTTTGCAGAAAGTTCAAGTATCAGATTCAACAAGCTGAAAAAGATGCTGGATTTACAAGGCTCAGATCATTGCATTTGGTAGTTCTGGGAAAAAAACATATGTGTGAAAAACACCTGATTATATCAGTGTGATTTTGGTTTATAAGAACTGAGGTATTACTGAAAACTTCATATACCTATGAACTCTAGTTACAGAACTGGGAATTGATATACATGAAAGACAGGCACACTGGCAGGACTTCTTCCTGAAGAAAATTCCTCCCCATTCCATGCCCACATATACAAACAAATATACATATGTATGTGTACAAACTTAATACTGCAGCATTCTACAGAACTAGACTGGAGTTTCAATTAATTATTTTAGGTTTTTTTATTAACTACCTCTATGATAATATGTAAGGGAAGTTTCAAAGGAATAAATAATATTACTAAGGCTGAAAATCAACTGAATAATTCTCCTCCAAAACAAAAGGGGTTACTTTCATTTTCCATCTCTGACCAAATCACTATAGTTTGATTGAAACAGATGGAAAAAAAGAAAAAGGATTATTTATAAAATTATAAATAAAAATATATTTATATGGATATATATTTTATAAATAATTTATAAAAATTCTCATGTTTGTTACTCCAAAATCCCTGAATTGTAGAATATTAGATATACAAAGTTCATTGAAAATGATGACACAGCTCCGATTCAGTTCCAGGACTGGAGCAGTCCCCAATTCCTACAGAGCTAATACAGTATTTGATCAGTTTAAATGTACACCGCAGATTAATGCACAAAAGTAGCATGACTGTGGGAGGGACCAGCTGAGTAAAGCATTCTAATGAGGATTCATGGAGCATTATTTTGGCATTAGGCCCTAAATCTTTATACTGAAAGAAACAAAAACTATGAAGCAATGGTCTGAAAGCTTTGCTCCCTTGAGATGAACACAAAGACCTCAGCTGAGACGGAGATGAATATTCAATAAAGAAAGCAAGCACTGAAATCATAACAGCTGAAACTAATCATTAAGAAGTTTTTGCTATGGATTATGATAGGACTGGAACCCATTATAGAATCACTAAAACCCCCAGTATTAATAGACTAAGCAATCTTTTCCAAGTTATATCATTAGAACTTAAAGTCTGATTATCTCATTTACTCTTCACATTGGACCTAATACCATCTAAAATCTATAAAAGACCAGAGAATTAAATAATTTTGTAAACAAAAAATAACCCAAATGAATGTATGTGCTCTTTTTAAGTCATCATTTGAAAAGGACTTCTGAAAATGTGCAGAAGTGTCAAGTACTTGAGAGTTTTGGGGAGGGTTGTGTTTGGTTTGGGTTTTGTTGTGGTTTTTTTTAGAAGGAATCTTCTTAAAAACATACAGAATCGTTCATGAAGATACAAAACAAGACGGCAAGTATTCTTCTGTACTGAACAAACAGCATAGAATAGGATTTCTGGATGCATTTTCTTATTTTATATAAAAATTTTATTTCAAGTGCATTTTTTGCATAATCAGTAATTTAAGGTATTTTTATATTTTTGGATTTGAAGACATATGGAACAATTTAGTGACTCAATTGGTTAAGTTGCATTGAACCAAGTTTCTAAAAAGGCAGTCTTGGAAACCCATTAATTTCAATTTACCCAAAGTTCTCTAAATCCCAGACAAAACAGTACACACTGAGTCATATTTACAAAGTTCCCATATGTAAGTAAATAAAAGCAAAGCAAGAAACAACATCTGCAGGATCACCCTTGTTGAACAACCAAGTGGCAACATCATGTAAAAACAATACCTTGAAGTTATTAACAGTCTGTGATTGTCCTCACTTATGAAGAGATCAGGACCCACTTCCAAGTTCAATGGGCATCAGGAGGGCTGGGGTAACTAATCAAACAACCCTCTCTTCCACACACCTTCCCCCACCTCCCGGTAAAAAACAGGGGCATTTGCAGTCAAAATATCTTCCAGTGAACTTTAGGAGGTTTCAATAACACTTCAGCAAAGTTATTGCTAATTTCTAAATATTCCATTTCATAAAAGAAACGTTGCCTACAAATTATAGGTGAGGCTGTTCCTTCAAGTCCTCCACCTTTCTGTACTCCTCACCATGCCAGTGAACACTATTGGCAAGTCTGAGAAGCTATTGCAGCGGTATTGGTTTCCCTATTGTACTTTAAACACCCCAAAACTGTTCAGGATAATGACCTGCTGTACTGCCCTTTGCTCATGCATACCTGTTTCTTTCTTGTACTGGGCATGCAACAGAATGAGTCTAAACACTGTACTGAATCATTCTTTCACTTGTTTGGACTTAACAATACTTTTCGCCATCCCTCAGAGTCCCTGGGCTTCATGCCCAGACTTTGATCACCTGTTCACAAGGGCACAAAACGCTTTAAAAGAAGCGTTTATCCGGTCGTGATGGAGCTAAACTTACTTTAATTTGCCAAAACTGAGTGAATACACTAAACATTCGCACTGAACACAGCAAACCCTGGCCAAACAGGGAATTTCCATAAGGAAATGACTTTCTGATTCTCTATATCCTTTTAATGTGAGTAACTGAAACATTCTCAGAAAGAAAGTATTTCATTATCATAATTATGACTTCTAGAAAAAACATGTGGTGGCACCTCTCACGGTTGAAACTTCACAAAAACTTTTTAGCATCTAGGCAATGAGCAACTAAATAAAGAAAACAAACATCTGAAGCCACAGAGGTGCCTAGGAGCATGCTTTTACAGAATGCTAAAATATGAGTCATAAACACCCGGAGTTTACACAACAGGCACTTGTATTCTGGAGAGTTGGTTGTTCCCACAGCCCACCAGGAGTGCTTGCTGCCTAATGTATTCGCTCTCCTCATGCAGGAAAGGAAACAATGGGTTCCAAAAAACAACTAAATAACAGAGTTCAGCTCAAAACAGAGCAAATGCATGCTAGGGTATAAGCCTACTCTTTTTACAGTATAACAATTTAAAAAGAAAAAAAAAACTGTCAAGAAGATATTTCAGCATCCTAAGGACATTCAGAACATTCTAATTCCCGTGATACCTGAGATATGAGTATACCATCCTTCGGTGCTGTTCCTGGTTTTAAATACCCCACAAGCTAACCCGCTAAAAAAATTAGATGCTCATTTATTGCTGTTATTTTTCACTTATTCAAGTCAACCTAAGATACTTCACTACAGCTGATGAACAGCTGACCTTCAGACCTCCTCTCCAAATGCTAAACTTAACCACCACACTGTTCATAATTGCAGCAGATGGTTATAGGCTTAATATGCACATGTGAACTTTATAAGGTCTGTTCTCATCTCCAAAGAAGAGACAGGGAAATGCATCAAGGTCACTGAAGCCTTTGCTTTGCTCTCCAACTTAAGGAGGGGAGGAAGGGGAGTAGAAGAGAAAGGCTGGAGGTGAGGTAGAGAAAGAAAAAACCTCCTTGCCATAGTGGCCCAGACTTTCTGTAGTGCTGAGTCTGTGTTGGTAGCTAACGCAAACTGAGACACTCTGCTGGCTCCAGTAATTTCTCTTTTATTTATTTATTTTAAAGGCTACTCTGTCTCTCCCTCTATGATAACTTATTTCTTAATTTCATCATAAGAATTTAATAATTGATAGTGATTACTATTGCTGCAGATAATCATCATCAATAACTGTCTCCATTTCTACTCAATAAAAAGTCCCTTTGATTTAGCACATGTAACGCAGCAGTTTAGACTCAAACAGTTAAAACTAATTTAAAAAATCACGGTACCTTGCCTCATGTATTTTTTTTTTTTTTCACATAACCCCTAACAGGATTTCTTCTAAATTTATTTTTTATTGCTTCATTTGTACATTAACTTTCCCAGCTCATGGAGATGTTGGAATATGAACCTGTGAATATATTAATGAATACAAATCACTCTCTACACTGGATAACGAGCATTATACTGACTACTATAGTATGCCTCATCATTATAACAAATTATTAGATTCTCATTTACTCTCAATGGTAATGTTTCTTGATTTTCTTCTCTATTTCAGAGCTGTGTTAAGAAAAGCCTGGCTTCTGCTTACTACCTGTTTGCAAATTTAAGAAACCAAAAAACGAGTTTACTGCAGGTGGTTTTCTCAAATATTCTTACAGCATAAGTACAAATGAAGACCTGTGCAGCTGTGATGTGCAATGGCACAGGCACAAGAAACAGAGTCATAGAAGAGGGGATTTGCGATGTTGATTGTATCAATGGTATATGAAGTGTGGTTATCCTCTTTTCAACATTGGCTAATATTAGCTGCTTCCAGGCAAGTGTTGAACTGCTGTATCAGACAGTTTTATGGCAAAAACCCACTTATTAGATAAGTGTATTCCTAATCCTGCAAAGTCACCAAATGCCTGGAAGCATGACGGCTGATATTTCTTTCATTTTTTTTTAATCCAATTTGGAACAGCTGAAATCAGCTTAGGGAATGAGTTAATAGAAAACAGCAGAATAATTACCTTCAATTTCAGTATAAACATCCTGTTAAAATAGTAATTAAAAGGAAAAAAAAAATGGGGAAAATACCTTCACACAAAAATCAAGCATGATGAGAAGGGAAGTCTAATGCTTAGGAAGGAAGTAGGCTTTAAACCCCAGGAGGAGAGCAAGTAGAAGCAACCCGAGGAACTTCTGTCCCACTGAAGAAAAATACAAGTCAAAAGCACTGCATGTAGCTTCATACAAGCCTGTTCAAAAGTTTGAAGAGCAATTTTATGTCTCTTTAGGTATGGGAAAAAACGTGGGCAGGTTCGATGATTCTATGATACACTGATATTTGCAGAGCAAAATCTAGGCAGCAGGAAACAAAAAAGAAAATAAGAGGACTTTGGAAGTTAAGTCAGACAGAAAAAACAAATATGAACAAAATATCCTCACTGTTTGCTCCTCTTTGACCTATCATCTACAAAGTCTCCCTCATAACTCAGCCATTGGTGATGAGCCAAGGTAATACAAGCTGCTCCAAAGAAACTACATTTCCAAACGTTGATGTGACAACTAGTTTGGTGAAAATAAAAACGGGGTAATGACAGAAGAGAGAAAATAAAAGAATCCACACCCCCAGAAGGTAAACAAAAACCTCTGAGAAGCCCAATCCACAATGTGTCTATTTATTTCGGTCCTCTGACTGGTAGCAGTAATGGAGAAACATTTTCACCACCACACTTGAGCGAAAGCTGCAACATTATTGTGAAGGATTCCCAGTTGCATGGGCATATGGTTGTAGCAACTACTGCCTTGAGCTCAGAGTACTGCAGAATTCTTTACACAGGTTTATGCTTAGAGACTTGGACACCTGAAACCTCATCATTTATGTGAGGATTTTTCTTGCTGAAACATTAAACCACACAGAGAATACATTGCATCAGGCATCACTGCACTGTGGAAGCTGCCAGTAGCAACTCTGATAGACCTTCAAATTTAAGTTTTTTTTGAACTCTATTGCTGCTCACATCTGCCCCTCCTGACAGCTTTACCACTCTGTCAGCTGATGTTTTCAAGGACTAACGTACCCTGACAACGTCCATTTAGGCTGTCACGGCTATTAGGAGAGCAGCTTCTAGCAGAGAGAGTATGAACAGCTCACAGGTTTAGATGAACTTCTGTAACCCTCTACCAGAGCCAATGACTTATGCACAATTTCCATGCTTTCTCAGCTGAACCTATCAGCAACCTGTTTTGAGACAGTAGGAAAGGAAGAGGAAACTTTAGATTTGTTTTTTAGGAGTAATGCAAACAGTTTCCCCTTGGCTCTCCAGAACATATCCACATACTGCTTATTATTTCTTAGGTTGCTGAGCAGACCTAAGATGAAGGATGCTGGGGGAGTGGGTAACTATTTAGGTTGGACTGGGCTACTCATCTAATTGGGAAGGGAACAGAACTGTATTCCAAAGACTAAACGTAGCTCTAGTACCTTGGCATAAATAAACAGAATGATGGCTTCAGTTAATGTTAAATTTAAGTGACATATTGATCCTAAACCAAATCAGAGGACTTCTGGGATACCATTTTCGTTTTTTTTTTTCATTTTGATTTTACCAAAATTTATTTTCTATTATTCTTGTTATAATTACTTATATCAGTGTATGGAGTTTAAGTGGCAAGGTTTTGGTAGCAGGAGGGGCCTGCAGAGGTGGCTTCTGGGAGAAGGCACCAGAAGCTGCTCCCGTATTGGACAAACCCAGTTCCAGCTGGCTCCAAGGTGGATGAGAAGAAGGGAGTTCAACTCCCCAAGTCAAGTCTGTTTCGCCCGTGATGGTGATTACTGAGTGATATACTTGTCCTTATCTTGACCCAAGAGGTTTTCATCGTGTTTTCTCCTATATTTTCTCAGTCCACTTGATGGAGGGAGAGTGATAGAGCCCATTGCGGGGCACCTTACCACCAGCCAAGGTCAACCCACCACAACCAACCACTTAAACAAAGAGACTGTGAAATAGCAACAGAGATACTACTAGTGAGGTTTTACAGTGCTTAAGGTACAATATGCTGGGACTGTCACAGTACTGCCTCCCCAAACGTACATTCTCGACCTGTCCTTTGTGAAAGCCCTGATACTCATGTGATTGCATACAAGGAAATTTCAGAAGCTAATTCAAGAAAAAGGCAATTTTACCTTTTGATTATATCTTTCTGAAGCAGCTCATTGCTTGGTGGTGCAGAACCAGTATCTGCACAAGCGAAAAACAGATATGCCTGAGGAAGAGCAGTAGAAAACATGGGACAACACCAGGTCCTGCTTCGGTGAATTTGTGCATATGAATAGCCATACCTCATACCTTACCTTTCATACTGACCAAGGCAGTGAGAAAGCCCCTGCCACTAGTCTTTTTGCCATAAAAAGGAAATTTAAATGACCCAAGGAGCCTGCACCTAGATGCCATAATTTGGTGCCTGGGTGAAAATTGTTCATCATTAGTGGCACTATGTGCTTGGATATTTTATAACAGAGCTATGTCATAAGCAGGGTGAGATTTCTCCACGGTGCTGTCACTAATAGCTGTGACTCTCAGTGATATTTTTTAGACTCCTCAAGTGATATAGCTCCAATCCATTTAGAGACTTCATTTTTCATGAAGTCTAGCATCTTAGCACTTCAGCAGGCCATAAAATATCTTTATGAAGTTTGGCAACAGTGTTATGCACAAACTGAAAGCTAGAGAGTTTCACTTTGTCAGATTCAGTGATGTGGCAGATTTATAGATAGAAGGGAAAAAAGGACAGCTGCTAGCTTCCTCTCCATTTATTGTTTATTAAACAATATAAACACGTGCATAAAATCTCCTCAATAGCCAGCCTGCATTGTTCTCTGACTCAGAGGAAAAATAAAGTCTATGTATATGGACTTAGAACTGACTTTTCTCATCCCCACAAGAATAACTCTTCATCCCATATCTTCTTGCTACTTTTTTATACACGACACAAGGTGGGATTTTAGGCAGAATATACCTTTATGAGCTCTAACCCCATCATGTTGCACTAAAATATACCTGGCTTATTTCATTGTCATCTTTAAAACCTTTAAATAAGCATCACTGTGCTATAATTTATCATAGTCAGGAGATAGGGAAGAAGTTAAATACATGCAAAAAGTAACCTCATCTGTAGGACATCAGCTCTCACCTTGCTTCTCTATTGCAGGGTCCTAATAAAATTGCTGTATTGATTTAGATGACTGGCTTGCCTATTCCAGTAGTCAAGACTAGCTAATAGCAGATGTTTCTGAAACAGATTAAAATACATCATTATAGTAGGCTACTCATATTTCCATTGAATTGAGTCATTCCAGAAAATACTCTAGTTGGAAATATTTTCAGTATCCCCAAATGAGTGCCATGTCTTTAACCTGGAATTGATCAGACCAATATATTGTAAAGGAAAAATTCAGTATAAAATAAATTCTTGTATAAAATGAAAATTATTAATCTCCCTCACTTTTAAACAGAAAGTCACAGAATGGTTGGGGGGTGGAAGGGACCTCGAGGTCATTTTGTCCAAGTCCCCAGTGTCAGATTAATAACCACTGAAAAAGAAGGATTTGTTTCTTCCCTATATGAGCTTTCTTTCTCCTTTATCTCTTTTTTCATAACTCTTTTCTTCCTCATCTCCCTTCTCTCCTGTGAAGTAAGAAAACTGTCAAAACATAGTAACATCTTTTCTTCCTCTGTCTTAGACAGAGTGAAATACTTCCTCTGATAAATACCATGACTTCATGACAATTTAAGCTCAAGGTTCTCTCTTGTTCCTCCTCCTGTGCAAGGAATATTCATATCTCTTAGGATTGTTTCAGTAACCTCCATGCTGAATATGAATTATTAGTCAAAGGTGAGATTTTTCCAAGAGTGCCTTTCTAAATCCCTTGACTTTTTCTGCTTAATAGAATTCATCCTCCAAATACGCTGAGCTTATTTAGGATCAATAAAATGAAGATAAAACCATAAGAGCTGGTTTTGATATTAATATCTCTTCTCCTGCTCTAGAACTGGCTAATCCTAGAAAGGGGAAATAAAAAAAAAATGCCAAAGGTCTTAGTTACTCTGTGGAAATTATGTCATTTGTTAATATTATTTTATTACATTGGTTTCTTTGTACTGCATATGAAGGCTGAGAGCAGTCATGCTTTTTGTAATCCTAGGGTCTGAATAAATATACAACATATATATTTATGCAATTAATCTTGTAGCATGGATAAGACTACACAACTTTATGAAAACATTTTAGGATCATAATTTTGTTTGGTTTGAGAGCAGTAAATAGAAGTGCAAAGTTTTTAGGTAAAATAAATTGTTCCTTACATCTGTGGTCCAGACGTTACACAGAAGACATGCAGGAAAGATTTGTGCTGAAATTTATCCTCTCCTCCTCTCTCAGCGCAGTCAGACATTTGACTGTTGGGGTCTTTTTCTTTTTCTTTTTCTTTGTGCAAGAGACCTTGGACCCCTGAAGAAGCAAACAATTCCCTAGAACAGTTTTGCAGTTATAGGTATTCTCAATTATGTTTGATAAAAAGGAAGACGTTTGTTTTTAAATAAAAACCAGTAAATTATGAGGAAATGAATCATTTACTTGGTATGGGATAATTGGTTTTTCTTATGCTATATGAATAGTCTGGTGATTTTCTTTTCCATGAAGGGTCTATGACAATACACAAGCTTTCCTTCAAGCTATGAGAATCTATATCTTTCCACCTTGTGTTAGTACAGGTTATAACAACAAAAAAGAATAGTGTTTGTATTTGAAAATTTGCCACAGGCAAATGTTGCTCTGCCAGTGATTTTAACTTTTCACTAGTTGTGGGTTTCAGGTTTATGTAATCTACACACAACATTATTAGGCTGGTCTAGTTTAATAGACCTTAACTTTTTCAAGTTTTTTATTTTCTCTCATTAATGAAGGTGAATTCAGCAAGGTTGGGTCAAAGACCAAATTAGTGTAAAGCGGTAAAAATGCAGCAGTGGCCACAGGTATTTAGAATTGCTTTCTTAGCACGCTAGGAAAGTAAATCCCTAAGTCAAACGTCCACCAGTTTCTATTTATTTGGAGTAAGAAATGATTGCATTAACTTCTTTGTACACTATACCACATGTGCAAGACTATCAAGATAACAAGCGGAACAGCAGCTGTAGCTGCTAGTTCATCAGCCTTTATGGATGGTCTTTCTTCCTCGATATATTGTGTTTTATAATGAAGATAATGAAGTTTATTGGTTTTGTACTGCATTATACTTCTAAGCAAATACTTTAAAAACTGATTACACAGAAACGAGCTTCCTAAAATGTCTGTTGTGTTTGAATTAACCATTCACATGATAGAAGATAATGTAGTTGTTGAAGTACTAAAATCTAGAGGAAAACACCCGAACATCAGAAAAAACAATCATTTCTAGTTGAACAGAATCCCATGATCTAAAAACGTGTAAACATGAATTGCCACAAGGACAGATATAGAAATCGATAAAGGCTACCAATCAATACATAACAAAATAGCAATCATGATTTACTTCCTGTCTCAGTTTGAAAGGTAAACGTGTCAATGCATAGATGATGACCTTCACAAGGATATTTAAGCAAGTATGGCATTTTCGGCAGGATAGAAGAAGGGCCGTGCCCTGAGCTATTTTCCCTACACCTGTTCTGAAGGACTGCTTTGTCACTGTGGAAACTGTTTCTGGAAGGCAGCGATGCTGAGAATCCCCTCCCTGAGAAAAATACTCTGGTCACACGCTGGCCTTCACAGTCTTGCACACACTTACACTATGACATTTGTGCTATTGACATCCAAACAACAATATGAACAATTCTTTACTGCCTTTGGCCTCCTAACATCTCACTCCACCTAAAAATCTGTGACTAATAGGTGAGTAATTAAGTTCTGTTTTCCTAATGGTTATGTGTTCAGGTTATGGCTTGATTGGCCATGATAGGACGGCCTGGGAGGGGGCATCCAAAATAATGCCTATTAATATCTCATTGGTTAAAATCTCATTAACCAGCAATGTCTTGTACAAATGTCTAAATACGATACCTAATTTCATCTATCCTTTGTAGCCACCAAAGCATGCAGAATTTAGGGAGCAGCACTCATGTCATACTTGATCAACTACATCAGAACAAGCTATCGAGTGCATGAGTTTTCCTAGAATAACTCAAAAATCCACTATTATAAAAAAAAATAATCTATTTTTCAGGTGTATTTGCCCATCGTTTCAGCCTATGCCACTTAAAGACAACATCCCAACTTCTCTAGGTCAGCCTAAAAATTTACTTTCTCCACTGCAATGATGAGCAGTCTAGGCGAAATAGTTCTGCGTACAGGGCAGCTGGTTTCTGGAAGCTCCTGTTGTGACACAGGAAGAATTTGTTCACGCAAATCCAAAAAGGTCTGTTTCTGTACAAGGAAGTCCCAGTTTTACAGCTCAGGTATGACCTCACTGAGCAGCATTTGGTCTCCCGCTCCAAAACAATGCCTGCAAGTCTACAGGACTGCCCTGTAGATGCAGCACTTCAGTCAGATGGTTTTAGAGCAGATGGAGCATCTCCAATTTCTGTGTCAGGGAGCTCTTATAAGCCATGATGTCCAAGTGGTTCTCAGGTAGCAGAGGTAGGTTTCTGCTAACAGAACGTCTGCAGTTGTTATAAAAGTATAGCAAGAAGCTTATAGAACCCGTGAAGCATCAGGTACATGTGATAATGTTCCCCAGTTATCATTTTACCTCCCGAAGGTGTTTGAATGCGTTGTTCTGAGATACTTAACTGTAAGGAATATCTGGGATCATTAATCAGCCCAAAATCAACAGTTTATACCAATACTGACTATTGCTATTTCTGCAGAGTTTTACCTTCTTTAAAAAAAGTACTGTGAGTAGAGGAGGAAAATGATGGTAAAAAAATTCAGAACCAGGGTTATGTATGTAGATTTTTTTTTTGATTGAATAAAGTCTGTAATGAATTTTTAAAGCTCATATCTGCACAACTGAAACATACAGTCAATGGAAGTCAGTCACACTGAGCAAAATGGCATATCATCAATGCTGAAAGTTCTGAGAAATTCACTGTGCAAGCCAATGAACTATTTATTTTAACACCACCTTACAGTTTGATGATCCAAGGTCATCTGACATAAAATGAGAAATAGATATAGGTCGTTTTAAAAACAAGCAGGAAAAATTATGAGATATTGGAAGAAATAGCCTGCAGCTACAAGACCTTGGGCTGTGAGCTCATTAGATTTCAAAGTGTCAGAGGCAGCCAGGATCAATACTTGAGTGACAGATCAACATAGAAAATGATTTAGATGTTTCAGAAGCATGATGGAGTTTTAACAACAAGCTTAGAGTCTTCATATGAAGTTTAAAACAACAGATTCTAAAACATTACATACCATAATTTAAAACAGATATTCTCATCTTTTGCCCTTCTCTATAAGTGATCATACCACCTTCTTCTATTCCAAAGATCGTTAGCATCAACAGCTGTCTTTAGATAGCTTGAAAATGGTATTTTATACTTTACTCTCAAGAACTGACAGATTTCAGGTCTAATACCTTATGAGAACTGGAAGAAGTAAATACCATTGATAAGGGAAGGTGTAGATTCCCAGAAGTAACTACTGCACTGACTTTCCCAAGAGCAATCAGTATTAAAAAAAATCACATAATAAATTAGTCTGAAATAAAAAAATCATAGCTTAGAAAATTTGTTTAGACTTAAGATCATGTTTTGTTTTCAAGAAGCTTGAACTTACAGAGTCATAATTACTCTAACAAGCCCACAGGGACAGAAAGTATGCTACTTTTTCCACTTTTTTTTAATTTTGACATCTAAATATATAATAACAAAGGTAACATGTGGTAAACATAACGGACTGCTAATAAAGAACTTTCAGCCTTAAGCAACAGCTTATGTTAAAGCAGATGCAACTGCCACATAATGGGGGCCAGATCTTTTGAGTACAGCAGCTTATGCTCCACAAAGGTTTATCAGAAATCATAAAGCAGTAAATTTATACAGTTTGCCTTGCACCAGTTAAAATTATGTGACTAATGCAATAAATGTAGGGCAGACCAGTGTATCTCACTGTGAACACACACATAGGCTACTACATTTTGCACACACAAAATTTAAGATGCAAGTTTGGCACACATTTACAAGAATGAATATCTTTTATTTAATAAGGCTTCAACCAGAAATGGCTCCTATCTAGGGTACAGTGGTTTCAATCCCCCCTAAAACTTCATAAAACCTGCTAAAATTTGTTCTGTGGAATGGCGCAGAATGTCCATTACCTTGGAAGGACTTTGCAACTTTCTCCTACTTGTCTCCAGAAATAATTTTGAAATGCAAGTGTCACAACATGCAACAAGTTTCGTACTTGAATTTCCATATAAACCCGAGTAGTAGCCTTCAGTGGTGATTTCACTGGCTATATCCAAGTGTACAGAAACAAGCACGTGGCAAATGAGGCTAGCTTGGAAGGAAACATATAGAAGAAAGCTACAAGATATTGATCATTTTTTCATCTTTACCTATGTATAGCACTTATTCTTCTATAGTTTTACCTTGATAATGAATAACGTATGCTATTCCTTTTTTCTATGATATCGATCTGTTAAACCTCCATTGCATTAAACATATTTGCATATTCACATCTACCATAAAATTTTCTGTTTATATCTCTGCCAGCTGAAAAGCATCAAAGCTGCCACTGGCTTGAACACAATTCATTAATTTTGTTGTTCTACCAAACAACTACAAGGAAGTAAATCAGATGCTCTGAGGTAACATAGCAATGCCTGTTAACATGACAACGCTGCAGTTTCTTATGAACAACACGATATAGTGTAATTCAAGAAGACAGAAAACACAAATGATAAAAAACCCAATTACTGGTTGATAAAAATATGTAAATACTCTCTTCATACTGACAGTCCATAAAACTGCCTTATAGCAAACTGCAAGACGAAGCTTAGGTCTCAGACATTTGATGTATGACAAAGTTTCTTAAATTCTTCTGATCTGAGCTCTGTAATGATCCCCCCAAGGTTGCAGGCTTTATACTTGACAGATCATTGTTTTATAGTTTAATACATTTTCTTCCAGCAAAGCAGTGCATAAACAAGCGCTTTAGCAATTAAACAAATGTTGCAGGGGCATGTAATGGTACCCATACCTCATTTCTATGAGCTTGGTTATCTATATAATAGAGTTAATTGCTCCCACAGTGAGGGACAGCATGGACTTCTGCCAGCCCTGTTTAAAGGAGCCTTCTACTGTGTGTGACCAGCATGAAAACCAAACAAATCCACCGTGCACTTACAGACACTGTCGGAACTCCTCTGTCCCCTAGAAAGGGTGAAATAGCAACAGTGGCACATCTGGCCCGTCACAACAGGAGGAGGGAGTAAATAAGTTTATGAAAGTCAGGGTCCTGCAAGTAAAACTCTGGTTTTTGTAATAAATTCATAGGACTTAGGGTCTTGCATCAAGAAGCCTTCTTAAGCTCAAGCAGTTGTTTTTCCTTTCTTCTGTGAAGCCACAATCAGGAATGACTCCAAGAGAATATACACAGACAAGGGAAGTGAAGTCATTTGCATGAATGAAATCTTGAATAAATCAAAGCTCCTTGAGCAAAAAGATTTTAGCAGCTTCATTGGCTAGCTAAGAGTGTTATATGAGCCAGTTCTTACAACAGGTTCTAGACTTGGTTGGCCCAGAGATACTTCCATTTCTGTGTTTCTAAGATGACAAACTTAGTAGAAATTACTTTCAATAATAATCTAAGAAAAAAAGGAAAAAAGAAGGGTCTAATAATCTGGGATAAATTTTAAGCAAAAACGGAACTGAGAAAATAACAAGTGTCAGGTTCCTCTGTAGTCAAAAGCATCAGGCAATGAGAACCTTCTATAAAGCTATGCGGGGATTTCAGAGGAATTTCGTCAGGTTGATGGAGAAAATGAGTGGTGTGTTAGTAGTTAAGCAAAGTAGTTAAGCTTCCATTACTTGAAACAGAAACCAGATGAGCATTTTCTATTGTTCCAGTGCAAAAAAATAGCATTACCTCTTCAGATATGAAACTCCTGTTAACCCTACATTTCAGGAAATTGGGAAAATTAACATTTAAACTCAATTATGGCATATGGGAGTACAAATTCTTAGATTTAAATGCTTCAGTCACAGAAGACGAAGAAGGCTGTAGAAAAAGAGGAGTGTCTAAATGAACGAATGAATAGCAATCTTAAACTGCAAGAGTAGGAACCGCTAGTGAACAGGCAGTTATCGTTTTTAACTTAAGCTTATATTAGTTGGTACAGAGCTGGCAATATAAAACAACTGTGATTTCCTGAGTTTCAGTAAGAAAACAGCAATAGTTTGTGTAATGGGTCCCTACTTTCCTGCCCTGCTCTGGGAAGTATAACAGTCCTTTTGGTTTTGCTTCTCAGAAAACCAGCCACTACCATGCTAGCAGTTTTCAGGCCTTCTTTCCTAGAGTACTCCATTATCCATTTGGGGAATAGAAAGCAGAAAGGAGACTTCAGTTTGGGAAACAATGTATTCTGGATAATTCTAAATTAGCAGTGAGATAGCAGCCACATGTCTCCATCCAAACAGAAACTAGACTACTGAAAATGAATTGAAAGCATACAAAAAATACATATATACATGCATATATTTGTGTTTATATGTGAATATGTATGTGTCTCTTTACATAAATATATACACATGCATAGATTTCAGAGAGGATGGAAGGGAACAACATGTTACCAAATTTGGATTTATAAAAAAAAAATAAAAGAGAAATAATTGGAGGCTGATGTTTTATGCTCTGAGCTTTCTATTTTGCAATATGTATGTGTAGATAAGCCTGTTGATTCAAATGGGTTCAGAGCGTGGCCTCAGTGTCTCAGTGAAGGCTGGGGGCCTTGCAGTGGTGTGATGCTTACATAAAACATTCTTTCATTATACCAATCAACTTTTATTACTGAACAAAATCAGTTCAGTTGCAAAAAGCATTTGGCGTGTCAGCAAAATAATTTTCTGTTCAGCCTTTAAGTTCTCCAAAGAAAGGGCAGTCAACTTGATTCTTGCCAGCAAATCAAAATGAAAAGCCATTACAATTTTGTAGCAGTTTCAAAGGCAAACTGCCATAAAAGATTTTAAGCAAAGTCCCTGAAATCTGTTTTTCTGTTGTTAAAACAGGCTAATGTAATTTGAGAAGTATGAGCTCAGCAAACAATAGTGTTCTCGTGGGCTGCAGAACACTGAGCACTCCAAAAACACTGGTGTTGCAAGTCTGCCAGCAACTTCTAGATATGTAAATGGTTAATTTTAAAGATTGTTTTGTGACAGCAAAATGAAAATTTTCCATCACTTTTTCCAGCAACAACGGACCATCAAGGATCAAAAGTGAGCTTCTCTTTTCGTTGGTAACAGTCTAAAAGTTGTGAGAAGGAGAGGAGTAGGGGTAAGGTTTGTGAACCTCTTCATTAGTGTCACTCTACTATGGACTGGAAGCTGAGAAGCAGCCTAGGCAGCACACATGCTGTATACCACAGTGCAACTCAGCACAGGATTACTCTTTACTAAAATATGGTGCAGAGATGCCCAGGTAGTTAGTGATTACAGGTGAGGTAGAGTCCCTGGGGAGCCATCCCTTCTGGTGCAGCAAGACATGTTCACATCCAGAGCAGCACAGCAGCCTTAGGGCCATACGCAACCAAATTAAAGGACGACTCCTATAAGTAGAAATTGTCAGAGGAACTTGAGCATGCTACTGTGCTGAGGAGAAAACACTCTTTTATCACGAAGGTCTATCAGATGACATTGCTCAACCCTGCACTCCACCGCAGGAAGTTCACCTTCCGACAATATTTCCGATTGGCTTTACTTGAGTTTTCCTCTACTGAACATTAAGTCTTGAAGGTAAGCTACTGCAACAATGGCTAACACAATTCCTTAATATACAGGACAGAAATTTTCCGTCAGGATGACTCAGTGTGCAACACTGAGACAACAGTCTGTACTGTACTCGGTTTCTAAACTTACTTAAAAGATGGAAAATTTGAAAGAGATTAACTTGTCATGCATAAGGATTTGCTTTTGACCTGACAAAAATTTCCAAGTGACATGAATATGGTACACAGCAGTACGCAGAAGAGTGCTGCTTGAAACTAGGCTAGATTATTTTTCCTATGTCTAAGAAACGGCTATGAAAGTCATGAATAGAAGTTAGACTCCCAGCTGAACACTTGATAAACATTTAATCAATGAAGGTTAAAGGATGTGGAAAACTCTCCATTGCTAGATGCATTGTTTCCTGTAAATTGATCTAGGATACCTTTTAATCACAGCTTACTCAGCTGGATAGAGGGATGACTGAGGAAGTAATTCTGGGAGCTGTTAACACAGGACTGTACCAGAAATACTGACGGTCCCTCTGACATTCAGGTCCATGAATGTCTGGAAGAGATCTTAAAATGTGAGAGGGATATGCTCATTTTTCTTTTCCCCAGCGAAACGTTGTCCTGGCCATGAAATCCATATAGTTTTGCTGCACCAGGAGCAGGGTTTATAATAATCCTCACAGGGCAGGTAATGCTGGTAACAAGAACGGAAAGCACTGCATGGGATGAGATATGGCTGAAGAGACAATACTCAGAAGAATGCAGGCTGACGGAAAGGAGCCAAGAGGAGAAATAGGATTTGATGAGGCTGACGTGGCACAAGGGAAACACAAGCAGGTAGGAAAGCCTTGTGGACCAAATGACGTTAATGTCACCAAGCTAGTCTAGGTACTTAGCTCTCGGCATGCTGTATGGGGCCCATAAGCTGAAATGAAAAGAATGGGGGAATAGGAAAGGCAGCCTTTGTATGAGCAGAATAGTTTTAGAAGTAAAATCATGAGCAGAAAAATAAAAAAAAAGAAAAAAGAAAGTCTGCCTACTGTTAGGCAGATACACATGACCCACAATACTGATGAGCAAATTCCTGTCTCTGGACCACTGTAGTTATTCTCTGAGGGAGTAAAAGATTCAGTATCACTTGCATGTTTCTCCAAAGAGCTAGTCAGTGCACAGGCAGGGATTTGAATAATTTACAGTGGAATGTCATTAATCCTACCACTCCAGGACCTTATCAAAGTACAGATTAATGAGAGGTCATATAACTTCAATGTGCTGCTGCTAACACAAGCAGTCACTCAGCTACTGAACTATTATACTTCCTCACTGAGCATGAGCACTTTAATGAAAACAACAACTTTAAGTGGTTCTATACGAAAAGAAGCTTTTTAGCAGTGGTAGCAGTGACTTAACTTTGGGCTACGATCATTTATATTAGTTAGATGTGGAACATTTATATTCCACTGTATGAAAGTTAAGAAGCAGCATTAAATACATACACAAATAAATAAATCTGACAACACCATCCTCAGTGATCTCCTGCCTTTTCAGGAGTCTCCGTTCCACAGACTAAAGAACTGAAAGTGTAACCTGCATTGCTCCACAGCGAGTGGCAATACCTTGAGTGGAGTGAGTCTAGACATGGCCATGGGGATGATACCACTGCCAGCTCTTCTCCCTCCACCCACGCCGACTGGCGTGGCAGAGAGTTCCTAACGCTGCTGCACCAGAGTGGGGGCTTAGTGCAGAGCACAGAAGTAGATTGTCACTGACGTATCCAGCTGAACTGGCTTTGCTGTCACTTCACGGGGAGTTACTGGCTGTTTCGTAACACTGACTCCATCGCTGCACGTTCGCAATTGAGGGCGTGCAGCCAGCGTCTGCAGACTGTGCTGCCCGGCAGGAAAAACAAAGTGATTTTAATGGACTTCATTAATGCTAACAACTCCACCTGTAAACACACTATAAGTTCAACTGACTGCGCAATTGTACTGTCTGACTAAAATCTACATAATACTATATGTATCAATATGCAATAAACAAAATGCTCTCTGACGGTTAAAGCATTTAGTCAGCCTGTGCAAGAACAGAAACTGAGATTCAATGAACTAACATCCTACAGTAGGTATAGTTTCTGAACTGAGCCTTTGTATGCGGGCTAGCTGCCCAGATGAGAGAAGGTAATCAGCATTTAAAAGAGTTTGCTGTGCTGAGCTAATATTGACTACTGGGCTGCAGACATATGGTAAAAACAGCCATGTGGAAACTGCTCCTCTTCCATTTCAACTCTGTCCAGGAGGCAACACTAAATGATACTACTCAGAACTGGGCGAAGGAGACAGAGCACAGACAGAACCCTTTGGTACAGCAGCCAAATAATGCTGGTCTGCCCAGCCTGCTAGTAGGAAAAGCCAGTATTCCGCTTTACGTGAGGAGAATTAATAAAATTAATTTTGCTGAAACTGCGTTTCTTCTAGGTGATTGAAGCTAAAGCTCATCTCAGTGACATCGCCACAACTTTGAAGCAAAACATTAAGAACTGTATTCAGGGAGGTATGTAAAATTCTAGAAAATAATGATGATTAATAACACGATGGCAGGGTTAAATAAGAAGGGAAACTTTAAAGCTTGTAAAACCAAAAATGTTCTGTTAACTCAGAAGTGGATTAGAGTGTTCAAAGTGCTTCAGGACTCGACACCATGTAAAGGCTGATTTATACTCCAGGCATCATAATGCCTACCTACTTCAGAATGACAAATAGCACCGCGCTGAGATCTCAATGGCAGCCCCAGAGCACTAACGGCAAATGTCTTCCATCTTAATAGCTGAGCCTCTGCAATTCTCCTCACTTAAAATTCTGAGCGTTTAGCACTTCTCGTTGCATCTAAATCCAGATACAAAAACCTTCAAATCAAACTATTTACCTCAAGTGAAATCTACCCTGAATAATTCATAAGCAGCGAGGAGGCTGGAAGTGAAGGAGCTGAAGAGTGTTTTAATGAAGTCTAGAGTTTCAAATATAATGGTATAAAAGCTATTATGGATCTTTTCTAACCTTATAAGAAAGAATATCAGTCTCTGTAACAATGAAAGATCCCAATGAACAGGAAAAGAAACACAGTTCAGGTGTCTCGTTGTCAGTGACTGATGCTGCTAACAGAACCGCAGAGATTACTGCAGAGAAAGGGCTGCTATTTGAAGCAATTCCTGGCGAAGGATCTGAAGTGTTCAGATTGATTCTTATTCATCCCGGCCCCATGAAGGAGTATTGATCCTTAAAATAGCTATAATAAGCAGCAATTCAATTAGAATTAAGTAGGAAAGTCAAGAAAACGCACAGAATGCAGGGCTAGTGTTATGATGGCACTTACCTAACAAGAATTTTTCAGCTCTTAAAGACCAGGCAAAAATCACTTATCATGAATCATAGCAGGTCATTTCACTGTGGGAATCAGGGTTTCGTATTTTCCTGTTTCAGCAAATTCTCTTTATAAAATAGGTACTACTAAAATACATGGTTGACTTGTCTGGGATGTTGGAGACAAGACAACAGTGTCATTTAATAGCATCTGCCTTCTAAGACAGCCACTGCCTTATTGTGAATTTAGTTAATTTTAACCACTTATCCACAAAAATATGAAGAGGAAAGAAAGAGGTTGTGAATTAAAAACTCAGCAATAGCACCAACTTTCAGAAATTTAGGGAAATTGGTGTCTTCAATCAAAGTTCTTCTGCATTGCTGGTAAACAATGAGTTCATTCTTCTGTATTACTGATTAACAACATCAGTGCAGGTACAATCTGATTACTGTAAACTAATGGGAATAAGTAATTCTAGTTTTGTTGTGTGTGACCACATACTTAAGATGGTATATGCAGCAATTTTTATTTTTTTATTCTTGAAAAAATAACATTCCTTCATAAATTGGACTGCTGAGTAGAACTGTTTCTATCTGAATAACAAGAGCATAAATTTTACTTTTGCAGAGTAGTATACCTGTGATAAAAGTCTCTTAGAAACAGATACTCTCCTAGACAACACTAATGAAGGTGTAGATATATAACCTGACTTACTACAAAGGCATACTGGAGAAGACTTTTTCAGTTTTGAAGTACATATTGTCTGAATCTGACTCAACTGTAGTAAAACAAAGTAGTTAAGACTTGGGTATACATTTAGAATGTTAATGTGTGAAAGCTGTTCACTGATTAGTGTTGCAATTTGAAGCTGAAGTACATGCAGAAGTCTGCTTTATTCTGAAGAACGAGGACAGGTTTCTGCATAAGACATTTCAGGCTTGGAACATCTAAATTAAGCTTTCAGATCAAAGATTTTTGTAAGGCGAGTCACTTAATTTTTTCAGGTCTTATTTCTCCACTTTTACATGTATTTCTCAGAATTCTGAAGGATAAGGAGTCTTCCTATACATATGTTAACAGGGGCTACAGATACATTTGAGAAAAATTCACATAGCTTCCATAGTAAAAAATGCTGTTCAGAGACAAGCATTTTAAACACAGAAAGACTTATGGAATCGTTCAATACCAAGTGCAAATAACAATCATTTGTCAAAATATTCCTTTCTAGCATCAAGGTGACATTTTGTAATGCATCTAAATGGAGCTATCTATGGATTAACATATTTATTTTAAGTGAATTTTAGGAACTTTTACACCTTGTTTGAGACATTTAGGTAGAATTAACATTACATACACAAAATTGAAACATGTGTCTGCTCCCTCTGCCGAGATGGTAGAAGTTAGCTGGCAGTGCTAGGGCCAAAGGCAGGACTCCAGTGTAGGGCAGGTAGTTGAATTCATCTTGACTGAGGAATAACTACAAGATAGGGATGCACCGAAAATGCGTCTGTCCCCATGCCTGTCAAAATCGGCAAGTCCCATACCGTGTATGTCAATGTAGACTAACCATGTGTTCAAAGAGTAAGGCCCAAATACCCCCTCGTTTATTACAGCAAAGGTTTCATTCATGTTGGTGCAGGCCAAGAAAAATGAACTGACATGGTGCTGACACCAAAAAGTTTCACATTAAGAATCTGGCCTATGCCTTGAGGTCTATCAAATGGAGAACTAAATGTAAATCTATGGGGTGGAAATAATGTCAGACAGGCAAGGAACGACTGCATTTCTGTTTTGCTTACTCTATTATCCTGAAGGAGTCATATTATCACCATTTCCTTTCCTACCCTCTATGGTTAACTCCTGAGATAAAGGGATTCCTAGCAGCAACCAAACCCTATGCAGAAGATGGTCAGAACACCACGAAGAGGGCAGGGGATGAACGATGTCATCCTTGGACTTTGCTTGGGAGAAAGGGGAGGCAGAAGAAATTCTGCCTAACTTCTGGTAATTATGACTTCTAATTTGACACCCTCACCTCTGCTACCCCAACACCCCAACAACCACTCTTCTCCTTTAAAATAAAAATGCAGACCCTCAAATTATCCAGCCTGTGCTAGCAATTTCTGTCTCCTATGGGAGAGTGACAAAGGGGGTGCATTTGTGAATCTTTCCTGCATTCTGGTAGGGCATGCTCACTAATGCATCCTCTATAAGCCAATTCAGGAAATGCTCTGCTTACCGCTAATTTTCACCCCTTCCTGTCCAGTTTGTGATATGGGAAGCCTCTCACATGCTGGACTGAACTCTTGCAAAGGGAGACTCCTGCCACATCTCGCTCTGGGCAGAGAGGCAAGCATAACTCACCAAGTAGCTGTGCTTTAAAGGTCAAGGGCAGAAAGCTACCTAAAAAGACCTCTGTGCTCAACACTCTGCTAAAAAATGTAAAATGTCTTTAGAGAACAAGAAGAAAAAGCCTTGGTAAAAAAAAAAAGCAGAAAACCAGTGACATCCACCCTTCATTCATAGCTCTTTTTCTTCTGGAAAACTACAACACAACTGCAGAAAAAAAAAAGGCTTTCATACCACCACTCATTTTTATCTTGCACTTTTGCTTTTGAAGTAAGTCATGCTAAAGAAAGTTTCGAAAGTTTCAAAAGTTTCCTTAGCCACCTATTAGCAAAGTAGGAGCCTTCCCCATGAAAGATGAATAATTTTACTGATTGTTAGCTTTCAATGTTTACTGTTTTTTTTACTGTTCATATTGGTATTGCTGTAGGTATAGCATTAAAAATTTCTGTAAGTGATCATTGAAATGTATTTCAAGATTTCTGCATCTTCAGTCCGTGTTATTAAACAAATGAAAAAAATGGGTTAGAAATAACTTCAGAAAGTTTCAGTTAAGTTTCCAGCATGAAAGAACAAACTTCTCTAATATGTCTATGCAATATGTAAAAAATCCATGCTCCCCCCCAGTTACTGCATACATTTCACATCAGCAACATAAATAGCAATTACCCTTTTACGGACAATCGGTTTACCAGCCTGTTTTGCCTGAATCAGTGTGAATAAGCCAAGAAGCCAGTTTTATCACCTTTACACCCCTTGTTTATGGAAACTGGTTCCCAAATGACTCTTCCACATGGAGACACTATTGCAACTGTAGACACACTTTGAGCAAACTACAGAAGGCATCAGCTGAGCTTCACAGGAATACGCCAGGAACGGCATGGCAGGATAACAGTAGTTTATGCCAGTTCACTGGCACAGACTGTTTTAATGGCTAGAAAAATCAAGAAAGCATGCAAGAATGCTATTCCAGATTCAATAAGGGAAAGCAAACATCAACACCTGAAAGGAATTGAATACCAAATGAAATTACCTTAGAAACAAAGAGCACTTTCAAGCGGATAACAGTATAATCCATTTATGCAAGTGCTTCAACACAAAGCACTTTCCCCTTCTGAAACATTCCTCCTTCTTCCCCCAACACTTCACATGAATGACTGACGCTGTAAAACCCTTCAGGGCAGAAATTTTCTATCCATACGTATAGGTAATTCAAAGCAAGAGATGTTAATTTATTTCCTGCATATCTGTGCAGACTTAAAAAAAGAGCAAGGTCTGATCTGACACTCTCTTGATCTCCAGGCTGCCATTGTGAAACAATTTCCAGTAATGACAGTGATATTCTACCTCTGCATTCAAGTTTAATAATGTTTTTTTAATAATGATTAATAAAGTCATGGCAGTCTGGTGAAGTCCCCACTGACTGGAAAAGGGGAAACATAATCCCCATTTTCAAAAAGGCAAAGAAGGAGGAACCAGGAAACTATAGGCCAGTCAGTCTCACCTCCATGCCTGGTGAGATTATGGATCAGATACTCCTGGAGGCACTGCTGAGGCAGAAGAATAATGAAGAGGTGACTGGGTACAATCAACACAGCTTCACCAAGGGCAAATCATGCCTGACAAACCTGGTGGCCTTCTATGAGAAGGTCACAACATCAATAGACTAGGGGAGAGCAACTGACGTCATTTACCTGGGCCTGAGCAAAGCCTTTGACGCTGTCCCACATGACATCCTGGTCTCCAAGCTGATAAGATATGGGTTTGATGGACTGACAATTCAGTGGATAAAGAACTGGCTTGACGTCCGCACCCAAAGAGTGGCAGTCAATGGGTCCATGTCCAAGTGGAGGCCAGTGACAAGTGGAGTCCCTCAAGGATCAGTACTGGGACCGGTCTTGTTTAACATCTTTGTCAGTGACATGGACAGTGGCATAGAGTGCACCCTCAGCAAGTTTGCCGATGACACCAAGCTGTGTGGGGTGGCTGACAGGCTGGAGGGAAGGGATGCCATCCAGAGGGACCTTGACAGGCTGGAGAGGTGGGCCCATGCCAACCTCATGAAGTTCAACAAGACTACGTGCAAGGTCCTCCATCTGGGTTGGGGCAATCCCAAGCACCGATATAGGCTGGGCAGCGACTGGCTTGAGAGCAGCCCTGAAGAAAAGGACTTGGGGGTGCTGGTGGACAAGAGGCTCAACATGAGCCATCAGTGTGCACTAGCAGCCCAGAAAGCCAATCGTATCTTGGACTGCATCAGGAGAAGCGTGGCCAGCAGGTCGAGGGATGTGATTCTCCCCCTCTACTCCACTCTCGAGAGACCCCACCTGGAGTACTGTGTCCAATTCTGGAGCCCCTACTACAAGAGAGATATGGACGTGCTGGAACATGTCCAGAGAAGGGCCACGAGGATGATCAGAGGGCTGGAGCACCTCTCCTATGAGGGCAGACTGAGAGAGTTGGGGTTGTTCAGTCTGGAGAAAAGAAGGCTCCGAGGAGACCTTATAGTGGCCTACCAGTATCTTAAGGGGGCCTACAAGCAAGCTGGTGAGGGACTTTTTAGGATATCGGGTAATGGTAGGACTAGAGGGAATGGGTTAAAACTAGAGATGGGTCGATTCAGACTGGACATTAGGAAGAAGTTCTTCACCATGAGGGCCGTGAGACACTGGAACAGGTTGCCCAGAGAGTACATATTTTGTACAAAAATGTACATATTTTGTGAGGCTGTCTATGCACACCAAACAGCTTCAGAGCAGGCTTTCTGTTTTCAAACACAGTAAATTTGCTACCTCACCTTATCAAATAAGGCCATCCAAGTAGTAAGAATTTTATAATGTTAGCCAGAATTTTTTGCCTAGTAAATATCAACATTTATTAAAACCTAAACTGTGGCATTTTATAGAGAAGAAGGAATGTTTTCATGGCTATTATATGCCAACAGTTTTCCTAGCTTCAGAAGGATTTGAAGAGTGCTTTTAAGTGCATTTTTATTTTTACTGCCCATTCCTCCTTACATAGGTTTTATCTTTGATTGCTTTTTTTTTTTTTGAAAGTAGCTGTCCTCAGACTGGTGGCCTAAATATATTGCAGACCTTACTATGCCTCCAGCAAGAACACTGGCAGGTTATGAGCACAGCACACTCCCCACTTTCTGCAGTGCCCTTCAGTATATTTATAAGGAAGCTGAGAGACAGTAAGTGACAAGCCATTGTTTGCAGTCAGATCCTATCTACTTTTCTATAGAGGAAAGCTGGGGATGCAAATAACATCTGCAGTGTAAGATATCACTTTCAGGACAAGGATCATGAGAGAACAGTTGTTGAAAGGTGTAAAACCAATGGAAACGGAAGGGAAGATAAGTCAGCCAACGCGTATTGATTAAAGTTGGGATTTGGGCTATTTGCAGTGTAGCATGGGAAACAATCAAACACTTGTTCACCTGATGTGGACACTGCAGTTAAAAGGTGTTCTTCTAAGGACCAAAATCTCAGCTACTTTGTGTTTTACCAGTGCTGCAGCTGTGAAGTTTGTGTTCTTTAAGACCGATTCTGTATCCCTAAAAGGGCACAGCTCGAGCTCTGGAGACTTATTTTAAAAGAGAGTAAGAAACCTGTCAAACAAGGCATGTTAATGTACTGCTTGGAGTTCCAAAGATGAAAATGTCAAACAGTTTGGTTCACTGGCTTCTTTTTCTTCAGTACAAACTAAAGAAATGAAAACCTTTACCTGCTGAAACTAGTGGGATACTTCCCATCAACTTCAACAGTATCAAAATTTTATCGAATATTTCTTCATATAAGGAGAGATGCACAGCACTGAAACGTGAGGCACATCTGGTGTAGCAGGAAAAATTGCATACAAAAATCCTTTTAGAAGACTTAGGAGATTGGTAAGAAGCTATTCCTTCAACCGGAAAACTCAGTAGCTGTAGAAGATCCTTGATTTAAAGTACAAAGTATGGATCTATGTGAATTTCTCTCTTACACAACTTAAAAGCCCTCTGTACCCCTTTGTGCCTGCCAAGTCTTACAAACTGAGATGCAGAAACAAAGTCTCTTGATTACAAAGTGCTCTACGTTGCCCATTCTATGTGCTTACACTGTTTTTTGCATCCGGAGTTAAGCAGAAGGTGTATATAACTTCCAAGTCCTCTGAACTTCAGTTGGAACAGATTTCACAAAGTCATGACACTATTCACTGAAAGTGCTCTTGTATTTTTTAAAAGCTATCCGTTTACAGATAATATGGAAAGCTTTGCAATCATGTTCTTAAATGGATCTTAATGGCAGCTTCCAAGAAAGGGTTTAGTTCCAGACAGCAATTAGTCAGTTTATCCCTAAACCCCAAAAAATTAAAGAGGTTATTGCTCAGTTGGATCCTCAGTTACTCTAGTTCCTGGGCAATTCCTTATGCCAGTAATTCACAGCTATTCTAAGTTCTGCCTTCTGCCTTCTGCCTTCCACACCTATCCTTCTACCTTCTGTCTATCTATGAGTCAACTACTGCAGGAATGACAAGTATTAGAATATATACACATATATGTGCATACATGCATATATATTTACATACACATACACATGTACGTGTGTCTTTCAATTCCAGGCTGCTGCCAGAACACTTTTTTTCCTAATGCAGATTTGCCCAAACAAAGCTTTCCACCTTCTGGCCGGGAATATGAGAATGAAGGGAGTGATAGGATAAAGTGCAAGGGAGACAGACTACCATGGAGAATTCTGCAGTGTAGTGAGAGATATCACAGCAAGAAAGGCTAAAAGCATCAGAATAAAATCCTCTCCAGCATTTGTGGGTTGCAACCCAAAGCACAAAGTGATAAGCTACACTTTTTTTTCTCACAATTCCTTATTGTACGAACCATAGGATATATTGGTATCCAAGCCACAGGATGCTGACCTCACTCCTTTCTGGTCATATAGCTCCCAGTTGCTTCTCAGCCATCTTATTCAGGTTGAACATAAAAAAAAGTAAAGTAAAAGAAAATTGTTCACTTTGCTATGTATCATTTTTGAGCAAAACCCCAAAAAACTATTCTCTTGGCATGAATTCTTCAGACTGCTGGTGTCTTCCTGGAGTTACTTTAACAATTATATTCTACCAAAACCTTCTCATTCTTTAAAGAGATAGACTTCAGTAAGTGGTGATAACTATAATATCATACATTTCTGTGGATTTTTTTTATTTTCTGCCATTAAAGTCATTATTCTTACCAGAGTAGATCAACATTGCATGCTGGATAATATAAGATAGATTTAAATTCAAGAAAATATATACCAGCTGATAAACAAAGATGGCTATTTACAAGTAAGTGAAGATAATTTATGCTGTTTGCGCAGTACTGGCATCATTTCTGACATGACCCACCAAAATAGATCTGAATAATATGATGTCTAAGTGGCAATCAACAAGGATTTTTATGCATAAACAGGGTACTGGAATGCAGTCACCAAATATGAATGGAATTGGAACAGGCTGCCAATGACATTGATACTTAGCTTTTTCTATATTTCATATTAGTTAAATCATAGAATCTTCATGTTTGGAAAGGACCTTTGAGATCATCGAGTCCAACCATACACACAGAAAAAAAAACCCTACAATCTCTGCCACTAGAGCATGCCCTGAAGTGCCAAATCTAGACGTTTCTTAAGTACCTCCAGGGATGGTGACTCAACCACCTCCCTGGGCAGGCTGTTCCAGGGCCTGACCACTCTTTCAGTAAAGTAATTCTTCCTAATATCTAATCAAAACCTCCCCTGCCACAACTTCAGACCATTTCCTCTGGTCCTGTCATTATTCACCTGGGAGAAGAGGCCAACACCCACCTCTCTCCAACCTCCTTTCAGGTAGTTGTAGAGGGCAATGAGGTCTCCCCTCAGCCTCCTCTTCTCCACGCTAAACATGCCCAGCTCCCTCAGCCTCTCCTCATATGACCTGGTCTCCAGACCCCTCACTAGCCTGGTAGCTCTCCTCTGGACACGCTCCAGCACTTCAGTGTCCCTCTTGTACAGAGGGGCCCAGACCTGAACACGGTACTCAAGGTGAGGCCTCACCAGTGCCGAGTACAGAGGCACGATCACTTCCCTACTCCTGCTGGCCACGCTATTCCTGAATACAAGCCAGAATGCTGTTGGCCTTCTTGGCCACCTGGGAAAACACTGCTGGCTTATGTGAAGCTGGCCGTCCACCAGCACCCCCAGGTCCTTTTCTGCCGGGCAGCTTTCCAGCCACTCTTCCCCAAGCCTGTAGTGTTGCTTGGGGTTGCTGTGACCAAAATGCAGGACCTGGCACTTGGCTTTATTAAACCTCATACAACTGGCCTTGGCCCATCGATCCAGCCTGTCCGGATCCCTCTGTAGGGCCTTCCTACCCTCAAGTAGATCAACACTCCCACCTAGTTTGGTGTCATCTGCAAACTTTCTGAGGGTGCACTCAGTCCCCTCATCCAGATCATTGATAAAGATATTAAACAAAACTGGCCCCAAAACTGAGCCCTGAGGGACACCACTGGTGACCAGCCACCAAGAGGATGTCACCCCATTAATCACAACTCTCTGGGCACAGCCATCCAGCCAGTTTTTAAACCAGCAAAGAGTACAGTTGCCTATGCCATGATTCGCCAGCTTCTCCAGGAGAATGCTGTGGGGGACAGTGTCAAAGGCCTTACCAAAGTCCAGATAGACAACGTCCACAGCCTTCTCCACATCCAGAAGGTGGGTCACATGGTCATAGAAAGAGATCAGGTTGGTTAAGCAGGACCTTCCTTTCCTAAACCCATGCTGGCTGTCCCTGATCCCTTGGCTGCCCTGCACTTGCCGTGAGAGCTCGCTCAAGATGATCCTCTCCATGATCTTTCCTGGTACCGAGGTCAGGCTGACAGGCTTGTACTTCCCCAGATCCTCCTTCTGACCCTTCTTGTAGATGGGCATCACATTAGCCACCCTCCAGTCATCTGGCACCTGCCCCGTTGACCGGGATTGTTGATAAATGATGAAGAGAGGCTTGGTGACCTCTCCCGCCAGCTGCCTGAGTACTCTTGGGTGAATCCCATCCGGTCCCATAGACTTATGTGTGTCTAGGTGTAGAACCAGATCATTGACTACTTCCTCCTGGATTATGGGTGGGTTGTTCTGCTCTCCATCCTTATCTTCCAGCTCAGGAGGCTGAGCACCCTGGGGATAGCTGGTCTGACTATTGAAGACGGAGGCAAAGAAGGCATTAAGTATCTCAGCCTTCTCCTTATCCTTGGTTGCAACTTTCCCCCCCTCATCCAGTAAGGGATGGAGATTCTCCCTGGCTCTCTTTTTGTTGTATTTATTGTATTTATAAAAACTTTTTTTTTATTGTCCTTTATGTTAGTGGCCGAGTTGAGCTCCAGCTGGGCTTTTGCCTTCCTAATTTTCTCTCTGTATAACCTAACGAGATCTCTGTACTCCTCCTGAGTTGCCTGTCCCGTCTTCCAAAGGTGGTAAACCCTCCTTTTATTCCTAAGTCCCATGCGAAGTTCCTTATTCATCCAGACAGGCCATTTTCCCCGTCCTTTAGACTTGTGACACTTGGGGACAGCCTGCTCCTGGGCCTTTAAGATTTCCTTCTTGAAGAGCGTCCAGCCTTCCTGGACCCCTTTGCCCTTCAGGACTATGTCCCAAGGGACTTTCTCAACCAGTATTCTGAACAAGCCAAAGTCCGCCCTCCAGAAGTCCAAGGTGGAGGTCTTTCTAGTCCCCCTCCTTACATCACTACAAATTGAAAACTTGACCATTTCATGATCACTAAACCCAAGACGACCTCCGACCACCACATCTCCCACTAGTCCTTCTCTGTGAACAGTAGGTCTAGCGAGGCACCTCCCCTGGTAGGCTCACCTACCAGTTGTGTCAGGAAGTTGTCTTCCATGCACTCGAGGAACCTCCTAGCCTGCCTGCTCTCTGCTGTGTTATATTTCCAGCAGATACCCGGCAGGTTGAAGTCCCCAACCAGAACAAGGTCTGGCGATTGTGAAACTTCAGCCAGCCACTTATAGAATACTTCATCTGTCTCCTCATCCTGGTTGGGTGGTCTATAGCATACTCCCAGCACAACATCTCCCTTATTTCCCTTCCGCTTCAACCTTACCCATAAACACTCGACTTTATCATCACTGGAATCTAGCTCTATACAATCAAAACATTCCCTAATGTACAGAGCCACACCCCCGCCTCTCCTTCCTTTCCTATCCCTTCTGAAGGGCTTATAGCCATTCATCGCAGCATTCCAGTCATGACAGTCATCCCACCATGTTTCTGTGATGGCAACTACATCATAGCTCTCCTGCTGCACAACGGCTTCCAGCTCATCCTGTTTGTTGCCCATGCTACGTGCATTCGTGTAGATGCACTTGAGCTGGGCTACCGATTTCACCCCCATCCTTGGCCCTATATCCCTACCCTCATTACTAGTAGGCTTGGTTTTATGCCCTTTTTGGGGATTGACATATACCCAAGATCAAATCTAATAACTAGAAGTGGGAAAAATATTAAGAAATCATAACCTAGTACCCTTGAGTTTAAGAAAGATCAATGCAGTTTTATTATATAAATTAAACATTAATCAAAAATCCTGAGCCTAATTTTGTTAAGATTAGGAAAAAAATAAAAGTAATTAAAAAAAAAGCAGTCCACCTAATGAAAATTGCATCCCCTCCAGTTTTTTTTTAAAAACAATTCTGTGAATTGTTAAAGAACAGAAAGCCATTTGGATGAATCAAATTTAGGAACTTTTCTTTTAAAATCTTTATGGTCGGACAAGACTGAAAGACACAGTAAAATAAAAAATCTTATAATTTCTATCCATTTAATTGTCCAGAATTACTGCTGTTTAAGTTTTGAGAAAGGGATGCACAATATTTTGTCCTTTCACACACATATACATATACAAGGGAAATTTAGAAACTAATACTTTATTTCAAGTGTCTCAAGGGCCTTCAAAATGTTGTTTGTGTTATTTTTGTTCTATTGTTTTTTTCTGCAGAAAGGAAAATACACGCTGAATGGACTGATATTTATTCTATGTAAGCTTTTTAAAAATATCTGTACATGTGAAGTTCTTTAGTAAACATTATAATTCCAGTGCATTTATTCAACATATTCTTGATTCAAATTAATTCTGCGCTAAATAATTTGCTTTAAGTGCATCATACACATCACTATTCCCCAAAGTGAATCCCGGCACCTTTTTCCTTACTATTTCACGTTTTCTGAATATCTGACCTATTTTCATTAATCTCAGTTTTCTCTCTGGAATGCACACCACAGCAAAACACATCAACAAACAAAAGGGAAATCTGGTAACCTATCATTACCAAAAAGTGAGATACCTGGCCCATTTTTGAGACAGGTAAAGTGTTGGTCCTGTCCATAGTAGTATATTCAGCAATAGGCTGAATCTGTGTGTACTTTGCATAATGGTTTGTGTTATTCAAGTGTTCCAAAAAGAAGAGGCAGTTTTCTCTAATATTGACTTTGATTCAGCAATGATACATGTTAATAGTCTGCAAGAACATGGCTAGGTGGAATTAATTAAAACGTATATTAACATTCAACTTTGCTTTAAATAAATCTTTTGAAAGTAGGTTTTACGTTGTTGAAGTAACTACATAATATTAAAAAGGTCTTCAGAAATTCCACCTAAAATAGTGCAGGTCAAGTGCTTCTGCCTTAGTTACACAGACAAAAATATTATTTTTTTTAGCCAACTGAAACGCTGGAAATGCCAACATAATATATTTTATATGCATCTATACCAGTGATACAGAAGTAAGGATAATGTTTTGGGAAAATACCAGTGTTCTCCAAAAGGATTTAAGTCCTGGCCCTGATCTCGACCTGTAAACTCACTTATAACTTTGCATTTCCAATGGAGTGAGTGCTGATATTTTACATCTGAAAAATGTGTGTGTATATAGTGTATGTATATGCATGTCTGTGCACACATGTGTTTGCATGTGGTGGTACATGAAAGCTTCAGTTTATGTACTTTTAGTTTCAGTTTATCTGGCATGTGATGAAAAGATAGCTTCTTCAGGTGAAAGTGTTTATTCCAACTAAAAAATATTATCTTTTCCCTGTCATTTGAAAGCAGTAGTGTACTTGGTTCCAGTGCTGTATTATGCTACAATCCGCTGTTTTAAAATAGGAGATTTTTTTATAGCTGCTTAAGAAAAATAACCAAGACTATAAAAACTTAAAAATCAGTTATTTAAGGTAAGATTTATTACATTCTGATTTAAATTAGTGCTTAACATTGGGAATTTAAGTTCATCCTAAGGATGATGAAGGCACATAAAAAGTTAATCCTTGGACACGTAGAGGTCCTGTGTCCCACTTTTGGCGCTGGCCCGAAGCAAAACAGCTTCCAAAGGCAGCTCCGCTCTCGACGCCCTACAGAGGCGGGAGGGTACAGCTCTCTGCCTGAGCTTACAGACACTTCAGGTTTGGCATTGCCTTCTTTTTAGCCAATTCAGAAAGCAGAACAACACTTGCTCATCCAGCACCATTCGCGCAGAGCTACCAGAAACACAGCAGGAAATCAGAGAAACTCGGCACTACCATGTCATACCTGAAGCAGAAGCAACAAGGGAAGGGACCCATCAGAAAAGCCTGTTTCACGCACATTGCAGTAAGGTCGCACCACTTTGTAACTGAGCAGTGCAACTCTTACGTGTTCGTCTCAAAGCTTAATGTGAAAATCTTCTAAGTTCTGATGTAATCACATAAAAGCTATGTGAAGAGATCTAAAATTATGATAAGACAAATGACTGCGGCACTGAAAATTGGGGTATCTACATTTCCTTGAATTTGGAGAAATAAAATTATCTTAAGATAAAATAAGACATGACATATCACTCAAGTTATCATACTTCTCAATTTATCACAAGCTTAACTTACTGTGTTGATGCTAGATTTTGTGGTTTTAAACAATCTATGAATCAGAGTGAGGAGAGGCTAGGTACAAAACTGTCAGTAAATTATGGATAAATTGTTAGGACAGAAGTGAATCTCTATCCTTTTGTTTGAAGTTCTGCTATTAGAATTTTATTGTAGTTTATTGAATAATGTATCATTTAGGAAGGAAAAAAGAATTCATAAGAACTGGAGGTTGAACGATCTGACATGACAGAAACATAAGAGGCCTTACCTGTTAATATTTAAGACAGAGCTTCATTATTTCATCAATGACATTGTGCAGAACTGAATTCCTCCCTAATGAATGACATAGGCACTTCTGTGGAAATAAATAATGGGAACAGAACCTGCATCTTATTCACGATGGTGCTGAAAGTGATACAGAAACTGTCGGTTCAAGTTTGTAAACTGTCAGTCTACATCAAGTCTTTTAAAAATTGCAATAAAAAGATTAAGACTTTGTAGATTAAGATTTTTGAATCGGCAATGATCAGATCTTTGCAAAAAACTGCTGCAGTAACAGTCCATCAAGACAAGCTGTAGGAACTAGTTTTTTCCACTGACATCACATGAACAGTTTTGGTGCTTTGTCTAGTTAGGCACAAAACCCTAAAATATTCCTTTTTTTCTGGGAAAAATAAATCCTTAAAAATAAACTTCTTTTTTTTTTTATGAACAATTTCAAAATATATTTCACCCATATTTTAGAGACATTCTCTATACATGTAAATTTTATTGTGTATTTAGGGTATACAAAGATGATAATTCAAGGATGTGTATAGTGCCCCAAGGCACAGATTCTTTTTTCAAGCTACCACAGTATAGCAAAAGGTTACCCGGTGGGAATCATCAACACGGGCCGAAAGCAACAGAAGTTATTCTGTCAGGAACCCCAGTGTGAAAAGGTTCCTAGGTATGAAGTCCAAAGTATACAGTAAAAATTATACCAATTTTGGTAAGGTTACTTGATTAAATTACTGTTATCTCTAAAAAGTTCTCTATGCAGTAAAGCAAAAAGTTTAAGCTATTTATAGCAGTAATGCAGCATTTAAGGTACTATCATCGGTCTCACAAAAGCAAAAGGAGTTAACAAAAATACTCATGAGAATCACAAGTGTCAACAGAGAACAAACATTAGTTATGTGGGGTTTTGGCAGGTCAGCAATGCCAGGGCCAAATGGATAGCAAATGTCACTATGGCAAATCCTTTGTCAGCTGAAGACCTGTTCAAAGATATGGAGCTTGAGTGGATAGCTGTCAATCCTAAGAGCCCATAGTGTTTTCTGGCTACAGGTGGCCAGAGCCACCTCTGACAACAGCAGCAGGCCATTTCTCCTAGATTTTGAGATGTGCCTCTTCCAAAAACTGACTGTTTTCCCTTGTTTCAAGTGACTGAAACTGCTCTGCTCACAAGAATGCTTTTCAGGAAACCATAATGGCCATTCAAAACAATTAATGGAGAAAGTACGTATTCTTTCCCCCATGATCATCTTGAAAAGTTTCTTAAGTTCCCTTCAAATCATGTTTTTTTTAGGCATGTAACAGCATTATAACAGCATAACTGAATCTAGCGATTCAGATGTGTTGTGCAGCCTGCTTTTCCATTCAGTGTACACGATATTTTTTGGTATTAGAGTAATACAGCCTATATTATGCCAATAAATATTGTACCGAAAAGCGTATCAGCAGCATATATTTAGGTCCTCAGCGTGACTAAGCTACCAAAAAATGTAAGTAATGTCTCCTATTAATTGAATGTGAAAGACCATCTGAAATTTGACAGAAGTCAATGGAAAGACTCACATTAGCATTAGTGGGTCTTGGATCAGGCCCTTAAAATCAAGTGCTTCTTATAAAAGGTAATTATACCATTTGCTTGTAAGGAAAAAAGAAAAATCTCAATGGGAATTTAAGTGTATTTAATGTTTGGATTTTGTGATGACTAGTTATGAACCACTTCTGGAGATTATTCGTAAGTAACAGGAAAAAGTAGAAAAATTTATAGGACTACTTGACTTCACGTAAGAATTGGTCCTTCTTCTGAAGATTATGTATTGCTACTTTTCTCAGAAAAAACTTTTTATTTAAAAGCAAACCAAAAGCAATAATGAATTTTAAAAACCTTGCTCGTAGTTTTCTGTTTCCACATTTACATGTGTCCAATATCCCAAAAATTCATTTTGAAATCATCATGTTAATAAGACATAATAGCTGGAGATGTTAGTGTTTCTAGATACTACCCAGAAACAAAGTCTAGGTGGAATATTATATTCAGGTTATTTATGTACTTGCTGAGGGAAAACACTTAATTAAATAAAGAGGGAGACTAAGTAGTAGAATAGATGGTAAAGGGTACTATCATGAACTGTGTAAGTCTATGTTTACTAATTAAACTGCAGAGGAGATAAGTTGACATGTAAGTAAGTATTCCCAATGTGACAGTGAAGCTGGCTAAGCACCGAGTTGTGTTAACCCTTGAAAAATAACTTCTTGGTTATACTTGTTCTGAGACAAGGACTGAGGGATGGGCAGGCAGGGACCATCTGAGAAAAGCGCCTTTTTACAACGAGTCACTACACCTGCCATACTGATTCTGCCCCTTTCACCACCTCAAGTTTAGAAAGACTTTCCCATTTTAGAGTTCCAACTTCAGTGAGTTATGTGTTTAATTTAACTCCAGCAACAGTTCATCTTTAATAAGCATTCCTGGAAATTACTTATGTCTGTAGTCAGACATATTCAGCTCTCCCTCTTGTTACTTAGTGTCCTAATCTTCCACCTAATGCGTCACTTTTCCTCAGAAGTCCTGCAACTGATAAGACAAACATCCACATCGCACTGAAAAATACAGAAGACATTCAAGACTTGCTTTTCTTTGAACAGCTTGACGTTTTGCAGTACCAACTATAGTCACTTTTCTAAAACTTTATTTAAACAAGTCAGTGTGTACGCCAATACATCAATAATGACAATATTGTTGTCAGATTAAGACAAAGGCCCATACCCTACACTTCGCTGTTTTTCACTCTCGTAGGCAGAATGCTCGACTCTGTTAGGAGCAATTTCTTGGTCCGCTTGAGTCAGAAGTTAGCACTGCAGAACTGCAAGAATCATTTTAGAGCCTTACCTATTATTATCTCTAATGATGCTACCACCATGTGTCACATGTTACTAATTGGTAATAACACCAGTATCAGTTACATCCAGTTTTCGGACTAATGACCTTAAAATAGATTCCTCTTAGAATTCTTGCTAAGAATAAGAGTTGCCTATTGAATTTATGTAACACTGCGGTTGTCTGGATATTTCATAATCTTTCTAGAGAATAATTTCTCTATTGTCTTGCCTATGTCTTGTTTGAAGCAGTACTTGATTGCAATTTCTTTCCATTCCTAAATGACATAGTCATACAAGCATGACAGAACTTCAGAATTACTCAAGAGTAAAAAAATATTCTTATCCTCCCCAGAGAAGGCCAAGGATATTCAGCTATACTCAAGTATTAAAGTTGGGGAGGGGGGTGTTTTGGGAGTTTGGGTTCGTTCATTGATTTTATTTGTTAGTTTTGCTAAAGCTAGGCATGGATGGTTATTTACTTTCTCCTGAAAACTCCAAAGCTATCTGTCTACAAAACTAGAAATTATTTTTGGTCCCTTATATACCAAAAGATTCTATAAAAACAAATTGGACGATATTAGATAAAGGGACTCTGAAGGTCAAACATATTTTTCAAATAAGAATATTTATTTTCTAGAAAATCAGTAAAATAAATGTTTCACAATACGTCCTAAATCTTTTGAATGAAATATAATCCAGCTAAATCCATGGAAATCTTGAACCCAGCCCTCCTAAACTGAAATTCTCTAAACAGTTCTAAAATTCTCTAAACCCCAAAGTTGACTGTTTATGCGATTAGGGAGAGTCATAAGCTCTGTGGCTTTAGGATATCTGTTTCTCAAATCTTCAAAAAAAATTCAAATTATACTGACATTAAATAGCTGCTTAGGGCTCCTAAGTACGGGTAAAGACACCTGAACACCTGTCTTCCAAGAATGCACAGAATCACTTTATAGTCTGAAAGTACTAGGCAATACCCACTATTGTAGTAGAGGCTCCCAAAGCAGGCTCGATCATGCCCAGATCACTGCCAAGACATGTTACCCAGTACAGAAGGTATTAAAATATCTTCAGTGGGGTAGAACTTGGTCTTTGTACCATATATTTATTACTTGTTCTATTTGTATTTGTGCACAACTTTTTAAAACATCAACCATTTGGTTATTTCAAATAGTTGCTGATTTTGTGAAACTATCTTTTCTTATTTACTGAGGTAGAAGTTGTCAGCACCAGCACATGGAATTTTTTTCTTTCCAGTCTTTAGTCAATATGGTTAGCTTGGACTTGAAAACTTCTGATTTCTATTTGATATGTGTTGGAGTCGCACATCTTTTTCACTTTGTGTGCCTCTAACTCATTTATCAGAAATTCAGTAGCAATTTAGTGATAAAATAATATACATAATCCCTTCTGTTTTCCCTACCACCTACTAAATTTCAGATGGTTGTCTCATAGAAGTTAGATTTGTAAAGCTTGATGAGAGTTACCTGGAGAGGGACAAAGTTCAGTTCGGAACCCTCACCATAGGGCAGGATCCCTGCGTACACACTTAGGAAGTGATGAGCTGATGAGGATGCCTGCTCCCTCGGGCCAGGGCTAGAGCCGTGCTGTACCCCAGGACCAGGCAAGGTCCACCCACGCTGAGCGCCCAGCTACTTGTGTCCTCGGTAGCTAATGTGAAGTTACTTCAGTTCTTCTGTCATTCCCCAGCAACAGTGACAGGTGCATAAGCATATCCTGAGTGCAAGAGGAGAGAGAACAGATGGATGCAGACAGGGGAGCGCACGGAAACTGTGGGACCATATTGGCAGTAGTCATAACACATCAGCAGGCTAACTGTCGGCACCATCCCTGCTGGCAAAGGGGAGTCAAGGAGGGATTTGAAGGGGATAACGAAGTAGCCCAACAGGCATTTGCAAAAATCTCTTCTCAAGCATGAGGGACGGTGCAAGAGAAGGGAGAGTTTGCTGAAACACATAGCGGGAAGTGGGGAAGATGCTGACATCAGGAGCCGCCTGGGAGCAGGAGAGAGGCATTTGACACCGAGTAGGAAACAAACAGAGAGGAATGAGATTGTGAAGGGCCTTGAGAGCAGAGACAATTTAACATCTGATGCGGCAAAGGGAAAGCAATATTGTCAGGATGACTGGCTAGAAAAGCGTTGTTTGCAGCAGCAGCCTCTATGCATATCAACACAGTAGGGTAAGACCATCAAAACAGAAAGGTTTTAGGTTTTTTTCTGTGCTGGAATTAATTTTAAAAAAAACCCTGCATTTATCATAAAATAGAAGCATTGCAATATAAGCAAAAATAAGGTTGCCTAATAAGAAAACCAATTGGCGGAATCCGGCCGGTTACATTTCACTGCATAATACCACTATTAATTCTAGCAATATTACCAGTGGAACAGGATGAAATAGTCATTTCCAACAGAAAAAATGTTTTGGAAGACAACCAAATCTATGATGGATGTAGGCAGGCTCAAATCCATTTAAATCAGTGGTGCAGCACCCGAATCTGTCAGCTGCAATAGTCTCCCTTGATGTTTCATGAAGTTTATGACAAACAAATTACAATACGTGGAGAAAGCAACATTTGCTATGTAGCACACTGAGATATAAATATGGCACAAGGGTTACTTATTGAAACATGCATGTTCCACTCCATACAACTTCAGTCAGATAAGACCTCACAGAAAAAGCTACAGTGAGATAATGCAACATAAAGTACAAAGTTTTTGAGAAAGTTAAAAGATAAGGAACACTCTAAATAACTGATTATTACACCCTACATTTAAAGTGCAACTCATAGCATTTTAACCCTCAATTATTTCAAACTAGACATTTGCAATTCATATTTCTGCAAGAAAGGTTAGAATAGTCTCTTGAAGACTATTAACTGATAATTATGTAGCTTTAAAAAAATTTATCTGTCCTCTTTAGCATCTAAAATGGTTTTAAGATTTTTTCTATCTACCTTTGATAACTTGCCTTCTATTTAATTTAGCTAATAGCTAAATAAGAAATAAATAATTATTTCTTAATAAAACAGAATTCTGTATAGTGAGTGAGCTGTTCTGAAACACCATGAAATGCAGAGAAGCAAAATAATTTAACCACCTTTGCTAGAATAAAGGTCCACATGAACACAGGAGAAAATTAACTAATAATTGCCATATTTTTTCCCAGTATCACTCGGTCTTCTATAGATCTGCGAGCATAATTACAAGTGAATTTACCTTGGCTTCCCAATCACTTTCATTGAAGATATCAACTTCTTATTTTCAGATCTTTTCCCAGAAAGATACATTCAACACTGACAGGTTGTTTTTCTCCTCCCCCGATTTTTCAGAAGTCAAAGCAAAGTTTAATTTTAGGGAGTAAAAAGAGCCATTGAGTAATTACTTAACTGCCTAATAGGAAGAGAATTTGAGCCTCCTATGAATTTTTCCCATCACACCACAGAAGATGACAATTTCTGTCCCTCTTTGGAAGGCTTTCTCCCTCTTTGCATGGCATAATACTAAAAACAAAAAAAACATACAAAACCCTCATGAGCTACATAGTATCATCTTTTGGTGATAACTAAATTAGGATGCAAAATGGTTTATAATCTCTTCCTCTGTCAAAGGGAGGGAGTCACAGCTCTATGGAAAAAGAAGGGTCAAGAACTGCCTACTATAGAAAGCAGTAGCACAGTTTCTTTTGAAAAGCTAAAGAGCCCACATCTCACGTTAAAACTCCTCCTATCCCTATTCCAATATATTGACTTTGGTTTTTGCAGTGCTGACAAGAAAAAACCACAACCACTAGTCAATTGCTTTATTTTTTTTTTTTCACATTGAACTATTTCCAACAGAGGAACTGCAACATTATGTTGGATACATAGAACAGAAGAAGCCAACAAAACCTTGTCTGTTACAGTAAAGTACCACTGAATGCTATCAGACAAAGAAATATTCATAAGCTTAGCATTTTATAGTATAAGAGGTTGAAAATCTGAGTGACTTCATACAATTCTTCTGTGAAGAATAGCCTGGTGTTACTTTAAGGTTGCTGAACAGCACAAAGATACCTGAGAAGCCCAATTCCAATTGCAAGGGAAAGTTAATTTAGGAGTGAACAAATTACTTATGTTCAGTACACAGTAAGGTTTCATTCATCCCCAAAACTCAGCCTTTGCTATGAAATCTTCTATCATGCATATATTTTTAGAGAAACACACTAAAATTTAATATTAGTTAAATTTAGTAATAAAGACAAAAGACAAAGACGGCTCATATAGCTTCAATATAAGTCAAACATTTAATACACCCTATATCCAGTTTTTAGGACTTAATGAGTGTCAGGTAATTTAATATTCTGGAGCTTTGATACAGCATCATAAGGACTGCAAAGCACCAGTGGAGCTGAAGAGACAGCTTATCTCCTTACTGCTTTCTCATGCTCGCAGGCATGGAGGTAGATGTACAAATATATTCAGTTCCACAGATCTATCAAATCAGATAATTAGGCAAAATTCTGAAGCAAGGAGAAATACTATTACAATTAGAAGCAAAAAATTCTACAAGTTGAGACCAAGAGAAATTAGAATCTCTGGACTGAGGTAATGACATTAAGAATTTATGAGCTTTTGATGCACATTTCAGATATACATTGTATTTTATTATAGTCACAGTACATGTACTTTCACACTACCCTTAGTATAGTGTGATTTATGTATTTAAGCATGCATTTGCTAGAGAGATCAGCTAGCATTTTTGTCCAGTATAGAGTGTGCAAGAGCATAAGATTAAGCCTAGTTTTCATGTTTATACAGGAGACACTTGCAAGAAAGTGGTAGAAATTATTGAAATTTCCAGTCATTATAGTCAATGGTTTAGCAGAATTGAAAAACCTTGTCTGTGCTACTTATCACAGATAAAAATTATTACCTAGAAGGCACTCTGAAGAAAGTTAATGAAATAAATGTTTTGTTGTGAAAACAGCTAGAAATCAAACACTACCGTACCTTTTAAAATAAACACAAAATTATGCTGTAGAACAGTGCATTGGAAAACTGTTTTACAAAGTAATATCAGAAGTGTGGAAACAGCACGGTACATATTAACCGTAGCATCTCAGCACCTCACTCTACCTTCTGGTTGCCGCAAGGCAAACTACCTTATAGTCATCCCACCAAAACAGGAGTCCCAAGGGTCTATCTGAATGAATGTGGCAGGCACTTAATATTTATGCTTTCATATTACCTGATGCGTGCAATGAATTGGATCCCTACCTCACTGCAAACAAACCTTTCCACTGCCATATGCAGCTTTGTTTCCACATTATTTCATTCTTCAGGGCTCCCTGGGTACTCATTGTCTCCATTAGAAAGGACTAAGACAAATCTGACCTCTGAAGTCTTTGCAGAAACCTGAGTCTTTCCTCTCTAAGAAGGAATACAGTTAGGACACCTCAGCACTGTAAGTGCCTCCAGACCCCAGTTTCTCTTGCAATATACTGACAACCCTGTGGAACTGAGGAAAAATAGATACAGCTAAGGATCAGAGCTGTTCTAGCATCCCCTTGTTTCCTTGTAGAAGAGGTCACATGAAAGCCTTGCAGCAGATATTCTCTACCTGCTCATTCTGCCACTTGCTGCCCCTCAGGAGTGCATAAAATTTTTCTACAGTGGAGCTCTTCACTTCTGTCAGCATCACATAAAAATCCCACAGGACATAACTCTGGTAGCAGATACATTTCCAGGAACAGTGGCATGAATTCTAGCTGTTGTCAGCAGCTGCCAAATTGTCAAGACCCAGTTAGGGAAGACAGCTTAGAGGCTCTTACACTCTGGACCTCAGTCACTATCAAGATTTTGCTCAATCCAGTCTTTCAGTTCCCCAGTAATTTGATGCATTCAAAATAATTATTGTCCATTATTGTCCATGATTTGCTCAAGTAAGTTCTGTAAATAAGAAAAGCTGGAGACCTTACACTAAACAATGCTTATCTCTGGTAATTATCTTAGGGAAGTGAGCACAACACAAAGTCTAAAATCCATTTGAGAGCCATACCCACAGATCGGACATCACTGGAAATACAGTAAAAAGAAAGCACATTCAATGACCATTTCACCAATAGTGAAACCATTCTGTGCTTTGGTAGCACCTCTATATGAAACATATGTATGCATATGAAGCTTTTGCTACCCATGTCACAATACTGCCCTTTTCTCCAAAACCCTTCTCTTCCCAAACTGGTTCCAGTTGGTCTCTGGGGACAAAAAAAAAAAAAAAAAAAAAAATCCTACTTGTGTTTGTGTAGCTCTGGTACTCTCTTCAGCTTGCAAAAACAGAACTCTTCCCCTAGTTAAGGGAACTTCCCACCCATACGACCAGTTCTGTGGCATCTGAGCACCACAGCCCATCTGTTCATGCATATGGGTGTAGTACAGTGACAGCTTTACCACCTATTATTCATGCATCATGTAGCACATTTCTTGACAGAGGCAGAAGCAGTTTATGACTTGAAGCAAATCATTTTATCCCAGGGACTTCCCAGAGCCAAGTAAAAGGCCAGGGCTTAGGTCAACACCTCATGAGTTTGGCAACTATGTTCTACCATTGCTTCCTTTGCAAGGTTCTGTTACGTGATCATGTTGAAGAATGTGACCCTATGTTATGACAGAGAAGGCACTTCGAGACAACTAACAAGGACCTGCAGTGGCCATAAGCGTGGGTTATTAAATCACAGAATCACAAAACGTCTGAAGTTGGAAGACCTCTGAAGATCATCTTGTCCATGCTCCCCTCTGCTCACTCAAGGCCAACTAGAGTCAGTTGCCCAGGACCATGTCCAGACGGCTTTTGACTATCTCCAAGGATGGAGACTCCACAACCTTTCTGGGCAACCTACCTGGGCAGTCTGTCATTTGCTGATAAAGCCCCCAAGGAAAGAAGGATACCAGAAGGAGGAAACTTAACCTCAGTATAAATTGGTGTCTACAAATCTGTACAGGCTGCAGGTTAAGCATCCTGAATGAGGTCAGCAAGTTACAAAAGCTCCACCAACTAAAGGTAAGGGCAACTTCATGCAGTAACATGGACACTTAAACTTTCCTGAAATTATACCATGCAATAAAGGTTGGTGTGGTGACCTCCAAGCTAGCACTGAAGAAGCTGCTCCCCAGAACCACATCACCCTCCTGTTTTCCCAGGGCAAGGGAAAGCATGCAGATATATCCAACACTGTGTCCTGACAGCACACTTCCAATCTGTCCATAGAGACAATGGCTTGGGTACCACCGAAATAATACCTTAAAACATAACGATTCAATATAAGGGTGCCTCTTATTTCTCTGGAAATTTTAAAGGTAAAACAAACCTGGCAATTTAAAAAGAATTTAAGCAGCTTAGATGTTGACAGATAAAGGCCAATCTTACTATGATAGATTCCACAGTGTATTAGAAGACTGTATAATATAGTAGAGAAAAAAAAACAGCCACAGAGTAACAGATTCCAGCACATAGACATGTAATTCAGATTTTGCAGTAAGAAACTCCTTACCTATTCAACTGCTTTTTCACTGACAGGAATATATTATATCCCACTACAGTTACCCAGCAAGTGCAGGAATATTAAAAATGCTTTACAAATACTTCATTCTTCTTAGTCAAGCATTTCTTAGAGAAATAAAAAATCCCACTAGCTCCACTCTAAAGGTCATGCCAACTATAAAGTCTAATAAAAAATTTCCAGATGGCAGCAGCCAATTTCCAATAAGATTTAATTTGGTTAATTGACTGTCTTATTTACTAATTTATAGGAGTATGCAGTTCATTTAAATTAACCTCAATTGCTGTCATGATTTAAGCAAGGTTAAACAACCTGAGACAAAAAAAAAAAAAAAGCAACTGTGTGTGGGAAATGACAAAGAGGATATTTTCCTATTTGACATACTAATATAGTTGTCAGGACTCCAGAGGCTCTCATTTTTGTTTAAAACAAGGAGAAATAAGAAATACTGACTAAATTAAGTTAGCATAAGAACTGTCTAAGCACAGACCATTCTTGCTACAATTCCATTAATCATTTAAAAAAAACAAAACACAAATGACTGGGTGAGACAGGAAAACAAATAAGCCAACTAACAGGAATAAGTGGCTGACCTCAGCTTAGAGGGCCTGTGCAGAAAAAATTCTCCAACAGACACAATCCTCAGCACTTAAACTGTAGCACCAATTCCTCCCACCTTAGTTCTGCAAAAAGTTAATTCACAATATCAGCTTTTTAGTACTGAAAGTCTAATTTTTCTATCATCTTTCCATGCTCACAGGAAGAATAAAAGAAACCTTTTTTCAGCTCAAGCCCCGGTGACAATTACCTACTTCTCAAAGGAAGAAAAAGAAAAAAAATAATGCAGTACCAGACTGTAATAAGGCATTTGTGGACTTAGCCAGTTCTCATTGCTTATCGGATTCATCTGGGACAGTGCTTTGTTTAATCCTGAATGAGTTTAGTAAGGAAAGAAAGTTTTCACTGGAGAAAGAAGTTAGTCCTTGAAGATATATAAAACTCCTGGGTTCCTACAGACTGTTTTGATTGAAGGTTTTGTCTGAAAACTGCAACTTTCTTCTGAGGAAAAAAAGACCTTAGTGAGGTGCCTTTTCTTCCTTGCTTGGCAAAGCAAGACAACGGTAGCCTGAGAAGCCTGCAGAGGTGGGGTTGGATGAGTGTTTGCTCCTGCACCCCAGGCATCTCTGTCCCACTCAGGCCACTCCTGGCTGTGGCACAGATCAAAGGTTGGGGAGAGCGTGGGAGAGAAGAGGCTGGATTGTTCTCTGAATTCTTGAATGGCACAAAGTTAGAGGAATAAGCTTATATCTGTGCTGACAGCATGTTGATCAGTGTTCAGTGACCATGCCCTTGCTTGCAAGGTGTTTAAATTTCAGAAAGGGTTTTCTTTTTTATTGCTGTTTTTGGTTTGTTTCGCCACTGTATTTTAAGTTTTTTCTCTGCTGTTTCCAGTTCTCCAGAGGAGGAAGGTTTTATTTTTTAGTAGTGAAACCTAAGGAGTATAAAATAACATGAATGAAAGATCTGAAGCTTGAAGAAAAAAGTTCTACGAATTGCAAAACCCTTGCTTTAAAGTCCCTGACAATGACAACTCTCAGGAATGTTATCAAAGACCAAGTTCTCCCATCTACTGCATAAAAATTTATTCATAATAAAAAAAAAATCTAATACACCTATAAACAGTACAGCTGGCTTCCTTTTTAATGGAGCTTGATATATCTCCACACTAGGGAGCTATTTCAGACAGAAATGTTTTTGTGAAATGTTGGCAAGAAAGACGCATGCGACAATGAAAATGTGCTCCAAGATGACTTCTTGGAAGGTCAAGCATTGATGTGACCATGCTCTGCTCACTACAGTCGTTCTCAAGTTTTCCTGACATTCACAATTTCCATCCTTAAAAGGAAATCTTCCCCAAAAAGCAAATCTCATATCCCCTGAATATGTGTAGAAAGCAGACTGTGCATCAACATAAAGCAGGAGCGGCTATGTTCACATTAGCATATCTGCTGTAAACTCAGAGTGCTCTAAGTGCAGGTATGACAAGATTGCTAAATAGCTCATTTGTACCTGACACTGCAGAGCTACCTGATGCTCACAAGCAGCAAAGAGCTAGCTGGGATGTTTAATGTCTTTCACCCTCATCGCCTGATAAGTCTCATAAAGGCAGTGAATATTTCAGAAAGTAATAGTTTTCTTATTCTTTGCAGTGGGAAGTCTTACACAGGGGCCTGAGCTAAGACAGCTCACTTAGAAGTGTTTCTAATGCGCAAGTAACAAAGCAATTCCACGCACCGAGTTTGGTAGACTATTTTTCCTGTAACCTTTTATACAGCTTTCTTATTGACAACTAACGTCCCATTAGTAGAAACAAAAAGTGATAACTTCCAACTGACAATTCAGGGAAAGGCCTCTGCAGTGTGTCAATGTCGAACAGGGAGAGGAACAAGTGGCTACTGCCAAAGAAGGCTCCTTGCCAGGCTACCTGTCTGAAGCAAACACTCCTCAGCTTTTGAACGAGGATTGGCAGCGTAGTGAAAACATCAAGAAAAGATATTAAGAAAAAGTAACACATTTAGAGTAAATGTCAGGCAGCTCTGCCTAAAACACATGCTTGTTACCATCTGTTGTATACAACCTGTGTGCCTCAGCTGCGCTCTGAGCACATTACTGTTCCTTGGGGCGTCACTGGGAGCTTTCTCACTCAGAAAATGTTGGTTGTGGAATTGGTTTGGTGGCATACCGAGAAAATTCAGAGTGTACTACATTTATCTGATTAATTTGGAATGAATCTCTGCTTTGGAGACAAAATAAAAGTCATTTAGCATCCCACGAGACAGACTTTGCACAAATGGGTAGTTTTAGCCAGGCTCAGATTTCAACCTCTGCAGGACTGGCACTCTAAGTCAGACATGGCAGAGATTTTTTTTTGGTCTTTCTTCTGTTCTTATTTCGCTTCCACTATTGCCAATAATAAGAGAGTGGAAGAAGCACATTGCTTCAAGAGACAATATAACTGAAGCTCACTTCAGGAACTTTGTGAAGTACGGATCTCTTGATTGATCTGTAACCAAAGTTGCATTCTGAAACGACTGCACTAGTTCAATAGCTAAAATGTATGATCTGAAATATGCATTGCCAGGCAAAGCGATGTAGGATTAAGAAGTGCTCCCAGTAGATATATATCAGTCTTTTAAACTTTTAGGTTGGAAATTTTCCTCTTGTCTTAAACTGTCTGAATAAATGTTCAGGTTGCAATATTTATTTCAGCTATCTCATTTCATTGAATTCCAGTGGTAATTTGCTTGCCGAGACATACAAGCTAAGACTGTCAGAGTGTATTTAAAAAGTACAGTGACTCCAATTTCAAATAACTATCTGGAGAGGTGTTAAAGGGACCTGAGATATGTATAGTGCTTACTGTTATTAAGAGGTTGTTAATGTGCATCCACTTGGACACCTGGAAATGAAACATCCAGAACAGTTTAGGAGTACTCTGCAGTAATTTTTTCTCTGCTTTCTAAACTATTGTAGGTAAGTTCTATAGTCTTTGTGATTTTATGGTTTTTTACCTTTTTATGTTTGGAGTTTCTTCCTATTTGCAGTGATAAAGTTTCACGTTTGTTAATTTTGACTCCATCTGCCACTGTCAGTCATGTTATTTTTACATTTTGGATCTGCATGAGCTGCAATCATTCCATTACATAAATATTTACTATTTAATATGTAAAAGCACATATATAAAAATTAAAAACAGTGACATAAAGCAACTAGCTATCTGACAGCCTTAATGTAAATATCCCAAAGTATTCTGTTCTTGTCAATGGTAATTTATATATTGACTTGTTCAGTTTTCTTCTATTCACTTTCTATGTGCTTAGTCTCTTCCTATGGTCAGCATCTTCTTCAGCTCATTTGTTTTTATATCCTAGCTCGCCTCTCCACTCATCTCCTCAGGTCCTACCTTTTTTACATATATTCCTGCTTCAGCTCAGTCATAACACTTCCCTTTTCTTCTTAGCCAGAAAAGAGAAGTATAGGTTCTTCCAAAGTATCCACCATTCCTTGTTGGCTTATGTTCTCTACTTGTTTTCCTAGACTTTTACAAACTCTATGAGTGGAACACTAGACACAAAGCATTTATAGGCACCATCTACTGTTGTCTTAGAAAAGTTTGCCAATAACAATGACTCTATGCACTTTTTTGAGGCTCTTTCAGTCTCTTCGTTTTTATTTTGGTTTTGTTATTTTAACCTGTGGCAAACCATAAACTTGCATGAAAGTGTCCTATAGAAGAGTAAGTAAATTATTTGCCTATCATCTTTTTAGGTTGCTCTGGAAATCAGTAAAAAATTCCAACTTCACCTGTATCAGAAATTGACCCCTTGAGCCAAGACTCGACTTAAATATTTTTTTTGGTCTTTTAGCTCTAATTTTAACATTAGCTACTTGTGATCATTTTCAGAAAAGTAAAATACATAGATAAATCCATTTAAAAATATAGTGAACCCCTTACATCAATTCTTGAGTGTGGTTGATCTGATTAAGTAGAGTAAAGGCTTTATTTTACTTCTTCAGTCCAAGAACTGTTTGGTTTTTTAAGGACAATTAAATCTGTAATAGTTTTTATTTGCTCTCTTTACTCAGGCTCCTTATTTATATTTGTTGTACAGACCTTTGGCATTATTTTGACCATAAACTTCCCTCTCAAATGTTTAGTATACTACTCACAATCTTCGTGACAGCCTCTCCTACTACAGGGATTTGTCTCCGTTCTACAAAACAGTGATTTCATGTCTATTGCTGGTATATTGTCATTTTTTGGCATTCTGTGCCATTGGTCCTGCCTACCTATTAAGTTATGTTAGTATTGTTCTGGCCCCCTCTATGAATCTGTTATGACTCATGATGATAGAGGTTCTTGGCAAGCGATCTTGTAATTCACCTAATTCTCAGTAAAATTTAGCCTGTTTCCACATAATCTGCTACAGTTGGCCTTCTGCAACTTAATGCAAAGCATATCAAATCTGATAGTAATTTTACACTGTCGTTATTTTTGGATTCAGCATCAGTCTTTCTCATCAGTATAAAATAATTATGCATAGAGAAGTAGGCAAAAACAATATTGGGAATCAAATTAGAGTCTGAATCTTCTTTTTACAGCTTCAGAATGAGAATATTCTAAATGCTTTGAATATATACCTTGACTGAAATGCATATGCTACATGTAAGTGGAAATGCAACTTTCAAATGTCAATGCACATCCAGGATGTTTATTTCTACACAAACAGAATCAGAACATATGGCCAACCAATAACAGTATATCAGCAAGCACATTTTACTCCTGAGACTGTGCCTTGAAGAGAATGTACTATCATATGCCTCTTCTAGATATTGATTCTTGTCCCTGTTCAGCTGTCTAGCCACAAAAAGAATGAGGTGCTTCTTAGAGAAACAGCAATACGGTTGATTTGAGTGTCAAACTACTAAGCTTTGAAATATGTATATTTTGCTGTGATTGCATTCAAAAGAGGAAAGATGTTGTTATGTGCTAAGAAAAAAGCTTACTGTTCTCCATACCTCCTCTATAATTTGACTTCCATCATTTAAGCTACTTAAGAATAGGGCAATGCCTTCCTGAACTTCTACTATAGGAAAGAGAAAAAATATTAGCACTGCACTACATCAGCATTACTTTTTCAGCTAAAAGGCAAAATTCTAGAAGCTATAAGGATGTAATTTACACCCTCTGAAAGTCAAAGTAAAGGCTTATTCGTCATAAAAGAAAATTTTGTCTGAAACAGTTAATAATATTTACTTCTGGAGGAAATTTAAACATCAACTGATCATTCTAGAACAATAATTGTTATCTCATGTTGAAATTGAGGCCAGCTAGCCTCACAAATGAGTAACTGTGAGGCATAAAACATGGTGATGAGCAGAATAGGATGCAGATGCAGTTAGCATGGTAAGACTTTAACAGCAAAGAAAATAGCATTTCATATTTTTCAGATTTTATTAGAGAAAAAAGAGTTTAGAGGCAGTCAGAAAAATATCTGCATTTTAAACAGACTACTTAAAATATAAAGTTCATTCTTATAGTGTTCTATTTATGAATCTACCAAACAAAATAAAGAAGAATGGACTCCTACTTTTTAACTCAACGAGTGGGAAAAGCAGCACTATTAAAAAGACTTTGTTTAGTTTCTGTATCTGAAAATTCCTTTTCTAACCCCTACTTATGCCTGTCAGAAATCAGCTCTCTTGGCTGGCAGTTCGATGTACTTGCAGTAGTCCATCTGGCTGGAAATCTTGAGGCGGATCTACGTTTTTTGCAGATAAAACAGGCAGGATAGCAGTCAAGTTAATAGACTCAGGCAAAATGACATAGTGAACCTTCATTTTTAAATAATTGGCTATGACATAAAGACATGAAAGAGAGAACACACAGAGGAAAAAAATAAAGGACGGGATTAAATTCTATGTGAGGATGTATATTTCAACCTACAAATAAATCATAATACAAAGAAAACGATCGCCATAATATTTTAAGAGGGTATATCTGTGAAATGGCAATTGGACGCCAAGAAGTAACCCAAACACCAGTACCTGGCTGGTTCTAACTATGACCCTTTTGGAAGGTGAATGTTAATGTATTCAGAATCGTGTATGTATGTTGTTTTTTTCTTCTGTTTAGTCATACATAATTACTGACTTGCGAGGGGCTGACTTACTACGCAAAGTGTTATGTAGAATGTCGTCATCAGTTTCACTGACTAATGTATCTAGAAGAAAAAGTTGTTGGGTGTACAATGTAAGTATATCAAATTACTTTTAAAAATTCTGGAAATCATCTTTGATTTCTACCCTTATAAAATTTGATACCTTATATGTGCCTTCCTAACAGGATTCACAAAATTGTACGTTATGGGACTGAGACAGTCTTTCTCTATGTGTATTAATGTAACTCTTGAGACACTTCTGTTAAAAACCATAAGAAATATAGCAAGAGAGAGGATATAGTGATTGTTTAACATTTTTCAGAGGAACATTTTGTAATATATATGTTAAGTATATCATTTTCCTGTAGGGCAAAACTTTGAGTATTATTAAATTCAGCCAAAATATGAGGAGCACAGCACTATGTAGGGTTGGGATCACACAGTCATTCTGAACACAGTGTAACATTTTCAGCTAAAGGTTTCAAATTTCTAAGATTCATCCAGCATAACAGCAGAAAGTTTGAAATTTTCAGAGATGAAATTTCAAAATTCACATAATGGATTTTAAATAGCATGGACTTTGTGACTGGACAAAGAAATTTGTACTAAATGCAATTGCAAACTGCATTCTTTGAAATTGAGACTTTTCTATCTTCCTAATGAAGTTGTCTTTAAAAAGAGAAAAATCCTGAAAGAGAAACACATGTACTGATAAATAAATTAACTAAATATGTAAGCTTTTGAGTTTAAGTAACAAAAATAAATATTTTCTACATACGTAACATTTCTTTGATCTCATAAGGATGTTAGAATTCTTAAAAGAGACCATTTGGTCACTTTTAATCAATAGTCTACGTGTTGTTCTCATCATTATAATTCACAACATGCTTCACTTTCTTAGTTCTAATCTTTGCTTCATAAAACACTAAATGCAAGTAGTACTAAAATCATTAGTTATTTATTTTGTTGTACAACAACAAAGTGTTTTCCTGCAGCACAGTTCCAAAATTAATGTGATGAAGCCAAAAGGATACCACAAACTGTGCCTCATCTGGAGCCTGCCAGCCTCCTAAAGTGCAAATGTTCCCAAACAGTGCAGCACTGCCATATGACTTAATTTTATGATGTGTCTCACAATATATGGCATTTTTCTTAAAACCTGCACCACAAAGATCTGCAAATTACTGGAATTTTTTTTTTTTCAGTTTGAATAAATTTTATCTCTGAAGTCTATTATTACAGTTTGTGGCTGAGCTGTAATTAAAATATATACAACAAACTCACATCAAAGGACCAATCATAACATTCAATATTTATCCATTTCAAAAAAATCCCTCATTACTTTGGAAGCTTGATTTGTGATTTTGTTTTAAAAAATACAGGTTTAGAAATTTTATTATAATCAAGGCAATGCTGCAGCAGATTTTTGGGATTCATTAAAACTCATATATTTCACCTTTCAGTGTTCTGTAACCTGCTAAGGTCCTTCAAATCAGTGTTCATAAATAGAATAATTATTACTTCTACTTATTTAGCTGCATTCATTTGAGGAGCAGAATCAAATATTTATGCTCCTTAAACCTTGTTAAAATAGAGCTATTGATACAGTAATTAAAATGGCATTTGTAATTTTTACTGTGTCTTCTATATTTATAGCAGAAACCTTTAAATCTTCATAGCTCTACCACTTGTTTAAAAAATGAACCTTCAAGCATAATGCTTGAAGAGATTTTAGACTTGGAAAATAATTACCTGCACTCATCAACTCCTGTAGAGGTTTACTAAAACCTGTCTCCACAGGTAGATTAAAGTCAGGTCTTCACAGGGTAGAACTGTGCTCATTAATCAGAACATATTTAAAAATGCAGAAAAGTTTTAGATGATATCTCTGTTCCTTGCAGTCTTAGGAATTAAATTCAGTGTTGTGATATTAAGAAAACAATTTGACCATTATCCTCACCAAAAATGAGGAAAGATGTCCAGTGCCTTTTCTTGTCCTTAACATCTTTGTGAAGATGTGGAAGGTGGACAGAAATTTCACCTAAAGTAAACTGAAACCAAGACAATCTGTTGGTTTTGGTTGGTTTTTTTTTAAATCTCAAATGAGGGAGAATTTCTTGTAAGGTATGAATTAGCATGTTTAAAGCACACATGCTTTCCCTTTATTGCCATTAGGTCCTAAATCAGAAATGAGATTCTGAGAGCTCACATTCACCTAGCTACCATATTTTCATATTGTCGTGGTTTTATTCACAGACATGATGGCTACTAAGGTACTACTCTGCTTTCAGCACTTTTCAGTTCTTTCCCATGACTCTTTCAGTCTCCAGGATTCTTTTCTGTCTATTATCTTGGAGATTCTTATGATGGTGTTACTGTAAATCAGGTCATTGCCTGAAACAACAAGGAAGGCCTCCTAGCCCTATTTTACTATGTAGGATTTATGGATTTTTCCAGAAAAAAAATATTTAAAAAGCTATACACGTGCGAAAGAATTTTATTATTATTTTTCGTACAGAGATTTTTTTTGTTGTTCCAGGATCTTTTTTCTTTTCTTTTTCAAATATTATTGATTAAAAAGAATAGGTATTGCATATGGTACAGCCCTGTATAGATAGTACTTGCTGACCTGTAGTACTGAATACACAAATTTTAGAAGCCACAGTTGGAATGACTATACCAAGAACTCATATTAGCCAATAGTACAAGTCCATCAATACCAAATATATTTTCTTTTTCCGTATTCTGTAACACACAGTTTCCTTTTTTTCTGTGCAAATATCCTTGTAATGAGGAACACTAAAAAACGAAGGGATTTTTTGGATGATAGGATGCAGTACGCTCTGTTGTCACCAGCAGCCAGAGGCCTCTTTCATAACATGTTCAGACTCCTCTTAACTCCTCTGGGGAAGCTGATCCAAAACCTGACTGTAATAACTTTTAGGAAACTTCTCCCAATATCTCTCTTTATTTTTATATCTCAATTTATATTTATATGTACTAGCACCACTGTTATGATCTTTTTAATTCCTTGATGCATATACAGACAATAGGATCAGATTTTACTTAGGCTAAAATCCCTGAGAGAGTTTTTCTGCGTACTTGTGCTGTTTTGAATACCTACACTTTAAACTTGGGAATCATGAACTACAACACTATCAATCCCTTATCTACATCAGAAATATTTTCCTGATAAATGTTAACTCCGTGTTTTCTTTTTTTCAGTATTTGGATACTTGTAGTAAAATTGGATGCTTCTAAAGTTAACTTCTGGACTGCGCTGTGGCATGCCTTGGGGACAGGCTACCCTCAGGTACAGCTGCATCTTGAACAGAGGAGGAGGTAGAAAATATTTGGTTTCAGCTTATGATCTGTGATCAAGTTATGTACACAGATCTTTTAAAACAGATGTGCCACCAACGACACAGGAAAAAAAAGAATTTAAAAAAAAGGGAAAAAAGAAAATAACGAAAATAGAAAGGAATATTTGGGTTTTCTACTACTGAATTTTATCCAAATTCTTTTACTCCAGTGTTCAAGGACATCCCTATTTTCCTGTCTATCTGTGTCCCCTGCATTTTTATAGTACCTCCTAATTTTTGTTTTCAGCAGATGAATCCCTTCAACACAATCTTTTTTTTTCTCATTTACAGTTCTCCTAATAATTACATTGTAACAAATACTTTTCTATGTAACATTTTATGAAATTCAGAGAAATGAGAAGTACAATTCCTTTGTCTAGAAAACCAAACTAAATTCTTCAAAATACCTTCAGTTCTTTACATTGGCCTTTGGCACCACAGAACCTCAAACCTAGCAGCTGGCTATTTACCAGTTTCCTGCTGTGACCATCACCCACCACACAATGCTCATGAATTCCTTTGGCAGAATGTGAATACCTACATATTATTATATCTTTATATTTGGAAGCATGACATTATCATCAAATTTTTACCTTTTCAGTTTCTATCAGCAGTGTTGATAAATCAATTTATAGACACCTTCTCTTTTCTCCCATTGCTTCTGTTGGGATTTTCTAGACTGTTTTGCAGGCTTGTTGTCAGAAAAAGAAATTAAAAGTCTTAGGCCCCTGGTACAGGTAAGGAGGGCAAGATTAATTTTCCATGCTAGTGTTTGTGCATGAAACCATGACTCATAATTTAAAAAAAAAAATTAAAACCCCAAGAACTGTAATGCTGAGACATGACAGCTTACCCACTGGCCTTATGCAGATCTAGTCAAAATCACACATGTGTCTGACTGCGGCAACCGTGGATGGCTTTTTAATCATCTCCCTAGACATGAGTATGAACAGTCGTAGGTTCTTTATATTCCTTTCACAGTGCAATCAAAGGCACTAATCCTGCTTGTGTGGGTGAATAACATTAAATATTTGAATAATCCTTCTGACTTCTCTCTGTAACTTCTAATGAGCCAACAGCTACTTTCATGTATCATCCTGGATTGTTTTTTCAATAACAATACAGACTTGATAAAATAGACACAGCAGCAAAAGGTTTTACAGAAGAGGAAATCCTAGTCATTTAGTAAAGGTAAATGTTACAAAATTCTTGAATAGATTCTAGGGCTACTCATTCTTTTTAAGATGTGTATTTTATTTCCTGCTCCTTTAGAGAACTGAAAATGTTTTGTCTTATTTTGAATAGATTTTTCCATTTATTTTTACCCATACTTTTTCTACCTATTCAATTTCTATGGATCCCATATATATGTTTCACAGCTTCATAATGCATGGGCAAAGTAGGTCCCTAGCAAGTAATAAAACTAAGAATTTTTCCTTCTTTTCACAGGTAAATGTATCCATTATCCACTGTTCAGAGAAAGGTATCACGTGCTCATCAAAAAAACCTAAGAACTGTCAATTTGATGAAGTACAACTCACATCCCATTAATGTTGAGCACAGAAGCAATATTCCACATCAAAAATGACTGCTAAAATATTCGCAATTACCAGCTGTTCAGCATCCATTTTATATAGATAAAAAACATGTCAAATTTAATTTATCAGTTGTTTTCTGCTGTCATACTTCTTTTTCACCCAATGTACTGAAAAGTTATCAAGACTCCCTCACTTTTATTCTAGACAGGTATTGTATAGGCAAAAAGAATGACATAAATGTTATGTATCCAGATATAATGGCAAAGTAGATAGATAATCTTCAGAAAGCTTCTTCACTTTAAAAGCTCTATGAATTATTTTATCTTTAAAAGTGTTTGTCTTTTCTGGAAGGAGGGTCAAAACTTTGTTAGTTTTGTTTTGTTCATTTTGGATACTGCTAGCACAGGTAAAATAAAGAATTAATGGTGTCTCAGTATACATTATTTGCTAGCTTTCCTGGAAAAAGAACAATAAAAAAGACAGATTTCTTTTTAACAGAAGGCATAAAACACACTCTCATTTAAGTATGTGGGGCAGCATATTTAGGGAGTGCTTATTTAGAACTTTGGTGTTGCTGTGGAGAGAAGTTGACTTCTTAGTCTTGAATAGATCACAGAGGAAGAGAGAGCCTGAAGCACTAAGGAAAAACTAGTAGTTAAAAAAATAAAAATCATTCAATATGTGGATGAGGAGGGCTTTTTTTGCATTTTGAAGACCTCTAGGTGTCTGGGAATGACTCTAATTGCACACCAGAGGCGAAGTTGCAGAAATGAGCAACAAAGTTATACCAGCTCAGATAAGGTCCTGTTTTACACTGATGTTTTGGGGTAGCGAAATGGAGGTGATCATTCTTCCCCTTTATTTTGTGCTTGTGGAGCTGCGTGTGGAGTACCGTGTCCAGCTTGGGAATCCCAAACTGGGATCACAGCTTGTGATCCCAGTTTGGGATTATCATTCCTGTGCAACCTGCTCTAGGTGACCCTGCTCTGGCAGAGAGGTTGGACTAGATGATCTCCAGAGGTCCCTTCCAACCCTACCATTCTGTGATTCTATGATCCCCAGTACAAACTGGAGCAATCAAACTGGAATGAGCCCAATGGAGAGCCGCAAGGACGGTTTGGGGCCATATAGGAGGCTGAGGGACCTGTATTTTTTCAGCCTGAAGAGATGTCTGTAGTCCTGTGGCTCTGCAATAGCCCGTCTGACCCATCTGCCAAAGGTCTTTGTACTCACTTCAGCTGTGCACCTGAACTCAGCTATACCACAGTGGTATAGATGAGGCGTCACTGTCACTGTGGCCCTAAAGCATGAAGTAACAGTTTTAGGTATCCAAATGTATGGGAAATTAAAGAAAAAAGAAAAGGGGTGTGTGTGTGTGTGTGTCAGTTTGGTTTGAACTGAAACTGGATTAAAAAGATCTCTAAATCAAAACCACAGTTTTTTTCAGCCAGTTCACATGAAAGGTCTCTTAATATTTTGCCCTATCTGACAGATGGGAATACTGAAGAAAAACCTGCTGCCCAAGAAACGACAAGGCTGTTAATAGATCTCCTTTATTTGTAGGTATCCTTAGCTATTATTTCCCAAATCCATTTTCTTTTCCTTTTACATCAATAAGGTTTTTGTTCCAGAGTGAGAGCTCACAAGAGGAGAAACCATTAGCTTTCATGAGTGCCCAGTAGAGATATTTAGTTTTTCCAGGTTTCCAAATGAAGTTTGAAGCACATTTATTGATTAAATTTAGAGGGGATCCTCTGGCTATTCTCAGCATAGTCTTTTTTGTTGCTGACTCCTAGCAGAAAGGGTATAGTTTATTTTGACTTCATAAAAGAAAGCACACATAAATGGGAACTCCCCATCATCGTGTTATTTTAAACCAGTTCTGGTGTGATTGGGAAGCTCAGTCCTTTACTCAGACTATTTTTTAAATAATAGAATGAAGGCTGTAGCAACTAAACCAAATACCAGTAAGTCTCCAGTTTGTTGCAAGCTAATTCGGTAGAGTTCTGCTTTAAATAAATAATAATGAAATTGTTTCTTTTTAAAAAGTCTCCACTTCTAGCTATAAACTAGAATTCAAATGTTTAGTATTTTCTCTTTATTTTAGGTCTGATTGCAGTGTAAAGCTGGTAGTATATCTACAAATGCCCCAGTGATATGACCTGTGACTTCAGACTCTCTCCTGTTGTTCAGCATTCAAGTTTCACCATAAGGGTTTTTCTTTCTATAGCTAGAGACAATGTTGTAGAAATGTATTTCTCTACGTCTTTGAAATTGACTTTATCCCTCTTTGAACTCCAGTTACCATTATTATTTATTTACTATTAACAGTGGCTACATGTTTGCAACATGAGGAAAACTTTTTGACCTGGAAAGATTGCAGTCTAAATTGATGATACCCTTTCTTTCTGTCAATAAAACATTAAAAAACACAGCCCAGTTACTGTACATGTTTTGTGGTCTTAGAAGGTATTCAGTAAATAACGGAAAATATTTCAATCTGTAAGGTCTTCAAATGTTGTTCAATTTAGCTTTTTGGTAGCCATTAACTTGTGTGATTGGTCTCCTTAGGCACATAGCACTGTTTGTGCCTTCAGTGGATGATTAAAACTTTTTAAAAAGGAGGATGACAGATGATGAACAATGGATTGCAAATATACTTGTTACGCCTAATACAAGTGTTTGCATGCACATAAGGTTACTAATTCTAATAGACCTTCCCAAAAAGCATATGCAAGGCAAGTCACATTCACATGGATGCTCATAAATACCGAGCACACTGGTGGGTATTGATTCAGTTGGTATTTTGTAACAAACACTTACAAACATTGTGTTAGCAATATCTCATGTATACCTAGATGACATGAGATTGGAAGTCGTTTTTCCTTTACTTTAAATGTAGCATTACCTTGTTCCTACTTTCATTCTTGTAACAAGCCTTACCTGGACAGTTTACCTTGAATGAATAAAGGAATTCTTAAACACTCCTTTCTGTGCTCCTGATAATGGCACTTCTTGTCTTCTTTTTTCCTAAAGTAATTGAAGAAAATCTCCCGTATTCCAGACATACCATAATTTATTTCCTAACCATGATGAAACCTTGCCATTACCATTTACCAGTTCCTCGACTAACATCTATGTGGTTCATAAGCCACATTAAGTCCTGATTGCTTGTCTTTTCTGTGTGGGATGTTAGCACCTTGGGTTTCCTTCCCTGAATTGTGTCTGGGTTCTCTTTCTCTGAAATTCAAGGATATGAGCTCAGTACAAATATAGGTCCAACAGCCTATCCAAATTAGACCCCCACATAATAACCCTTTTGTGTTGCAATTATTCCAAATATCAGTACATAGATAGTTGTAGCTATGAAATCAAAGAATGAAGATTTGTGGAAAAAATGTCCACAGTCTTGACATTCCCCTGTTTTAGATGCCAAGTCATCTGCCTGAGATCTCAAGATGCAACTTTCTCTCTTTCTCCTTTTCTCTGTATGCTTCTAGCTTGAGCCCCTCTGCACCACACTTCAATTAGGTGGTCCCAGAAGTCTGGAGGGGAGTGTGTGATTACTGTCCTGAGCTCCCATTTCCAGAAAGATGACTGTGATGGGTCTCAACTATATATTTTTTTCTGTAAGTAAAACCTGTTTAGAATTTGGCAGATTTTTGTGTCCTCTGCAAGGGTATTTCCCACACAAAAGACCGTCTAGCTCTTAATTCCTCAGAGCTAACTGATGGATAAAAATATTCTACTACAAAAAAAATGTATTCTTTATATTCAGGATGTCTAGCTTAAGTGTTTTTCTTCCAGGTAAATTTCTGCTGATGTGGAATGTACTTAACAGCTCCCAGCAGCCTGCACCCTCTTTATGATTAATAAACACAATATACTAAAATTCTTCAGTTTCATAATACACTCTGCATATTTAAAATAACATTCAGAAAAATATAGCCTCCAGACAGAGATTATCCAGGGTCTCCGAATCAGAAAGTCACACTGCATTTTCAGTCGCTGACAATCTTTAAAATGAAAATAAGCAAGTAAAACCAGGCTTCAAGAAAATTCCTGGGTCATGGAGACTTTTACTAAATATTTTATAAAAGTTGTTACTGTCTAGACAGAAATCTGACGTAAGGGTTGCATACCAGTAGCCACAAATAATCAATATTAAAATTTTAGGTGGAAGCATAAAGTTGGCTGCAACACAATCAATAACAGCATGAATCATCATGTTCTGATATGCTAATTACACTTCTAACTTTAACCATTAGTACCTGAATAAAATATAAGTTAAGAATATATCCTCTACAGCTGTCATTAGTAGTTAAGTGCCAACAACTAATTATCAACCTTTTCTGAAAGTGCTAGATGTTTTATTAATGCACTGCATTGGTAGATTATATGAGTAGATGAAAAGTAATTTTCTTTTTAAAGAATCCCTTCATAACTTTAAATCTGATAAGATCTTAATAATGAGCTTCTATACTTTATACGCTTTTATTCTTTCTATTCTTTATATGCTTTAAACAGAAATTCTTTACTTATATGAGAAGGTTGCTATCCATTTTAGCTTAACCAATATTCTTCTCTTCAGTTCATTGTCAGCTTGAAACATTTCAATATAAGTTATCATATAAGAAACTGTTCGAACAACATTTTTTCAGCTGCCCCAAATACACCACTGATAGGGTGGGGACAGACACAGACAAACAAGAAATTTATGTTCCTCTCTGTGTAGTTAATATTTGAATAAAAGAATTTAGGAAAATAAAAATATCTGGAAACTCTAGATAATAAAATATAAAGCCTGTACCGGTGCTGTATACTGTATTCATCCAGCTACTGAAAGAGGTATCTCATAATCTCACTCTTTGTGACTTTGAATATGCAATGGTTGAAAAGTAAATTTTCTGTATGGTCGTTCCTGGACTTTTAGCCTGAATTCAGTGTATGCAAAAAAAATATATTTTATGCATTCTCATAAGTATAATCAAATATGGTTTAAAAAGTCATTGCTTACTTTGTTAGAAGATTATAACTATGGTTCAAGAAGTTTCTGGTAGTTTGAAACAAAGATTCTCTTGCAGATCTGTTTTTTTAAAGTGACAGGTAACAGCTACCTGTTTTGCCCCATTTCAGGGACAGCATGTTAGGTCTATAACTATTGATGTTCAGTCTTCCAGAGACCTACTATGTGATGCAAGTGGCTGAGCTGAACAAGAGCAAAACATCATCTCTAGGGAGCTGGACCAGATGACGAAATATTTGGGTAAAAGTAGGTATGCAGCAGTGCAGATTAAAATGACCTAGAAGTTATACTGGTCCACAAACTGCATATTGGACAAACAATGGCAACGTGCTATTGTTTCAAGAGAAATCAACGTCATTCTGACAGGTTTGAAGAGAAATATTTTATGAGGAACAGAGAGGCGCTATGTCATTCTGCTTCAGTTGGTGAAACTTCAGCCAGGAGATGAGTCCCAGTATGCCCAAAGACATATTGGAGGGATTCGGGAGGTTAATACTAACCACAGGTATGTGAAAAACAGAGTGTGAAAAGCTGTCTCTGAAGAATAGCCATGAGCAGGTTGAAAGCCCATGGGTAACAAGAGACCAAGGCAATAAAGGAAACCTTGTGGTTGGTATGTACTACATACAGGCAGCCCAATCAAGGGGAGCCTACTGACGAAGCCTTCTTACTCCAACTCCTGGCATCGGGCTTGCAGGCTCTTGTCCTGCTGGTGGACTTCAACCACCCTGACATATGCTGGAAAAGTAGCATGACAAGCTGTAGGCAATCCAGGAGACTCCTGGAATACATTGAGAATAACTTCTTAAGCCAGGTAATAGGCAGCCGCAGGAGAGGAGAGGCAATACTGGACCTGATGGTCACCAATGCAAGTGAGCTAATTGGTGATGTCAAGATTAGAGGTAGCCTGGGCTGCTGTCATCATGCTCTGGTGGAGTTTGAAGTCCTGAAGGACATGGGTCAGGTGAAGAGCAAACTCAGGACTGAATTTTAGGACTAGGACAGCAAGCTTCCAGCTCATGAGGTTCAACCAGGCTAAGTTCAGGGTCCTGCACCCGGGTCAGGGCAACCCTGGTATAAATACAGGCTGGGGGATGAAGGGATTGAGAGCAGCCCTGAGGAGAAGGACTTTGGGGTGTTTGTTAATGAGAAGCTCAACATGACCCAGCAATGTGCGCTCACAGCCCAGAAAGTCGACTGTACCCTGGGCTGCATCAGAAGAAACATCGTCAGCAGTTCGAGGGGGGCCATTCTGCCCTACTACTCTGCTCTTGTTGGACACCACCTGGAGTACTGCATCCAGCTCTGGGGCTCCCAACATAAGAAGGGCATGGACCTATTGGAGCAAATCTAGAGCAGGGCCACGAAGATGATCAGAGGGCTGGAGCACCTCTCTGATGAAGACAGGCTGAGAGAGTTGGAGTTGTTCAACCTGGAGAAGAGACGCTCCAGGGAGACCAAATTGCAGCCTTTCAGTACTTAAAGGGGGACTACAGGAAATATGGGGACAAACTTTGTAGCAGGGTCTGTTATGACAGGACAAGGGGTAATGTCTTTAAACTAAAAGAGGGGAGATTCAGACTAGATACAAGGAAGACATTTTTTACAATGTGTACACTGGCACAGGTTGCCCAGAGAGGTGGTAGATGCCCCATACCTGGAAACATTCAAGGTCAGGTTGGACGGGGCTCTGAGCAACATGATCTGGTTGAAGATGTCCCTGCTCATTTCAGGGGAGGTTGGACTAGATGACCTTTAAAGGTCCCTTCCAAATCGAACTATTCTATGGTTCTATGATTCTATGAAATTATTGGAAGTTGATAAAACATGACCTGTGAACAAAAACTGAAGAAACTGTAAATATCCGCTGTGAAGGAGATGAAGTCATGACATGAAAGCAGTCTTCCAGCATGTCAAATTTTATTATTATATCAAAATACTGATCAGTTCTCCTCTATACTCACTAGGAATAGCACAAAAAGACTTCTACTTTGCAAAGGTATAAGATATTAGGAGAGGCTTTCTGCCTGTAAAAATAATGAAATGTTGTATCAAAATAATTAGAGAGGTTGTTGGTTCACTTTCACTTCATGTTTTTAACAATATTTATATAAGTCTACCATGATGATGAAGACACACTTGATTTGACTTTGTAAGTAAAGCAAATGAAAACAAGAAGGATCTAAAAAAAATAAGTCATGCCAAATTTGTGCTCCAGGGCATGTTTGCAGACCCTGAAAAATACCAGGATCCACAGCTAACAGAATGTTGAGCATCTATATGATTAAATACATGAGCAATAGCATTGGCACTGGAAATTTGTATCAAAATTATTGCAATTAAGGCTATCTGGCAAAAAGTGTTATGTGTATCTTCAAAAAGGCATATTATTGAGTAGTTCTTTTAACATATTGGAGTGAAAGAAATATCACTAAATAACTATATGTTTGTTCTAAATCACCAACAAACATCTGAATGTCTTGTTTGCTATGAAAAAAATTCACATAAACACATACACAAAAAATTACAATGGACTGTCCATTTTGTTGATATAGCTAAGCTGAGGGGCCTCCAACAAATTCATGAAGATCTGGAAGTAAATAAAATCCTAATACTATGAAGACATTATCTTTCAAGTACATATTTGCTAAGAGTAACCTTTTTCCATACCTGCAATTATCTTACTCTAAACTGATTGTTGTTGACATATGTAATTAATGCTTACAAAAGGACAAACCAGGAATTAAGGCAGGCAGCAATTATTTGAAGTGTAATGCTTGCCAGATTAATATTGCTGTAATGAACGTTCATTGTGTATTAAAACTGCATGACAACTACAAGAAGAGCCCTTGAAAAGCTGCTTCAGTGGAAAAAAATTAAGATTATTTATATCTAATAAAAAATCAGACTGAAGAGGCTGTAACCCACAAGTTACTTTTTAGTTCTCATCTAAGGTTTAATTGGACCCTGTATATCAAAATGTCTTTTTGCCAACAGACTTTTCTGTATTTGTTTATACTGTGCTGCACCAGGACATGACCTGTATCTACTAAATTCAGTGGAAGGACTTGCTTTTACTGAATAGGATTTAGATTCACACTTCTAGTAGGCTCTTGCTGGCTGCACAGAAGATGATGGTGTGCTTAATTATCTGATTTTTTTGTTTGGTTTCATGCATATCCTACCTCTTATTGCCAGGGCTTTTCTTTTGGCTGGGATTCTGAGAGGCTCAAAAAAGATGCTCTAAACAGACAAGCAAATGTTTAGCAGTTCATTCATTCTTCCGTGCTTCAAAATAGTAATAATAATAATAGGAAACAAACTAACAAAAATATTCTGAACTATATGGAATTTTCTTTAAAATTTCATATATGCAATAGAACTTCCAGCTAGCTAGAGGAAAAGTAGAAATCGCTAGATGGTGTATATCTTTAAAGGAGGAAAGCAAACTAAAGAAAAGGATAAATACATTGTGTTAATGATTGATAAATACTTCTGACCATAAGCAGCAAACACGATTACCAAAATAATTGGTTTAATGAAAGTTGTTTCAGATCATTGATACATATGAACATATGCTTCATAAAAGTAGCATATACTGATAACACCCGCTGTCTCTGCCTGTCGGCTCAGGGGTTTTATTCAAGCTCACAGCTGGACACCCAAACCTGCCTTGAGTTAAGTTGTAGGTGTCCCTGAGCCCAAACTTGTCTTCTGCTGTTCTGGTTCGTGGGTTTCCTGGGTAGACCTTGCACCTACGATGTAGGTAGCCTTGTTTCCAGCCATGCCTCCTGCCTTTCCTGAAGGGACCCTTGGATTCAACTTGGACTTGACTTGTTACCTCACCTTGTCTGGGACTGTCGATGGACCCTGTCTCTCTCACCACCCTGCGCTGATGCTTCATCAGGGAGTGCACTGCCCCCCCTACCTGTGCCATACCTGCTCTCAGCTACCGGCTCATCCTCCCTCACCGATCAACTGGCCTCTTGCTCCTCCCTGGCACAGACATGCACTCTGGGTGTCTTTAAAAACTGCAAACCTCAGATTAGTATTTTTTCCCACCACCTTGCATTCATATCAATGAAGTTTAAACACAAATACTGCTATGTATCTCAGCAGCTTGTAAAGTCCAGAGAGAGACGTGGCTTCACAAGCAAGCAAGTTTTCAGATGTGACTAGAATGGAAATAAGATGAAATAGCTGCGGCATGGTTGTTGTGGTGCAGCAGTCCCAAGCAAGCACTCATTGAACTTTTTCAGAAACTAGAAGCTACACAGCTCAGAGCTGGTTTATCATAGCATGGAGTTAGAGCTCTCATGACACTCTAAAATCACAGAATTGTTGAGATTGTAAGGGGCCTCCTGAGGTCATCTAGTCCACCCTCCCTGCTAGATCTAGATCTAGCTGGATCAGCTAGACTGTTTGCCCAGGTCAATGTCCAGATGACTTTTGATTATTTCCAAGGACAGAGACTCCACAACCTCTCTGGGCAACCTATGCCAGTGTGTGACCACCCTCATAATAGAAAAGTTTTTTTCTTGTGTTCAGACGGAATTTCACATTTCTTAATTTGTGCCCATTTCTCTTGTCCTGCCCGTGGCCACCACTGAGAAGAGTCTGACATGCAGGTAGCATGAATGGAAGAATTCCTTTGACAGGAGCCCAGGCAGAACTTCCTGGAGCATGATGGGTATTTATTTCCATAAGCAGAGACTAAGAAAGGAAACTTTTTGAACTTTAAATTGATTGTTCGTATGCTATTGCTTTTTTTTTTAAAAAAATTATGACATATTATCAAGAAGCTTGGATGTTAGTTGGACTCCACAGAAACCAACAAGCTTTTCAAAGATCAATCAGTGAGTATAATACACAGAAAAATAGTTCTCTAACAAGTAAAAAAGATCAAAGGTAAGAACCAGTTTTGTGTGCTCTTAGTTTTGAGTATCATTACCAATGTTGGAACTTGATTCAGCAAATGATTGTCTAAAAGTCAACAATAAGAATACAATACCCAACAGAAATATTTCTTTAAGCATCTTACATACTGTGAAACTAAAACTCTCCAAATGATAGCTATTAAAGCAGAAATATTATTTATATCAGCCTCCCATATTCACACTGTTCTTTCTTCACCATTTAAGACTGTGGTAATTTTTTATGTAGCACTGATCTGATACAGTATCTTTGATGCAACTGCAAGCTCCATGCTGTTTCCTCTTAATAGACCTTAGAAGCATCTCCATGGGTGTTCAGCTGAGCTTTCGCAGCATAATGGAGGACAGGGCTTTAACAGCCAAAAATCAGTTTTTTCTCTGCAGCATCATATTTAGCGCAGCTCAGTGCATGGCAACTAGGCCAAAGTTAATGCTGTTTAAGCAGCTTTAACTAAGTGTTGTGGAGTCCCCTGAGCAGCAGCTGCTGAGCAGTCCTGAAGTTGGACTGGAACAGCCTCAGGACCACCTGTACACCAAGGGCTAGTTCTGCTGCCCCTGCATTTCTTGTTGAGCAGATTGGAGAGGAGAATGAGATTTTTCTTTTTATTTTTACACTTCAGCATTCTTCTCTCACCTGGCAAACAACGTATGAAATTGAATTAAGTATAGATCATTAAGAGCTGTTTGACTATATGAACAGGCTGTTATTTTTCTCTTTCTGAACATACAGATTACATCATTACTGAAACTTAAACAGTTATATTCATGGCTCTGGAAACATTTATGGTTCCAGACATGACAAGCTCAACAGTTAAACACTTTCATGGAATTCAGTTTTGAAAACAAGATCTTCCAGACACATCCACTGTGGTAACTAAAAGTAAAACAGGGGACAGTTCTCAATAAAGTTTGGTTTTGTTGTTTTTTTGGTTTTTTTTTTAATGAGATTTCTTTCTTAACTAGGTAAATGCACCTGTGATTCATGTGCATAAAAGAGGAAAAGCAATTATACTCCAGTAAAAAAGCAGGATGTTACATTCTGTCAGAAAAGGTGGATTTGGCATGAGAACAATTTCTGCTTCATCAGAACAAAAGTAGGTTTCTGGTTATCTGCACCACTGTAGGAATGTAAAAAAAAATAAATAAATTTGTGATTTTAAAGAAACCACATTATGAAGTTGCTGTTAAAATTCTCTGATTTTTTTTTATTCTTTCGTTTTCATTCTGCTCTTCCTTAGTATTAAATGTTTGCAAGACAGGCCCAGATTGCAAATAGATGTTTGTCTTCTGGCTTTCTAAATATCCCATTGAGCAAAGAAATTTATTTGAATACTTAAAATTCAGTAGTTTGAGGAGTTGGAAGGGTATTATTCAGTTGTTCGGGCATAGACAGAAGAATTTTATTTTATGAAGTCTAATACATTTTGAAGTCATCTGCTTTTAGTGGGTTATTTTTACCTTAAATAAAAGATAACATGATTTTCCAGAGGCTATGGAGTTAATAGTAACTATCATACTGAGAAAAGCCATTCACCAAAAAATCCACTTTTGCAATTAAAACCAAGTGTACATGAATTCACCCTTGCAGAACTACCTAATCATTGCCCGCATCCACTATCAGGGACAGGAATCCCGTGGTAGATTTGAAATTAAACTATGCAACACGAGAAGACTTTTTGTAAAGCGTGGGCTTGCAGTGTTGGAAACCAACTAATCCTGACATTTCCAAGGATACGGAACATCATCTTTGAATTGCTCTTGGCAAATGGAGGTAGCCAATGTTACCCTGCCACTGCCTGTGCCTCTGGAGACTCCAGGAACTGTTTGTTCTTGGCTGTTCCTACTGATTGCTGAAGCACTCATGCTATTGTCGCCTCCACACGCGCCCTGAGTGGCATGAGGAAGAGCAGAAAGTCATTGGCTTCTCAAATGTCTATCCATGCTCTAGCAATGTAGTTGGTTTAAGGTTGGAAAAAAAAGTTTGATTATCGGTTTAAGATGGTTTGAGGCTGTCTATAATGAAATGTGGAAATTGATTAAGCCATTTATTTGTCCATTTTAAGCTGGTACTTTTGAAAACCTTCAATGAAGTTAAAGGAACTGATGGTATGTTCTTTTTGATAACACCGAGCATCTTAGACTAGCATTTAAACAATTATCCTGGTTTTCAACTTTTGAGAACTATCGCTTAGTGCATGATCTCATTGCATCAAGACATGAAGTGTATAGCAGGTTATTTTTGAAAATCAATGTGTTGGCTAGATGCCTTTCTAGAAAATAGCTATTGAGCCATAGCAATAATATGATCAAATGTTCATCCACATCACATTTCTTATTCTGATTTTTTCTAAACTGCCCTTGTCTCTAGGTTTATTTTATTAAGGATTGGGACCTGGTCTTGACTACAAGTAGACTTCTTAAATTCCTCCCTTACATCCAACGGCTTCTGGAGACCCTGATGCTAATACTTAATCTCTTCCTGTGTTCTTAAATCTCTTGATCCTGACAGTAAATGCTGATTTGGATGAACTGTGTACTCAGGAAAAGGACTGCTACAAGTCATTTTTACTCCTTTGGTCTGTAGTTAGGGTTTGAAATAGGATTGTTGTGATACTGCGCTGACTTATTATATGACCCCAAAGTACTACAAGATTTGGCTATACAAGTCATACAAATGCTATCAAGTAAATCTTCCAGTCCTCCAATTTTCTGACCCTGTTACTAGCTACTCTTAAGTTTCCACAGTTTTTCTTTGTCATACTGCAATGACATCACATTCTTTTATTCTCTGTGTTCTACCAACAAAAATCCTTAGCAGATTACTGTATAATTTTTGAAGAACCAACACGTATTTTGAGTTTTTTCTGGAGATGCTTAACTTTCAGTTTCTCCAAAGATACAATTGTAAGACTTTTTTTCTCTAATTCTACTCATTAGAATCATGATTCTTTTGACATTAAAAAAACAGCTAAAAAAACTGTGTAATAGTAATATTTCCTGAACTTGTTTTGCTCCATGTCCCACATTCAGTCATGTCTATTTGAATGTAAGTTCACAATATTTATGGAATTATTATTCCTGCTCATATTGAAGTAGGAATAGATGAGGAAATAAAGCCAATAGGGGTAGTCACTGGAAGCATCTTTACTTGTGTTGCTGTAGGTAAATGGAAATGGCCATTTTTATCCTAAGAGCTGCTGAATTCAGTCTAATAAAATTTTCATTGAAATCTGATTTTAAATAATAAAACAAACCCTAGATTTGTAAAATTATAAAATTGTCCATATATAGGAATAAAACATCCTGGCTATGTCATTTAACAGGAATACTTAGTAAACCAGCTAATTTTTATCATGCAAACAAAAAGTCAGATTGAGATCTTAGTGGTTTCAGTAGCAGAAACACTTCAGGAAAAAGTAGGACTCAAGACAAAGAAGCATCACTACCCAACTTGAGTTTCAAAATCACGAATTATCTTGATACTATCTTACAAATGATTTCAGAACTTACGGCAAAATACTGGTAAGTGATAATTAGCAGGTAGAGCTTCTTTCAAGCACTAGGTTCAGGCATGCTCTCTTCCAAGTTTTTTTTCTTTTTTAAAATGGTGATTGATACAAGAATCGATATTTTAGTATTAATGCTATTACTAAATAGGGCATAGATGACCTTGCACACATGTTGCATTAGAAAAAAATTAAATGTTCATATACCTGTGTAAGTTATTCATAGGCTGGTATATTTGTTGAGAATAAAATGATGTATGAATTTTCTGACAACAGTTAATATGTTCCTTATTTCAAAGTCTCACTTGTGACAAATTTTTCTCTCTCTCTCTTTTTTTTTTTTTTTTTACTTTTCTTCCCCACTGACTTCTATTAAAGTGCTGTCTTGGTTCAGTGTTCTTTGGGTTTAAATGTGAGACTGATTGATTGCTAAGTGAATCTTTGCATCTCTCCTACCTACAGATACAATAGGAGTCTTGAACACCATTGCTCTCGTCCCTTATTAAACAGCTGTAGGTAGCATGGTAGAGCAGTTTCTCAGATAATAAAGACACACTTTTGAGTACTGAACTCATCAGCCTATATTGGGAAAAGGGCTAGAAAACATGTATTAAACTTTGACAACTCTCTGCTGATGTGCAGTTCTTTCCTGATCATCTTTCAAAAAGTAATTGTAAAAAGTACATTGAACCCGTGGTAAAACTATCAGAGGTCACTGGAAGGCATGAATTCCAAGTAAACAGTTATGCAGAAGTGGATGTTTTTTCCTATATTAACACAAAAAACATTAAAACCTAAGGAAAATTATTTTCAGAATGGGTCTATGGTTCATTTCTATTATGAGGACAAAACTGGAAAAGAGGGATTTCTTTAGGTTTTAACAGGATGAGAAATAGTAATACCTAATTATAAATATGGAATGCCTACCACCTTTATGTCAATGCTTAGGCAGCTGGACTATTCTTATACATGGTGGTATTATATTATTATTATTATTATTAATTATTATTATTATGGGGTCTTATTATTATTATAGGCTGTGTGCTGCCTTTTACTTCAAGCACTTTGTTTTATAAAGCAGATACAATAAGCGCAAATAATGTGAATTTGTGTCAGTTATGCTGAACTATTCATTAAGGAATACAGTCTCTCAGAAAATCTATAAATGTAATAGCAAGATTTTCATCCCAAAATGTTTGGATTTTTTAGTTTGAAACTGTTTTTCTTCTGAATATTTTCTGTAATTTTATTCAAGATAAACACTCGATACCACTTTAAAAGAGCCAATTTCAAACAAAGAATTTTGCTGTCATCAAAACAGAACATTGTGTTAGCTTAAACTGAGTTTTTAAATTTCTGAGACAGATACCACCCTCCACAGTCCATTATTTACCCAGCTTTACCAGTGATGTATAACATTCCCTACTAAGAATGTTAACAGTTACTTGATTTCATTTTTGTGACAGAGAAATCCCTAGAGGTCATTATTGTGAGCAAAAACCTTTATATTCTGACTGTTGGAGGCTACATTTAGCAAAAGATAGTGTAGAAGGAAGCGGTAAAAGATCTTCTTTGCGCTATCATTTGAAAGCCAAGAAAGCCTTCTTTCCAGGTACTTTTTGGAGGATGAGTCAGCATACCAGCTTCCCCTGAATTCATTTCACATTTTAGATAGTATTGCTACACCAACATTGTACCCTATATCATGATTCAAACTAGTTCAATACAGCGAGGTTAATTTATTTCCTCAAATCACACAGCTGCTCCACAATTTTGTGCTCAGAGTAAGACACAGCAAGAGATGCTTAAACACTTGCATCTGTTCCTGATTAGCTATCTTGGAAACTAATTAAGCAATCAATAAACAGAACAAGTACAAGTCAATGGCATCTCTGATAAGCATGCATGATCTTAAACCTAAAGCAACATAGTTGTCAGCAATTATAAGGAAAGCTATACCATCCTAAGGTTCATTAAGATACACTTGTACAGCTATTAAATGTCCATCTACTAATAGATTTTGTACAATACGTAGGGCAGCTGTGGGGGGTTGTCTTTAATTTTGCTGGTGTATAGAGTAAATTTCACTTAATCATCAACAAGAAACACCAGATGTACTTGCATATATATAAGAAGCAAAAAAAACCCCCTTTTTTCTTAAGATCAGTTGAACGTTCCTGTTAACTTATGTCAGTAGTTATCAAGGCTTAGACCTGATGCGTTTAATGTGTTGCTATGGAAGCATTATGTCTCTTTCCATTGCAAAAATTATATGCCTAAACAGAATCTGACTGATTTCAGTCTTTGAAGAAGTCCTGGCACATGAGTTTGATGATGAGATTTTAAATTATTTGCTTATCTGAAACCACGTACAGTTGTTATTTTAAGCTAAGTGAAAATGCAGAATTTATCACAGCACTTAATCTTATCAAGGATGTTATATGTAATTACAAGCAAAACAAGGAAAAAAAAATCCTGTCCTAATTGGAGCCCTATTACTGAAATAATCACAATGATCTCTCTGTACTTTGCCATTCCTCCTGCAGGATCCCATGATGCTTTGATGAACATTGTAGCAGTTGCCTCTTGAGCTTTGGGATTTCTGGAGCTTTACATTATAAGATCGGCTTGCGCATATGCATTATCCTTCCACTGACATTCACCTTATTACTTGAAAAGACTTAGGTTCTCTTTCAACATGACTGTCTTCCAAAAGAGTTAAGGAAGTTCTAATCACTTGCTTTTGCAATTGAGGTGTTTGTTGGAGGGTTCAACATTATTCTAAATCTGCTTCAGCTTCAGTGTTGGTAGAAGACCAGTTAAGCAGTTTGAGCTTTTAAAACTCTCATCCTTTGCCTTTATAAATAAAAAATACAATTTGTATATCTGCAGCTCAAAGTGGATGGGGTTTTGCAGGTTCATAGAACTGCGCAAGTACTCAACTGTTTAAAGGAATGGCGTCTTATCTATGTGTTTAAATGTGTTTCACAGCATACAAGAAAAGTGTATCAAGATAGAGGTATCATTAATACAAGAAACCTAGCATGTCATTTTCCTGAATTATTAGCTCCTGAAATTCTGATCTGGATGTTATATGTAATACTTTCTTGTATTTTATAACGAAGCGAAACTGTCTGCTGATTAAAACCGGGACACTTCTTTAATAGAGTTGTTAAATGGATCAGGGTGACAATTCAGCAAGATAGATAAGCATGTGATGGATTTAGCACCATGCTCCAGGTTAGCCACATGTCTAATATCTAGGACAGTAGGTGAAAAACAGGACTTGCTTTTTGAAATAGAAGAGACAATTGTCAGTAGGCAGAATGTAATTTGCCACGTTGGAATTTGGCCAGCACAGTGGGTGCTCTACAGTGCAACTCTTCCAAAAAGTATCTTCTGCTCTATAATGACTACAGGCAGTCAGAAGGTTGGTTTTATATGTCATCTGAAAACTGGAAGCAAGTCTCATCCAAAATACTACAATTTTTCTGAAAGTTTCAAATGACCCAGATGTCCTTGTAAGGAATCATCTTTAATGACAAATATTATAATTATTATTACTATTATTAATAATAATAGCAATAATAATAAAGATGTCATATTACCAAATTGCCAACCTTGAAAATAGTGCTTTTGCCAAGGCTACATCATGATTGATTTTCTATCATTTACATTCAATTGTGACTTAAAAAACCGGACTTTTTGTTATTGACAGGTTATTACTTTAAGCTTATTGTCAAGGCATATTGAAACGCAACATTATAATTTCATTATTTGACTTCAAGGACATCAGCTATAGCTGTCAACACTGTCAGTTGAATGACGACATTTAAACTTTTTTTTTAATATTTCACATCGCCTTATATTTTTTTGTTTTATTTTATTGATATATGAAAAATCCATTGATTTTTTTAAAAACCCACAAAGATCCAGTCCAAGACAACTTGAAAGATGATTACTATATATCTGATCTTTCTATTTCTCTCTCCTTTTTTTATATTCTTCCCTTTCTTATCCCAGTCTCCTCTTCTGTTTCTTGATTTTCTTCATATTTTTCTTATTTTTCTCTCCTTCTCCTTCTTCCCTGCATCTCTCCTCCTGGACCGTCTTTTCTTCTTCCCTTCCTCACTTACTTTCTATGACCTTTTCAGGTCACTCATTTACGATTACCAAGAATCTTCCGCTAATCCAAAAAGCAAATGAAGAAGTAGTAAAAATCAATAATACTAATTCTGTGGTGTTCTATGTAATTTATTAATTAGACTAGATGACTGAGGTTTTTATTAAAAATCTATTACATTATCTGTTTGTACAGAACCCAGAAAAATGATGAACATCATGCCCTTTTTGTTTATATGACTGCAGAGTGGAAGTATCTCCACATGTGAATGGAATAACCCTGGTGTAAAATTAGAATAAAACCCAAAGTTTCACTGTTACTGTATCACTTGAAAAGACCTTGCAATCTCATGTGAACTCTCAGAAAAGCTTGCAAATGTAAGTGATTACTCATATGGGCAGTCAAATTCACTTAATTGTGGCTGCTGGCATTTATAAAGCTGCTCACCTGTGTAAACGTTTGGCTGGTCAGGATTTAATACATGGCATGATGACATGACATGTTGACAGGGACTGAAAAAAATAGAAGGGGACAGCATAAAGTAGGAAAATTATTGCAGAATCAAGACTATTTAGTGATGGAATTCACACCTGTTCCCACCTTGATGAACGTGTTCTTTTGCTTTTGGCTTATAGAATCATAGAATCATAGGGTTGGAAGGGACCTCTGGAGATCATCTAGTCCAACCCCCCTGCCAGAGCAGGGTCACCTACAGCAGGTTGCACAGGGACGCGTCCAGGCGGGTTTTGAATGTCTCCAGAGTTGGAGACTCCACCACCTCTCTGGGCAGCCTCTTCCAGTGCTCTGCCACCCTCAAAGTAAAGAAGTTCCTCCTCATGTTTAGGTGGAACTTCCTATGCTCAAGTTTGTGCCCGTTACCTCTTGTCCTGTTGCTGGGCACCACTGAAAAGAGCCTGTCCCCATCCTCCTGACACCCACCCGTTAAGTATTTAGAATCATAGAATCATTTAGGTTGAAAAGACCCTTGGGATCATCGAGTCCAACCTCTTGGTTGGACTTCTAAACCCCTATATTTTTCAGTGGCTTTTACATACTATGTTAAAAACAAAATTGGCAAAATTTTATTCCCCAAAATGTCCCAAATTTTCTCACCTTCAGCAAGTTGGTTTTCTATATAGCCTTAACATTATAATTCTTGGCTGTTAATTTGGTTACTAATGGTGAATGGCCTCCTTGAAAAAACTGTTTTAACACCAGCATGATAATACCTAACGTGTAGGCCCTGGTTCTGGATTTTGTAATGCTCAGTCATAAGCTAGACACCAAAGACTATAATAGCAAAGTGGAGAGTGGCAGGACATGGGCCTGTACTATTTCCTAGAATCATAGAATTGCCTAGCCTGGAAGGGACCTTTAAGATCATCTAGTCCAACCATCAACTAACACTGACAAAAAACATCACCAAACCACATTGCTAATTATTAGCACACTCCCTAACCTGGTTTTGGCCTGGAAAAACTGGCACTTTCCCAAGAATGCCCAATATGGTTTAGGAGATAATGTATTGAAGGAACCAGTCAGTATGGATGAGACCTCTTTGAGGAAAAAGCTTAGACCTTTTCCAGGAGAAAATCTAGCCCTATAGATGCAAACTGTGCTGTGTTGTGTGCCTATCAGGCCAGAGACAATTTACCAGAATTGGCAGGTCTTCAGGCTATCACTGTGCGTGTGGGCAGTTTGGTTCCCAGCAGTCAGCCAGCTGAGTGGCAGGGCGTTGCAGTGACCCAGCAGGATAGGTTGTGCAGACAAGCCCTTTAATTCTGAACAATATTAAGGTGCAAAACATTTCTAAATATTGATGGCATTGAAATCCCTTCCAGGTCCATAACTATGTTTCTGCTAAAGAACTGTTCTTCTTCCCCAAAAGATAGAGCCTCACAGAGCTATATTATACGTGATGCCATCTCAGAAGGAAAAGGCCACGATTACATTTTCTTTGAAGCCAGGGAGACATTTTGAGTCACATCTCTGTTTTCCAAAGAGTGCCTTTGTAATCATCTATAGGTTGTTACAGAAATGGAAAGGTGATGGAAAAGGTTTCTTTCCCACAAAGGATTCACTTTCCATGCTATAATTGAAAGTTTCTTGTGCCAGGAAGAACAAGGGAGAATAACTGCAGTATGCTGGTTAGGACTTTCACCTTCAGAGGAAAAATCAACAGTCGTAAGTTGTAAACCAAATCCAAGCTCCGTTTCAAATGGTGCTTAATACTAGGACAATAACTCAGTTCTTCCCCCCTTGCAGGTGCCCTAAGCACTGAGCTAAAGTGTCATGGTCACAGGGAAAGATATTCCTCCTATATTTGGGTGCCTGCCTTTTGTACTGTAAGCACATTTTTAACATGCATATTCACCATACAACCTGTTATCAATTTTAATTATTTTCCATATTAAAGGTCTATGACACTATTAGCTGACCATTAAAAGTCATCTATAGCTCATTATCAGTGATTAATCACCTGCTGTCTTATAATTAATGTTTATTAGGGGAACAGCGGTTTAATAGCTGTTCCATATTTTCTGAGCTAGCGTCAAGAAAACTTAAAAGGCAGTTATAGTGGACTCTCAAAAATGTCAAGTGTCATTTTTTGACATTGTCTTTTATGTCTCAGGAAATAAACTGTCATTGAGAAGTAAATTTACTAGCTAAAAAATGTGTAAAAAGGAGCCACAATAAAGACTTATTTTACCATGATGATAGTCACTGAAGCCTTAATGGACTATTTTCCCTTTGTTGAGACTACTTAAATTTCCACATATGTGATTCTCGCCATGCCATCAACTTGCCATATTTGGCTAATAAGCCTTGTGACCATCTTTCAGTATTGTGCATTCTCTTTGGTTACACATCCTGCTGGAAGAAGCCACTTTGATACTGACAGTCTCAGCTAAAATTTAGAGTGATCTTTCACTCATATGTTTTTTCTATTTTTATTTAGAAACATTCAGTTAGTCCTTTTTTTTTTAATATGGGCAAATATTTATTTCTGCAAATTTATGCTTTTGGTTGTATCATAGATAAAAGGATGAAATAACCACTGACGTAATGGAATTAAATATCACTTCATAGTTTTTATTTATCGAAGTAGCTCTTCAGCTGTAAGCTAAGTTCTGTATTGGACAGTTTAGGTAATTTTGAAAACGCTGATTTTAAAAAACAACGATCTTTCAGTGTAGTTATGAATCTGTTAGTTAAAAAAGGCCGTGATAAGTAAAGTGACCTCATCTGCTGAGATGTCGTCTCCATCTGCTGTCTTGAATCTCTGGGATTTGGGAAATCAGTGTGCTACCACTATGGTAGCAGATGTTTAACTTTGGAGGACTTCTGAACACACTGGAGTCGTGCAGTATCACCAGCTTGCAAAATACTGTGAAAATAATTTGTGTTTGATACTATGAGGAAAACAAATAAGAATTCTCAGTCTTAACCTGCTTGATCTTCACAGAAATTTCTTCTCAATCCCTATTAAAACATACAATAACTACCCCAAGAGATACATAATATGCTGATGTTGTCCCCATCTACTTGTTCCCACATTGAGATGAAAATGATTCAGCCCCAAATTCCCCAAAGCACGCCCAGCTTCCTGCTGGTCAAGAAAGAAAACAAATGCCATCCCTCACAGATGCCAGCTCTAGCATTGTGAGAGCAGTTAAGTTTTTCTTCTTCCACTAGTTACTTCTGGGGAGTTCCAGAACCCCAATACTTTCATGATCCAGTATCTAACTTTCCATCAGAATTCATTCTTAGCCATTCTAGATGCATTTGTTCTACTGCCCAGACTAAATTATATTTCAGATATAATTTTTCCCCCCTTATTTTTTCCCTTTCCTTAGAGATTGCAAGTACTCTTCTACCTACACACAGCAATTCTCTCCCTTCTCAGCCTACAGTTTATTAGGCTAAATGAAACAATCCCTTTACCTCGTATCATAGGTTCTGTCTCCCTATCTTCAATTTTGCAGCCCTTCGCTGCACTTATTGCAGTTGAAATCACATTTCCTAAACAAGAGTATTGTATTTAAGATGAGGCCTTGCCTGTGGCTGGTCAGTAGGTATAGTTATACACTTGCTCTGTTGAAAACATCTCTGATTAATTACATATTTGTCTTTCCCATGGCTGCAAAATATTTGCACCTGTTAGTATTCCTGGGATGACCGTGAGATCCCCCTCTTTCTCAGTAATGTTTTTACTGATAAACACCAAATTTATAATTAGAGATTTCATTAAGTATCCCCACGTTCCTGGCCTTGCCTTTTTACACTATTATACTTCAGGCCATTTCTGTTACTCCAGCCTTCGATGTCATTCATTTCATCTATGATGTATTCCTTTGAGTTCAAATGATAAAGAATAGTTATGCTGTTAGCAATCTCTATCAGATCTCACCTTTTGTACAGGGGCTGTGGACTGGAACATTAATTCAAGCTGATTCTGGAGAACTCCCTGTGAGCTGCTTCCTGGCACAGCAGTTTCCCTTCCTGCACTGTCTTACCACTGTCCTGTTCGTTTTACCTCAGAAATCCTAGTCCTCTTCTTCTCTTCACCAATATGATTCATGTGACATCGGTAACTTAGAGCAGGCAACTTTAATTAAGCACTTAAATTCCATAAAGCATAATATACTTAATTTGGTTGCAGTATGCACACATTGAAAGGAATTTTCTCATTTGGAGAAGAGCCCAAACCGCTACATGATAATGACAGACTTCTCATTGTTTCAGCAGTTTTGGGGGTAAATCTGTAGGGATCTGCGTGGCAGATTCTCCTAACTGCCATATGCAAGTTTTCTTAGCCACCAAAGGTGTACTTAACTACAGTCTGTTCTAATGGCTTTTTCCAAGTTAAAAGCTTCTTAAGTAAGACCACTCATTGAGAGAGTTCCTTTAGGTCAAAGAAAGGAGGAATACCACTTCTTAGCAAATATCATGAAGCTGCTGATCAGCAGCTCATTACTAGCTACTGATCAGCTATTACCTGCATTTCAACAGACACAATTTAAATAGCAGTAATATCACCTTGCATACCAAAAACCAAACTTGTGTCTTACAAATATGTGCAGAAATAATCTACTATTTTTGCACTCGATAGACAGTTTTGAAATCAGAGAGTAAGAATGAAATTGTAATGTATTTATAAGGAATTGATATCACTGCTCTTCTACTTTACATATAGGAAGTCCTCGACTAATCTGATGCAGCGAGTAATCTAAGACTTGTGACTTCTGCTGACAGATATGTTCACAACAAATTATATGAAAGTTTGCCTGGAATATAGTGTATGGGTCAAAGCGGTGATATTCTTTACTGCAGTAATATATATACAATAGAAGCCTTCATGTTGGTGTGAACATGTGGTTCTCTCTACATACCTCGTTAGTAAGATTATTGTCTCCGGTTACCACATTTACAATCTCCCTTCCTTACAATACAGCGATCTGGAAAGTGTGAAGTAGGGATCTTTTCTGAATCAGAGGTGGAATTTCAGCCAACAGAGCACCAGGGCATGGTTTGGTAAGCCCTTTTGGTGCTTGCTGGGCTGCTGTGGAATGCAATTATTGCCCTTCACAGGCAGGAAGCAAGCTTATAGCCATCTGCACCCTTCAGCTCCCACAAAGCATTCAAAGCTAAAACTAAAAAGGCAAAAAGTCATTCTGCTTTATTATGATATTTTTCACCTTTCTTTCCCTCTGTTTTCTCTTTGCTTGCACGGAAAATGGTCAGATAAAACCAGAAACCTTTCTAGCTATCTGAACTCTTAAGTTGGGGATAAGGTTGGGAGACTTCTGAGATTTCCAAGTTTTGCCCGCTGACTTTTTCCTTTTAAGTAAACTCAAGTCAACCTAAGAAATGTCAGATTGTTGTTGAAGGTTATTTTTGCTATGAAATGCTAAACGTCGGGTTTTTTCTTCACAAACACTTATTGCTTCTATAAGGAGGTTTAATAAGAGAGGTAATTAAAAAAATTGTGCAGAACTATAAATTTATATGAGGCTATAAACATACAAATAAGACAGCATTGCATTGTTTTGCCTGTGATATTTATGGTGTTTGAGTTTCATTTATCTTTAAATAAAAAGGAATTGTTAACCCCAGTAGGAAGGAGATTCTTCTTAATCTTGAGAATAAAAGAGGGTTTAGGGGCTTCATAGAGAAGATGCACTTATTTGTGAGCTAATACCGCTCCTGAGTCAAGTGTTAAGAACATTTTGACTCCAGGAGTAAGCCCCAGGAAAGCTCTGTTCTGGCACACAACCAGAAAGCTGAAGGGAAAGTATCGCCCCCCTCACTTTAATTAAAAAAGGAGTTTAAATCTAGCTTTCCATGTATATTTATGAAGCAAGTAAAGCACACCATTATGGCTTCTAAAGTTATAATAGCATGGATTAGGGCCATAATACATTTATTGTACAAATTGCATTTGATATTTAATGGTAAGGAGGATGGGAGAACAATGTATTATACAGCACAATAACAGGAACAAAAACTTGGACCTTTCATAGGTCCTTTAGCTGTTCGTAGTCGTCCATGATTACTGGCCAAGTCATCATTGCAAATTTTAGGGACAAATAAATAGAGATCATATCCTCACTGTAAAAATAGGGAAACCGACGCAGAGAAATGCTATGACATCTGAATTCTATAGTCACAAGACTCATGCTACAAGAGTATCCCAGTGAGGATTGATTATTTGTTTGCATATCTAAGCAGTTAAGGAAGTACCCTATAATTTTCTTTACTCATTGCTATATTGGAACAACGGTTAATGTATTTTGCCTTGCTATCCTACGAAAAGTAATGGCAAGATAAGGAGCAGAATTAACCCTTCTACCAGTTTCTGTGCTCTGTTATTCCTGTGGGACAGTGGGCTGCTTGCAGTGGACACAGTGCTATTTTTATAATGCGGAGATTTTAGGTGTAAAATGTCAGAGCTGTTTAAAATTTTCCTTGGGGGGTTTCTCTTGCTCTCATGCACCCTTCTTGCCCGTTTGACCAGCTCTTGAAGATGTTGTCAACAAGTTAGTCTATTCACCTTTACAAGGTCATATTCTAGTTTCAGACCATTTTCATTTAGTTACAGAAATACAAACAATTCCCAGTGCTTCAAATAACCCCGAGTCTCAGTGATAAAATACCGCATTCTCTGTTTGTAGAAGAGAACTCATATTTCAGGAATGAAACTTCCAACAAATGCCAAACAGTGTCAGGAAAAAAAAAAGAATTTCTTGTTCAAAAAGGCAGACTTCCTTTATCCATGTAATTGTATTCAGGACCAACTCTGTGTTGAACAAAAAGACGATTAAAATTCTAGCCTTCTCATTAATCTTTGTATCAGTCCATTATTTATTACAAAGTGGGTTGAATATATTGTCTATCCCAAGTTCACATACTTCTCCCGGCTGAAAGAACACATACATGTAGAATTACTTTTTCATCCTCAACGTGTGACTCAGTCATGTTTCATATCGCAGGTTTCTAGTATTTCTATTCTTTTCTAGACAAATGTAAAAATTCTACACTAGACTAGAATAAATCTAAATTGTTTCAGATTTAGTATCAGCCTTCATTCTGCCATCTAAATTATTCTATTTTTTTAAAGCTTTTGAAGATTTTTTATTTGGATATGTGTTGCTTATAAAAATCTCATAAAGTTAGACAGGAACTGGCTCCACCTGAGCAGCCCTTCCAACATTTTGGAAAGAAAAGCTACTGCATAAATCTATAAGCATTGGCTAACATGGTGTCATCATTCCAGCCAGAGAAGTTATCAGAAAGTGATATCTGAAGTTTCTGACAAATATTTTCTTGAATTTTCTCTCTATTTTATATTTCTAAATTTAAACTTTTAAAAATTATGGGTTTTAAACACTTTTTCTGTGGTGCGGACTTTTTTTAAATTGTGTTTAGGAACAAAAGAAGGGAAAGAACGGGATTGGTGATTAATGGTAGCAATAAAAATAGCTGGTTAGATTCAATAAGAAAAGCTATTTCAAACCAAAAAGAATAATCAGAATGAACTATCAAGAGGAAAAGGCTTGTCATTTTTATAACAGTATCAAGAGGTACAGTAATATTCAAAGTAAAAGCAGCTATATAACAGCTGGTAATACTACTACATCTACACATGAATCTCCCTGACCCTGCCTTTCCATATCCATGCTGTCCTGTAAATTTATGATATTTACAACCAACATGAGATGATGAGAAAGCTGTATATTGCATAACTGGGTGCCAAAATCCCATATTTGTCCTAATTCTTATTTTTTTAATGAAATAGTCTTTTGGAAATTTATGACTGGATATGAAAATTGATCCTTTGAAATCATAACATTAAAAGGGAATCTGTAAAAGAGTCTTGCCCAGGCTTGTATGTTCTGCCCTTGAGATTCATCTTCATGTATCTTAATAAATCTACCACAGGATGTGTGCTTAAGTACTGTACCAAGCCTGAAGCCATCTTACCTAAGATTCACTGGGCCTGCACAGCAGGAGAAAAGGAAATTGTTACTAAAGATAAGGCTAATGGGCAAAGATTCAGTCAGGGGAACAAAGCAGCTCTGCTGCTGCAAATGTTGCCCTTTGGGTATGATTTAGAGGGGTTTGCCAGACCAGGTGGAAACAGGAAGAGTCCAGACCATTTTTGCCACTTTGTCACTTTGAACGTTCAATGGAATGCGACTTTCAGTTCTAGTTTTCTAGCACTAAAACAAAAGGAGAAATAGGATAAGCTAGTGAGAGGAAGCACTTATGGAACAGGCACTACCTTGTGGCTCAGTGGGAAACCCAGACTCAGGTGTTTTCACCCTGGAGTTCTAAGGGAGCCACAAACATAAATCTTGATTTGCAATATTCAAGGCTACTACACTCAGCCTTGTGACAAATGTCAGCTCCTCTCCTTTTCATCCAGTGAACATTAGAGTAGTTTTATGAAGTGTAACAGCTTCCAAAAGGAGAGAGAAAATGTATATCCACAACAAAGATGTTTTATTAATGCAAAATTATGCTACAGTGGCAAATTGCTCTTTTTGACTGCATTTTGTATCAACCATACTTTGCCTTTCTATTAAAAAGAAAAAAAAGTTCTTGGTGTAATTTAGGTAGTGTTTTTTTTCTTGCACGGTTGTATTCATGCTGGATCATGCTTTATCCTCCATACTGACTAGAGCAGAAATCTGGAGTATAGCTGAGATCTAAGTCAGAATCAGTCATTTTCTATGTAACCTGAGGGTTGAGGCACTGATCTGTGACATGAGATGCTTCAGAACTGTGCCTGTTTGCAAGATATCTGGAATGGAAGATGAGAGCCTGAACTGAGCAGCTCTGAAAAATTCACTTAGTTCTCCTGTATTTCATCTGAACTTTACAGCCAGGTGACTGGGCTCTCTTGTGCATTTCCTAAACCTTAGAAATTTCCTGATGTCATTTTTCATAAACATGATTACATTCTCCCAATTTTTTCATTTGCAAGATGCTGTTGATAAAATGGATCATTCAGAAAAGTCTACCATTGTACATTGTACCATTCTATAATCTAGAGCATCCCTCTTGTATCCTAGCCCTGTTCCAGAAAGGTGCAGCTCCCCATAGCTCCATACTTGCTTGCATCTTGTAGTGCATCTTGCTTGCCTTAGTAGTTTCAGATGTCTCAAGATGCCAATGTTCAGGCAAGTAAACTCAATTCTATATGCAGGCATCTTGACTTGAGAGTCTTAATCTGAAAGGTGAAACTCACCTTTAGTTTAACTAAATTTCTACTCTGATTTACTCTGCATTGCAGTTTCCCTCCAGACTTTCTTTCCTGAAAGATTTTTTTCCTTTTATAAGACCCTGAAGTGGTGAAGTTGCTATCAATTTTCTCAGATAGACCAATAGTGAAATAAGGTTCTTGTTTTCACCCTGGAAGTGAGGTGAAATGTGGGAGTTTCCATTAAGAAAAATATCCTTATGATGTCAATCAGACTTGCATACTTATTTCAGTTATGCTTTTTTTTCACCTCTGCAAATATACCTGGGGATAAGAGGAGATATTATACCCTTCTCCACCCTCACACTAGTTGCCCTTTTTTTTTTCTGGCTGGCATAAGTTCTCTGAGTCATTTGAGATAAGCCCGTGACATAAGCACAACCCACCACATGAGACTACATTCAGTCATTTATACATTCAAAGGGTTATAAGGAGCAGGAAAACACTGTGTACTTTCTTGTAAGATGAATGTGATTCAGGTTTGGGGGTTTTGTGCTATGCGATGTTGTATTTAGGGAATTTTTAAAGTGTTTTTATTTATTTTTAATTTTTTTTTTTTTCTTACATATTGATATGGCTTGCAAGGTTTTGGATGTTTAATAGGAGCGCTTGGTTTTTTAACACCTTTGCTGTAAAATTTCCAGTATCTATTTCTGCTTGAAACAAAAGTAAAGAGTGCTATGGATCTGAAATTCCCAGTGGCTGTGTATGATGTTATACTTCAAAACTCCATTTAGAGGACAGAGAAACACAGGAAATTAGAGTCCTCTTTACTGGTCCCTAAGTATCTCTTAAGCATTTGTTTCCTAATCTGAACAGTTCATTTATTTTGTTCATTTTTTATTTTTATATGGGGGGCTATTTTACGAACTGCCAAGGTCAGTATTACAGTATTATGAAGAAATGAGTTTTACTGCTTCTAATGCCATTTACTTCCTCCTGTACTGCAGAGAATATGACATTATACATACAGACAAAAAAAATCTCATTCAAACAGACATTTTCTGCTTTACTGCTTGACTTTCTGTGAATAAGTAACCTTTCCCATTGCAAAAAATTTTGTGCAAATTATCTCTCTAAATAGAATTTATACATACTACATGTCATGCTACAAAAGTGAAAGTGAATAAGAGGGAGAGAGATTGCAACCTGACTTGTAAAGGTTTATCAGTAGGGGAAAAAAATCACGTATTTGTTATTGCAGTTCATTGTCACTGCTGTATTACCAGTAGTGAACATTGTTATGCATTAAAGTCTGGCGATTGCATTTCTATTAATTTAACATACTGTTGAATCTATTTTTAAGTGTTCATTTTGCTTCTGTATCTGGAACGTATTATCATGTTGCTTGAAAGATCAGCATACAGTTTTCTTTTTTATATGCACATGCAGAGTAGCATCTGCAGGGTTGAGTTTCCCATGCTTAGGTAGAGAGCTATTGCAGTACACACGCTTTCATGTCAAACAAGCAAACCAGGACACTAACATATAATTCACTTGTGGAATACTACCACAAGATAATATTGACATCAAGTGCCTAGCATGATTAAAAAGAAAAATAGACTTTCACAATTCAAAATGAAACTGAACCACCAGCTGTCGTATGCTTTGAAAGCAACTCTCCTTGCATGTAGCCTGGCTCTTCAAAGTTTCTTAATCCCCACATCAGCATGATTTCTTAAACCAAGGTAAAATATTAAAGAAAAACAAGGGAGATGTGCAGTCAGACCAAGCTATCCAAGCACTCGCAGATGAAGTCAGATACATAATAGCGTATGGATGCTGATATGGATTGAACACAAGTGGGAATCAGAAATGTAATATAATCAGATATTTGTCTCACTTTGCCTTAAGTACTTTAAAAAGTGAAGTCCTTGAACATTTTTAATCTAAATTGTATCTCAAAGAGGATGTGACAGCCAGATCCATAAGAGGGCTCACAATGTGAGTATGACAGAATATAGGTATCTATACTCAAAGCAGTTATCAAGCCTTGATTGCTGCTTCTCAGTTAGACAAGAACTCCTGTAACTAGATCTGGTTTCAACATGAAAACCACCATAAATGCCTACAGCTCTCGCATACCCTTCCCCTCCCCCCGACACGCAGCCTAGAAGCACACTTCCCCTTGTTCCCAGAAACTCTGTCAAAAGTAAATCCTGTATTTTAGAAGAGGAGAGTTGAAATTAGAAACAACAAGAAACACACCAAAAATAATAAAGGCTTAATAATAATAATTATTAGTCCCATGTAAGGGAATAGGCCAGTGCCCTTACATAGGATGACATAAGTATGAATTCCCAGCCAATATGGGGCCAATATCCAGGCTCTTTCACACAAAAAATTGGACTAGACGGTCTTTTGAGATCCCTTCCAACCTGACCTATTCCTATTCCTATTCCTATTCCTATTCCTATTCCTATTCTATTCTATTCTATTCTATTCTATTCTATTCTATTCTATTCTGTTCCGTTCCATTCTGTTCTTCTAGTTCAGTATATTTTGTCAAAAGTTATTGAATAAAATACATTACCAGTTTTTTTTCTAAGCTGCAATTCCTGAATTCAGAAAGCTCTTATCTCTTTGGCTGCATCCACACCTGTGTTTAACTCTTCCCACATGCTGCCTAGGGAACATTTACTCAGTGAATCCTGTTTTTGTGCAATAGATCTCACCTCAGTCCCTCAGTCCACGTCTACATGGCAAGCCGTGGACCTTCAGCACTTGGCAAGCATCAAGTGTCCTGCTCATGGACTTGACTGACTGCACAATGGCTCGGTGTGGTGTAGTCCAAATATGCAGGTTTCTTCTTGACACAACAGTGCACCAGAGGGTGACTGCACGCAGCAACACCTCACAGGGCCACTGAGCCAAGAGCCGTTCACACAACTGATACTTAGATCCAGCCTTAGAGATTTAGAAAACATTGACCAGCAGGATCCATTTCATGTTCTTCCCTTTCTTTTAGTGCCGTGTCATTTCCTCTAAGCATAAGCCAGAGCTATAGCTTATTCTTGGATAACAATGTCTCATATCTTACGCTAAGTCTCTTAGCAGAATATTTCTGAAAATTATGGTGGTAGGGCCTGGAAGCTGAGGAAGTGGAACCATAAACAACCAATAATAAAAAGTGACACATGACTGCTGGTAATAAAATATAAGAACAGAACCTTAAGTATCCTAAACCTCATAAAGTTCTTTCAGGTATTATTCCTTTTGCATTTTTACTGCATCAGTTAAACGGCAAGGAACTTTTTTTTTCCTGCAGAGTGCATTTCAATTTCCAAGAAATCTCAAATAGCTTCAAGTCGTGAATTCCTAATCATTGAATCCACTATTTTTCAATCATAACCCTAAATGAGAACTCAGATTATTTTGGTGGTTATAGGATGCTGTGATGCAGGGAATATAATTATGAGAGGAGAGGTACACTCTGAGTCTGAATTTTAATAAATGGTTACAACAAAAACATATTCAGTACCATGATAGTTGTTTTTCTTTCTCTACATTAAACTCTAGAACTGAACTATTAAATCAGTCAATTTTTTGAAATACTGAATTTATCCTACATTAAGCCAAAAATGTTAATTGGTCACCAAACTAAGTCAAGTATTCTATAAAGTCTTTTTTCCCTATAAACAGGTTTCACATAAATTTAACAGGCTACTTTATTCTCATCACAAGAGCCTACTAGAGGAGAGAGTCACAAAATAAAGGTGACTTTTATTGTTGTTTTTAGCTAGCTGTAAAATTATAATATTACCTCTGTATTAATATATTAGGCAGTAAACAGCTTCCACAAATGTTCTAAGAGCAAAGATTTTATACAACAGCCATTGCCACCAAAATTTAGATGAATATAAATGATAATGTAATTATGTAATAGTAATACAAAGAAAGACTCTTTACAACTAAAATTTGTTAGACTGAGAACTATAATATACAATAATTTTATACACACAATAGAAGTAACACAGATTTCCTCTTAAATACTGGTTTGTTCTCCCCCATAGAAATCTTACATGCACAGACACTGAAAAGCTGCAATAATATAAGACTATAGGTTGCGTCTGTGTAATTTTTAAGCTGAATTATGAACACATTTATCCATGCGTCTAACTTCTAAAAAGTTACTGGAGTGCTCTTGAAAATTAAGCACACAAAGAGTCCTACTGATTAGCAAAATTATGTGTTCAAAGTCCAGTAGATGGATACAGTTTCGTGCATAAAATTCTTCCAGAATATCAAAATGTTTTCATAGGTTTGAGACAAAACTTTCTCACAGATTCATAGTTCTGTGAATAGAACATAATGCATAACAGAATTTGGTGTAGCTCTATATGAAAATCACACAAACTATTTGTTGTCTTTCACTCCAGCTTTGCTTATTTTGATGCTTTTTTACACAGCTTTAAATTACTATTAATTAGATTCTGTTGAAGTAAATTGTCTTCAATGCTGTTTTATGTTTAAGTTCTATCATTATGGATCATCATTACTTCTATGAAAATTATCAATAAAAAAATACTAGTTAATTGGTGACCACCCATATTTTTCAAATATTATTGTAAAGATGTCATAATGGTGAAGTTGTATTGCTTAACTGCACTAGATTTCTTTACATAAAAATAATAATTAAAGTGCTTGATACATGTAAAGTAGATTAAAGAAGTCACTTTGATGGTATTCAACCGTTGCTAATCAGTCTGTGCAATTAATTAAAACTTAATGACCTGAATCTTTCAGTTATTGACAAAATGTGGTTTATAATTACACGAGAATTTAAATAACATGGCTAAAGTAATGTTAAAGGGCAAAACCTCAATAGTTTGCTTACTCTCAGAATGAAGTAAGATTTCATAACTAAACTTGTCCTTATAATTAATAATAAACACAGTAAGTTTTCCCTTTGCCTGATAAAGTTGATCGTTTTATATGCTTTTGTTAATCAATCCAGACCACAAATTCTGTGGAATTTTAGTCTATATATTGTAGATACAATGGAAACTGACTTATAAGTCATTGCTTAAATGGCTACTGGGTCATAAATTTCAATTCAGTTAGCTTTTTAATCTAACATATTAAGTCTTGCAGGTCCAGTCTTAATGTCCAATAACATAATTCTTTTACATATTAATTATATTGTTTCTATTAGAGAAGCACAGGAGATACTGCCCTTGAAAACAGCTGTTAGTCACCACTCTAGTTGATAGTATAATGTTTAAGTCAAGCCTTTTTTTCTAGTTCTATATTGAATCTGGAGAACGAGACAAAATTGTTTCCATCGGGTCCTGCATTTTCACTACATAACACTTTTATGGTCTGCTCCTATAATGTGTGAGGAGCCAAACTGAGAAGGAGCTCAGGGCTCCTACCTATGACCTACATTTCATCTTATTCCTGTAACTTAAAGTGCTATCGCTCCCCTCTTCCAGACGCTACCTCCTCACAGCAAAGACAGGAGAATTAATCATAACGCTTTCCCCCAGGGGGACAGGGCTGGGCAGGGGCTCAGGTTCTCACCAAGGTTGTTCTGGGTCCATCCTTGGAGGTTTCCAAGCCCCAACAGGTCCCAGCCCTGAGCAGCCTTGTCTGAGCTCACAGCTCTGAAAAATAGCTTGGACTAAATGATTTTCAGAGCTCCTTTCTTGGCCTGTTTGGGTTCCTATAGGTTCCGTCCTCTCCCACCACTTTTTTTGGTGTTTGTTTTGTTTTGTTTTCAATAGTCCGTATTAAAAAAAAAAGAATCCTTCCTGCATTTTTCTCCCTCTATTTTGTCCTTCAGCTTCAAATGAATCCAAATGAAAAATATTGTATTTCACCTTATTTATTGGATAAATCCAAATCAGTGAAAAACTAGACAAGTTTCACTGAAGAAGGACATTATAGTTACGAGTAAAAAATTGTGAATTCTGAGGTTTTTTGAAGTTGTAAGGTATAAAAAGAGATACTGAATATGTTGATTTTATTCTAATTTTGCATGTAAATGAATTGATAATACCTGATTTTTATTTAAATTAAAAATGTAAGTAAATGAAATGGTTTTATGTATGAATGGAACTCTCAATATCATATTTTGTTTTAAACAGATTAATTTTTAAATTGTATTTACTCATGAATATATATATATATGATGTTGGTTAAAAGAAACAAAAAGACAAAAAGCAATCACCTCTTAAAACCTTGGTTTCAGGGAAAGAGGTTTACTAGAGCTGGGAGCAACATCTTGAGTAACCTTCAGCGAGACCATTGGCATCCTGAAATAAGCACTGCTTAACTGCTTCCAAAGATTTCACCATTTTTAAACCATGTTTTCCTGTGCAAGTTGCAATCCAGGTGTTAGTACTTGGCCTGCAGAGACTCCTGATGTAGTTTCAACTGGATGTGGTATATTTTCTTCCTGTTACAGACTTTTTCTTCAGACTTAATTCAAATCTTTTATTTAGAGATGCTTCTTTAGATTTAGGTGCACTTCTATGGCTGGTGAAATCCTTCTTGCCTGTGGTAAGTGGCTTTTGAAATATTTCTGTGAAAACTAACATGGCGCTATCAAGCTCTATTTTAGGGAGAGGTTCCTGTAGACAGCTGCACTCTTGGAAAACTGGCTGAAAGGGGTAGGCAGCTCTAGCTGGCTCTTGACATTTCCTTACCTAACCTCTCTTAGGTTTCACAAATGGCAGATTAAAAGATGAGCTTGATCCATTATTTATTTTGATAAAGTAAGAATAAAATCCAATGAGATCACATACAACTCCTCAGGTCCTACAGACCACAGAAACCCAAGAAAGTTTGTAAAAAGTTCCAGCGAGGGAAAAAAATGAACTTGCAAATTTATATACAAGAAATTAAAAGAAAACAGAGCTAACAATAACTAGAATAATGATCAACAGAAACACATTAGCAGTAATACACTTTTTAAGCAGCAACCGAAAAAGCTGTAAAATTTTTACAAGTTTTTTTTTTTTTCTCCAATTAGCTCTGTCCGAGGAATTCCATTATATAGCTATTTTAATTTACGGTGTTTTCTTTACTATTTATTGACTGGTCTTCTAGAAAACAATGACTTGAAACTTTGTTCCAACAAACCACTTCTGTAAGATAAGATTTTTTCCATCAGCTTCAAAACACATTAAAACTTTTTCTTCCTTTTTATTAGAAACATTAATTAAATTCTGTCTTGTCCACTGCTCTAAGTACTGCTATTCATCTGTAGTCAATTCTATTTAGTATTGGTGCTTTATGCCAATAAAATATAAATTATGATAGAATAATTTTAAAAGGATGTAATGCGTATATAAGGGTATAGGGGAAAAATATTATCATTGTGTTAATAACTAAGTATCCTCACTAAATACACACACATTGGAACTGAAGAAAATAAAGCCATTCCAAATACCAAGTAATTTTATTACTAATTTTTCACTTATTCACTTAGAAGGCATTCCCTCAAGACATGCAAGAAATGCAAAATTATTTGTATGATAACACCACTGTATACCTGACAGTTTTAATCATGTGTTGTTTGAGCAAACCCATACATTATAAGTAATCTCTTGTTAAAGAAATATAAAATTAAAATTAACACTTTCCTTTGTGCAATCCAGTCAGTCATATTTAACTTTCAACCTTTAACCTCAGCTTCTTATTAAAGCTTACAAAAATATTTATCCCAAATTTCTAGAAAAATATATGTCTCAAGTTTCAAGATCCTTTCCTTAAAACATATTAGAAATTTTAGTATGGCAGGATGGTGGAATATTCCCAATACTTTAAGAATATCAAACATTTCCAGGTCATTAAATGAAAGTAATGAATCAATACATGTTCTGGCACTGCTCATTAATATATCACCGAAGCTGAGATTTATCCTTACGTTCTAGGACCTAGAATAGAAATATCCTTCATAACTAATTAATTGAAAGACATATGATGTTGGATTGCTAATCTGCAAGTAACGGTTATTCTCAACAAAGTATTTTTTAATTGGGTCAGAAATGAAAACTGAATCTGCTGGCCAAAGTGACCTATTTTTCCCTGTAACCACAATGGAGTTACTTTCTTTGGCACACAGTTTCAATTAATTGTTTTAATGACACAGTTGATTTTGCTTTTGTCTCCATGCATATATATGCACTGAAAAAATGAGATGCTAGAACAGAAGAGAGGCCACCTAATCTCTGTGAAGGTCTGGACATTTGAAACCACTCCTATAGCAGGCAGTTGCAGCCTCTTCTAGCGCAGAGCAAGGGTCATCCTGGGGTCTTTTCAAAAAGTGTTCAGTATTTGCTAAGTTTTTTAAATTAAAAATCCAGGCTGCTGACAGGAAGCTCAAAATGTGCAAAAACCTAGGTAAGGTGTTCAGTTTAGTGATGCTAATTTTCTCCCTCCCAAAGGCTCAGAGGAAGCAGTTGCCACTGATTGGCATTATCTGCTAGCTATGGAAGCTGGGTTTCAAACACCTTTACACCGTTTTTCAAGATTTTTTGTTATTTTTATCCCAAGCCTTTTATTGACTTCAACTGCTTATGAAAATCCCATTGGGAGAAATCTCTGTTACAAAGAGAGACATTTCAAGTAGCTTTGACATTTCCCAGTTAATTCTGTAGTTCAAACACGAGATGAAATTTTGCATTAAAGCCAGAAAGAAGTGATGTCAGAGCTCATTGTAAACAGGAAACCTTCAAATCAAATGGCTTCCACAAAGACGTGGAGCCTTTTTGTACAATTTTAAACTGGGGCCGTGCAACAGGTTGAAAACTAACCTTAGGGCACTCATTAATTCGCAATTCACTTTGCCAAAATTCTGCTTTGTGTTCCTGAAAGGTGGCAAGGCTCAGAGATACCACTGCTCCATTACAGGAATCTATAGTAGGCTTCAGAAAATTCTATTTGGATATACGAGCACTGAGGATCTGGATGATGATATATGCTTGTTTCTAGTATCACCTACAGAAGGATGTTTGCAATCTGCAGTTATCAGTTTAAGATTGTACAGGTTGCATGAGACGGAGCAGAATTCATTAAATTTCAAAGTCAGAGATGCCCTCTACAATCAAATTGAACTATTTTGTAGTGTCAGAGCTATCGTATAGAAGTAACTCTTCTTTACCACCCCTTTTGCCATATTTGCTGCCAATTTAAACCAATTAATCAGTGAAATATTATTAAAATTTATTATCCAAATCTTAAGCAGAAATGTGAGCTGCAGAAAATAAAAAAGTACTGAGATTTGCTAAGAAAAAAAAGAGTTATCCTTTTATGTCTGTCCTATGCCTCTAACTCCTCTGCTAGCAGTTATATATGACTTTGAAGAGTTCAATGCACAAAAAATCACATGTTTCTTCATGGCTTGCTAAAATGGACATTTCATCCATTCTCAGCTCCGTAAAAGAGAGGATAATATTATTAGTGCCTCGACTGCCTTCTTTTTCTTACACATCTAACTCCAATTTGTGTTTCCTATACTGACTCCTTTGGAAAATGAATGCCGATTTCCAAGAAACACAAAGCATTCTTCATATGCAGTAATTTTCATGCTATTTTTCAAGAAACATTTAGGGAAACCAGAGAAACGGTGTATCTGTACCACCAAATTCCTTGCTAAATCCTTAGAAAATCCCACTCTAGCTGATTTTTCTTAGAGCAATGACTATATCCCTTGAATATTTATTTCAAAACAATCAGGTTCCACTCATCCAAAATAATTTTCTCATTTTATGCACAATTCTTGCTAATTGGATATAAATTATTGGATATAAATTATCCAATTATTTCAAGAAATATAGTTTTGAGAAATATAATTGTCCTGGTGATGACAAATAATTATGTTAGTTAATTATCCTTCTGTTCCTCCTGATTATTCCTGTCCATTTCCCAGCTCGCTCTTTTTCCCCTCCTACCTGATCCGCTGTGATTTTTCTTCTTAGCCCTGAGCAGACAGCAGAAAAGGAGTCCTAAGGCAGCACAGACAATTTGCTGTTGACCAAGAGAGGGAGGGCTGGGGGTTTTTTTCTGAAATTCTCCCTATGTGTCTATCTGAGAACCAGAGGAAAACAGCATCTGACATCATCATGAAAGGTCTTCATGAATTCCAAATCACTTCATGAAAGGTGGCATGGTCTTTCCATCCAAAAATATTTTAAAGAATATTTATTAAGTTCTATGATTCATGAGGCTTTTGGAATTGATAGTTCTCTTCTTCCAGAGAAATAAGGTGGGGGACCTAATCTAACATTTGAATAGTTTTTCTGTTCATTTTGTCATTCCTTTATCACTTCCAAATGTCACTCTTTACCTCCACAACAGCCTTGCAAATTGTCTATCTAGTATTTTGTTAAATGACCTCACCTCAGCAAACCAGGTTTTTCTTTCTCTTGCAGTGTGTGAGACAGACACGCTTTTCTGTACATGAGGAGTACAGCTCACAAGCAAAAGGCAGGTTTGGGGACCAGAGACCTGTGAGCCCTTTCAGTATAAATACCATTTACATCAACCTTGTCCATTAACAACCTCAGGATAAGTTTCAGGGTTTTCACTAGTTCTACACCTTCAGGGGTCTGTCTCATTCCGGTATTATTGCCTTGTGATGTGCCTTTATGATGGGCCAAACTAGATTAAATTCATCAGTATGCCTAAGGGCCCGCTGCCTTTGGGCAGGCGCGACCTGAACTTCTTACTCTCGTGGAGAAACGAAGCTGTCTTACTGATCAGTAGGTGCAAGAAGAATTCAAAAGCAGCTACTGTTTGGAGGGTTGTGACTACAGACTTAGCTGTGGAGAGATCTGTAGTGCTATTTTTGAGCTGATTCGACACCTGGCACTTATGCTGTCAAATCAACACTAAGGGGGGAAAGTATTTTTTCTTTACCATATCTGCAACTCACCTGTACTTGCAAGAATATTGATACCAAAGATTTTTTAAAAATATATATTCAGATATTAATGAATTTATAGGCTTCCTGAGCTATTCAAGAATTCCATGAGCTCTCCTGTATGTTTCCAGGTATTTCTGCAGGTACTCAATAACCTTATTCTTTGCACAATATGCATCTCGCTTTATAACTAGCGAAAATGCAAAATCAAATGAGTTAAAAATTGCAACAGAAAGAATTTGGAAGCTACTACTATTAAAATATTCTGCCCTTCCATGAAAGGTTAAAATAATTCAGTTACTAATGTGATAAATGGGAACTAGTTCTGATCTGGCGCTGGTTTTGAAGGTATTTAACATGAGCTCATGTTATTTTAGTATATGCAACAGAGAGAGCCTAGGCAGAGATGTGTTAAATTTATATATATTTTTCCTTCAACTGAGTTCAACTCTTAAAAAAAAAAAAAATGCTAGTATCTCTTTCATTTTCAGGGTTTTATACAGTTGTGCTAATGAGGTAGGAAACATACGCTATTTTTGTATGCATATTAAAACTATGAATGACACAAGTTGATGTCAAGAAGACAGAATGCGACTATTTAAAGATGCTTGTAGGAAGAAGTGTTGTCACTTTTGTATTCTTTTACTGTCACAGCCACAACAATTCTACTATTTAACAAGCTATTAGAAGAGTTACTTAACTATGAATTAATATAACACTCATTTTGTTAATGTGGATGAATGTAGTATGTATGCTGATTTTGCTAAAAATGATGCTTTCTTTGATTTTTGGCAAGGACATTGATTTCTACTATGGGCGGCACTCTAGGATGACAGTTTTAACATCATACAGCGAATGATTTTCAATCAAATACTTGCCACGGCTGGGAACAGGAAGCATTACAATCCCTGCTAAGACTGTAATGGTTTAAGTTACTGGGAGAATAAATTTTTTGCAAAACATCTTTTCCACCAAAGTGCAATGGAGCACTCGGTGAGATATGCCAGTGCCTGTGAGTTGATGCCTTCTAGCAAAAAGGGTTGGGACTGCTTCAGCTAAAAGTACTCTAACAAGCAAAACCTCTGCAGGCTCTTCAAAAAGATTTTCTGTGCAGAAACAAAGCTGTCTGGGGGAACATTTCCCATATCGTCACACACCTCACGCTTTCCACTACACAGTTCTTCATCCTGCTCTTACTAACAGACACGGACCAGTAGGTGCAGCTAAAGAACCAAAACCAATCATCTCACACTGTCGTGGATGACCTGGCTCTTCAAAAACAGGACCAAAAGGAAAAAAAAAAAAGGATCCTGAGCATAACAGAGTTCAAAACATGTTAGTATAATGTGTTTTCGGTGCTTTGGTAATCTCATGTCTTTGATGAAGTCAGTGAAATGCTCATAATCTGTGTAGTTTTACATTTACATATACAGTTGCATGTAATTCTTCTTCTTCGTAGTATCTTGGTAACATAGTAAAAGAGATACGAAATCATTTATCATCACTAAATTTACCTGCTACTGCCTTACAGAGTAAAGTAATATATTTTTTTAAAAAATTTTTGGCAGAAAAGAAGGCATAATGCTGCACTTGATCAATGACATTTATCAAAACTCGTTAAGCAACAAGGTAGGCATATAATTGTGTTTTCACACACAGATCTTAAGACGTGAGCAAGTAAAAGGCTCGCTATGAGAACCCGTTTACCGAAAAGCAGTTGGAAGTCTTTAATCCACCCCATGGAGCAGACATGTGGCTCCAGTCCTGAGGAAGGATGAAACGAGGGTAGAGGAGAAGGCCTTTTGCCATGTAAAGATCGAGAGGTGAATGGAGACATAGCATGGAAAAAAGCACGTCATGGTGGTGGAGTGAAAGACTGGATCAAAATGAATACGTCTGGGGTGTCATTCAGGTTGCCTGAGTAACCTCGATTCAGGTGTTTCATAACTTCTTGTTTCTTCAGTTGCAGCCTTAGTGTTCCTTTGGCACAGTTCAGAGGCAGTGTAATAATAAGATTTTACAAAAAAAATTAACCACATAAATCTGGTGAAAGAAGCTGATCCCTTTGGGTACTCAGCAGGGGTAGTCATGCTGAAGTTTCTTCAAGTACTAGAACCAGAGATGATACTGGTAACACTGTCAGCCTCCAACTGGTGCCAATCTTCAGGGAGTGAAGGCATGCTTAAACTTCTCTGCTATTTTCTCAGCAAAAGAAAGCAGACATTCATGAATGACGGAATTGATTTCTATATCTTAAACAAAAAGAAGTATATTCTAGGGGTTTTAGACACTTCTGCACCAATTTCCCTCTGAGTATTTCCCTTACGCTGGCTCCTACTTATTCCTTTTCTATTATAGCTCCCAAACTGCTGTTTCCCCAACCGACTCCTGTCTGACACTTCCTGCCCCACATCTTCACTTCTCTGTCTTACCCCACACAAACCCACATTCTTCCCCTTACCATACCTGCTGCTATTTCCCCCTGCTGCTATTCAATGTCTTGTATCTTCCCCAGGAATGTTTATTTCATCTCTACCTGTGTTCTTCCCCTTAACTCCTTTCTTTACCTCAGTCCCTCTTGCTCCTGTCCTGTCCAGACATTTCCTTTCTCCCCTTCATCCTTCCTACCTGGCATGAGGCAACACTGCGGGGAACAGATTTTGTATTCTTAAGCTCCCTTAGGAAAAAGCTTATTTTAATCAAAACTTTAGCAAAAAATCTGAGGGATATATTCAGCATAGAGTATTAGAGCCACAATGGTTTACATTTGGCAGGGCTATCAGCAACTGAAAACAGAGGCTTATGATTGAAAGCCTCTGGCAGCCTCACTTATTGGCATCAGAACTCTGCCACCTATTACAACATGCTGTTTATTTAACAGTTTCTGTTAAATTAAATTACTTATCTTTAATCATGGCAGATATATTTATATCTATTTTAAATAGCCCTCCAAATGTTTCTTTTAATTCTTGCACATAAATTTTAGTGTAATGAGGTAATGCTGCTGCATTTTCATGAGTATAATAAACCTCTTACTGTTTGGCCTAAGTTGAATATATCAAGGAAGGGAGAAAGGGAAGGAGGAGTTAGTATAATCAGAAATTAAGTCATGTTTAATACATTAAGTTTCAGAAAGTACTGAGCGAGCCCACAATGTAAGGAAGATGAAAATCACATGGAAAGGAACAGTACCTTAATTTGTACAAATATTAAAACATAGGCTTTATCTTTATGAGTCTGGTTCTCCTCTCATTTATCCTGGTATATCTTGTTTACTTTCCATGTAGAAGGAGTAGAGAAATCAATGAAATCAGTGGAGATAAACAAAAGTAAAACTAGAATCAGACTCCTACAAACGTAAATGAGCCACATAGAAAAATAAAGACGAACTTTTGGACGGTGCTGGGGTACTTATGTAGGAAAGCTCCCATCATGCAAAGTTAGTGATGTTTAAGGATTTAAAAATTCTTAGGATGGTAAAATACCAAAAGTAATAGTCAAGATTGTTTTCTACCTGTAACTGCTGCTTGAAAAATGGCACTTTTTTATATGCAGTGATACTTTAATATCTTATACAAGATTCTACTGAAAAAATGTTATGTTTGGTTGGGACAGCATTAAGATCAACTTGTATTGAAAACACTTTCCTTATTTTATCAAAATTTTTTTCTGATTTCAAATACAGTGTAACTACAACCCCCCCACACTCTTGCCATGAACTATTAGTGATTCACGGAAACATAAGTAGTGTGAAGGAAGACTAGAAGCAAAAAGTTTAATTATAAAATCTTGCAATAAACTTCCCAGCACTTGTAGATTTTTATTAGGTGCATAGCATGGCACTGTATAACGTGCTTTTTCTTTACTCTCTTACCAACATTACTCATGTGAATGTGAAGATCTTACAGGCTGAATCCTACTGACAATAAGTTTAATAGCTCTGCTGTATAGCTTCTTTCTGCCTGGAATGATTTTCACCGCAAATTTATGAGTTTTTCAATATATAAAGACTCTCATCTTTATTGTTCTTTAAATAAAGATTACAAATCAAATTAAATGCTGAAAAGTGAAAAGGAGGATAAGTGAGAGCAATCATTTTCCAAAATGTGTTTTTAGTATATTTCCTTCCACTGACCAAAAACTCACGATGCCTGGAATTGAATTACACAGTAACTTGAGGGTGAAAAAATACCAGAAGACTGCAGAGTAGTGTGCGTTCAAAAATTATTTCCTAACAGTGCAATATATCTACTGTTTTTCTTACTCCCCCCATCAAGAAGACCAATGCAAGCCTTACAGAAGATCACATCGGTCATTTGCTCCATTCTGCATCCAAGCAGAAAACTGTGGGTTGTGAGCAACTGCAGCCCAGCACCAGCCCCTAGTCCCGAATGAAACAAAACCTCCGCCTCCTCTGCCTTGCAATGGGCTCTGCTCACCTTCCCAGCAGCAATTACAGGGGTTTCTTTGTAAATCTGCATATAGGCCAATGAAGAGGCAGTTGCTCCAGTCAATACACAGGGGGGACTATTTTAGAGAGTCTGCTCCATCACATCATAAACCCTTGACCACTGCGCTACAGGAAAGACTGGATTTATTTGAGGTGCAATACAGCTCCCTATGAGCTTCTCAGGAAGACCCAAAGCAGAGAATCTGTATCTAGATGAGGCTAATAATTAGGGGTAGTATGTTTAATATATTAGAGAGAAAGTTCTTTAATCCAAGTACATCACAAAGAATAAAATTATTCTCCATTTCTAAGTAAAGCATTACCAGTAAAACGATAGCATCTTGCCACAATCTTTTTATGCTCATTTTAAATCTTCCTTGCAATTATCCTGCTTGATACTTCCTTGGCTTATAAGTGATTTAAAAAATATAATCCAGCTTTTTCTTTTTCTAAAGTAATTATTTGTCATGTTAGAGATGTAATGAATATAGATCTAGGCTGATAACTAACATAGCAGTGCTGCTGCAAGCTTTCTGTCAAGCATACCTAACATCAGCAATTATTTCTAATGATGGGCTAATTCAGTGATGCTGAGGTGCTATTTCCTTATATTATATCCCCATCCTATTCCTGTATTGTTCCAAAAGCAGTTCCCTGCCAAAGACATTAAGCTAATTAAAATAATAAAGCCCCATTTAGCTGAAACAAAGACTGTACTAAAAATTCTCAAGAGCAAAGGCAAATGAGCTCACTTACAGATGTTTTGCCTTACCTACCATTTTCCTTGTGCATATTTAGTTGGAATGTCATTGTCTTCCTCATAGTCCACTGAAACTTGTGATTTATAGCGTATTACCCCACCTCCACTCACATTGCCAAATACAGTCTTATTAACATCTTGGAATTTTTTTACCAAATAAATTGAGAGGGGGGAAAAAAAAAAAGAAGGTATTTCCTCACAACAAAATCTCAACTAAATTCCACTATGTATGATCAGCCACTTGATTAAAATCAAGCATCCTTTAACTGAAATCTTAATAACTGAAACCTATGTAAGTTGTTAGCACTGTTAGGTACTAAATGGCATGCGTCTGTATCACAGGCAAGTTAAATCATAGTAAACTCTTCTGGGAGACATCCAACAGTCAAGACCTGACCACGGATTAGGCAGAATTTATCCTCTGTGTGCTGTTTCCCAAACAGCAGGTGTGTTGAGAGACACTTGTAACCCATGCATTTTTTTTTTTTTTTCTAAATGAATTGGAAACTTCAATATTTTTATTGTATGTCAGAGTTTAAATAACACATTAATTGAAAATCCTTAAAGGAAAATAAAGGCCCAATATGTTTGTTGCCACATTTAATTTTAAGGAAAACTTCATGGTTGAAAACTAAACAAAATTCTATTCAAATTCGTATATTTATTACAGAAAGATGGCTTCAGATCTGAAACAATTTTAATTTTTGTAAATTAGCATCATAAATGACAATAGAATATCCAATATCAGCCAAAGATGCAACCCAGTCTAGGGATATGAGATTTACAAAAATCAAGAAAACAAAAAATAACCAAATTCCTTTTCATCAGTTCGTACAGCCTTTTTCACTATGCCCACAAAGATGCCTTTTTTTTTCAGGAGCACACCAAAAAAGTCTAGGATACATGTGAATATCATACCCCACTTTATTTTTTCACACACAAAATATTAAAGATATGGCACTAAACTGCATTAACAATGGAGGTAAAAAATCTATTTTAATGGATAGGCTTTAGGCTACCTTAACTGCAAAGTCAGTGAGGCAAAATCTTTCAAAATAATCACCTCAGCTAACATTCTTTTTACTATATAAGGTCTGTGACCTTATTAGATAACAAGACTGGATGCTCAGAGAGCATGAATGTAGTTTATTAACAAAGCATCAATGAAACCTGATAATCAGCATATAAGAACGAAGGATGGCAAGTAGTTTAAGTCTTATAGATATATTGGCAGAGGACAGAATTACTGTTTTTTGAAGAAAATCAAGGGAAATATGCCAAAACAAAACAAAAAATTAGATTATTTATTAAAAGAAAAGGTTATTTAAAGAGGAGAGGAGGATGAAAGACAAAATACAATATTTGGGGGACTGGTTGTTATTGATAGCTATAATTTCTATAAAAAAAAAAAAAAGTAGAGCTTTCTGAAAGCTCTACTTGCAGACCTTCACTGTGCTGTGCTGAATTCTATGTACTGTATTTTCCCTATTCCTGCATATAGTAGGGATGCCAGGCCCTGCTCTTGATTCATCCTCATTGAGAATACAGGCGGTTGATGGAGACAGGGTTAATTAGTTCTCCATATCCTAGACAACTCTTAATGTGTGGTCTCGAGGATGGCTGAGAATGCATTGTACCTGCTTGAAACACCAGCGGCTGGCCATGTGATGGGCCCTCCAATATTGTACCAATAGCATCCCCTGTTGCGGAGCCCTGAGGCTGGCATGTGGGATGCTTTGGAGGACCAGAAGTGAATTCACAGGCATGAGGTTTGCAAAGCTAATCTCAGCGATGGCCTTGGGAACCCTCCCAGGGATGCTGGAATGGGGGTCACATTGTCAGCTCATTCTCTAATGCCCCTGTTTCCCCTTATCAGCTTAGCCAAAAAAGTTTATGCCTAAAATTCCGTAGTTACCTTCCTTAGATCTGCTGGCTTGTTTTTTGTTTGTTTGTTTGTTTTTATCCTGTAGCAACCTCCTAAAACGTGGCAGATAAACTCAACAGCAAGAAGAAATGTGATCACCACAATTATTGCCAGTCTTTGACATGCAGATTTTTATAGCTCTGGCTTATTAACTCTGCACAAGTGGATTTAGAGTGTGTTTCTACAGGAGGAGACAGAGGTGCTAGACAAAAAATCCACCAGGACTTTGCCATGCCAGAAAAGGAGCGGGCTAGCATTTGGTTAATAAAGCCAGCTCCCAAGGAAGCTGTGGATATGGACTGCATACGAAGTACTAATTTTTTTCAGAGCCAATGAGAAAACTGCCTTTTAACTGGACTAAATTAGCTCTTTCATGGGAGAGCAACAAACCAGAGCAAATTGCTCAACAGTATCCCTCTTAAAACGTCAAAAGTACTTTGTCAAGCAGAATCATTATTTATATCACACAGACTTCCTGCATCTGCTTTTACTCTTATCAAGGCCCAGTTCAAAATTATTCACAGAAAGCATCCCCTACAAAGTAATAAAGATAAATGATGTAGTTCACAAAACAGAACAACACCATTCCATCAGAAACTTATATTTTGCTTAGCTCCGGGTTTTTACTTGGCTCAGATTTCTTGCTATCTGTGAAAGATTAAACCTCTAGGGAGCTACTGAATCTGCTGTTTGCAGGTAGAAATTTTCTTCTATTTTAACTAAGAGAGTGTGATAGTCAGGAGAAATCATTATTACAAATCCCTGGAACAGTCTATCTTTTTCAGATGTTCTCACTATTTCTAAATCTACTTTCCTTTTGCATGAGGACCCTTTCCCATTTCAAGGAAGATTAGATATTGGAAGAGAGGGGAAGAAATATGTTTCTTTTCCTTTTTTCCTGTTTAGGTCAGATTTTGAGTGTGTGAGAATGAACATAATTACACTGATTTCAACAGAACTTCCCTGTTTGAAAAATTGAAACTTTGTGAAAACAAATGACTTTCTGTAGTTAGCCTATTCTCTATGAAACTTGGATGCTTTAATTTTACGTTTATTGTTCAATTTGTCCATACGACTATAACACCTTTCTTTTTCATTAACTTCATCTCTCCATCATGTGCTCTCATATCCCCTGATTCTCCATGGTGCTGAGGAATTCAGTATACGATGCAGTAAATGTGTGATAAAACGCTTCAAAAATCCTTGAGCACAACCAACTCCTAATTAACATTCCGTTTCCGCTGAAGCTGGGCAGTGCAATGGAGGTGGCAGGAGGAGGCATTAGTGGAGGTCTCATTAGTCCCCATTTCCTCATTTGTCCCTAGATGTAGTTAATGCTGGCAATCAGTCCTGTGTACAACTGTGTTGCATTCAGGCCTTCCTTATGGTCCTCCTGTCAGGCTTAATTAATCAGCCCTTTTATTCACTGCATTTTGTATATTGGCTTTTAGACTAGAAAAAGTGCAATGAAGAAACATCTCTCCTGAATGCTGTCCTGCATCAGGACTTCATCACTTGGCCCAACACAGAGACCATGCCCATTGCATTACCAAGGGTAGATATCTTAGACCTTAAGCATATTGTGCTTCCAGGGCTGGTCAGGATGCTCTCCCATCCCCACCTTTGACTGCAGGGCTGCATATGCCCTGCTTGGGGAATGCTCTGTATCCTGTGTCATGAACTCTACAGGTGGATATAGTAAGAGGACTGACATAAAAACTTGCCACTTATTGCCTTCTGAAGAAAGGGAATCACTTACAGGAAGAGTTTACTTCACCCCAATTCAAGGCTTATCTAAAAAGCAATTCTTGAATAGTACAGTATAAAAAAAGACTTCAGACTTCTCTTCTGGGCTTAAAGCTAGGCAATTCTATACTCTGAAGTCCACGTTTACTGGCGTTGCCCTGTAATTTGGTGTGCTTCAAAAGGTACTCCATACAGTTAAAGTTCTCATCTTGTCATCTTCTTAGTCTGATATCCAAACTTTCTTAATATTTTCTTTCCAAATGATCTTACTATTGACACATTCACCAATATTTTCCACAGGCATAAAGCTCAAGCCATAACTCTGATAATACTAAAACCTTTCTTAATTTTTTTTAACTTCTATAGTTACTCCACAGCATGTACTTTTACTGAGAATTTTGCTTTTTTGGAGAGGAGCAGAAATAAATTTAGAACAGGAAATGAGTTTACATGCTGGATCTGTTGCCTGCGGTGCAAGATGAGGCAAAAGGAATGAGAACAAGGAGCAGACCTTTAACTTGCTGCTGCATTCTTAAGGTATAATCATCTAAGTGGATAAAAATGAGAGAAGGGGAAGGGGAAATAGTGACAGAACAGTCAACGGATGTCACAAAGAAGCATAAGAAGGAGATCCACACATCTCAACCTGGTAGTAAACACCACGTCTTAACACTTATTTTTGTGATTTTTCTTTCTGGTCTGTCATAGACCGCTCATTCAAACACTTTCTTGGAAGATGATTTAAGAAAGGGAAAAAGCATTTAAGGATCACATAACATCTCTGCCTTTGGCTAATCACAGGCATGCCTCAACTCTAATCTTAAATGATAAATATAATTTCATAAATGATTGCTCATGAATGTGACGTTACACTGATTAGTGGAAAATTGTACACATTTAAAACATCAGTCAAGCCAAAAACTTTCGAAAAACACAAATTGTGGAGCTGGTGATCAGCCTTATCTCTGCTCATAGTGCCTCATGACACATGCACCTGTGGCACATGTATCCTCATTTCTTCATGCAAAAATGGGTAAGACCTGCCCGCTCTGGTTGCCTAGTCCCCATCTCAGGAATGAAGGTTAGTGCATTGTATCTTGGTGTTCACTCTAACTCCACATCCCTGATTTTCAAGGTGTCCTTTTTTATTAAATTCATATTCAGAAAGACACAATATAACGCTATTGCCTTCTGTGGAAGGACACAAATTCCCTTTTTCAGTTGTGTGGTGGGTTAGATTAATTGTTCTGGTGTCTTAACCAGATTCCCAATGCTGCTGCTCATACGCATTCAATGAAGAGGGAGAAGCCATTGCATGCAGCCCCAAGTGCTTCAATGAGTCAACGCAGCCAATGCAACGTGAAAGACCAGGTATCGCATGGTGAGTGACACTCCTGGCTCACTACCAGTGTTCCCATGCTTAACTGTGGGACAATGGTCACACGAGTGACACTTTCTGCTAGCCCTGTGCCACCAGCTATTAGAGAGCTGGTCCAAGACAGATGCAAACAGAACAAGGCAGGCAAAGAGACCCACAGCCAAAATGGAACATGCACCCTACCACCACTGCATGTGAAGAGGAAGTAAAAGGATATACAAACAGTAACGACGTTCCTAGTTATCATAACTTTTCATTGAGCAGTTCTCAAAATAAATGTTTCTTTTCCTTTTAAGCTCCGAAATTAAAACTTAATATGTATTGGAGAGCTATTTCATGGATATTCGTGGCTATTCATCTGGGCTATTCATCAGCTATTTCATCTGTGACTTATACCTTGTTTTAAAGATTTAAATAGATCATTATTGACGTATGGGGATTTGCATGTAGCAACCAGCTTTTTCATTTCATTAGTCATTCAATATTATAACAGGAGAATGATAACAAGCTACTCAAGGGTCCATCATGGGTAAAGATATGAACCTGTAAGGCATTAACTTTTTTTTGGAAAAGGTTGTCCCTTTGTTCACAGGTACCGATTTCTACAGATAACAGTAAGACAAGCGAATATTAAATCATTTTTATTGGCTAGAATCCGGAAAATCCAGGTTCACTAAAGCCTTACTATATAATATAATTAAACTGTCAAATTTTTTCTTTTAAATAATTAAATACAGTATCAAACCCAGCATTAACAAATTATGTATCTAATGTCTCTTCCTGGACAATTTGACTGAGGAGGCTTTGAACCATGCTTTCAGTTTCTTTTATTCAACAAACTGGTTTTGCTTCTCATTCAGTCATCAGATGAATTAATATTATTAGTCAGTGCAGATGGTAAGCTCCATGTATGTATGTTATTAGGACTTCACAGTTACTGTCAGTCATGAAGATAATCTTGCAACGCTTCTGACCTGCTCCACATATTAGCAGTAAAGGCTCAATACAAATCTGATGAAAGTCAGATTTGTCAGTAGATTCAGTGTTTTCCAGTTCAACCTATCACCATATTATGTTAACTGAAAATATATAAGCAGCCTGAGTCAAAAAATTGCAAATAATGAAACAGAAATTACAGAAATATGATCACAAAGTGGATGCTTCAAGAGTAGCTTTCAATTTCTAAAGTAGTTGCTACCATTTTTCTACAAAATATATTTCAGAGCCTTGCTACTTCACATGAACTGGGGAGATCTAAAGGGAACCAATGACACAGGAGAACCCGAAGAAATAAAAAAAAAGCAGCAAACAAATAAGATCCATTTGTAAACATAGAGATTACAAACTGTATTCTCTCTATTAAGAAATTAAGATGGTCGTTTCATCTACAAGTACTAAACAGGTCCTGGTGGGTACGTTTCCACTGTACACGCTGGTTTTCTGGAGTGAATTATGCCAACCACCAGAGGAAGGAGTGGAACCATGGACCTGCTCCTGGGAACAACCTCATGCCCTGGGTCTCCTGCTAAGTGAAGACATTCAGTCTGGATGGTGACGGCAGCCCATGGATTGTAGTATCAGTTCCTGAGCAGACCTGAGCGGTAGGTCTTGCCAGGCGGGTTGCATTTAAACAGTATATCCTGGCAGCATCTTGTCTCTGTTGTTAGCTACTTTGGTACGCACATGCCTTCCCAGGGCTGCTTGCACTGAGAATGTGATTTTGCTGCCATTGTGCAACATTCTTCACCATACAAATATGTCTGCACATCACTGACACATCAGAGCCCGGGTAGCTGGTGCGAGTCTGTTTTTACACCGGCCCTGTGTGATGATTTAAGCTTCGAAGCCATACAGTGTTTTCCATCAGCTTCTACGTGACACTGAGTAGTTAGAATTTCCATTGTCATACACTGCAAGTTCTCAAAGCAGCACATTCGATAATACTTCAGCAAACACAGAGCTCTGCTTCTGTCCTTGCAAAACCTGATCAATATTCTGGACCTACGCTGCCAGAAAACAACTTATATATTGGAATCATCCCGCAAATTATTAATTAATTAATCACAGAAATATCTGTCTCTTACGATGAAAAATATCTAGGCACTTCTGATTAGTATAACCAAAAAAGTTATAATTAGATAGAAAACTTTTCCATTTAAGCTCTGCATTATTTGCCCAGATCAGTGAAATATTAGTATTTACACCAAATCCACAAAGAGGCTTTGCAATATCTTACCATGCTCAGGGGTTTAATAAAGCTATTTCTGCAGATTGTCTTGAGGATTCTACTTAATTAATTAACTTAATTAATAATGCTATATGAAGACTTTTGAAGAGAAAATGCATTCTGGTTAATTTCTTAGCACAGCTAAGGTTGCCAATCTGCGAGAAATCCTACTGAAAGCAGTACTCAGGAAGGGGGCACCACTGACAATGATACCTTATTTTGCCAGTTTAAACTGATCTGGAATTCCTGAGGTCTGCGCAGCTTCCGACTTTAGACTGGGTGAGCATAGAAGAACCATCTTCCCTCCCTCCTTGTTTCTGCTACCTCCATTAGAAGTTAGGTACAACTGAAATCTTAACGACATCAAAGACAGTAAATTTGCACAGCATTGTCCTGGCAATCAAACGTGTTCTGCTTACACCAACACTACCAGCACACAAATCAGTTTTGAAGCAGGCCGTAGCTGTTGTCTTTTTCAAAGTAACAGCTAAGCTCAGCTTAGTGTCATGCTAGAGAAAACATCCTAGTTAACATATTTTTTAACATAATCGGTCCCCTGTTACAGAAAAGGTGCCCATGCCAAGCACTTTCAGCTTCCCAAGATCAAAACGTTTTGGCAATAGTTTAGGCAGTATTTGATGTTCTCCCTCAAGTACTCATAACGTAAAAATGTTCACGTGTACAAATATGCATTCTTATCAAGCTACAATAGTACAATCAAATTAGTGAAAAACTTAGATATCAAGCAGAGCTCTAAAAATTAATGATTTCTTTTTCATATATATAGATGTAAGATGTCATTTCATAATTTTATGCCAGTTACCTATGCAGGAGTCAAGAAAACATTATATTTTTCTTTTCTTCTGGATTCTGAAATATACTTAAAACAGTTAAATAAAAGGAAAATACGAGCACGGAATATGCAATTGTTCTTTTAATTACTGTATTTTGGAGATACACATATATCCTTTTGTTACACAGGATATCTAGTATTATTACTTGCATTTCAATATAAATGTTATAATAAATTGCATTATATTTCCCCTACAAGATTAATTTATGAAACCATATTGTGGTTGATGGTGGCAGCTGAACCCCTCAATGGAATTAATTAAAGGATAATCTCCATTGCTTTGTAGCGTACAAACCAATAAATGGCTGCTGAGATTAATAGCTGAAGCGAAGCTAAAGTGTTTAAGGAATTTCAAACCCCATTTATTACACACACCCTACAAAGCAGGAGAGATTATAGCTGTACAGCAAACTGGAACATCAAAAAAACCCAAAACAAAACCAAAAAGAAGCCCACACAAGGAAAACATCATTTCCTTCCCTCGTGAATATTTGAAAGTGATGCTTCTTTGTTCAACAATTCTGTGGCATACAGATGAACTTGGCTAGAATGAAAAAGAAACAGGGATGAAGCTAAAAATGTGTGTTGGCTCTTTTGATTGTTCATCTAAAACAAGGAGTACCCAGGGAAAACACTTATAAAAAATTAGAATGGGACATTATTGATGAAAATACAAGCAAATGTTTTAAAGAGGGTTTGTTTGCAAAATCTGAAATTTTCGTATTCAAGACAGCATTTCCCAAACACAAACTGAGAAATGATAAGGCTTGGAAGGCGTTTGAAGAATGTTTTCTTTAGAGCAGTGACTGTGGTATCCTTTAGATGAAATTGCTTCTGCATCTTCACCGAATCTCTTTAGCTGACGGAAATGAGTTTCGTGTGATATTCAGGCGTCCTTTTGTCTTTGGAAGGAGCAAATGGGATACACGTGTATGCTACAGCAGATAGGATGTTGTGCTTTGAAAGTTTGCCCAAGTGACAATTTTTCAATGCCATTTTCAAGGGAGTTGTATAAAACTTCTTTGGCAGCAACTGGTTTATTCTAGTTTTTATTAAGTGAATTGAAGGCTTTTTTTAAGTAACAAAACACACTACCTTGTCTCATTCCCTTTGCATCAAATATTATCCTTAGCTTTGATTTCTTCCTGAATATAAGTAAGTCTAATAAGCACTCCCTATAAGCATTTTATTTAATTCTTCTTTTCATTTTATTCTTCCACAAAAATCACTGGCAAATTATGAAATTTCCATTTTAAAAGCGGTTTTCACTTTATTTTTCTGGCTATAGAAAATTAATGAAGTTTAAAGTTAATGAGGTATAGTTTATGGGTTAAACTCACCCTACCCACTGTGCATCTTTAAAGCTGATGATGGCTCAGCTTTCTAAATAAAATATATTAATTGTCATCTGAGGACAAAGACTTGTTTCAGGATAACAAATGTATTTAACAGAAAAGGGAAAAAAAAGTGAAGTATATGCCTCACTGCCTGGTCTGCTAGCATCTGCTCTGGTTTCACGTCTGCCTGTGAAACCTGCCTCAAGAGCAGCTCGCTCTCTCAATCCATCTGTGCAAGCGGGAAAGGGAAAGAAACGGAAATCTCCCAGGATGTGTGGCCACTTTATCATTCCTTCTGAGCTTAACCCTTTGGAAAGCAATGGGAAACACCAAGTCTGTAATGGAAGAAGCAGAATACAAAGAATCTCACTTCTGTTAGCCAGTAATGTTTTGAAGGTAATAGAGTTACATTAATCATCTGACTGAGAATTATAACCAATAAAGTTAAGTCCAAAAATATATTTACAATAATGAGCTGAGAAGGTCATTCTTTGCATTCTTTTCAATATCGCTTTCTCAGCATTAAAATGACGAGTAAGTTTACTTCAGCTTCTTTTTCTTTAGCCCTTATTTACAAAGGAGGAATTTTACTGCATTACTGCAAATTATTCCTAGATGTTCTGTAGAATTGTGGTCTTCCACATTGGTGGAAGGATGGTGTCCTTTACATTTCTTTAAACCCATACTGCGCTAACCTGAATTTATAAGCAAGTCCTTTTTGTATACAAGCCTACCATAATGCAAATAATTTGACAAACAGGAATACAGCACTAAAAATGGAAACATAAAGAGGAAAAGTACCAAACTGTTCAAAACATCACAAAAATGTTGAGGTTTGGGGTGGTTTCTTTATTGGCCAGATCCTAAATATTGGCCAGATCCTAAATTGATCTGAACTGTGAAAAAAAATCTCAATTTTCTTTTTTAACAGATATCAGCAGATATTTTATTTAAAATATTTTAATTTTCCCAAAAATCAAATTTCTAAAGTCCTACCGTAAAATGAATATTTTAAAAGACTACCTTGTGAATCTGGAGGCTTGAGTTATTTTGTACACTCAGAGTTGAAGCTGGCGAGGCACCGAGAGTTTCCACCTTTTTCTGCAGAGCTGAGGCCTTTTTCCTGCTTTACTGAGTGAGGTCTTTCTCCCTCTAAAGATCATATTTAGTCCATAATTCTCATATAAATTTCAATGTATCCACTAACCAATGTATGACTGACACTGCCTCATATGAAAGGTCTGAGTTTCATCCCCAGCGATAACTTTTCACTTTGTAAAGCATTTTTAGACAGCTCAGATGAAGTATAGTAGGTATTATATACTATGATACTTCTATAAACAACATGAATAATCATTTTTATCCTCTATATTTAATCATTATCATTTGAGTCCTAACTTTAGGAAGTTCCTTCCACTGATGCAAACATGTCCCTTTGATCTGAAGATCATTCATCTATGATACGAGTACTTCCCTATATCCTTTTATATATATGTACCTTTAATGCCTTGTTAATATGTGACAGAAAACAGTTGAGTTTTCTATTCATTACGTGAATATTATATCATTTACTAGCAGCATGACTTTTTGCAATCCCAATGCTCAACCTTATGTTGTGCACTGCTTCTGAGCCAGGTGGGATTCATCCCAGTTTTTGGCATTTGTCGGACAAGAATCTTTATCTGAGCTTAACTGACATTCAAACTTGAAAAAGCCTGGTTATCTCTGAAGAGCTATTGAACATCCTTAAGAAAGGCTTTGAAATGAAGACAGAGAACTGAGTATTTAAAATAAGACTCAATGAATTAGCTACCTACAGGCTCTTTCCAGTTTAAATTTGACTTGGTCTTCTGGTGAGCACAGCAGGAAAATGGCCATGTGAACCAGCTGCACAAGGCTAACCTGTTGCAAGCAAGATACTGAGGTGGGAAATATAAATCTCTTCCTCAGCAGGGACTTGTGCGACCAGTCAGCACAGGAGCCGCCAGGGTAGCGCACACCGCTCCGGGCACGCTCCCCCACTGCCATTCCTCCAGCCAGTGTATTACAGCTGCAAGGGACCTGCTGTCTACTTGGCTGCCAACGAAGAGCACAGACTCACTCCTTTACATTTATGTGTTGCTAAATGCAAAGCTTCCACCAATTTCTGTGCATTCTTATACTCCAAATCAAAATCACAGTGATCATTCTGGAAATAGTGATGCAGAGCCTTCTCTTTCTTGCCTATTTGGGCTTATAGCTTCTCTTTGACCTATTACTCTTCTCCTTCTTGGGCAATTTTATAGTTTGGCACCTGTAATATACTTCTGTGAATTGCCTTTAGCAAACAAGATTGCTGGTTCCATCTCTGAGTGCTGAACTAGAATCAGGTGAATCCCTAATGCTAAACCAATTTTCTATAGTTACCTTTTGCCAAGAAGCACCATTCCTAGGAGACTGAGACAGTTTCTCAACATAGCTTCAACGGTGCTGCCCATCGAATCAGATAAAATAATAGAAAAATACTAGGGAAAATGTACTTTAAATACTTTCATGCATTATTTATGTTTGGCGCTTCTATTTCATAATAGTTACATAAATATGTAGGGCAAATTTCTTGATTCTGATAAACATTGCAAATGCCTGTAGTTCCAAATGCCTATATTCCATGCAAAATTCCCTTTAGTGGCCAAAATAAAAATAATAAAAAAAACGGTTTACACATTTATAGGACTTTTCATCCAAGAGCCTCCAAGGGCCTGCAGAGATATGTTCATAGTAACATTTTCATCTTACATCTAAGGAAATCAAAGGCTAGCAAGATTAAAGCCCAAACCTTTAAAGATGCCTTTGGAATTAATTGGAGCCTTGAAAACCTTTCAGGATCTGCATCTAAGTGACTTGTCCAAGGATGCACCCTGCAAAGAACTGGAAAATAAAATACAGGTGTCATGGATTCCTTTTTCATTATTTCAAGGCCACCAAAGAGGAATTATGCATATAGAACAAGCATAGCTAAACAACTTAATGCAATTCATAGAAGAGAGATTTCCCCATTAGATGTAGTCTCGTAGTACTCATATGACCCTCCAGATAAGCTTGTTGCCTCACGATAGCAAGCATAGACAATCACGGTATATAAACAGTCTACAGGGTAATGTACAGTCTTGTCATACATTGCATTTGCAGAGACCTCTAAACGTGCAGGAATTGCCATCACAAGTCACGATCAGGCGTGTGTCTGTGCATGTGTGTGTACCTGCACACACGTTCAGCCCCAGAGGGTTATTTGGCCAGTGAATGGGAGTCAGGTTATGATGGTTTTGACCATTTGAGCTTAGAACACTAACTTTCCTAGCTGAACAGCAGAAAAAGGGCTGTTTCTTTCGAAAGATAATCAGAGTCCCAAAAGGAGTTGTCTGAAGTTGGATGATGTGAATATATCCCTCAAGAGATCCATACCCCAAATCAAGTCCAGCTGTTTAGATTCTTCATTTATGTTCCATGCTGACACACAGGGAAACGTATCAGCAAGAAGGGAGGGGAAGGAGGAACCACGTTTGAGTAAGCTACCTTTTTTTTTCAGAATTTTACAGAAATTTAGAAGAATTCTGTACTTCATAACATGCTGACATGGTTTCTGTCAATGACATTGACTAAAATGTCATCCTGCTTCTCTTGAAAGCATCACTGTTTTTAATGGTAAAATATTGGACTTTAAAGGCATTATATATTTTATTTAACATTCTGGTATTAAATATTCTGCTACGCAAGTCAAAGGCTTACAAGATGAATTAAATTTATATTCAACATCTATAGTCCTCTGTACTTTTTCTATGTGTTTTACATATATAATAAATTTATGTTGCAATATAGAATTTTACTCTATAGGATTAAGTAATTTATTATTTTTTATAATTAAATATCTGCATTTGTTTTCAGGATTTTTTTTAATTTCTGAAATGTTAATATTTCTCAGCTTGGTGCTTTGAAGAAAATATTGACCTAAAACAGTATAGCATGCTTTGAAAATTACAGGTATGAAGAAAATTGGAATGAAAAAGAAACCTCCTGGGTGAGATTATTCACCAGGAAACACAGAAATAATAAATAGATCATAATTTTTGAAAGAGAAAAAACCCTGGAGCAGGTGAGATTTGCATACTAATTAGAGACAGGGTTTATTCAGGCTCACAGGCCAATCTATCTTCCATCACAAGACAGCATCTGTTTTAGAAGATTCAACTCTTTTTAGGTTGGCTGTTGGTGTTATAAAAACTGAAATATTTTTCAGCTTTCATTAATATTCTTGCTTTTGGGGGTTTACAATTCAGTGAGTATTACTTTTTTCATGTTTAAGGTAATTCTGTTTAGAAGTGATTCTTATTGAAAAAATAATTTCACCATTTTCCATTTATGTTAAAAAAAAAGTGCGCCTAAGGGGTGTGATTTGCAAAATAGTTAAAAATCAACCAGACGTTGCACAAAATATGTACTATCCAAAATCTATAAGAGCAAAAATATACAGGGCTGGAAGGGATCTTATTGCTGAAAACTGATGTTAATAAGTGACCCTCACTTAATATTTAACTGCATTTCTATTACCCCAATCCTAAAGGCTATTCACCTTCTCCTATATGATATCCCACTCCTCTGTATTACTGATGACATTCTGCCTATCTGACATGAGCGAATTTCACCAGCCCACTCACAATATTTACCAATATCAATACTGAAATTATTAAACAAAAAAATTACCTCCGGACCATTTTCATAAAAGTTCCAGCTGTAAACTCCCTGCAGCACAATACTTCCCAACTTGTCACTGTGGTCATCTGCTCATTTGAAAATTCCTTACCCTCTTTATGATTCTTTTTACTAAGCCCCATGTTTTCCTTTCTAATTGTTTCCAGTGCATCACTGTACTTGACATATATATTAGCTTCCACACCAATTTTATTATCTAAAAATATTCATTAATTTGAGCGATCTTCATTTCTGGATATCTATCTTGATTTGATTGCAATGAAAAGAGTTAGATGAAAATATAGTTTTAAATGTTTCAAAGTGAATTTGTACAAAACTGGAGGTATCTAATACCTTGTGAACTCAATTAAAAACTTGTGCTCAGTCCCACAGGAAGAAATTGCATCAGAAAATTTAAAAGAATGAAAGGAGTTACGGTGTCAGTTACTTTAATCATTTTAATTCATATTAAACTGAAATACTATATACAGAAATGTTCTACTACTAGCATGGATTCCTTTCCCAGACCACAGTTTAGTCACTTATAAGATACTGGCAATTCTTTCTTAGTCATAAAACACTTGTTACCGAGAAAATTAGTTTTCATCAGTCACATACATATGCACAAGATGCGCCTGAAATAGTTATCTGATCAGTGCTCCAATTTTAAACAAACACAATGCCCAAGGGCTGTTATGCTTCTTCTTCTCCTAGATGGACTTTCTGTTTCTACCTGAATTTTTTTTTCCCGATAACATTTGAAGGCTATGGTCTTCATTTGCAATTTCCATCTGTTCACTCACGGACATGTGACAGCTCTAATTTGAGCATATTTGGCAAATTTACTTGACTCTTGTATGATTCTTTGGCGATGATGGTCACTTTTGCACCCAGCCTCAGCAAACATGGCCTTCTCACCTGCTGGTGAGAAGGAAATACACCTCCCCTTCTCTCTATAAAAGCAGGGATTATAGCAGGATTACTGGAATCTCATATTCTGTGGAAGCAATTGTTGCCTTTACTGGACTTGTATTCTGACCCAGAAAAGTAATAGTAATAATGGGTTTGGTAGTGCCATTCGTTTGTCACCTTACTTTGCCTTCGTACAGCTGACTTTATGGCCAAAAAACTGCTGTGCAGTCTGCCCTGTCCCCTATTGAAGAGCAGTTTAATCAAATACAGGCTATTTCATTCATCTGTCAAATCTCTATTTAAAGCTAAAGGGGGAGTTTCACTTGAGCAAGACTTGAGAGTCAAGTCTTCCTCAACTACTGAAATGCAGTGCTATATTATTGCACCGGTTATTAAAAGACTATGATAAGAATGTTGTGGTTCAGAAAACACGGACCTGAGCAAGACAATATAAGTTTTTGCAGCATTAAAGGGAATGACAATTAGCTCAGTACAGCTAATGTGGAAAATGTTCCCTCTTTACAAAGCCACATGTTTTGAGAGAGCTGTAGCAATTCGTCTTGAGACACGATGCCATTCCCAAAACTTCTGCTTGTAGGAGTCTTTTGCAGATCTTACTTACTTTGGTTTTGCATAAGCAAAACGAGTTTGGCCAATGGTTCTATCTCTACGTAGACTGATCCCAGTATAAACCTGTCTAGAAGCAGCTTCAGGCAGGAAGATCATCGCAATGCAGCCAAGACAAAATCACAGCCTCTCAGATGTTAATGGAAACCTTGCCTTTAACTACCCCAGAATGAGAATTTCACTCTCTCTCTCTCTGGTTTAACACTTGTCTCTACAAGACTTATTTTACAACTGTGAATAAATGTTCACCTACATCCAACAGACAGGCTTCGGAGCACTGCAGCTGCTTCACAGCGTGCTAACGGCAGAAAGCAGGACGCAGGGGTGATGAGCACAGCGTGGAGGTATTCCGCAGTGATGCTGAGCCACCCGAGCGGGGACCAAATAATTTCCCTTCCTCGCAACTAGTACAGAGAATGGCCAGGGGAAATAGGACAGGGCTCAGCCTTCCTGGCAGTCTCGGAATGTGGTAATAACTCCTTGGCTACTGGCAGCAAAAGGAATTTTTGAGCAGCCCTCCGTCACGGAGAACCACTTTAAGGAGTGCAAAGACAACTGTACGCCCTTTTACACAAATAATGTCACACACAGCTGTTGTGAATGAATGCCAGGTACGAAGAAAAATGCTTTCTCATGACTGGGTATTACACGTCCTCCTCAGTTTGCAAAGGTCCCTGTGTAATATCCATTTTTAACGCTTTCTTCCAGTCGCAGTACAATCTTCATGAGATAACCATAAATAAACTGGTTCCACTTTAATGAATCCGAGTATATCATTAGTGAACTGCGTTCTGTTATTTCAAATGGAACAGAAAACTATACACTCCAACAATAATAATTAACAACAAAATGCCTGCTCGTGATATATATATTCATTTATTTTGTAACACTGCAATGGTGTTCAAAGGCATAACTGAATTACACCTTGCCATGAACACTGAACTTCAGGACAACAGGTTTTCAACTCTTTTAATCACAAACTAATTTTTCCTTGCTGAGAAATACTCATCTTCCTGATGGCAAAATTTAATTAATGTTGTCTTAGGTTTCTGAGTGTAATATTGGTTGGTATTGTTGCTGTTATGAAGTAAAACAACTAACGTTGATAACATTGTGCATTTCCAACCTTTTACAAAGGAGTGTAATTTTAAAAGGACAGAAGAGAAAAATAAACAGACTAGACAAATATATAGCAGATAAAATATAAACATGGTCATATACTGTCAACTTTTAACAGGGGCTCCCTGTAGCCTTTCACAAACCCGAAAACGCATTGTATTATTCATTACTTCAATTTAATTACAGAATCATGAAAGCGAATTAGAAGAGACCTCAAAAAGTCATCCAGTCTGTGCCTTGACATGTGATGTCTGACCCGGGCATTAGTCTCAGTACGTAATCAATCAGCTTTACAAATTGAAGAATAAACACAATTTTCCTTATATTACTTACAAAAATCTATCTCAAAAAGTGTGACAAAACCCATCATAGGACAACTTCTTTTTTTATGTATGGAAACCCACATTAACCACTTGTGCTGGCCATGATTCATAACTCCTTTTTATGCAGGATAAATTACCTTGCTTCATCTTTCTCACCCAGTGGTATAAACTGCTGTATGACCTAATTAATATATTCTGTACAATAATAGGTCTAGATATTAAATACAGGCTATAGCAATTTATAATAAATGAGGTGTCACAGATAGAAAGCAAATTAAAGGAAGTATTAGTTATTAACCAGAGAAAACAATATAACAATTAAAGAGAGGACAATAGCCAGGTTACTTACCTTCCAAAAGGATGTTCCGTAAAAAAGGCATACAAGATGCAGTCTGCATTTATTTTACTTGGTTGAAAATTATTACTGAGCTTAATGGATATTTTTCATGAGGATTGGGCTGACTGATATTAAATGAGGGCAATTACCTTGACGAAGTATTAAGTAAAGAATTTCAGATGCATGATGTCAGGAACTGAGAAAGCGTATTCACAATAATATTAATCTGATTATTTTTATAATGAAGCATATTTTAATTTCCACTTGAGTTATTTCCTGATTTTTTAGAGATAATGAGCACTATCAGCTGCAAGTAAAGTCAATAGCATCACAGCTACCATTTCTGAAAGTCTGACTCTTCGCCTACACCGGAGAATTTACTCCACGGTTAATTCCACACCCAGCACTGCAATCCACAGCATTTGCACCACCTAATAATCCCAATACTGCAACAGAATGCATGGATAAGCAGAAGACATACGGAATTAGGTTTAAGAAATTATTTCTAAACAGTCTCCTCTATTTATTGTCAATGTTTCTATAGCAGAGAGGTGTAGTGATGCCTACTAGTAGTTCTTTACTTTCCTAAAATATACTTACAAAATGTTTAGAGCATGATATTACGTGGTTTATCCTACATTATTAAATCTGAACATTCCATATCAAATCAACGTAGAAAATATTTTTCAGAAAGATCATACTTGCTGCAATCTTTATTTATAATCCCCAATTCACAAACGGTGTCCTAATCATTCATGCAAATTAGCAGTTGTAATCAGTGGTGTAACTTTAGAAATGAACTTGTTTTATAAATTACACAAAACGCAATGGAAAACTCCATCCTGAGCTTAAAAATGTCAAGTGTAATTTTGTTGCATGTCAGAGACAACTACATATTCTATGTATGTAAAGAATTTGCCATGAACATAACCCACTTTAGTGGCTGTGGAAAATACAAAGATGCTCAGTAATAATAAATAAATACATTAAAAAATACAGTTATATTAAATTTAGCTTCTGCAGTGGGCCAGATCTAGCACAGGAGTAAATCAATAGAACTCTATAGAAGCTAAACTATTTCTGACAATTTGCTCTGGATCTGGCCCTCTATGTCTCACTGAAATAATTTTTTTAAATGATTAAGTAAAGTACTGCACATATAAGGCATTGATTTTTGTCATTGATTTTGTGCTGGCAAAGCTTGAGCGTTTTATGTATTTACAGCTGTCTGTTGGCAAGGAATAATTCATTCACTCCAAATGAAACACGCTCTTGAAGCTTATAAAACCAGCATTTTTCTAGACTAGATTTACAAACAGCTTCTTCAAATAAAAAGTTAGAAAATGTACTTTAAATCACTGAAACAAAAGCAAAAGTCTGTTTCTTGACTTTTTTTTTGGCTCGACAAATAAATAAGACAGATATAGATTATATTTTCCTCCCAAGAGACTGTTCCATTGGCAGAGAGCAAAGATCAATGATGAATCATCATCTCATAACAAAATATTTCCAGTGACAAAATGAAGCGTATTGCTTAGTATTTTTGGTTAAATACGTATGTAGGAAAATTTTGGTTGCCTGTCAGCGTGTCTTTTCCTAACTAGACAAATCCATCCATCATTTCGCAGGGAGAGCAGCCTTTCCTTTTTGGCTGATGAGAAGTAATTTCAGACGCAGGTCTAGCATGAGCAGAACCTACCTCTCATTCATTTCAAAGCCTCTCTTGTGTCATATTCTAACACGACAATAAAAAGCTATTACCTATATACAAGAGAATAACACCCTCACAGAGACCACCACCTATTCATTTAAACCACTGAGCTTCCCCCAAGTCTCAACTGGTTAATGTTTTATTCCAGAAGAAAATATTTATTTCTTCTCTCTTTTAGAACATGTGTCCACCAATGTGAAAGTAGAGAATACTGCTAGCTACAAGGGCTTTGCTAAAAAGGAGAATGAGTAGTAAAGAGAGTTTTTCCACACCTACCAGCCGTATATTTTCTCTTTTTACCCATCTGAGTGACCTTTGGTGAGCACAACATCTAGACTAGAATGTAGGTTTACTAGTATTGGGGGCTAATTTTTCAACATATCTATAGTGGTTGAAAACACAGCTGTTAAAATATTAGCTTTGAAATCTTACAGAGTGACGGATAACTCAATTTATGAATCCTCAACAAAAATTTTAATGGCTGAGGGTTTTATTCCCATTTCAATGATGGGAAAAAATAAGGCAGAGAAGGAACAGTTCAAAAGCATTGGAATGACCAGGAGAGTCAAGAGATGTAGAACAAGTTGCAAACCTAGCTCTGTCCATAGAGAAAACTGATGGTATTTAGGAAACATGAATGGGGTTTACGTTCAAGTTTTAGATTGACTGAAAGTTCCAGCAAATCAGCTTTAAACGCACTATTTACAGAAACTCTCACAAATAAAATCACCAAACTCAAATCTCAGATCATAGAATCATAGAATCATTTAGGTTGGAAAAGACCCTTGGGATCATCGAGTCCAACCATCAACCCCACTCTACAGAGTTCTCCCGTACACCATATCCCCCAACACCACACCTAAACGACTCTTAAGCACATTCAGGGATGGTGACTCCACCACCTCCCTGGGCAGCCTATTCCAGTCTCTGACCACTCTTTCTGAGATTCCAGGTGTCTCTTCACTGGTGAGGCAACTAAGCAGTAACCATTGGAACGACATGACCAGGACCTCTTGTGCACTATTTCATTAAAAATTAAGAGTAGAATAGGGAAAGTTTATACCACATTTCTGTCACCTATACGTTTTCTTAATCCCATACTTACATTATTATTGAGCAGTTTTTTTCCTTTCAATAAACATCAGTATTTGGCACACCATTTATTTCTGATTCAACTCACAGAGGCATATTCTTTCAGTTTAACATGCTGGTACTATGTTCTCAGAAATGTTCAGAGAAGACTGACTACAGCCACATTCTGGCAACAACCTTGCCTTTTTCTAGCATTGAAGAGAGGTAAGGAAAAGCTGCCTTTTAAGACCTTTAAGGATCCCACCAGTATGAGAGAATTAACAGCAGCTATAGCTTGTAACCATATCTTACCCCTCTACCCAATGGTACATGCCAGGACCCTGAAAAATTACGACCAGACTTTGACAATTCCTGCCTAAAAAATCCTTCTTGGGAGCCAATGGCAGAAATGAATGCAGCTGCTAATCTAAGGAATTACAAGGGTGAAAAGCAGGTAGGCAGATACCTCTGCTTTGACTCTCCAAACTCTTAGGTCCTTCATTAAGCGCAGCTTCCTCAGGCCCCAGAAGCGCATTTGAATGGGGCTGAATAAAACTTGCGGTGAAAATGCTTCGTCCTTACATTTTCCTATTCACACATTCAGAAAGCTTCTGCAAAGTATGTTCAAAAAAATTTCAAATTTTATCCTTTGTTTGATTGTTTTCAGGGATGTTACAGTATCATCTCAAAGATCCATATTTATCAGTCTTGAAAGATCTGCCAGCAGTGTGGGCATTCCCTAATAAAGCATAAGGAACTTGTCGTAACACCATTTCTTGCTGCACAGCTCCTTTTTTAAAATTGTGGTTTCGTTACGATACCTTGCATCGACAAGAAGGTATGTGGTTCCAACTAACAAAATAATTTGACTAACAAGAACAAAGAGCCTCTGAAAGACTACATGATATGCACACCACAAGGTCAACAGATCCTACCTACTAACCCATCTTACACTTTATCCATGAGGCGACAGCTGAAGCTCAGGTGCCATGCATATATTTTCGGGTTTTATCCCTTGTATATATTCATTCTCCTCCTGCACCCTTTCTTTCATACTGAAAAGCTGAGTTTCAGAGAGATTAAGCTAAGTAGCATATATTAACTATGGCTCATTACACATACCAATGGAAAAAAAATAATATTAGTTCTAAAACACAGAAAAGAAAAAAAAAAGTGTTACAGTAATGACTTTTTCAACTTATGAATATTTTTTTCTTTATCAAAAGATTTAATCCTGCAGTTAAAATTGCATCTTGCATGGCATGATCCTTTATCCCTCTCAGCCATACTGGCTCCAAAGCATACTTCCCAAACCAAATTGCCATTTTTGGTCCAAAGCAGAACAATCAGAAAAATGGTGTTTTGACAGCTGAGCATCTGATGACTGCATCACTTGAACCCTTCGGTTATTTAACCCTTCTCAAGATTTAACATAATAACATGCTCTATTGTATCTCTAATAATCAATCTAAAAATTGGGTTATCAAATGGTGGCACATTTATAGAGCATCCTTTACATTTAAGACCTCAGCAGGCCTAATTAATGCCAAAATTTCTGGGATCCATTAATACACTGTCTTTGTCAATAGGGTTTTTGCTAAGTAGGGCATACCTTAGTCTATGTAAAATGTCTGATTGATTATAATCAATACACTATTCGAGACACGAGACAGATTTTTCTGCAGCAGTGTGCAACGTAAAATGGCTAAAAAATATGCAAGCTTGTGCCCACCACCTTTCATCAGAAACAACTGACTTTCTAACTACTCTTTCGCTATGAATAATGCATTCTTCTAAATCCTCTCAAAATGCAAAGGAGAGGCTCTAGAGCTAAATAGCTTTCACTGAAAAGATGGTTTCCAAGTTTATCGTTTCTGTGCTCAGGTTTCATGTGCATCACATTTTCCCTCTCCCTCCACACACATCACACACATGCATTACCTCAACATTTTCAAAGCTCCATTAGTCATTCTGCAATAAGACTGAAATGGTCTTCCCAGTATAGAACTAATCAGTGTGCTTCCCACAACTTATCACTAAAAGGAAGCAAACCCCATTACATATGCTATGAACAAGTTATGAGCTAGAACCAGGTAATCAATTCTCCATTGATTTAATGGAGACATCTTATCAATTCATACCAGCTGTGAATATTGCTCACTATGTGTAAAAATGTCCCGGCCACGGTATTTTTAAAATTTTAGCTTAACTTCAAATAAACTTTAGCTTTGGTAGCCTTCTCGCCTTTTATGATTTGCTTATGAGATTATTTGCATTTGATTTTGCAGGATTAGTGAAAAGATTTCACATATGTTGGTAGCTCTGTAGAGGAACACATCCAGTTGACAGACGGAGGCTTCCACGTGAAACTGAAATCCTAAAGAGAGGAAAGGAGGAGAGTAGAGAGAGGGGCATCGTAGCAAAGGTCCAGGCACTAATTATTTCTGTTGTGCATACACATCCTCCAGTCAGATACCATGCTCCTCCCACTGTCCAGTACCTTTGCAGTTTCTACATGGTTTTTTTCTTTCTTACACCAGTCTCCTAAATATCTGCAGGAGGGAAGTCCCATAAAATGTTACTATACTCTCATTGTTGGTCAAATACTGAAGCTCATCACTGAAATTAACTAGATTATTTTGTTCAGCTCAAAGAAAGTTAACTTTAGTGCATGTATGTAGAAGTTAGCCATAATAAATGGACAATTTACATCAACAGGAAAATTATTTTCATACTGTCAGCTTTCTATAAGGAAAATATAATATCCCATATCTGCATTCCAATGATTTTTTATCTCTGTACTTTTAAACAAATATGGAAGAAAAGTAACTAATACAAGTGTTTATTTTCAAAGTGCAATCAATGTCATCTTCAGCCCTAATGATCATAGGAAAGAGACTAATAGGGAAGCTGTCACCAGATGAATTAATTAATACATGTTTAGTAAAAGAAACAGGTTGTTGCTGGACTAGTCTCCTGTTTTCCAGCAAATGCCCTTCATTCCTGTTCAATGGACAAGGAAATTCTCTTTCTTTATGCCCTGTCTTCCTACTGGAAAAACTGTGCCCACAGCCCAAAACACTGATCCTCTACAAGTGGTTTAGGGAGCACTTGTTTAGATGGGGGATTTTTACAGAGGATTGAACTGAAAAGAGACGTTTGAGCTGTGGGTTTGAAGCCACACTAACATAGCACTGAATTTGACCTAATAAACCATACCCAGAGTCTTCTGAAAGTCACATAAACACTACAACGTCTCAGAAACATCGAAGCTGGGGTGAGAAGGACTGCACATGTGTCTACACTGTAGATGTGTCCTCAGAAAAAAGGCTGAGAAAAAGATTTTTGGGAAAAATGTTGCCTAAAAGAAGCCTAGAGACTTGAGTGACAAAGTTCTCTCCCATTGCCTGCCTTCTGCTGTGTATAAGGAAACTTCTTTTTGTTCATTTTTCTAAATAAACCTGACTTCATAAAAATAATAATTCCATTAAGAATACTATCTAAAACCAGAAAGGACCTATGTAACCCCCAAATATTCAAATAGATTTTGTTTGGTAACATGTTTTTGAAAATCACTGATTTAGATTATAACCCTTTTCTATACACTATACATGTAATATCATCAAAATCCAAAATACTCTAATTTATAAACAGTTTTTGAAGTGAGATGGGAAAATTCCTTGTGTTGGAATTTGACAAAACAAAATGTTTTACATTAATATAAAGTCAGATGATGGCAAAATTCTTCCAAATCTTTACAGAGAAAAAAAAAATACAGAATTCTGGCTCAATTTATTTTGCAACAAGATTTCATTTTAAAGTGTACCCTCAATTTTATGAAGTTTTGGTTATGCCTGACATACAATTCTGAATGACAAAAAGGGGCAATTGTAGATGTCATTCTATAGCAGACAGTTGAATCTAGAATCCCAAAATAATCTCACCAGCTAGTTAAGTCTGACTTTAGTAATTGGATGACAATCTGACTACAGAAAACATCAATACTGATTTACAAGAAATCACACTTTATCTTATTTGGAACTAAAGCAATTTTCAGTATAGCATTGCAGAATAAGGTATTATGAAGGGAATTTTCCCCTAAGATGCAACACTTGCATTTCAACTGCACAGTAATTTTTTGTCCACAAAATAACTATATAATTCATAGTTATGTAATATAGACAAACTGGTGAGTTGCAGGATTTAATCATATTTAATTATGTGATCATGTAAAGTATAAATTTACAATATGAAACCTTAAAAGATGTGCATGTTTGCTGGTTGGCAGGAGAGAAGTTCTTACCTCAGGAGTCAATTCCTTTATGACCAAGCGGAATCCTAACCAAAGCCTAAAGCCACAGCACTCCCCACCCCGCCACCGCTCCTGCACGCTTTGCATTAGCTAGAGGGACACTAAACATGCAAATGAAACCATGTGTTTAAGCCAGACTATCAGCTCATGCAATATCTGTGATTCTATTCTATGATCTTTCCATGAATTCCTATCGGCTAACATTTGGTTTCACTGAAAGAAAGTTATTTCTTTTAGTTTTGCTTTTGAAAACAACTATCTTATTTTTTAATGATTCAGTTGTGGTCTAATACACAGTGCTGGAAAAAAAACCCAAATTGTCTCTCTGTTGTAAATAAGTAGAAATCTACATCTTATCTTACACCATATATCATACAAGACAAGATCGTGTAAGATATAAGACAACTTTTATATATATCTCCTATATGGTAAATGAAGGAACAGCTTCAGCAGCTTCTCATAGATTCCCTTTAACTGTTGGGTCACAACTACTTCCATGAAAAACATCTCATTTAAATCGAAATTAGCTGCATGTCTTTTCAAAATTTCGCCTACAAAATGGCTCTAGGATTTTTCTGAAGATTTCACTGGGATAATTTCACTATTTGTTAACTTGGCTTTGATGTCTCTTTCTGCTCCATCTGCTTTGAAACATACCGTTATTATTCGATTAATAAAGACCCTCTTTTTTTTTTTTTTTTTTTTTTAGGTTGAACTGTGTTAAAAGGTGTTGAGAAAGATAGTAACATAAAAAAAAATAATCTCCAAGTGAAAGAACTATTTCAGGACTTATAAAAAGGATACAAGGACAACGATACCATATCTCAAGCATAACAGAAGGCTTATATACTAAATATATAGCATGAGATAAAAACTGCTAGCAGTAACAAAGTATATTTTTAAATGGATAAGGATATTTTCACTGGTTATCTTTTCAATATACTGCTGGCGAGAAGTTGCGACTGAATGCATTCACCGAGGTAATGCATGCAAATACATTAGATGATTTCACAATGACAAGAACTTAAATATTTACACTCTGTACATTATTTTGAAAAAAATAATTGTTATTATTGAATATACACTCTGCTGCTGAATCCTGAGGACTCATGGTGGGTTGCAAGCTGCATATAATTCATATGGTTTCGAGGTTGGAGCTTGCCCTCAATTTTTTTAACAACCTGCTAATCTTGTTTCATGGTTGGGTTCCTGTGCACTTTGGCAACACAAATCAATAATAGTTTTCTTATGTTATCATTACTTAAATGATAAGCATTCATAAAGCTGAAAGGCTTTAAAATCCTTAGCTGAAATTTGACTAATACAGTAAGTCCTTAAAGAAATTTTACTGTTCTAAACGTAAATAGGCAAACACATATGGGAAACTGAAGTTCACAAAATCCAGAGGATGTCTTCCCAGAGTTTCTACTGGGATACAGATACGTCCCGGCTTGAGTGGTCTGCTCTGTTTGTTAAAGCATGCTTCTACTTTACAACTTGCTGTTTTGTTTCCTTATACACTGATGCAAATAGAAAATATAAGAAACTTTCAAATTTATAGCTTCAATAAGAAGCTACAAGGCAATGCTCCAAAACAATTTTCATAAATAACTGTCTTTTTAAGCTATCGTTGTTACATATTTCATAATGAAACTTCAAATATATGTGTCTAGACATGTAATCTCCCTCAATGTAGTAAATATAGATTGTATACGTTCAAAAAACACTATATTGAAAAAAGGTAAGTAGGTCAGCAAAGTCAAGGAATACAAAGTTGGAAAGTGCCAGAATTTGGGAAATTACAAACTCCTATCTTTTGAAACTACTTCAGGAGTTTCATCTGAACCACAATACTAATCTATTTAATGTATTACTACATCTTAATTTTGCAAATATATTGCAAATGAATATTTATTTATTTATTAATTTTTAAAAATAAGTTTCTGCTTTAACCATACTTTCTATGGTATATTTTAAGGTTTTGTTTTTCTACAGAATATGAAGTTGTTGTTAATTGTTTTGATTACTAATAGATATTATATTTACTTTGGTAAGATAGTGTGATCTGTCCCGATGTGTATCTAATTGTACAAGGTATCAATTGATGTATCAAATTATTAATATGGATAAACTATAAAATAAACTATAAATAAACTATAGGCCAGTATAATTTATTCTTGCATCATTATTCTGGTGTTCTACTTGTTCTTCTAGAAAGCAGCTTCTTGTGAGAATACCATTTTTTTTCTTATTCTTTAGTACCAACAGAAACAGAATAACGAGATAGCTGGACCTTGTGTTTGACCCACTACATCAGCCCTTTTTCGCACTTTTAGTATACCAGAAAAAATATATACCAACCCATTTACTAGGAAAAACAACATTGCCTTTTTTTTTATATTAAATCAGATTTTTATTATGCCATCTTCAGAATCGCCAATTCACCAAGTATCAGATTGTCTTTTCTATTGAGTTAATACACTGTTCCACTTTTATATCAGAAACACATCCTATTGTATTGAAAACAGAAGCCTGATCTTGCTCCCAATGAAATCAATAGCAAACTTAATTACAAAACAAGGAGTATCCTTGGATATAGTTACACAGGTACACCTTCTACATATCACAGTACACTCTGTATTGTTCGAAGTACATGTGACTGGGAAAGATAGCCTTTTATGAGAAAACATCATGCACAATTTCTCGTCTTTTTGCCATGGTGTAATCCAAATGGACTCATGTCAAAAGCGTTGCAAAACTGGAAGTGAGAGCGATACCTGACTCCCAGTTTCTATGTGGGCTCTGTCTTGCTACAAGCTACACATAGAAAGCTACACGTGTTATGTTCAAGGTGTACCTGGTATGAGTGTCTTTTGACAATATTTCCTTAAAATATCTTTCATATATGAAGTATCTTATGGATGATGATGGCAGCCTTCATTCAGCCTTGTTTCCACCACAATTCTGTTTTCTAGGCCAAATAGAGATTGCCACCATATTGAGTAATCTACATTCTGCACACAGTAAGTCTTCCATAAAGATGCTGAGGTTGGGCTTTTAACCCTGTATGCAGTAGAGATGGCCAAAATTCTCCTGACTTTCAAAAATACTCATGCTTGTTATTCTGTGTGAGCAGCAGTTAACAGGTGAGTATCATAATTTGGAAATCTTGCTTTGAATTTCATGGATGAAGACTAATACCAGAAGACTAATGCAATTTGTTTCCAAATTTACGCGTTACATGTAGCATCTGATACCATGAGATATATTTTATATCACATGCCAGAGCTCACAAAGCATTTAATTTGAAAGAAGCAGATTATAAACATATGTAAAGAGTACTACCCTTTCAGAATAGGATCAAAGCTTTCAAAGTTTTCATTAGGAAGTTCCTTGCTTTAAAGGTGCCAACTCTATTACTCCACTTCTAAAAAGATACTTTACTGATGCACTGCAAGGCTGTAAAACATAATAGCAAGCAGCTGGTCATAAAAGAAATTGATGATTATGGATTATACTGTAGTTACATTTTGAAGTGAAATGGCAATTGCTATATGAAATTATCTTGTCGCACTCTGAAGAAGATAAATGTTGCAAAGCAAACTACAAAGTTAAAATACATATTTGTAGCAGAGATGATGGCACAGTAGAACTGAGAAAAGGCAAAGGATTTGAGTCAGCCCAAGGAAGTCATCATCACTCCACCCCTGATTTGAAAAACATTTCCTTCAGATCCGTTTCTACAGTTCCATCTTCATCTTACTTGTGTGGGCAGTCTTACTGACCTCACCAGCACCAGTGGCTTCAAAATATCTACTTACAGGAGTAAGAAAGTCAGATTTCTCCCCATTGCAAAATGACTCTAAATTCTGAAGCATGGGATGCATTGCATCGCATTTCAACAGCAGCTGAGGGTGAGTTTCAAATTGCATAACTTCTGTTGTATCGTCAGCTAAAGCTACCTAAAGTTAAGGTAGGCTTCCCTTCACTGATCTTAAATGACACTTCAGGCTGGAAAACATAGTCTAAGTCTCAAAGAGCTATGCAGATTGCTTGCACCAGTGCCTTAGAAAAAATAAGCTCCACCTCAGACCATAAATTCTTGAAGCCCAGGGAAGTCTCCTGTGAACTCTCCCCCTTTAACATTCCCAGGGGAGGGATGTGCTGAAAGCAGTTCTCTGGTTCAAGCAGGGGGATGGACATGCTCTCTGCCAGTCATGTCCTGGTGCATCCAGTAGTTCCTGTTAATCCTGTGGAGCAGCCGCAGCTCTCAGTATGGTTCTCCGGGGAATCTGGGTACCCCACTGAGTTGTCCCAAAGGGCTTCTTCAAGGTGCCTGATTTTTGTAGAGACTGCCCAGAGACCCAAAATACCAAGTCCAGGGGCTCTGAGTACCCTGCTGAAATCAGAAACCTACAATTGAAGTGTGTGCCCCACGTAAATTGGGCACAAATAATTCAAATCTAAAAAAATGTAAGAACAATACATCAGGCAGACTTCAATACCAATGGAAATTTAAAGTTTCTAGTCAGGTAACGAGGCAACAACCAGTTGCATCAGTTTACAGTGCATCTCTTAAGAAAATATAAAATTAAGTTCTCCTAAATGCTACTAAAATTTAACATATCCTTAAACATAAAAACCTTGAAAGAAGTAATTGTTTTCTTGCAGTTTTATGTACTGTACTTTTATTTAATAACATGTTTGCATTTATCTATTATACCTAGATATGCATAATACCGAACAATTTTGTCTACAGTACTTTTCTTTAAAAGTCTTCTTAGGATATTAAATTTATTTCAGCCTTTTTGGACCTCATCATTCTGCTCTGGACCTGTTCCACCAGCACCTGCAATAACTACCTGTTTCATCTGGAACCTGTTGTGTGGCCAGCAGGTCGAGGGAGGTCATCCTCCCCCTCTACTCTGCCTTGGTGAGGCCGCATCTGGAGTACTGTGTCCAGTTCTGGGCTCCCCAGTGCAAGAAGGCCAGGGAACTGCTGGAGAGGGTACAGCAAAGGGCTACCAAGATGATTCAGGGATGGAACACCTCTCTTATGAAGAAAGACTGAGGGATTTGTGTCTCTTCAGTCTGACTGAGGGGGGATCTTATCAACGTTTATAAATACTTAACGGGTGGGTGTCAGGAGGATGGGGCCAGGCTCTTTTCAGTGGTGCCCGGCAACAGGACAAGAGGTAATGGGCACAAACTTAAGCATAGGAAGTTCCACCTAAACATGAGGAGGAACTTCTTTACTTTGAGGGTGGCAGAGCACTGGAACAGGCTGCCCAGAGAGGTGGTGGAGTCTCCATCTCTGGAGACATTCAAAACCCGCCTGGATGCGTTCCTGTGCAACCTGCTGTAGGTGAGCCTGCTCTGGCAGTGGGGTTGGACTAGATGATCTCCAGAGGTCCCTTCCAACCCCTGTAATTCTGCAATTCTGTGACATCTAACACCTTTCTTCACTCAGTTACAATAACTGATTATAGTATGTAATAAGCAATTGGGAATTCTTATTATTTGTCATTTAAAGAATTAAGTCTGCAAATTTGCAACTGGGCTTTGTTTTTTACTGGCTTAGTGGCTACTTTTTGGCTTTTTTGTATCAGGCAGATTGGTATAGGAGAGCCATAAGACCAATTTCAGCTCCAGATTTAGGAAACACCTTCTTAGAAAGACCAATTACCGAATCCACGTATTGTATTAATACTCCTAAATCAACCTTGTCAGGTAGAAGGGTTCCTGGTGGGAATGGCTGTGAGGAGGCAGGCACGCATAAGGAATGAAAAGAGGTTTGGCCAAAGAGTTCTTTTGATCTGAGCTCTCCTCCACCTTCACAGTAGCTGACCATCCAGCTGGGAAGAAAGGCCAGACGCCGGAACCGAGCCAAGTGCTGGACCAGCACTGAGTAGTGGGGTCCCTATTTCTTGTCTGTCTGACAGTCACACTGCACAGCAAAAAATCAGATTGTATTTTTTACTCTGGTTGGAGTATTTGGCCTACAAAGCTAAATAATACACTGTAAAATTCAAGACTAAAAGAATTAGGAATAGTTTTTAATCTATACTCCTACTAAGATGATGGGGAGTAAGAAGAACCTCTGAAAGTAAAGCTTTTCAAGAAGGGAAGGTAAAAAATAAATAAGTAAATAAAGGCCAGTAGAAAGTCTGCTTTTGGATCTAGAAGAATAAAACTGAAACACTGAGCTATGGGCACGCTGATTTAAAGGGCTCACCTTGGGTATAAAAGGAATGAGAAATCTACCCTTTTTTTCCTTTGTCTCACTCATGAAGTATGAAACCATTCCATACTTTGATAGTTAAAGATGTAAGTCTACTTTACTACTTCAACAACCAATTTGTGAGGAGAAGGCTATATCTTGTTTGCAAGACTTTAATGGTTCTGGTTTTGTTCTTTAATAAAAAACGGAAATGAGTAGTGAAGTATCTGTAGACCTGATGAAAGCTACGGTGCTGGAGAGGGAGAGGGGCCTGAGCCTGAGGGGAAGATGAGGAGAAGCAGGGACTGAAAACATCCCCATTGTCTGGAGCCTTAACTCAACTGATGGGGATTTTTTTTATCCATTTCTACTGCTGCCGCTCCTCCCTCTCTTTCTACTCCTCTCCCCTCTTCCATCCCTCTCCTATTGCTTCCTTTTCTTTCATCCTTCTGAGCTGTGCCGACACCAGGGGAGAGGTCCAGAGCAGGAGGGACGGTCCAGCAAGTCTGAAATAAAAAAAAACATTACAAATAAAAGATAAAAAGGATCCAGAAATTCAAATGAACGCACCCGATATTTTAAAATATGTTTTCCTCTGTTTGTCACTGCAGACCAGTGTGATACGGGTCTCTATGACAGGGCTGATTTTGATCTTAAAAGATCTGAAAGTGAAAAGCAGCTGGTCTTATTCTGATTATGATGAATATTTACAGCATTCATTAATATTTGTGACCAAGTATCAAGAATTTCTGAACCCATTTTAAAATTTCTGAGATGAAATGTCACACTATCTAGGATGTTAATTTGTGCATCAAATAAAAAGAAAAAAAAAAAAATCATGGCATTACTGAAATAGCTTATTCCCTTAAACTAAACTGTAATTATTTTTCTTGTAATCTCTCCTTTCACAAGCATGTCCCTGAACAAAGTATTCCTCATTCAGGGTTCCTGGATTCACCCAGAGCAGCTGGCAGAGTTAGACCCAGTTAGATCCAAATAGCACAGTTTGGCTTATGTGCCCTACCCTCATTGAGAAATTCAGTTGTGCCCGTCTATGTCCTGACAATCTCTGGTCATGCGACCTTTATATTCCCGTGACAACAGTGTGCTCCTAACTCTGAGCCAAGACGCGTGACTGAAAAAGGAAGCGTTATGGTGCATAAATGAAACAGAGAAAAGAGGCAAAAACTTCTTGAAGTCAGCAAAGGGTTTTATCCTTGTAAATCTGTTGTTTGTGAATACTGCTCACATAACGCATTTTTGAGGGACAGTACAAAAGCCTAAGGTAGAAATACAGATGCATTGCGAGGAACAAAGATGAAGACCAAGAGGTGGTGAAGTGTATAACATGAAACAGTAGCTGCAGCTAACCACTTAGAGTCCCCAGAGCATATTACTGCACTTATTGAAACAGTTGTTTCAAAGGGCTGAGAACTCCAACTTCTTAACTCCTCTTCTCAGTTCTGACAAGTCCGTAAGATTTCCAAATATGTTCAAACCATTATAAAGTGGCTGTTAGAGCTCACAGCTGCATCTTACTTTAACGTGGTAGTAACACTACAGTACTTGGGCAATTAACTCTTACTATGCTGAGTTCTGTGCTTACTCCCTTTATACCAAACAGTTCATTTCTAATTTGGACTCAGGTTTTGAGGATAATATCACAGCATACTGGGCAGTGGCACAAACTGGCCAGTGCTTTTGCATCCTGCTACTCGCAACGACTCGGGACAGGTTTAATCCAAGCCACTGAAATAAACTTTGTCTAAGAGATGATTTACACAAAGGTTAACACTCAGTCCAATTCCAAACTTCTGTAGAAAATTACTTGAAACAGGGTAAAGTACAATCTATCTGGATATTCAAAAACACAGGTTTTACCATAAAAAGTATGTATATGAGGACATTAGCAGCATGCCATCTATAGCTAAATATTTAACTTACTTTGCCTGGATCCCCTCAGTCCACAAACTGTTATTTTTGCTTTTTTATCTTTCAAAAAGCCTCCTTCAGAGTCATCTAGAACTCTCAAATTCAGGTCTTCTGCTGTTTGTTTATCTACTAATGATTTTTTAACACTGTGACTCTATATCTACATTCATTTACATATGTAAAGTGCAAGTAGATGATTCCATTGCCACCCACGTAATCCTTAACTTTCAATTATTTTCAACAGTTTCTCAGGTGAGGTCCATGATTGTACCCAATAGCTCAAGTCCATGGATTTCAGAATAGGACACTGTGAGGAGAATTCAGATTGTAGGGTTACATTACAAACAGCCAGAAAACTGGGTGAAGCAATGGAAAAAAGGTATGAAATCTTAGCCCCAACAGAAGCCTTTGGGAATTTTTCATAGTCCAGAATGGATTCAAAGTGTTTAAAAAGACATTTGCATTTCTGTAAAAAAAAATTACTGCAGAAGTTGAAAAGAAATTCAAATAAAAACTTAAAGCCATGAAGATTCTAGTGGCCAACAAATAAGTTTTCAACCAAATATTTCATTAAAAAATTACTATTTCAATAGATGCATGGGGAAAAAAAAGTATGACATTCATCTCCTATAACTTCATCTATCAAAAAGTTAGAAATCTAGTTTAAATGCCTCATCTAGGTTCCCTCTCTCATCAGTGAAAAGAGAGAGGCATTTTAGGAAGGTTGTTAATCTCAGCTATCCATAGGTGCCTCTCTTGGGATGTAATCTGTAATTCTCTGGAGGTGTCTATATATCTCCACTGACTACAAAGCCTTGAGCGACTGTGTTAGACTTCAATGACTAACTTTTAGATGGCTAAAATGATGACTAGCTTAGTTCTGAAAACCTATTTTTTAAACAGCAAGGTTAAGTGAGATGAATCGAGCCTTTTGTGTGAATCACTTTATCAAAAATCTACCGAAAAAAAATGTTTTGACAGGAAATTCTGACCAGCATATGTATCACGGATTTTAACAGGACCAGAGTTTAATTCTGCACCTTTCTGTTTATACGTCACCTTCCAGAACAAGGCACATCCTGTTGAATGTGCTTTTCTCATTAAATAATAAACAATAAAAAGAGCATCAACGTTCTGATGAACTATTCCCTTAAAGCAAAAGTGACATAACATCAAAATTTAAATGTAGTTTCCCTTTTCATTGTGCATAATATACATTAATTGTCTACAACTGACAGGTGCACAACTAGAAGATGCTAACCTCTCCAGAGCCAGTCTTGCAGTTGTCACATTTACAGAACTCCCATTTAACTGGAAGTTGCGTACGTAGGAAGAAAACATAATTACATCCTTCTTCTTCTGCAGTTTGAGGAGACACAAAAAGATGATGTAAATTCACACAGTACAGAGTACATTAGAAAACTGACCTACTGTGCAACAACGTTTCAAGTGTTGGGTTTTATCCTGCAAAATCAGTGGCAAATACAATTTGAGAAATGAGATAACAACACTGATATTTTTGTTACTTAGAACACAGTCTAATTAATCCTTTTTGTAGGTACCCAAACAGGAAGTTTTGTTTCAATTATATCTTCAGGGTGTCTGTTTCATAGACGCTGCATGACAGTTTGCACAGAACATTTTTAAATGTTATATAACTTACATCCTAATATTTATTGGGTGAAGGATCTTTTGATAAAATATCGTAACTAGGTAGAATTTCCCTCTTTTTTTGTTGTAAAAAGTAACTCTGCATTACAGATCAAGCTCAGAAGCATGACGATGCAATTACTGATAACACGGTATTTCATTGTAAATGTCAGTGAGTTACTATAACTCCCTCTACCCACAAGAAGGGCTGTTAGCATTCAGTAACCCTTGAGAACAGGCCCAGTGTGCAAAAATGCATACAACCATCTTTGTTACATTCATGCATTCTATTTTTTTTTGCATTTTATTCACTCATATTGTTCTAATAAAAAAGATGCCTAGGATAGAGCAAACACTTTAGTACTTTTGAGCATCAAACTCCACTACAACACAATCAAACAGATATGACTAGCATTGTCAATGCTATGCAAATGTAATTCTTTGAGACTGAAACTCCAACTCTTAAGTCAGACTCAAAATACTCCATGCAAGGTATATATGTGCAATGCCTCTTCCAAATCCACTATTTAACAAGATGTGTCTATTTGATGTAGATTCTGTCCAGCTTCTATGCAAAACTCTCACCAGAAACTGAGACACATTTTGTTGAATGTACCGTGCCAGCATGATGGTTTTCTACAGAACAAATTTAGCCTTGCTTCAGTCAGGTGAAGAATCCCATTAATATTTGATTTGTGGCGGATAGCCCCTTTTTGTTGACCCTGCACAACACAAAGCACATGCCTGACTCGAGGGAGGATCTTGACGAAAGCAACCGATGTGACTGAGCAGGCTGAAATAAAGGCTGTTGGTACGGAATACAGTTGGAAGGCTGGGACCTGACCTTCACCAAGTCATTTAATAATTACCAAGGGCCAATAATTATCATTGGATCCTTTATGGTTTTTTGTTCTTTAAATAATAATGATAATAATAATGGCCTGTACTGCCTTTTGTAAGCTATGGCTGTCCAAGGGACTGAGAGCAGTTCTCAGAGGACCACAGAATTGTCCATGGAAAGTCTCAGCTGTTTTCAGAGATCTGCATTGACTTGATTGCTCAGAGACTGCACGCCAGTAGAGGCAATAATCACTGACATCAGGAGAAGGCCACCTGGGAAGGGCGGCTGATGTAAACCAAGTTTAATCAGAGCTTTGGGTATTTTGGGAGAAAGACTCGCAAGTGTGCAAAGGAAAAATAAAGAGCCTGGGGAGTGTCATTCCTATTCCACCATGTTCATACCCACTGTTGGTCATCACTCATATGAAATCCACCCCTGGGCTCTACCAGCCAAGTCAGAGTAGAAATTATGATGTTTACTACCATAACCACAAAGGAACTACACGAGAGCAAAAAATCTCTGTTCCTGAAACTGAGACACAACTGCAAAAGGGTTGAGCTCTGACACCCTGGCACACCAGCCAGCATGCAGGGAGCCCAGGTTGGATACTGGGGAGACACAGGGGGAGTACCACACATGCAATTTGACCCTGTAGCTTTTGTCAAGTGGCAGTAGATAATATTGGTGTGCAAAAATTTACTACACAGAGAACGTTAAACTGTTCATTCTTCAACAAAAGTGTTGGCTAAGCCCTAAAGGAGATATTAAGATTTCTGCTAATTCTCTATCACACTAAAAATAGGTCTAAAAATATCTATCTATATGATTCTCTCTATTAGTCCACCTGTCTATCTTTTTATCCCAGAATACTACAATCATAAAAACAAACTAATTGTATTGATGCTAAGCAACCTGAGATTTACTTAATAATTTGCAGGTCTACTTGATTATTTGTTTTAATTGTTGGCAGATGATTCATTGAGATGGAAAATCACACTTCACTGTGCAAAAATAAACTTTCTCAGAAAATATTTCCAAAAGTGTAGTGTAAATGCTTTTGAAGGATTATGTACATTATAGAGATTAGAGTGTCATTTTGAAATAGGAACATGTAAAGATGAGAAAAAAAAATGGTACAAATTATTCTAATGTCTGTAGATGAAAAACAATAATCTTCAAGCCATTTTATTCTGGTAATTGTTCAAAGATCATAAAACAATATTGGTACCTTAACAAAGGTGAAAATGTTACATTGTAATCTTCATAACATTTAAAAGCAGCATTTTGTTTCCTTCTGTCAGTCTGGATCTGAGTTTAAGGAAGCTACAAACTGGATGACTACGTAGACTGTGTCACAGCTTACATAATTTTTCATTGGGAAATAGTCAACTTTAGCCTTCTGTTAAGAAATTCTGTAAGTATTTAAAACATAAAGGATTCAGCTCCAGAATTTGACAGAGCACCGCATCCTCTAAGAAGACCAAGGGAAGTTAAAAACAGTCAACTGAGGGCAGACCTATCAGTCTTTACAATCCTACACTTTAAACACTATTAAGCTTTTTTATCTTTTTATCTTTCGAAACCCACAATGAAAGGAATGAAGAAAACAGGAAAAACTACACTGTAAAAGAGAAATAAACTGCTTTTAGAATAATGCTTTAGAAGACTAGAGAGCTGGGAAATAAGCAACCTGGGAAGAAACTAATAAGGAAAAGATATTTTAAAAAGCATCGTAGCCAGCTTTCACGTTTATTCCTGATAGACAGTCCCTGATACAACATTGCTCAAGCCCATTCAGGTTCCCCTGGCTGGTATGAATACAAAATACTAAAACAATAAGTAGAAGATTCTTGCGAGTCTAACAAATCATCGTTGCAGGAGAAATTTCTAAGAGTTCCTTTGCTGTTACGTTCTAGGCAGAGAAATCCAGATTGGTTAGGCAGAGCGAAGGGAAGGTCTGCACGGGGCGAAGGCTGTTCCACCAGAAGAAGGCATGTCCACAGCACAGCTCCAGGTGGAAACATGGAGCTCTCTCCTGGGCTAATGCAAGAGCCAGAAACTGGACAGCCGTGTTTGCAGCTGAAAGCAGAACAGACCAGCTTGGACAGAAGAGGATTCAAATGCAGCTGCCCTACTTCTGCTGCGGCATGATTTTGGTGGGAGCCAGCCTCAGCATCCTTTCCCAATGCCGGCCACACTATTGGGAACTTCTCCCAGTAAGCTCAGCAAAAGTGAGTGGAAAGAGGCTGTGACTGTTCACTAGAAACATAGTCCGGAGTGGAGCAGAGATGTGGAGAAGGAACCTTGCTGTTTAGGGACAGCACTGGCACAAAAATAAAGGAACGTAAACTGTCTGAGAATAAATTCAGGTCAGGAAGGAGGTTTCTAACAGCCCGAAGAGCGAGGCTCTGCCCAGCCTTCGAAGAGGTGCAGTGGGAGTGATGGCCCAGCTAAATTCATACTGGAGTTTGCTTGAATCTGAACAAAATAAGAAGAACAGCCCAGCATCACAGCAAAACAGAGGTGACTCCACAGGCCTCTCCACTCCTATCTCCTATGTAGAAAAATGTGAGAAAATACGCTTCTGTTGCCAATTTAGGCCACTACAGCAGCTAAAAACATGTATTTATGAGTCAGTGCTCTGGGGACTGTACTGTTAATAACTTTTGTTCACCTGTCACATTTTTATTTGCTACTAAGTAGTGCTAATAATAGCTAGTTATGGAGGAAGAAAAGAAAAATTGCCTTCCAAAGCTTTCAGTTTACAAACATTTATAAATTCCTAAGCTCTCCTGATTATCAAAAAAGATGTCAAGAAAAACAAAAGATGCCATTTAAGTCTGGACACTCATCGCTTTCAGGAGTTAATGCAGTACAAGTACATCTCATACTAAATATAAGAAATGTAATTATATCATCACTAGTAGAAACAATGCTGCAATTCTTAGACAAAATTTTTATTCATCTCAAAGATCCAAAAGGACAATTCTCTTTTACACTAACTATGGCTTTCCAAACATGCTTTCAACAGCACTAGTCATAGCATAACTATGGAAACACCAAGCTGGAACCGATTCCACCAACCCAAATCCTACTGTGCCCACATACTGCAGGAGGTAGAGGTACCCTCTTTCAAAATTAGCTGCTTTATTCCTCTTTTAAACTCCTTAAGCTGTTTGATACATATGAAATCATAGAACCTCAGATTGTTGCAAACGAATTGTACGTATATTAATTGCCATGCTACTCGGACAACAGGTGCTTTGTAGATGAAATCTGGGTGCTGAAAATAGTGCATTCCTAAAACTTTCTTTCCCAGACTTCAAGATAAGGCTAGGTGAGCCGGATTAGATCTTCAGTCAGCAACTATCTGTACAAAATTACTCACATAATACACCTGCAATATTAAAAGGAAGGACGAAAGGAACACCATTCTGGAAACTGCTAGCCTAGTTACTTTATTTCAGTGCTTTAGCAATATCAAAAATATTTTGCTTACTGGCAGTTCTACATAATATAAAGCATTGTTTTAATTTAAAAATAAGGTTGGATGGAAATAAAAAGAGGGTGGAGGATAAAGTTTCAATCACTCTTGTATTTTAATGGCTTTCTTTCAAATTAAGTCACGAATTAAAATGTGGAGTATTGACCCAACAGATCATAACTATTTTGGAGAAGTCATCATAATCTATCATGCAAATATCTAGACAGTGTTTTTTTAGACACATGGATTATTGACCCTGATATACTGCCAGAAGTATTCCATCATGACAGAGCAGAAGCCATGCATAAATATATGTTAAATATTTTTATTATATTTAAGCTGCAAAAAGCCACCATAAATACATAATGGACGTGTTTCTACAAAGACAAATGAATTTATTTACTTTTTGACATGGCTAATTGCATGAGAGAATGCCGAAGACATCCTTATATACACTTTCTACTTTAAAGGAAACTGTTAAGTTACAAGAATGTAAATGTAAGTGTTAGAAGCCTCAAACTTCCGAATGCATTCATAGCCCTATGAATTATTTTTGCTTGTACCACAGAAAGAAATATATCCCCTGTAACTTACTTTAGTTTCCACAGCTGAATACAGAGCGTATCTTTATGGTCAGTTACAGATCCCTAAAACTGTTTATACAAAATACATTAAGCAATCTCATCACAATAAAGTAAACTATAGAGAACACTGCAGATCCAAGCACTCAGCACTTCAACTTTAGCATAATATTGCTATATTTCAACTATAGTTGAAAAAAAAAACCAAAAACAAACAACAAAACAAAACAAAAAGCAAAAAAAAAACAAAACAAAACAACAAACCACCCCACCAACCCAAAACCCTGTCATCTGGAAAAATCTTTCCAAATTGGATTTTAGAGAACCAATATCCTGCCTCTACATCAGGGGCAGCCTCTGTTAAGCATTTAAGTGCTCTCAATGAAAAGTAACAGTTTCTTCTCCAATCCTGAACTCTCAGTGACCGTCACGGAAAGTAACAGTTTCCCATTCCCTGTCAGCCAGTGGCATTAATAATCACCAAAACAAAACGAAACACCTTCAAGCAAATATCTGCTTCTGATTAATCTCCATCCCAACGAATTAAATGCATAAGAGGCAACCTGCTGCCCTGTTTACGCCTTTTTAATATGAGGAGCAGAAGTTGGATATAAGGGTTTTGCTGCCCTTAGGGCTACGAAATATGCCTCCTGTGGCAGTGAGCCAGCTCTCCGAGGGAGCCTCCTTTGCTGTTTCTCTCACAGCGATTTTCTAATGGATAATTTTTAAGCAGACACACACAAACAGACGAGTCACCACAATACAGGGCCAGGATTTTTGTTTTTGTCTAAAGTCCTGTAAGTATTTGTACTCATAATAAGGCTCTCAAGGTTTCATCCAGTTTCCGTTTGGGGTTTAGGGTTTATTTTAAAACAGGAGGGGGGTGGGGGTGGGGGTGGTAGCGTGTGTGTGTATGTGGGCAGGGGTGTCTGTATTCTTTTTTCCCGAGCTGCTCTCCCCTCTGTACAGCACAGCACATAAAACACCTCTCTTCAGCTTAACCGACCTAGGCTCCATCAGCGCAACATTTTGCACACATCCAAGCAATCACGAGGCAGAGATACTTAGTTCAGTCCTCTTGTGCATTGCACAGAAACCTTTAGTTAAGGGTGGAAAGAGATTTCTTAAAAAAAAAATAAAAAAAATCTCACAATGTAATTTACACAGCGTGGAAACGCCTACAAGGAGATGAAGTACCTGCACTGGGGAGATGTTCAGTTGTTCACTTCATCTTCCGTTGACAAGGAAACCAAATCGCACTTCATTCTCCAGGAAAACCTTCCACTGCCATCATTTGAAAATGTATTTATTTGTATATATGTATATATCTATCATCATCACCATCATCATGATAATAATAACCATCATAAAATACTGCTGGCAAAAGAATAAAAAAGTCAAGGTGCAAAATGTGCAAAAGTAAGGATCATCTCTTTGGCTTTCTGTTTTGCTTTGTTATCTTTAAGGAGGAAAAAAAGTATTTAAAAATGATAACTGTAACACGCTGCAAGAAAAGTTTCACATTATAAACAGGCATCAAAAACTGAAAAAGAAGAGAAAAAAAAAACCCTGCTGATTGCACTGAGTGTCAAAAAAAAAGAAACAATAACAAAAATAACAAAATTAACATCTTGCTCTGTGGCTTCCACCAGCATTGCAAGATTACAAACTCTGTGTAAACACTGCTGTAAAATGCATTTTCAATTCCCATCTTTTTACGAAAAAAACCCTTAAAAAGCACCCAAAAATAAAAATAAAACAACACCAGAGAAAATCCTCTGCAAAAAGAGTTAGAAACATGCCTTTTCTCTTATCTTTAAAAAATAAGCATCATATTTCACATCGCTTTTCTGTGCCACAACAAAACCAGTTGCATATATAGATATATAGCTACTAAATGTATATCAGTTGTTGCTGGACTGGCAAGTCTGTATTATTAATATTATCATTTTTCATTCCCAGTGACTCCCGGCCCCAGCAGCACCTTTTGCTCACAGTTTAGTAACCATCGCATGCTAGGAAAAAAAACTTGTCATCAGCAAAAGATCAAATCCATTTAAACAATAATCAAAGAGGAAGAAAAAAAAAAAAGAAGAAAAAAATAAAAACCAAAAAAAAAAAACCAAAAGGAAGAAAAAAAAAACAGGACAAAAAAAGGAGGACAAGAATGTCAGCGGAAAGGTACTCACCGAGCGGGAGTAAAAGGGAGGAATAAAAATGAGAGTTACTATAAAATACAGTATGGCGGTGGAAGAAGGAATGAGGCGCTTTTTTTTTTCTCTCCTCTCTAGTCTCTGCCTCCGGCAACCGCCACGTGATCCGCAGCCGGGCGGACTCGCAGCCGGGAGGGCGCAGCGGCGGCGGCGGCTCCGGGCGCGGACCCAGCCCGGCCCCGGCCCCGGCCCCGGCCCGCCCCGCGCCCGCCGCAGCCGCCCGCCGCCGCCCTGCGCTCCGCGCCGCGGAGGCCGCCCGCCCTCAGCAGGTGCCGCTCGCACACGCACTCGCACACACACACTCACTCACGCCGAGGCGCGGGCACGCACGCCGAGGCGGAGGCGGGGGGGGGGCGCGTCTTGCGCGGCAGCGCAACTTGCTCGCCCGGCGCTGCGCGAAGTTGCCTCCCGCCCGCCCGCCTGTTGCCCTGCGGCCGCGGCGGAGCCGCCGCCCCCTGCCCCGCCGGTGCGGCGCCGCTCGCCCCCGGGACTGGAGGCGGCGGGCGGCGCGGAGCGGAGCGGGGCCGGGGTTTGCCCGGGTTGCCGTGGGGGGGGTCCAGCGCCGGGCTTCGCCGTGTGTGCGCTGGGATGACCCCTCCCGGCGCTCCGGTAGGGGGCGGGGGGTTTGTGCAGGGGGGTACCGCGTGTGTGCGCGCACGCAGGGGGGTAGCCCCGCCGCCCAGCTCGCCGTGTGCGCGGGGGTGCTCGCCCGCCCCGTTCCCCGCGTGTGCGCCGGGGGTGCCCCGCCTGCAGCTGCGGCTCGGCGTGCCCGGCGGGCAGGGACGGCGCGGAGGGGCCCCTCCGCTGCCCTCCTGGCTGTGCCCCGGCACTGCGCTCCTGCCGTCGCGGCTCGGGGCGGGGAGGGGGGGCGGACGGGGGTTCCCCTGCTGCCACTCGGGCTCCGGCTGTCCCCGCAGGTCGGGGGGTTTCCGCGCCGTTCCTGTGCCACCCGGTCGTGTCGGAGCAGTGCTCCCGTCTCCTGCCGGAGAGCGCTTCACGAGTGCGGCCGGGGAGAGGAGGACAGGTACCACCAGTCCCAGCTATTACTTGCTTTTGTTTCGTGGCCTCTGCCCTGCTTCGTGGCCTCTCCCTCCCCCCCCTCCTGCCAGTGGCAGTGCTGTTGCTTCCCATGACAAAGTTACCGGCCGAGGTGGGAAGGAAACAAATGTTTTCGGAGGGGGTCACTCAACTGGCGGCAGCCCACAGCCGTGGCACAGGGCAGCGGGCTCGGGTGAGCCCAAGCGGGCACCCTCCCACGGCACCGCGGGCAGCTGCCCGCAGCCGCCCCTCAGTGTTTGGGGCCGGGCCCCAAAGCAGGCAGGAGCAGCCCTGAAGCAGCTCCGTGGTTGGCCGGATGGCAGCTCTCCCTCTTCCTTTAACAGGCAAGAAATCGACTGGAGCAGGCTGTGTGCTACTGTCGCTGAGAGTTTCCTCAAGACTCTCGCTTTTCCCTTTGTAGCTCTCCTCGCCTGGCTCCTTATTAACAAACACAGCAGTCGCAGAGAGCGGCGGCTGGGGCCGAGAGCGGCTTTGCTCCAGCTCCAGCTGAAACCAGACCTCCCCCCAGCACCACCAGGCCCCAGCCCGCTGCCTCGCCCCGGCCAGCAAGGCTTGTGTCCTCACTTCTCTGGCCCCAGAAATACGCACAGCTAACAGTCTCCCCAAAAACTTAATTACTGTAGGAGGAAAAGCAGCAAGAGAAATCTCTGTGAGATAAATTATCAGAGGAATAGAAGTGTGCATCCCTAAACCAGGCACTGTGATGGAGGGAGCAATCAAGGCAATACTTCCCCAGTCCCACCTCCCCCCTTCTTCTTCACTCACTTTTTTTTTTTAAAGCCCCTCTCTTTTCATCCGGGTCAGGAGGCAGGAGTCACGTTATTACTCTATAAAAATTACTGTGGCCAGTAAGAGGATGCCCTGCTATATAAAAGACTGGTGAGGGCACCAGCCTGCCTTCTTCACATCCTCACTCAAAGCTTTTTCCCTTCCCCTGACCATTTCTTTCTTTCCTGTCCTGTATCTCTTCCCCAGTGTTTTCAGAAAATGAAAAGAAACGCTCCCTTTCTTCTTTGCTCTCAACTTCTTCTATGAAGTATAAAAAGAACAACGTCCAAAGTTTAAAAATATATATATATCTCAACAGTTATGTTTTCTTGCTTGCTTTTTATTTTGGCACTGGGCTTGTTCTGGCATTTCATACCAGTCCTAGTTGTTCTCCCCCTGCTAAGTCTGGCTCCCAGGAGTAGAGCTGTGCATCCGAGAAGGTATAAAACAAACAAACAAACAAACAAAAAGAAGGTCCTTCAAGATACAAAAATCTACAAGAAATTAAAATGTTTGGTGTGAAAACTAACCAGCTGAACTGTACAATGTGTTAACGTACATATGACAATGAACTCAATCGTATTGGCATGGCGGTGTCACAAGCTATCAAGTCTTGAGATTTCAGGTGTGGGAGATGTATTTCCTTGGCTGGGGCACTCTGATTCTGAAGAGCATTAGGTTCTGCATGCAGAAATACAGTTCAATGTTTTTTAAATGATATTTAACATCAGAACATGTTTGCAGAACTGAGGCCTAAATTGCAATCCTCTTTTGTTGCTAATTTTCAGTTTCCATTACTGTTTATGTAATTTTGAGCACATGCGTCTTCCTGAAATAGCAACAACAACAACAACAACAAAGTTAAAGGGTGGTGATCTAATAATCCAAAGTTGTATAATAAGTGTGACTTGTAAATTTGGATCACGTTAACACATATATAGGAGACTGGAGACTTATATTTTGGACAGTTTATCTTATGTATTATTTACTCAGTAGATTCCAAGAACTAGGAATAAAGTAAGCATGCAAATATATATGTTTTCCTTTTCAATTTGTATATATTGACTTTTTTACACTATAAGTGAGTTTAAAAGTCTTTATGGTACATTGGGTAAATTTGGATGTAAACACTTAAAGGTGCAGGGCTCAGGGGTGGCTTTAAGTCCCAAGGGCAGTGCGGTGCGCTGTTCCAGACCAGGTCTAGAGAGAGAGCTGAGGGGGATCCAGGCTCAGAAACTGTGACAAAATCACTTCCTGCTATAGTTAGCATCGCAAATACTGTGAAAATGAACTGGTTCCTAAGGACTTAACCTTAGGTTTACCTAAGGAACCACCAAAGTATGCTTCTGTTACTTTTCTGCTTACAATCCATTAAGGTGAAGTAAGCATTAGGGAGTAAGAGCTGCAAGGAGTTTGGCAAGAAAATGTGTTTGGAATAGGTTACAAGCAAGCAAGCAAGAGCTTGAGAGAATGCTATTTTCACAGAATCCCAGGAAGCCTTTATTCATCAGTGTCTACTTTCTGGCTACTCCTGCTGGAAGTTTCCTCCAAGAGCAGTTGTAAACTTGATGCTGGACCAAAATGAGGGAAAGTTCAGCACATTGCACACGTTATAGCTTGGTTATGCACAGTGCTCAACAAAGTGTACAGTAAAAGAATGCAGTTGAAGGAAAAGGAGTGTCACTTAGATCATTTCCAGGGCATAATTGTTCATGTGCAATCCAATAAATATCCAAATAAATTCAAATATGTGCAGTCCAAAAATCCAAATAAAGTGCCTGCTGGCATTTTTTAGGCTTTCCATTTTCCCTTCTGCAGGAGAGCAACTGAGCTCCGTTGCAATGTGAGTTATCCTTAAAAATAACCAAGAATTCTGGGCAGAAAGTGTGTGAACCAGCACTTCTGTGCCTCTGCCTTGGCTACCAGCACAGAGATGCTTCCTAAGGCTCCCAAAACATTGTACTTCACAGCCAGTGCTCTGGGGCTTATGCTGAGCTCACTTGAGTTGTGCCATACAATTCCAGTATTTCACAACCCTTTCCTGCACCTCTGCAGTACCACTCCCTTCCCCCCTTCCTCCCCAGAACTAAGTACATGCTAAGGTTACCTCACTGCCTATAATCTGTTTTTCTTGATTGTATTTAAACATCTCTACTCTCAGCACAGGACTGCTGCTGTATATACACCCTGCTTTGGTAATTTTCTTCTCTTTCTACTGATGCTGATACTCTATTGGAGAGAGAGAGAGCTTTTTGGTTTGGTTTATTTTTTTTTCATCACTTTCACTGCACTTACACTTTCCTAAAATAAAGAAGCTTCTCTTTGCAGGTAGTAAGAAAGTAAGTTGGGAGTCCAGCACTAACATAGTAGCTTTGCACAGATCCGTCAGTATGACTCAGCAGCCTGCACGCCTGAGCTTGAGTTGCCAACAGTTACTGGTGCCTCCTCCTATTGCAGTGGCAGAAGTCAGCTAAAACAATACCAGATGCAAAAATAGCCACAGTAATAATAACAATAAAGATAAAATGATAAGTCGTCGTTTTTTGCAGCTACAGTGGCCTGGCCCTGCTTTAATGGCTAATTTGGATGTCATCCCCTCAAGACCACCCAGTATAACTATAGGGTTTATAAGGTTGTGGGTTTTTTTTTTTGTTTGTACCTACCATGTTTTTTTTTATTTGTATCTACCGTGAAAACAGGAAAAGGAAAACTAGTTGACTGGCAATAAATGCTGAATGAAAGAATTACTTGAAGTTAAGCAAGGTATTACATCGTTTACTGTTAAAGGAAGAGAAAACTGCATTTTTCAAACTTTCAAGTTAATATAGAGTTAGCTATCACCACTTAAATCCATTTGTGTCTTGGTTTTGTTTTGATTAAATTACTAAACCTTAGAGAATATCAAACTGAACTACTTCACATTTTTAAAATCAACTCCAATCTATGTTGATAAATATGGGATATTACTTTAGACTGAAACATATTTTTAAAAGAGTTTTTCTTCATCTGTTTTTTTTTCTGCATGTTATCATTGTTCTTGCTTTTTTTCTACAGAATCATTGTCAATTTTCACAACATTCTGCACTTTTTCTCCTTCTACACGTCTTACAGTGCTTTTAAGATACTGTATTTATCTACATAGTGAAGCTAACTCGCTCCTTCTGTTACCAACTTTTCAGCTGAAATTTCCAAGTGACAGAGCACAATGCAGGTTAAAAACGTCCAGTAATAAATGACAGAAGAAATAAAAGAAAGGCACCTCTGTTTAAAGGAGGGCAAATGAAGTACCTGAATGTTACACCCACTATGTAGGGGAATGGAATAAAAAATAGGAAACCTTCAACACTTTGGTGGCATCCTTTTTACCTTCTTTGGTTAGGTTAGAGGGGTATTTGAGACAGAGGAGTTTTTAACTATTGAATGCTTTGTATTCTGGAACATTCGATCTTTCAGTCCTTGCATACTATGCTTTTTGAAACAATCATGATCAGAGCACACAGCATACAACAAGCTCTATGTCCTCAAAATTACTGTTTTCACATGTTATTTTATATAAATAAAGCAAAAGTAACATCTACATTAAAAATCACAGAATCTTGTGTACCCCAAACATCTTCCTAGTTTCAAAATTGTTGCCTTTTCCTTTTTTATTTGTTCTTTTTTTGAAAGGGTTAATTAACGAGTACAACTTATAATGAGCATGTCTCGGTTTGTGAGTTTTGCAATAAATAAGTCTGAGAACAGTGTGAGATAAGGCAGCTTATGATCAAATTCACTGGTCTGCACCATCTGTTCTTATGCATTAATTTTCTATATGACAATCTTTCCAAAAAAAACAGAATTCAAAACATACTTTCAGGGTTTTTTTTGTGGCTTTGTTTTTTGTTTTTCTTTAAACTGTGGTGTATTAACCAGAATTAAATGATGGCTGATGACTGGCACTTACGATTGAACATAACAACACTGAAAGCTGAGAGAGCTCATTTATAGGGTTAATCAGACACAACACTGGAAAGTGTGCAAGAACAAGCAGTAACTCAGGAAGAAAAGAATATGTGGTGCAGAAGATTAAAAAGAGAGGAAAAAAAAAGAACATTACACATTTCTGGCAATTTAAGAAATAGAGTTGGAGATATTTTTAATGATGACATCTAAACTGAGAAACCTGGCTTTGGTAGAAACAATGGGGAAGAAGAGCTTCGTCTTCTGTGAATCAGATGCCACATGCTCAAGTTGGACACCCATAATGTGAACAAACATATATTATATTAGTATTTTGAAGCCTAGTTTAAGTGATTCAGCAGCCATAATGTGCCTCTGTGTCAGTCAGAACTCAGCTTACCAGCCAAGCATTCATCTCCCAAATCTTAAAACAATCCTTGTTTTTCTTGCCTTCAGCTGCTTCAGTTTTCAGAGAGGTGAGTGAGACATGAGCTACACACAGAGCCTTCCTTTACTACAGAGCATTGTTTTGCATCCTGAGTACCATTTGTGAGTATTGCATAAGGCAAGGACAGATGAAGAAATAAATATGTGACAATACAGCTGGTCTTATCATAATAATTGTGCATTAAGAGGTGAAACAAGGTTGCACAGGGAATTCTAATCGAGGAATTTTCTGAAAAAAAAAAAAAGTTGTTAGCATTCCGCTGTTCGTAAATATCTTTCTGCATGCAGTAAATGCGCATATATCCACGCATAGGTACACCTGCATCACATAGCCTGTTCTACCACTTCCTTTTTTTGACCCTGAATTCTAGTTATGAACAAGAGCTAATCTTAGCTAGCTAACGAGATCTGACATGATCGCAGTCTATAGCAGTATGACTGGAGGCTAGAGGATTTTTGTGTATGTTGTTTTATTCATTTGTTATCCTGGAGAGGACTGGAGGCATCACGAAAGAGTGCTAAGCACTCAGTGTCATCCTCTAGACAAAATACAGGTAAAGGACTCCTTCTAAATACAATTATATAAAATGTAACTTTTTTTTTTTTTTAATGGAAAGACAATTTACAATACAGGCATGTTTGACTCTAACCTCATCTGCCCTGCATAAATGCAAAGAATATCTAGACAGTAGAAGACTTACTCTATAATTACATTAGGTACGTTGAGGTCAGTAATTTTAAAAACATATATTGGCATGCCAAGTAGCATTTATTAATTTTTCTTCTTTTTATCCTGAATAACACAAGCTCTTTTCATAATCACAGTTTCTTTTCTCCATCTCCTACTTATCAAGTGTTATGTTCTAGGACAGCATCCCATTGTTCCTTTGAGGTAAATCATTAGCCTGTGAGACCATCTAGCAAATCTGTACCAGACAGATTTCCCTTTCCCCCCCTGTCTCAGTGCAGCTGCACTAAGATTTTTTGGGTTTTGTGTTTGGCTCTCTCATATAGCTGAATCTCTGCACTGCTGCAGCTCTTTGAGCGCCTTGCAGCTTGTAAATGACTCATGCGGCACACTCCCTTCCCTCTAGCCAACATGGAAAAAGCCTGGAAAATTGTGCTTGGGAATGATCCTCCTTCTGGCTTACATCACAAATTACTTCCATTACAGGATAATGCCCAAAGGCACAATCTGGCCTGAAATACGTAGTCATCATAAAACATACAAATACAATTGCTCTTAACACAAGTTATATACCTAGAATCGGTTACAATTCTAAACTCAAATGTCTTTCCAGTCCATCTTTCCAAACTTTTAAAATTTGTTTTCTTTTGCTGGTAGATGCCGGTATCTGCCAGTTATTGTGTTGTGAATGGACTATGTTACAAGCAAATGGAGACAAGATATACAAAGCCATCCAAAAAAAAAAAAAATCCCATTATTTTCTATAAGATTAAAGCAGCAGTTTCAGTACAAATGAATCTTGGAAAAGATCCAGACTCTTCAAATCTGCCTTTAGATAGGTAATTGCTGCAAAGACCACTGGCTAACTGGGAAGGTCCCAGTTGACTGGAGGCTAACAAATACAACCCATCTACAAGAAGGCTGGGAGGAGGATCTGGGGAAACTACAGGCCTGTCAGTCTGACCTTGGTGCTGGGAAAGGTTATGGAACAGATCATCCTGAGTGCCATCGTGCAGTATGTACAGGACAATCACGTGATCAGGCCCAGTCAGCATGTGTTTATGAAAGGCAGGTCCTGCTTGACTAACCTGATCTCCTTCTATGACAAGGTGACCCGCTTAGTGGATGAGGGAAAGGTTGTGGATATTGTCCTCCTGGACTTTAGTAAAGCCTTTGACATCATTACCCACAGCATTCTCCTGGAGAAACTGGCTGCTTATGGCTTGGATGGGCATATGCTTCGCTGGGTAAAAAACTGTCTGGGTGGCCAGGCCCAAAGAATTGTGGTGAATCCAGTCGGAGACCGGTCACAAGTGCTGTTCCCCAGGGCTCTGTACTGGGGTCAGTTCTCTTTAATATCTTTGACAATGATCTGGATGAGGGGATCAAATGCACCCTCAGTAAGTTTGCAGAAAACACAATGTTGTGTGGGAATGTTGATCTGCTTGAGGGTAGGAAGGCTCTACAGAGGGATCTGGACAGGCTCGATCAATGGGCTAAGGCCGACGGTATGAGGTTCAACAAAGCCAAGTGCTGGGTCCTGCACCTGGGTCACAACAACCCCATGCAACACTACAGGCTTGGGGAAGTGTGGCTTGAGAGGTGCCTGGTAGAAAAGGACCTGGGGGTGCTGGTCAACAGTGGGCTGAATATGAGCCAGCAGTGTGCCCAGGTGGCCAAAAAGGCCAATAGTATTCTGGCTTGTATTAGAAATAGTGTGGCCAGCGGGAGTAGGGAAGTGATCGGCGCCTATACTCAGCACTGGTGAGGCCCACCTCGAGTACTGTGTTCAGTTTTGGGCCCCTCACTACAGGAGAGACATTGAGGTGCTGGAGCATTTCCAGAGAAGGGCAATGAAGCTGGTGAGGGGTCTGGAGCACAAGTCTTCTGAGGAGCAGCTCAGGGAACTTGGATTATTTAGCCTGGAGAAAAGGAGGCTGAGGGGAGACCTTATCGCTCTCTACAACTACCTGAAAGGAGGTTGTAGCCAGGTGGGTGTCAGTCTCTTCTCCCAAGTAATAGGCCATAGGACGAGAGGAAATAACCTCAAGTTGCACCAGGGGAGGTTTAGATTGCATATTAGAAAAAATTTCTTCACTGAAAGGGTTGTCAAACATTGGAACAGGCTGCCCAGGGAAGTGGTTGAGTTACCATCCCCGGAGGTATTTAAAAGATATGTAGATGTGGTCCTTAGGGACATGGTTTAGTGGTGGACTTGTCCGTGCTAGGTTAATGGTTGGACTTGGTGATCTTACAGATCTTTTCCAACTAAAATGATTCTGTGATTCCATGATACTCAATTCAGTCTATATACTGCTTACCAACTATGGCCGAAACACCATCTCCCCCAAAAGAAATAAATCTGCAAATTTGCAACGTGTGTTCCAGTTTAAAAAAAAAAGAAATAGAATCATAAATTGTCCATGAAATCACCATTTAGCTAAGAACCGAGTGTAGTCTGACCTTCAGAAACTCCAAGTAGCTATGCAATTGTTGTTATGGGTATCCAACCCTTCTGACAATCAAATTCATGCTGCTCAGGAGAATTACCAATTTAGATATCGGGAAAACTTCCACTTTTCTGTTAATATACAGCTCACTATGAAAGAGAGACAGGTTTGTGCTCACCCCGTAATGGGTAACGTTGCTATTGTAATAACAGCCAAAGAAACAAGCACTTAGTTGCTGTCTAATTGTGTTTGAGTATGCTTACTTTGACATATACAGTGTTTACATGCCAGAGAACAAAATTTCTTTTAGAAGCTATATCATACCTGTTAAAAAAATGGACTCGAGTAGCTTGCACTTGTGTTAAAACTCCACTTTCCCCCCCAGCAGATTTAGTATCGGTTTCTTTTTTTCACATGCTAAACCATTTCCCCAGTTTCATGCACTGAATGAGAACATTTTGAACTGTATAGGCTTAAAGAAAACTCCAGAAATGTATTAAATAAAATGCCTAATCACACCAAAGAAGTAATAGTGGGAGAATCAAGTACCCAAGTGAATGCTGTCTGCACCCTGCAACTGCTGGTGCATGACACCCACTACACCCATTGCTGCTGCATGGCAGGAACAGTTCTGCTCTCAACAAAGGCTCAAGAGCTAAGCCTCTGCTGGGAAATGAAACAATGCTAGGGAATATTTTTAGCTCAAACACCCATATTGTTAAATTATTGGCCTAATTTTTGGCTCACACTAGGCAAACACTTCCAAAAAATTCCCAAAGACAGTTTGGAGACCTGGTTCCGGGGCATCTTTAGTGGAACAGAATGTTTGCAGACAGGGAGGACAATGTTAGTATAGTACTAGCGCTGGCCACTGTTTCAGTCTCGTCACTGCACTATTACCACAAGCTCAGTCTCCAAAATCCCAGGTGAAGTGTCACATGCTGAGGCAATATGATTCCATGCTCTTTACCTTCCAGGTTCCTCAGTTCTTACAGCACTTTCATGAGATGGAAATCTTTGAGCAAAAAAAAAAAAAACCCACAAAAAAAACCCCCAAGAAAATAAACCAAGTCAGGAAAGCCCGCATGCCAGCACTTAACTTGTTAGGATATCACAAACCTATTGCTAGTGATGTATGATATTCATTGCTAGTAAATTTTGGGATATTTTCCTAATTACATTGGGAAATGCCTTGCAACTTTAATGTAAAATTTTAGATAATTTTAAATTCTGGTAGAATACACAAGAGAATATGAGTACAAAGGGAGAAACATCACAGATAATTTCTAGAGAAGGTATTGTTTTTCCCTAGAATTTCATCTAAAGAAAACATCCTTCCTCCTGTGGCTTTTGAAACTCTTAGCATTCAACATTTTTCTTAGCAGCAGACCTGCTCAAGGACAAAGGAACGTCTATCAGAAAACTTTGGAAGGTATCCCTAGGAGAACTTTTCCTTCATTTCTGAAGCATCAAGGCGACTTTGGAGCAACAATTATAGACCTCTCAAGGTAGAATTATAGATTTTTACAGGAATGCTAGTTCTTAGCCAACATCTACCGTATCAAGAAAGTCACCTGCAGTGCAATTGGTAATACCAATAAGATAGCAATCCCACAGCGAAGCATTACATAGGTATCAAGAACATGGCAATTAGGTGACATTAGCTATACAAAAGGAAGGTAGAAGTAAGGAAGTAGCCTAGTAATTTATTTTTTTTTTTTACTTTCTCACACTTGCCTAATATTTTTCCCTCTCTATTCCACAATATGACTGCAAGTTGGTATAAAATGCATTTCTATTCATATATTCCTCTTTCATCTACAGACTATCTTACTTATCTGTTCAAAAAGGAGGTATATATTCTTGGTTTATAGTGATGCTGATAGGGAGCTGCACTGCGGCTCAGAAAGAATAATACAAACCCAGGAGAAACCAATGGGTTCTAGTGACCATTTTTATGAATGAGAATGACAAAAATAGAGGGAGTGGAAAAGGAGGAAATCAGAGAAAAAATGAACCAGTCTGAAGACTGGCAAATGTAATACTGTTGATAATGTAAGCAATCTGCTAGAAATACTAATTATTAATGGTTTCTAGAATCATAATTAGAATATAAGCATTCAAATAATTTGTAGCAACAAATAAATCTGTGCTCTGTAAATATGATGTTCATTTGTCACAACAAAATAACATTTCCACCCCCTGTCTACATGTTGTAATTGTCTGCATATTCTATGATTGTTATCTGATATAAAAATGCTTTACATCAATATGAAAAACAATTTAACTGAATATAAGCAGCACATACATTTTTACATGTCCATTTTCTTTTTATGAGTTAAAATAATGTACATACATATAATATACACAGAGAAGAAAAACATACCATTTAAATAATTTAAACCTGTAGGAAACCAAGGTTCTTCGGAATAACAGGAGTCTCTGTATTGCAAGCATTCATTTAAGTGATCTTCATACAAGTAGCAGTATTGATTTGAAGTGAATGCTTTTTTTGTGAGTAAACACTACTTATATTATTAACAATTTTCAGGAAAGGTTTCCAACTCAGTGGAGATCCCTTTTGGCCCCGCCACCACTTCAAGCTATGGGAGGAATTTTTACAATGTGGATTGCCATTAGCTTTTCAAAGCTGAAAATACTCTTGCAGCTTCATCAATATGGAGGATAAGATCCCTGCTTTACAAAGAGCTCGACATTTCAGGAGGAAATAACGATGGAGTAGAGGGATAAAGAAATGAGCAAAGGCTTTATCATGATACATTTTGTTTATCTCTTCTATTATTTAGTTTTGTTTCTTTGAGGGTGAGACTGGGAGCTAAAGAATTAGGCTGCCAGTAGGCGTGCCCCTCTGACTTCAGCCTAGACAGGATGACCAGCCTACCCTCATGACTATCTCTGTTTGCCCACCTCTCTCCTGCTAGAGGTTCCTCAGATACAGTGACATAACTGCATATGCAGTTGATCTGGCTTTGTAAAAATGATCCAGATTTTTTAAAAAAGATGCACTGTTAAAGCTTTTAAGTGGATAAGGATCACTAAATACAAGCTATACCTGGTGTTATGCTGGGAAGTCTGAAGTGATGGTACCAACTGTAAAGGATTAGTGGTGACAAGCAATCATCTCGTAGACAGCAACCTTCTCCTTGTGTCTCCAGATCAGCATATTTAAATTCATATTGTTTTCCAAAAAAAAAAGATCTCAAAACATAATGGAAGATATAGACTCAAGAAATCCAAAGAAATTTTGGAGAAGGTTGAGGACTAGAGGAAGAGGTTTGTATTTGGATAATAAGCCAGCAAATAACCTGCAAAATGGTTTAGAAGATAAGTAAGGTGTATTTTTTTTCAACCTCTTTCTGAACATGGTTGAGAGAGAGAGAGAGAAAATAAACCAAGTAATAGAGGTTAGGGAGAAGCTGCAGGAGATATAGGTTAAATCTGTAAGAACTGGAGGAAAAAGGATAGAGAATTAAAGCCAAGAGAAAGTCATGAATGCAAATATGGAAGAAGTGCTTGAGAATGTAAAAGGAGTAAAAAAAAAAAAAGGGTTAGAAATTGCCTGAAGTAGAAGTGAAAGATTTTAGGTCAGGCCATAGGCAGTTCTAGTAAAGTGAGTATGGAAAAGAATTTTTGAATTCAAAATTGCAATAATGTAAAAAAAGGTGGTAATCACAGAAACTATGTGCAAGTTTTAAGAAGATAAGCTGTACTGTGGAGGATATTGACCTGGTAATGAAAATGGAGTGTGCTTTACAGCAGTAATATTCCTCTTGAAAATTTCCCAGAGTTTGCCGGTGGCATTTTTGGAAAGGTAAAGTAGAAAGTCACAGGTTATGAGGCATTCATCTGTGTCTACTGAGATTTTATATGGTCTCAGAACGTGCATAGCGCTTAATTGACTTGGTCAGGAGACAGGACAGTTGGCAACAGGATAGGAGTCAGGAACACAAGTTGCCTTAATAATGTCTGTGCTGTGTAGCTGTAAATCATTGAATTGGGAAATGGAAGAGTAAAAGGAATTTCATTTTATTTGATTTATGAATCAGTAGCTCCTTACCATGGCAGCCGAATCCCTTAAAATATTTAGATTTGCTTTTGTAATCTGTTCAAAAACTAAAGCTCTCTATTGTCTCCCCTTTTCCAAAGACAAGGAACAATCATAAAGTATGTCTCGGGAGTATCTATAATTCCCAGCGTTTGAGCCTGCATAAATGAAAGTAAAAAGCTTTCTTCAGTCTGATAGAATCCCCTCTGAATCCGTTGGCTGAATGCAAAATAAGCATGCATGGAGCAAGGACCACTCTTTAAATGTCTTTTCAGTGAGGACTGGGTTCTGGCTCACACATCTGTTTGCTTCACAAGTAATTTTAGCTATTTATGCATAGATGAATACATCTTTACAGAGAAAGAGACATTTACAGTGCTTGTCTTTGCAGCACGTCCCGTATGTGTGAACAATTTCAATAGCTCCTTTTTGTTAGTGTGTAATATTTTAAGATTGTTTACTGTAATTAGTCCTGTGCAAATCTTCATTGCACAGAAAAGCATGCAATACATTTCTATAACCTGCCAATGCATTGCACTCTTAGAGGGACTGGAAGATTGTGAGATTATTAGAACAGGATGAAGAACACAGCATGGACCTGATGTTCAGGTGCTTCTCTCTGTTTCCACATATCAATTTACCTCACTGAAATGAGCCATAATCTCTCCAGTAAGAGACATACACATGTGGTCAAGAGAAATAGCCTCTTCGGTGTTTTCTACTTCAACTAGCACAGCTTTGTCAAATGGAAATACTTTCCCGTTCGGCTTTTTCCTACTAGAATGGACTGGAATCACATGTGGTAATATATACTAATGGAAAACAGTGGATGTACAGCCCAGGAAGCTGTTTACTTCCTCAGGGATAATCAAGGGACCTGGGCCTAGTAGCTTTTGCATTCATAAATAGGATTTTTCAATATCTACAGGCAAGGTCTACATATAATATGGTGATTCTTCTCAGGGACATGAACAACCATGTTTTCTAAATTTGAAATATTGAAAGTGCTGCTGCCGTACACTCGTTATTTGGTAACGGATCCTCTAGAATAGGTAATGCTACATTCTTCCTTGCTTTGTCATGAACATTGGCTAGGGACTCTAAGATTATAGAAACCATAACCTTTAGTTGAAATTCTGCATAGATAAATATACTATGCACAGAATTTGAAGACATTAAGTGCATACAGATCACATCAATGCCCTAAAGCACTTTCTGTACTGGCAGTACACTAATTTTCCTTTATGGGAAATTGTACTGGAGTAAGCTGGAGACAAGCGGAGTTTGACAGAAGCCAGGATAAAACCTGTGTCTTCCTTCCAGAAAGGTGATGTGACAAACAAGCAACACTCTACTATGTATTTCCCTTCCTTGAAAAGCAGAGGAAATAAAAGATTATGAACTCTTAGCTGCCTGAGAAACCCAACCTTGATACTTTGCTTGAGCAAGCAAACGTAAGACTGCATGTGAGGTGCAGTCAAGGTCTTTAAAGACAGACGTCTTTGGAGTTTCAGGCTTACTAATGGGAGAACACACCCTGCATTGTACCTCTGCAAGGGTGTTTAAAGGGAATAAACTTTTCAACCAGACCTATAGTTCTTACTGAAATCTTGGTAGTGTTTTTTTTGTAGACCTGTGTAGTTCATGAAATGTGTATAGCACTACAGCAATGTTTTTCTTTACTTTTGATCAGCGGCAGGGATGCTGCCTGCCTTTTGGAGCTTTCCCTGTATGTGCTAACGTTACAGCTCTCCTTTATGCGAAGTTGTTCAGCTAAGCCAACATAATGACAGCTTCTACAAGAAGGGCAGAGAGGACAGAGTCACATCCAACTCCTCACTCATCCAAGGTGCTGTCAAAACTTGGAATTTAATCTTTGAGATTAGTGCTTAAAAACTCAGAACTCGAGAGTCAGGATTTAGTCTTCGTGAAAGTCAAGCTATGTAATTATCTGAAAGCTCAGTGGTCAAACCCAAAAAGCTCAGACTTCAGCTGAGTGCAACTTTTATAATGTTAATTTGTCATTTCTATAAATGCACAATAACATATATATATATAGTGTATAGTATAGCATAGCATAGTTACTGACTGAATGTGTATATTTTCCTGATGATAAGAACTGATAAATCATTTAAATGCATTAGCATGGTATATAAAATTTTTGAATGATGTTATTCATGAGGCAAGTGCCTAGGCTCTGTGTGCAGACTATGCTTGTGACAAGAAGGAATGATCAAAGAGAGCTCAGATATGTATAGATCAATGCTTGAAGTTCCTGACTGTAGTGAGCACTCTGAAAAACTGAGCACTGTGCAGGAAAACAAATGAGTTCAGGCTTATTTATGTACATTTGAGTTTTTAAAAGTTTTAATGAAAGACGGGTTTGTTTGGACTCCTTTCTTCTTTAAATTTTATTACGAGTTTTAACAAGCACACATTTGTTTTGCTTTTTGGAAAAGAAGCAACAGCTTGTGCTCCTTGATTGGCATACTTTTTAAGATGGAATGTCAAAATTGGATAATAATTTCTCTAAATGTGTTTATCAAGTCTTTACAGATGCTTTTTTTTTGACAGCTTGTAGTGTGAAAATAAAGCTAGATGTTTGAAAGTGTCAGTAAACCTCTGCTTCTTGTGGGATGGTTTCAGATCACTGTGGTTTTGTTGACTGAATTTTGTTGTGATGTCGTGAATCAGTGATGATGAGGAAATGTACTCAAACAGCTGAAATAGAATATTTTGAAAAAGATAATTTCATAAAAACACGACACTATATGAACAAACAATTTGAACAGTTTTTCTGTACATTTTCTTTTATGAAACTTTGCAACCACTGATCAGGTCTTAAATCCAAGGAAAAAAGATTTCTTCTTTTCTATACAGTCGCTTGCTTGCTTATACCCACTTTTTGATTCCCTTTATTTCAGCTGTCTGTATGAGATAGCTGGTAATTCATAAAATGCCACATGTGTAAAATTCATCTTTGGTTTTATTACTGTTTCTGCAGAACGTGATGTTGAATATTTGGCTATACTGCATTTTGATAAATAGTATAGAAGCAGCTTTCCACCATAATTGAAATAGTATTTGGTCTGCTGTAGATGAAATAAGAATCTGGATTGTTTCATTCAAACAAATATCTTGTTTTCTAGTGTTTTACTGATCTATTAAACCTATGTAAAGTATTTACTGTCTTCTATACTGAGTTCACTTTCACAGACTATTAGTTTCTAACACACTACTAATTCTTAGATCTTGGCGTTCACCGTGACATTACTGGATTCAAGAAGGGAAAATATTAGGATAGAAGGAGGTGAACCATGAGGTTTCCTTTGTGTGGCACTTTTTTTGGATGTGGAGCTGACGTGTATCATTATAGCTACATGAAGAACTTAAAAAACAGGAAATTTTATACATTAGGCTTCCTACATGCATATTTAAATGCTTCAGTAAATGAAATGGTTTACTAATGTCTGACTCCTTTAGAATTCATTCAATTCACCTCATCCTAGTGGAAACAGGATTCAGTCAACTGAAGTTCTACATTCTGGTCCAAAGCTTTTTTTTTATTTTTTTGTTTATGGAAAGATGCAACTGTGCAAATAGAGTCATAGAATCATAGAATCTTCATGGTTGAAAAGGACCTTTGAGATCATCGAGTCCAACCGTACACACACAGAAAAACCAAACCAACCCAAAAACAAACAAAAAAACCCCCACAACAACCTACAATCTCTGCCTTTCAGAGCATGCCCTGAAGTGCCAAATCTAGACATTTCTTAAATACCTCCAGGGATGGTGACTCAACCACCTCCCTGGGCAGGCTGTTCCAGGGCCTGACCACTCTTTCAGTAAAGTAATTCTTCCTAATATCTAATCTAAACCTCCCCTGCCACAACTTCAGACCATTTCCTCTGGTCCTGTCATTATTCACCTGGGAGAAGAGGCCAACACCCACCTCTCTGCAACCTCCTTTCAGGTAGTTGTAGAGGGCAATGAGGTCTCCCCTCAGCCTCCTCTTCTCCAAGCTAAACATGCCCAGCTCCCTCAGCCTCTCCTCATATGAATCAAATACCATAATGTTAAAACTACATTGTTTTATGTAGAGAGCAAGCGTTAAGTATTCTCATTTTAAAGATTCTCACTATAATTATTTTCTCTCTTCTACTCAAGGTCTGAATCACAATAGAGTAAATCTAACTTGCATGTGCAAGATTCATTGGATCACTCCATTATATTCTTATTGTAGTTCCTCTTGTTTGTCAATGTAAGTTAATGGTAGCATTAACGGTGTGTTAATGTCTATAAAATCACACAAATGGTGATCAGAAACAGTTAAGGTTTTTTACTTAAACTGTTGGAGTTAGATTTAGGTTCTTTGTAACTACTGTGATACATGGTGTAGTTCATCAATACTCAAACAGTAGAGAAGTGAAGAGTATAGATTAAAACAGGACAAGTTGCTGGAGCACAAAAAAAAAAAAAGGGTTGGAGAGGATTCTTTAGAAATGGGGTTTTTTTTCAGCTGGAAGTTAAAACACAGGTGCTTGCATTGCTGAAAGCAGCACAGGATCTAATATGTCTCTCTTAAGAAGTATTTTCCTAGAATAAAGTGTCCTTGAATAGTTGTGATTAAAAATCATTGTTCATTACATACAATTTCTGTGTGAAACTTTTCTTAATGTTATGTGATTTAGAAAAACAATATACTTCAGATGCTGTGGCTTAGAAGAGACTGCAAAGAACATGTTTGAGAGGAATGAGGTTTTGATTTTCCAAAGAAATCTATAGATGAGATTATTATGATTATGATTTATTATTATTATTGTAAATCCTTTACAGAAGAGAACCAAAGTAACACAGTGGTCTTAATTTGACCATGAATTTGACAGTGTTTCCATGAAGTCAACGGTACATCTAGGAAGGAGGAACTTATCATTAAGAAGATTGAAATTAACATGGAAATCCTTTGGGGAAGGAATAACTTACTGAATAGGACTTGAACAACTTTTTCTCTTTTAAACCCCTGCATTCTGTTGGGAAAAAAGTCTGTACTTCTCACTTTCCAGCTGGCTAGTCCCTGTTCATTTGGCCAGTCCCTGCCAAGAGGAACAGCGGTGTTCAAGCTTTACTAAAAGTGCCTTGAATACCTAATTCCTGCCAGACCTTCGCATATTGCCCCTTTGTCTTCTAAATCAAAATAGAGTCCAATAGTTAGAAGTGGGACAGAAAATAAGATTTTAAAAAGTAGGTGCTAAACAGATACAGCAGAAAAGATAAATACATTCACATAAAGGTTCAATCCCTCACTTTTTTATTTCATTCCATGCAGAATCCTGACCATAACAGAGCACACAGCAGTAATGCAACCAGGCAAAATTATTTGTGATGAACATTCATTTTGAAGGGAGAAGGTGAAACTCTTCTGAATTATTGAGAAGGGCAGAGTGATCAAACACACTTTTTCTAAGGAACTCCTATCACTTCTGTTCTACTTTCAGAATCTCATTTTATTTCATCATGAATACTTTGCATTTATAAAGTGCCTACCACTGTGGTATGTGAAGCCATGAAAATAGCAATTGGATTAAAACTGTGAAAGGCCCAGGCAAATCAAAGAGTTTAAGTAACATGATTCATACACCCAAACTCATGAGACTGTCCCTCGAGGAATAACATTATTTTAGCACTGAATTATTTATTTCATTTCTCTTTATTTCTGAGTTTCACCTGTGTGTCCTGGGGGGTGTTTGAAGCCACAGAGTATTAGATAAAAATATCAGGTGGCTTTAGTCTTGCTATAGATACTCTTCTGGTCTGCTAGGGAGTGGAACATCTCCTGTGCCTTCTGCTTCCCCCATCTCCATTTTCTTCAGCTCTGCAGCACAAGTCGTCTCACAGTCCTCCCCTTTAGCAATTCATTATTCAGTGCCTCCAGTCAACACAATCTCCTAAACCATACATCTGCCCGCCACCTAGAGTGAGACACAATCAAAACGTTGATGGCCTAACTCCTCTCTATGGGATGAATGGAATAGGTGGAGGAGCTCCAGTGGGTGGTGGTGGGAATAGAAAAGACCCAACTCTCTCTTGTGCTGCAATTTTAGACAGGGGATGAAAGCCCTACCAACACAGGGACTATCCTTGTAGAGAGGTAAAAAGATCTGCATGCTCACTTACAGATCCCAAATCTTCACTGATCCCTCACCATTCAGAGAAATATTTATATCATATCATGATATTTAATGATATTGTACTTTTGGGTATCAGCATCATGAAAGATTCAAACAGTAACATCCAGAACTGCTAACATTAAAAATGTTTATGAATCCCTCTAGTTCTTCATTTGGCCTTGAAAACAAACTGTGTGGGAACGTTTATGGCATTGATTCCCCAAACAAAGTCATCTCAGATACTGGCTACAGTATTTCAACTTGCTCATTGTGGAAGTGGGTACTCAGTGACCTCCAAGCAGCAACTTTTTCTGTGCAGCTACAAGTCAGAATAATATCATTATTTTTTATTTATTCAGATCCATGAATAAAATACAGAATATAGGAAAAGGAGGAATGTATCATGAGTTTAAGTGAGATTAAGGAATGGAATCTATCTTGACCTCCCTGACACTAGGTTTTTTTCAAGCAAACATTACAATAGCTGTTAACTTAATTTGATTAAAAATTGAGTCAATGGGAGTAACTGAATAAAAATTGGAGAGCTAAGTTGAACCTTAAGTGCAAGGATGCATATTTAACAAATGGTGATTACACATGCAAAATAAATATTGAAATTATTTTGACATAAAAAGTCCATGTTAAACAGATGTTGTTATATAATCAGGAGATGTGAGAGAAAAAAGCTGAAAATTAATTTCAACATGCCTAATGAAGCAAAGAAGCTTAGAAGAAATCCCCCCCAACTCACTTACAAAGAACAAAGAAAACAATTGCTCTTTCCAGGTATGTCAGATGTGTTTTGTACATTCGTTAATTATCTTGTTTTACAAATGGAAAGATGAACAGTTGTATTTTTCTGAAGTTCTGACAGATTTCATTATATTTGGTAAAATCCCCCTCTGTGTATAAAGCCAGAAAAATTTCTCCACATACATTCCTTCCTCACTTTCCTTATTTATTTATTTTTGCGATTTCCAATTTGGACTCTGGGGAGGCAACTAAGGGCATCACCACATGACTGGAAAAGCATCCTTCTGTACTGCAGTTTCTACCATAGTATTTGGGATTTATTTATTGCAGGGGGTGAGGGGAGCATAGGGAGATTCTAGGGTGTTACAAAGAACTGTTTTGCAAAAACACACTTGGGGCATTAAATTAAAGTTAAATTCAAAATTCTTAGTTTGGGGAAAGTTGTCCCCAGAAATCTCTTAACGTAATGTCAGTAGGACTCCAATGGCAGAATTCTTTTCTTCTATAACTCATTTCATCTTGCTGAATATCCTGTGACAGGTACATTCAGGCTTCCCCAGGCTGCTGTCTTTAGTAGACAGCAGCAATAAACACCATCATGTTAAAGTTTCCTTTCTGGTGTAAAGGATGGGGGGAAATTTCTGTTCAGTTCACTGTTTGCAATCCAACCTGAGAAATGCAGGTCGTTATTCTTAAATTAAATTTCTGCTAGAAGGATAAAGTACAAAGCAGGTTCATTCTGGCTGAAATATGCACTTTTAGAAGTTATCTTCTATGTATAGTCACATTTTTTTATTTCTTCAAGCCTTAGGTAATGAATTACTAATTTCATTAATATGATAAAAAGCACTTCAGACAAAGCATAGGCCAAAATACTTTCTATGACTTTCTATTAGAGCCTTTGCTATCTTTTTGTAGATGAGTTACATGGTGATATTGACAAATTTTAAAATAATCTTATGGTGAAGAAAATTCCCCAAGCCACAACTTTTGTATACCAATCCGTATTGTTTTGTGGGCAGAAATTGAGAAAACAATAACAAATTGAGTACAGAATTCTGAATTAATTTTTATAAAAAGGTAAATCTAGAACATCAAAGCACTAAATGCTTATTCCAATGTTTTCAGGTCAAGAATACAACTTCACACACACAAAGTCGTAGCTGTGATTATTTCACATTTCACTCACCTGGCAGATTTTTTTTTTTCCTTCTCTTCAGTTACAGTTTGCTGTTCTGCAAGTTTCCTGTTTCCATTAATTCCTATCCTGGACTTTAAGTACAAAAAAAGTTAGAATGTCCAGGCTGCAACAGATCCTATCTAGCTTCATATTATTTCTGAAAGTGGTCAAAAGCAAGTGTAAAGGTAAGAGTATAAGAACATAAGACCTGGAGAAGAATATATGATAATTTCTCTTACAGCAGTCTTCTAACCTCCAAGAAATTACAGAGTTGGATATAATTTCTGTCTATGTAGTAGCCCTCAACAGATCTCCATGAATGAAAATTTTAACATCCTTTCACAAGACGTTTCATAGCTCAGCTACCTTTTTGTATGAAGAACCACATCCTGGTGTTTGATTTGAATTTATTTTACCTCCTTAGAGTGTCATTGAGTCGCCCTTGTAGTACAGTCTTAGGATACCAGATGGTGCCAGGGACTTTTGGCAAGAATTGTCTCAAAACCTTACCCTTCATTTGAAACTGGGGTTGGTCAGAGTGCCAATAAGTACCATGGAAGTTTACAGAGTACTTCAACCTGGATCTTGTAAAACTGCTTACATGGACAGGTTTGGTAGTTGTTATTTTTGTTACAGAAACTACCTGATAACTTTACAAGAAATCCAGGAGTAGGTGAATTTACTCTGGCATTATTAGCTGTAAATTTATTCTTACTTCCTCCTCCCTTCATAAAAAGCTTAGCGTACACTGGACTGCTTCACTGGTGAAGTCTCTAGGTCTTTCCTTGACTCCTTTGCCAGACATACATCTAGCCTTCAAATGTTTTATTCCTCTTATCTGTTTCATCTTGTTACAAGGCCTGGAAAATATGAGTGAAAACATGCTTCTTTAGTTTAGTCCATAGCACTTCTGACTCTGCTCATTTCTGGGCCAGCATAGAGACACTTTTAATACTAAAACCCTGACTGTCTTTCCAAATGGATAAAATGATCATAAGAAATCTTTGAGCAGATGTCTCTTAAATTAATAAAGTTGGCAGTCCGTGTGAAGTCCCCTGATTTGTTCTGAACTTACTCCTTAACTTAAAAAAAATCTGTTGGACATCAACTTTTTCTTCTCTGGATCTTTGGGAAATATGTGAGAAGAAATTATCTTTATAGGATGGGAAAAGTTAGATTCATTTTCTTGTTTGGCTATCTTTTGTTGTGGGAGGTAAAATTAAATTGTTGTTTTTATAATTAATACATAATTGCTTGTTAACTATATGGCAAGGATGCCTAGAGCTTGAGATAAGAGCTTTTGAATATTATGTACAAATCAAAAGCAAACAAACTAATCAAATTAAACAAAACCAAGGAAATAAGGCCCTTGCAGAGGACTGGAAGCAAAACAAGCTCTTCTTCCTCCAAAACTAGCTTCTAGATTTTGTGGAAGTTAATTTCTCCTGCTTTCAAAAATGAAACCTAAGGGTTACTTATATGCGAAAAAGCCAAGAACTAAAGCAAACCTCATATTTTAACTTGGGGATATTTTCAAGATTTCTGTCAAAGACCACAGTGAGATTACCTCAGAATATTTGAATGGATTTAATTTATTTAGCTGCTTAGTACTGGTAAGCCACGTTGCTCTGATCTGCCGTAGCAGAAAGGCAATGTGCAGGCAGGGCACTGGTAGGGCTCTTAACGAAACCCCAGGAGATTTTCTTGTTTTCCCAGGTCTGCTGGGAAATGCTGGCTCAGTCAGGGCAAGCTACTTCTCTGAGTATTTCAGGTTTCTCTAGCTAGGAGGTAAGACTAATAATAATAGAGGTGGCAGATCTTTTTTAAAAAATACCAAATTCACCAGAAATATGCAGATTCAGAGGACTCCAACTACTCGCAAGCCTGGGTAGAATTCAGCTAAGTCTTCGCCCAAAAATATTTTATATTATAAAAATTAAAACCATATATGATAAAAAAACCCCAATATAACTCAGGAATTGATTGCAATCTAACATAAAGAAGGCATTGCATGCCTGCATTTACAGTGAAATTGTATATTTCAGTTGGACAAAAAATTTAATTGGTTGTGCTTTGTTTTGCTGTTTGGGGTCACTCACCTCCTCTTCCCTTGATTTTTAGTTCAGCAATTAAAGAAAAACATCTGTTATTCCCCGAGTTCTAACTAAATTATTTTGCAAAGGAGGTAAATATTGATATTTTTTGAATGATAATTTGCAGAAGAAGCAAATGTATTACTATTACTGACTCTGACTGAACTGAAACTGGGAACAGGCATGAGTGTGGGAGAGCGGGGAATGAAATGTCCCCATCTCAGCAGGGTTCTTTACCTCCCCATTATAAGACATTTAAGTTTAGGAGATTCTCAAGGTTTAACTAGACTTTTCACTAAAATTTAGCAGAGGGCTTTGATTCCAGGAAGTTTGGGAATATTCAGTCCTTTTTTAGACTCTGAGTTGGCCTTTTAAGCATGCAGGGCTTCGGGGACCCTGATACAGGAAAGTATGTAAAGGAGTAAAATGGCAACCCAAATAAAAAGGACTATTCACTGACAACTTGAAATATATTGTCATATTTTCTTGTTTTTTTCCTCCTAACTACTCATTTATTAGTTTCAGTGCAGTAGCATTTGCAGATATTGAAATGAGTTATTGAATAAAAAACACTGCATGAACTAAATCCTGAAATCCTATTCAATTTTATGCAGACAGAACTCCTACACTAGCATGATTTTTATACAGTATCTGCACTTCGTCAGCAATAGATTTGCCATATCTGTTGATAATAGCTTTTAGTAACTTTAGAGCTGTCATTGTTCTAGAAGTATGTATTACTCATTAGGAATCTTTGAACTGTTAAACTGCTTTTTATCTCATAGCTTAATTTAAAAATTCTTTGAAGATGTTCAGTTATTTACTTTTATCCAGCAAGGGAAGCATTTCTTACGCAAAATAAAATGTTCTTATAAATACCTATTAATTTCCTTGGAGAATCGTGGTCGCTCACAGACTTCTGTTCCTTTGATTTTCTCCTTGTATGATTTAGCGTATGCTTCTTTCCTTACTATTAGAAATGATCGGCATAGTTGGAACCATTAGGAAATTTTTCTATGTGGCAGCAGAAAATGTTTTTTACTTTTCTTCAGGAATTAAGATCATTTATTCCATTGCTTAATATTTACAAGGCAGTAGCAGCTCTGAGTAATCATTACAAATCAATGGATAACATTGCACACTAGGTTTTTGGAGTGTGTAAGTGAACTCCATCAAAGAAGGGTGATGAATCAATAAAAGTCTATGGTTGTTTTGTGAAATTTTCAGAATGATCTCACTGCAAATAGCTAGAATACAATGCTGGGTCATGTTGTGCTTCTTATCCACCAACACCCCCAAGCCCTTTTCCTCAGGGCTGTTCTTAATCCATTCTTAATCCATCAATTAGATATTCACAAGTCCATGGGCCATGATGGAATGCACCTGAGAGTGCTGAGGGAGCTGGCGGAAGTCATTGCTGGGCCACCCTCCATCATCTTTGAAAGGTCCTGGAGAACAGGTGAGATGCCTGAGGACTGGAGGAAAGCCAATGTCACTCCAGTCTTCAAAAAAGGCAAGAAGGAGGAGCCAGGGAACTACAGGCCGGTGTCGTGGTTTAGCCTCAGACGGCAACAAAGAACCACGTGCCGCTCCCTCGCGCCTTCCTAATTGTCCTGGTTCCGGTGGGGATAGGGTTAACTTTTCCTGGTATTCCATGCCATGTGAGCCACGCCCACCCTGAGCTGCCGGGGGAGGGGGCAGGAAGTTGCTGCTCAAAAGCCGGCTGGGGCGGCCCGGGTCCGGCCGGTCGGCGAGCGGCGGGGAGCGGCGGTCCCGTAATCGCGTTTGTATATTCCCCTGTCCGTGTTGTTGTTGTTTGCATGTTCCCTTTGCTGTTCTGTTAAACTGCCTTTGTCCCAACCCAAGAGTCTTGCCTTTTCTTACGATCCTTCCTGTATTAGGAAGGGACGTGCGAGCGGCACGTGGTTCTTTGTTGCCATCTGAGGCTAAACCACGACACTAATACAGGAAGAATCGTAAGAAAAGGCAAGACTCTTGGGTTGAGACAAAGGCAGTTTAACAGGACAGTAAAGGGGACAGGCAAACAACAACACAGATAGGGGAATATACAAACGCGATTATGGAACCGCCGCTCCCTGGCCAGACCAGACCCGGGACGCCCCAGCCGGCTTTTAAGCAGCAACTTCCTGCCCCCTCCCCCGGCAGCTCAGGGTGGGCGTGGCTCACATGGCATGGAATACCAGGAAAAATTAACCCTATCCCCACCGGAACCAGGACAGCCGGTCAACCTCACCTCCATCCCTGGAAAGATGATGGAACAGTTCATTCTGGGCGTCATCTCAAGGCATGTGGAGGAAAGGAAAGCTATCAGAAGTACTCAACATGGATTCACCAAGGGGAAATCATGTCTGACTAATCTGATAGCCTTCTATGATGGCATGACTGGATGGATAGAAGAGGGGAGGGCAGTAGATGTGGTCTACCTTGACTTAAGCAAGGCGTTCGACACGGTCTCCCACAGCACCCTCATAGGGAGGCTTAGGAAGAGTGGGTTAGATGAATGGACAGTAAGGTGGATAGATAATTGGTTGAAAGACAGAGCTCAGCGGGTAGTGATTAGGGGCACAGAGTCTAGTTGGAGGCCAGTGGTGAGTGGTGTTCCCCAGGGGTCAGTACTGGGTCCAGTGCTCTTCAATATATTCATCAATGACCTGGATGAGGGGATAGAGTGCACCCTCAGCAAGTTTGCTGATGACACAAAGCTGGGAGGGGGTGGCTGACACACCAGAAGGCTGTATCACAATACAGCAAGACCTGGACAGGTTGGAGATTTGGGCAAAGAGGAATCTTATGAAATTCAACAAGGGCAAGTGTAGGGTGCTGCACCTGGGGAGGAATAACCCCATGCACCAGTACAGGTTGGGGGCTGACCTGCTGAATAGCAGCTCTGTGGAAAGAGACCTGGGAGTCCTGGTGGACAACAGGATGACCATGAGCCAGCAATGTGCCCTTGTGGCCAAGAAGGCCAATGGCATCCTGGGGTGCATCAAGAAGAGTGTGGCCAGCAGGTCGAGGGAGGTCATCCTCCCCCTCTACTCTGCCTTGGTGAGGCCGCATCTGGAGTACCGTGTCCCATTCTGGGCTCCCTGGTTCAAGAAGGACAGGGAACTGCTGGAGAGGGTGCGGCAAAGGGCTACCAAGATGATTAGGGGACTGGAACACCTCTCTTATGAAGAAAGGCTGAGGGATTTGGGCCTCTTCAGTCTGGAAAAAAGACAACTGAGGGGGGATCTTATCAACGCTTATAAATACTTAAACGGTGGGTATCAGGAGGATGGGGCCAGGCTCTTTTCAGTGGTGCCCGGCAACAGGACGAGAGGTAACGGGCACAAACTTGGGCATAGGAAGTTCCACCTAAACATGAGGAGGAACTTCTTTACTTTGAGGGTGGCAGAGCACTGGCACAGGCTGCGCAGAGAGGTGGTGGAGTCTCCAACTCTGGAGACATTCCAAACCCGCCTGGACATGTTTCTGTGCAACCTCCTCTAAGATGACCCTGCTCTGGCAGTGGGGTTGGACTAGATGATCTCCAGAAGTCCCTTCCGACCCTATGATTCTGTGATTCTCCACCCAGCCTGTATTTGTGCTTGGGATTGCCCTGACCCATGTGCAGGACCTTGCACTTGGCCTTGTTAAATTTCATGAAGTTCACACGGGCCCACCTCTCAAGTCCGTTAAGGTCCCTCTGGATGGCATCCCTTCCCTCCAGCATGTCGACTGCTCCGCACAGCTTGGTGTTGTCAGCAAACTTGCTTGGTGATGCATATCTTGTCAGTTATGATAGGTCTGGCGTGAGACAGATGACACTGAAGCATCCTAAGTTTTGCAGGACTCTAGTTTCCTATTAATATTTAATGTTTGCCAGGTACAGTGGCCCATACCTGTCTAAGTCTAAGAATATTATCTCTGAGTTTTATAGCACAACCTTTGAAAATTTGCTTTTATATCTTATTGGGGGAAAAAAGCCCAAACATAACAACAAAAAAACCAAAACACAAGAAAAGAGAAAGAAAACTGTAACTAAAGGCTTAAGTATTTCAGCTAGTTGGAAGAAAATGTATTTTTCTTTTGGGCAGAGGACATGAGTTTACCAAAATTGAAGAAATTTGTGAAAAAGTTTATCTTGCAATAATTTAGAAACATACATTATAAAAGAACCCCAAAACTAGATTGCATCATCTTTAAACTTGAAATTTAGTTTTATTCTTTACATGGAATATTGTAAAGTTACCAAAAAAGAAAAAAAAAAAAAAAAGGGCGCTTGCGTAATGCTATAATAGATTAGAAATAAGCACACTGAAAAAATCACCACCTTAAGCCACACTGCTAATGCTTCATATTTTTGGTTTGTTTTTTACTGAGACTTTGCACCTCATTTACAAGAGGGATTTTTTATTCTAATCTTTCAGACCTCAAAAAATCAAAAAGCAGCTCTGCAATGTTTGCATGAGGCTCTACTGAACAGAAGTGAAGTATTTGCTAAAGGGAATGAAGCCCATAACTCCTACTGCCTAAAAGTTGGAAAGTTATTAAAATTGAATGTCAGTTGAGAGATATTTCTTAAAAACTGTAATTCTGGGGAACAATATTATCAGTTCATATTCTGAGAAATCACTCTGTCAAAGGCTATAGGAGGAGATAAATAACTTCCTGGGAAAAGGCTTCCTGAACACACAAATGGCTTGAGAACTTCTGTGTCATAGTAGAGAGGGATGTGTTCAGCTTTCAGAAGAGTAGCATGAAAATTTCACACTTATCTAATATCTCAAGAATCTTTGGAGTTCTGGAACATATTCTTTTCTTTCATATTATTATTTAAATTTCCAGGCTGGCATAATGGTCTACACAGCTGCCACACAGTCAGAAATAAATAAGACAAAACAAAACAGATGAATAAAATAAAATGGCTCTTTTTTTTTCTGCCTTTCCTTTTTTTCTGCCTTTTTTTTTTTTTGTGAATATTGCATTTCTTACATTTCTTACACTGGAATATTGCATTTCTTACATTACTTATAAATAGAGAGAGCCCTAAATGAGAATTCTAACCAATATGGTACTTCTTTAGCTAATAGATGCTTTAGTATAATCTGTAGTTATTTGAATGACCCCATTTAGTGACACTTTATCATATTCTAGAAAGTGTTCTTTTCCCTAAGACTATTATACTCCCGGTCCATTTCAAAATGCATATTGTTGTTTCTTCAGTTCATACCTTCTAATAATTTTCAAGACTTAGATATCTTTCAATATATTAACATTTTTTATCCTAATGGAGATATGGAAAAGTTATATTAAACAGTGACTCATTCCTGATTTTTCAGAAAAGACCCATAACGTATTTTCACGTACCTGGATGAGACAGCAAACAATTCATTTTGCTTTCTTTAATTTGTCTCAGATGTATTTTCATCACACCTATTCCAGACTCCTTTTTGTTCTTGGAGTTATCGATGGATACTCTTAAACTTTATGAATATGTGTTCAGATTTAACTGTTTTAATGATAAACTTAAAACAATGCTGATAAAGTAGGCTGCAGTGCAAGGATGGACAAAAATGTCTGATTACTGTGCATTCTGATACTTGAACATTCTGCATTTCTGTAGTGGATCATCACAAAAGCACTGCATACATTCTTTGTCTTTTAAAAATTGAGAACATTCTTTATCAAATAAGGGAGGGCTTTGAAAGTTGGTGATATTAAATATATTGAGATCCTAAATATCAAGAAAAAGCAGATGATACAGAACCTGATAATTTTTCTTTTTGTTTTTCTCTAAATGTGAGTTTTTCATTCTTTCTTATTTGTGTAGATTTTTTTTAACATCTATAATGATATGCCTGTTTAAAAATACATTTTTACTATGTTACATTTCAGCTTCAGAGGTTATGCATGCCATATCTTAGCTATAATCAAACTGTCATCGTTACTTGCAAGGATATGAACACTGAAATACTCTATTTATATGCAAGGGAATTCTGATATTACGTTCTATATAGATATAGTAATAGTATACAACTTTACTATACTTGCTAATCTGTCACTTTTTAAGACAGTAGAGGCTTTGTTGGCTGTTCTATCAGAATTCAAGACTTCCAGTTACAGAGATCTATTTCTAACTGGGTAACTGGTTCAGAATTAAGTTTGTTGGTGGACAGTGCTTTTACAGCCCTCCAGTTAGCAGTCAATGCAAAGCCTTTTCATTTTTGGCATGAAACGTATGATGCAGCAGCAACAGGTCTGATCTATTTGGCACCGTTACGCTGAAATATCCAATTGTTTTTCTGCCTCAAACTGTCTTGCAGTTACCTTTTATTTCCTCATTTGTCCGTTGCCTTTTTGGAGTAAGTGCTGTTTTCTTCTGTGCTTTTCTAATATTGTCTACAGTGGTGTTTTGGTCTCTGACTGGGGTGGTAGATGTTACAGCAGCAAAGAGCAAATGAAATCTTAAAGACTATTCTACCATCTGGAGCTTATTAGAGTGCAATATCATTCTTCCCATAAGTGCACTATATCAGTTCGTGAAGTTGGTTATGGCAGTCCAAAGTCACCTGTAGATCCCCAAGCAAACATGAGATTACTTTTAACAAGTGAAACTAATTACATGAAAAAAAACTGCATGCTGCTCCTACTTCCCTAGGTAGCGAACAATAATACAAAAAGGCTGGCTGTATTATCTGGAGTTTCATGTAGTCTGTGAATTAGTTAATAATTTTTGATTTTTCACTTTACTTATTGATCTGTGGGTATCTGTTTCCCATGTTGTTTTCACTTCAGTTCATTTGGGATTAGTTTTTAGTCATGTTTTCTTTACTTGTTTTGTATAAGACTAAATGGTCCAAACTGCTGTTTTAAATACAACTCTTAAATGTTATTGATATTGTCCTTTTTTTCTTGGGAATAAACACATATTAATCAAAAACTTTTCAGTGAAAGAGGGTAAAATCTCAGTGATATTAACTCTGCGTGAATCCCAAGATTTATCTTATCTTGCATTACATTTCCTAGAAAATCATGAAGCTGTTTGTCTGAAAGTATAATAAGACTGGAGATGTACCCAAATTATGCAATCTATATAACATATTTACAATGAAATTTCTATGGATTACACCATGTAGTATATTAGTCTTTTCTAATTTTGATTTCTAACTTTACATTGAACAAATGAATACACAATGTTGACTGCTATGTAGTCGCATTGACTGGTGTTCAACTCATAATTTTGGCAACTAGTCTCAACTAGGTAGCCACTTTGGGAAGAAATGAACTACCCTCAGATGAGAGTCCTCAGCCCTCTTTCTCAACCAGTGCGGTAGCCAAGGTAGCAAACTTTCTCTACACACATAACTTGCAGTTGGATAATTTTGGGGCAGCAGAATCAGAACCCTTACAAGACTACTTACTCTTACAATTTCTGTAAAACAGCACAATGAATTTTAAACAACAAACAACAAATTAAAAGAAATCACTTTCTGAAAAAAGACTGTCTAAAAGGTAATTATGATGACATATTTAACATACCTCTGCCAGGATGACAATTCCATCTCATGGCACCATTTGCAGTTTCAAAACTTGCTTTTGTTACACGCAGGAATATAGAGAAGTTTTTCAAACTTTTCAAAATGTCTGAGTTTTTATATGTGGAAAATATATGTAAGCCTGCTTTTTTAAATGGTACATTCAAGGCTCTTACACATCCCAATCCATAAATTAATTTGTTTAGGATTCAAAAGTGTCTTTCACACACAGAATATTCCTATAAAACTTTATCAAAATGATATATTAACAATGTAGCAGAAAAGCACTTTTGTCCCAGAATTTGTATTTGAAGAAAAAAAAAAATATCAGACAGTTCTAGTCATAAAGCATTTTAGAATGATTGACCCTTCAGATGAACAGGACGCATAATACTGTCCTGAATCCGTGTTCTATCTGATACATTAGAGAAGATGCTAATGAAAGATGTTACAGATCATCAGTTTGGAAGACAGAAACAAGATGAGCAGCTCTTTAAATTTCTATCCCCATTACATACAGAGTTATATATTTTATATTTTATCCCAGATAGCTCAAATGCTAAGCCTCTATTATCTATTGAAACTATATTTGAATTTTCTAAAAGATAAAACAACAAAATGTAGTAATACCAATTCAAACTGTAGGTCTCATTGAATGCTGCACTAAAAATGATGGTTTGCTTGGATGCTAGTTTATTATGTTAAGTGAAAAATGCAGTGTATTCCCAGCCTATAATAAATGTCTTGCTACTTTAAAAGGGTCAGTTTCCTGATGCTGAAACCCATCAGCTACAAAATTGGGTGGGAAGAATGTTAATGATAATGGAGAAAGTGAACACATTTTATTAGATGCCACCCATCCCTCATAAAACACACAATTCTGCTTTCACAGAAGATGGCTTTTTTATTTTAAAAGCTATCTCTGTTAAAAGAGAAAGCAGTCATTAAAAACCTAACAACAATAACAAATGGGAAAATATCTGGGAGTACAAGTTGAAAGTGTTTATGAAAACCAGTCTATGATCAGGATCTATTTCTTTTCGTAAGGACGTGGATACAGTATGGGCACATGAAATTATAACAATTTCATCACTATTATCATAGATAAAGCAGATAGTTTACAATAATTCAGAACAGCCTTAGGTGTCAAAATAAATTCCCACTTCGTATTTGGAAAGAAGAGCAGATACAGTGGTTACGAAGGAGTTCATTGAGGAGCAACTGATAAATACTTATAACATAAAAGTCAAGGATTACCAGAAGTGAAAACTACCAAAATATCTGTCAGTGAGTCTGATGAGCTCTCTTAAACCATGAGTACTATTTATTTTCATCAAGTAGCAAGCTAGTAAGTTGTCTAAGGCCTGATGGAACAACTGAAAAAAACTGTATCAATACTTGAACAAAATCCAGATCTGGATGATGTCACTAACTTTAGGATGGGTACTAACAACTGAAAAATGCAAAAACTGAATCAGGAAGCAATAAATGCAGAATTAAAGGAACATAACCAAATTGATGCTAAACAGTGTAGTTTTGTAGCCAATAGGTGAGTAACAAACCCAATGTATTTTTAAAAGGAAATTATGGGTTTATTAATAAGTGCATTTAATGGAAGTTTGTACAGTATTTTCACTGAAAATAGAAGTACATACAAATAAAATAAATGTTACCTAAATTGAATTAATAAAAAATACCACATAAATAAAAAATGCTTAGAAATGGGAAAATTATTTTATAGAGAGGAAGCATGACACATAGGTCTAGTATTGGCGTGAATTATAATTTATTGACAATTTGTGGAAAAATATAAAATCACTGCTTACATTTTCAGATCATATTTAAATGCGGTGTTTGGGGAACCTGTCATTTATAATGACTAATCAGATTTGACCCTTTTTTCTATTTGTAACCTTCCCACATGAGCAAAGGACAGTTTCATGGGTAGAAGAGTTGCTCTAATCCTGGAAGAAACCTTTGCTCTTGAAGCTTATGCACAATGCACGGTATGTTTGTCTGTTGCCAATGTAGGCAGCCGTGCTTATGCTCCTTCTGCACCATTTTCTAATTATATCCCTATAGAGTTTAAAATGAAAGTATGTTGCTATAATCAGATTTTAAAGCTGTGAGTGATGCAGGCCCTGTGAATAGCAGAGATTTAACTCAGGGTTAAATAACATATACTGTGAGGTCTAAGTAAAAGCAGTTTGCCAAACAGCCCAAACAACATAACAGTAACCAAATTGTCACTCAGGAAATCACAGCTTGATGTTTATTTTTTCAGAAGGAAAGGTAGTCCTAGAGCTTTTGCCTCCATGCCAGTTTAATTGTGACAGCCACAGCCCGTGATATGAGAATTATTCTCTGCGTTTGCAGGCTACTGTGATAAAAAAGAAGCATTCTAGTACCATCAGTATTCAATGCCTAAAGAAGCAGACTGAATTATGATCTGTCCATCAGTGAATTCCCATTTGTCTGATAGAATGATCTGAGAAGGAGATAAAATCATGTGCTAGAATAAAAAAAAAGATGACACTGTTGTTACAGTGAACTTCAGGATGTGCAGCACGCACCTGAATCTCTTTTTAGTTAAGAAACAAAAGAAATTTTAACTTACACAGAAACTGATGCAGTTCCTATATTCAGTCTAGGTCTGTCTCTTATTGATTTTAGCTGCATAATTTTTAAGTATTGAAAGTCAGAATGTCTGGTATAACATACTTTCCTCTGAGAGTTAGGAATTTAAGCCCTAATACCTCTTTTTCATTCATACTAGCTTTGATTGTTTGATAAATCAGTTCATTTTCCCCTGTCTCACTTCTTATTTGCTTAACATGCCAATTAGAACCGTAGAATCATAGAATTGCCTAGGTTGGAAGGGACCTTTCAGATCATTGAGTCCAACCATCAACCTAACTCTGACAAAGCCATCACTAAACCATATCGCTACGCACCACGTCTACCTGTCTTTTAAATACCTCCAGGGATGACGCTTCCATAGTATCATCATGCTTTCTTACCATAGTATTGTAAAAATGTTTCTGCACAGTTTATGAATAGGTTCCAGTTCTTCAAAAGCAATACTTTTCAGAGACTTATAGGAGATGAGATTTTATATTTTTATTTCATTTTAATTAGTTTCTATGAGTCTCAGTAATGCTAAATTTATCTATCAGTTACTAGATACCAGTTTTCAGTTCCTTGGAAGGCTATAATGCCACTGAAATACAGTTCTTAATGTGTTTATGTAGAATTGCCTTCAAATTTATGCCCTGTAAACAGGCACAACCATTTCATTTTAACAATTGCTTTAATCAGTATTTCAGAATGACAACTTAGAATTATCCTATTAACTTTGTTATTGCAGCATTTATAGTCTTTGCAAAAGACAGCCATTTGGATGCTATCACTGTATAACTTCTTTGAAGAAAAGAGTGAAAGGAGATAAATGCACATATGTAGTTTGTGGTGCAAGAATGTCCTTTTATGTGTTACAAATGCCAATATTTGTAGGTCATTACTTAATAATGCTGCATGTTGGAGAACGCCATGTGATATACTTGTGTTCTTGAACATATTACTATACCTCCATTAACCATAAAAAGATGCTACTTTTTATGGTAATACAATTTTAAATCTTTATTTTACAACTAAATAAAACTGTACTATAAATTCAGAAGAGCCAGAAAGATATTTTTCCATTACTTCTTCTTGAAAACCTTTATACAGTTATCTCATCAGCCTGTCTTGGCTATAAAAGCACAGTGTCACGAGGAAACAAGAATACATTGGACTTGTGATACACCTTATCAAATGTAAGATAACAATGTAAAGAAATGACAACCTCTAGACAAGTCCTTTAAGTAAATACATTTCAGTAGCATCTTTAAGTACTGTTATTTGGTGGCTTGTGCCAGAGAAAATGAATGGTACCATAGTTTAAGGATCTGTATACATGGCTGCACTTTGAAAATCCATCCAACAGAGGAAATCCCTTTTCAGCCAAAGTGAAAGCTAGTTGAGCTGCTGCAGACAATTAACTTTTAAGACTTGGATCCTTTCCCTCTGCTACCTTTCTCACTTGTCTTGTCCTTTCATGTGATATATTTACTAAGCATTTTTCAATAAATTTGGAATTTCTTTAAAAAGAGTATTTTTGTAACAATTGTCTTTAGTCCCCCACACACACCAAAAAAAGCATAGTAAAGAACTACCAGGGGCAACAGAGACCAAATTATCTCCAATACAGAAAGAAAAAAAAATATAATTCATGGTCTTACCCCTCTCTTATTCTGCTTTCAGGGCTGTAATACATGAGCTGATGTTAACTTGATTGTATTTCAGTTCAGTGCCATCATTCATGTTGACCTCACCTTGCATTACTTGTTGATTGGAACTCAAATTGCGTATTCTCTTTTAATTTGGTCCCTTCATATAAATTGATGATGATTCTGTGTGACCATGTCATGGAACATTTATCCATATTTGTGCTATTTCTGAATTCCTTTTGCCAGGAAGTCATCAAGTTCCCACCTTTCAATCCTATTCTTCATTTAGATTCTGTACCTCATAACCCTGTTTACTTTCTTCCCTATTTTTCTGACAGCTTCCCTTCTGCCTCCCAAGTTCTTTCCCAACTCTGTCTTCTACCAGGTCTGACAGCTACTCTTTCAATATTCAGAGCAAATGGTTCTTCTACTATGAATGGGAAGTGAAAGCATGGGAAGATTCTTCA